>NC_060145.1:477200376-478400376 GCF_021461385.2 Schistocerca piceifrons | reverse complement strand
ACTTGAGGCCGGCCAGTGTGGCCGTGTGGTTTTAGACGCTTCAGCCTGGAACCGCGTGACCGCCACGGTCGCAGGTTCGAATCCTGCCTCGGGAATGGATGTTTGTGATGTCCTTAGGTTAGTTAGGTTTAAGTAGTTCTAAGTTCTAGGGGACTAATGACCTCAGATGTTAAGTCCTATAGTGCTCAGAGCCATTTGAACCATTTTTGAACCTTTACACTTGATACACAGGGATTTTCCCACGATAGTGTTGCCATTTTGAGGCTACTTAAACTGCAGCAATTACTGCGGTTATTGCGCAACTGGCTGGTTCCAAAACGATCAGTAAGGCAAGCGGCTGGCAATTCTCCAGCCGGAACTGGTTTCTGACTTTCGGGAATCTGGTTGTGTATTACAGCCGTGTAAAAATAAGAGGCACGGCGGGGGGCGGCAGCTCTCTAGCACATGCTGACGTCTTTTTGCCTCCACACACTGTAATTGCGACAGCCCGAGGCCTTCGCCGTTTGTTGAGGCAAACGACTTGTAGACCTTCCCTCCGCCTTATGTAGACGCCTGAAACCTGCAAAATGGTAGTTAATGTAGAGCAGCAATACCACACTCAATAAATTTCTTGGCGAAGCATACTCATCTAGTAAGAGCACTTGTCACGAAAACTGGCGTTGATAATCGCAATGAAAACAATTTTCTTACCCAATTTTTCAGTGTAATATATATAGAAAAATTGGGTAATAAAGTTGTTGTATATATATATATATATATATATATATATATATATATATATAACACTGAAAAATTGGGTAACAAAGTTGTTTTCATTGCGATTATCAACGGCAGTTTTCGTGACAAAGCTATATATATATATATATATATATATATATATATATATATATACAGTGTGAGTCACCTAACATTACCGCTGGATATATTTCGTAAACCACACTAAATACTGACGAATCGATTCCACAGACCGAACGTGAGGAGAGGCGCTAGTGTAATTGGTTAATACAAACCATAAAAAAAATGCACGGAAGTATGTTTTTTAACACAAACGTACGTTTTTTTTAAATGGAACCCCGTTAGTTTTGTTAACAAATCTGAACATATAAACAAATACGTAATCAGTGCCGTTTGTTGCATTGTAAAATGTTAATTACATCCGGAGATATTGTAACCTAAAGTTGACGCTTGAGTACCACTCCTCCGCTGTTCGAGGGGTGAGGTACACGTTCGACGGGCGTTTCATAGGACGTGGAGGACGCATAAATTGGCCAGCCCGTTCTCCTGATCTTACACCTCTGGACTTCTTTCTGTGGGGTACGTTAAAGGAGAATGTGTACCGTTTATGTGCCCACAACCCCAGAGGATATGAAACCACGTACTGTGACAGCCTGCGGCGACATTACACCAGATGTACTGCGGCGTGTACGACATTCATTACGCCAGAGGTTGCAATTGTGTGTAGCAAATGACGGCCACCACATTGAACATCTATTGACCTGACATGTCGGGACACACTCTACTCCACTCTGTAATTGAAAACGGAAACCACGTGTGTACGTGTACCTCACCCCTCATGGTAATGTACATGTGCGTCAGTGAAAAAGACCAATAAAAAGGTGTTAGCATGTGGACGTAATATGCTGTTCCAGTCTCTTCTGTACCTAAGGTCCTTCACTGTTCCCTTTGGATCCCTACGTAATTCGGTGCTCTCCGATACACACGATCGAACAGCGGCGGAGTGGTACTCAAGCGTCAAATTTAGGTTACAATATCTCCGGGTGTAATTAACATTTTACAATGCAACAAACGGCAATGATTACGTATTTGTTTATACACTCCTGGAAATGGAAAAAAGAACACATTGACACCGGTGTGTCAGACCCACCATACTTGCTCCGGACACTGCGAGAGGGCTGTACAAGTAATGATCACACGCACGGCACAGCGGACACACCAGGAACCGCGGTGTTGGCCGTCGAATGGCGCTAGCTGCGCAGCATTTGTGCACCGCCGCCGTCAGTGTCAGCCAGTTTGCCGTGGCATACGGAGCTCCATCGCAGTCTTTAACACTGGTAGCATGCCGCGACAGCGTGGACGTGAACCGTATGTGCAGTTGACGGACTTTGAGCGAGGGCGTATAGTGGGCATGCGGGAGGCCGGGCGGACGTACCGCCGAATTGCTCAACACGTGGGGGGTGAGGTCTCCACAGTACATCGATGTTGTCGCCAGTGGTCGGCGGAAGGTGCACGTGCCCGTCGACCTGGGACCGGACCGCAGCGACGCACGGATGCACGCCAAGACCGTAGGATCCTACGCAGTGCCGTAGGGGACCGCACCGCCACTTCCCAGCAAATTAGGGACACTGTTGCTCCTGGGGTATCGGCGAGGACCATTCGCAACCGTCTCCATGAAGCTGGGCTACGGTCCCGCACACCGTTAGGCCGTCTTCCGCTCACGCCCCAACATCGTGCAGCCCGCCTCCAGCGGTGTCGCGACAGGCGTGAATGGAGGGACGAATGGAGACGTGTCGTCTTCAGCGATGAGAGTCGCTTCTGCCTTGGTGCCAATGATGGTCGTATGCGTGTTTGGCGCCGTGCAGGTGAGCGCCACAATCAGGACTGCTTACGACCGAGGCACACAGGGCCAACACCCGGCATCATGGTGTGGGGAGCGATCTCCTACACTGGCCGTACACCACTGGTGATCGTCGAGGGGACACTGAATAGTGCACGGTACATCCAAACCGTCATCGAACCCATCGTTCTACCATTCCTAGACCGGCAAGGGAACTTGCTGTTCCAACACGACAATGCACGTCCGCATGTATCCCGTGCCACCCAACGTGCTCTAGAAGGTGTAAGTCAACTACCCTGGCCAGCAAGATCTCCGGATCTGTCCCCCATTAAGCATGTTTGGGACTGGATGAAGCGTCGTCTCACGCGGTCTGCACGTCCAGCACGAACGCTGGTCCAACTGAGGCGCCAGGTGGAAATGGCATGGCAAGCTGTTCCACAGGACTACATCCAGCATCTCTACGATCGTCTCCATGGGAGAATAGCAGCCTGCACTGCTGCGAAAGGTGGATATACACTGTACTAGTGCCGACATTGTGCATGCTCTGTTGCCTGTGTATATGTGCCTGTGGTTCTGTCAGTGTGATCATGTGATGTATCTGACCCCAGGAATGTGTCAATAAAGTTTCCCCTTCCTGGGACAATGAATTCACGGTGTTCTTATTTCAATTTCCAGGAGTGTATGTTCAGATGTGCTAACAAAACTAACGGACTTCCATTTAAAAAAAAGTAGGTTTGTGTTAAAAAACATACTTCCGTGCATTTTTTTATGGTTTTTATTAACCAATTACACTAGCCGCTCTCCTCACGTTCGGTCTGTGGAATCGATTCGTCAGTATTTGATGCGGTTTGCGAAATATATCCAGCGGTAACGTTAGGTGACTCACCCTGTATATATAGGGTGTATCATAATTAATGGCGTAAACGCATAACGCACACAGATGAAAGTACATGATACCGCGCTGGCCGCGCGTGATTAGCCGAGCGGTCTAGGGCGCTGCAGTAATGGACTGGGCTGCTGGTCCCGGTGGAGGTTCGAGTCCTCCCTCGGGCCTGGGTGTGTGTGTTTGTCCTTTGGATAATTTAGGTTAAGTAGTGTGTAAGCTTAGGGACTGATGAACTTAGCAGTTAAGTCCCATAAGATTTCGCACACATTTGAACATTTTGAACATCTTCGATGCTGTGAGGCATATCTCTGCTACTGCAAGCTCTTTGCGTTCCACGTTTTGGAAAGTAGTAGTATGAGAAATCGCTGATTAGAAGAGGTGTGTTTCCAAGTAGCGAAGATGAGCACGTACTCATAGCTCTTAAGGTATGCATTTTAGAGCACATGTTTAAGGGACATTTTTTTCTTGTTTTGGTCCAAACTATTACTTCCCAAAGCGTGGAACGCAAAGAGCTTGCAGTAGAAGAGATTTGCCTCACAGTATCGAAGATGAAAAATTGCTCGTAGCTTTTAAGGTATGTATTTTCGACTCTGTGTTTACTGAGACTTTTTTGCTTTTAGTATCGTGCACTTTCAACTGTATGCGTTTACGCCACTAATTGTGATACTCCCGATATATATATATATATATATGATACACCCATACATATATTCCTAAGATATACCTATTAAGGCATTTTGAAACAACAACAACAACGAAATCTGGATTTAGTTCTTCAGTCAAAAATTCAGAACTACGTGTTTCAATCTTTTTGAAAATTCAGCCTCTAAGGTGCCGAAATAGGAGATGAAAATTTTAATGAAAATATTTCGTTATATTAAAACACGTTCAAAGATAAACCTTTGGAAACTGGTATTTGACTTCTGAAGAAATATGTTAGGGAATGAGAGTTTTTATGGAAATATCATCGTAAGAACTGAAAAGGCAGTGTTATCAAAGACTACCGACTCCTGCTACAATAATCGCTTCTTGGTCAGAAATATATTCGAAACACATCACGCTTCTATGGCGTTAACTGGCTGAAAAGTTTCGAAGTTGCTGCATTTTGTGAATAACATAAAAATTCGAGTAAAATAAAAGAAAAAAGTTGTGTACACCATAGTCTACGAGAACGAAGAATCGGTCACTAAGCTAGTGATATATTAATTTAATATTGTTATTGCACCTATTTTGACATTTCAGCACCCCATTGCAGCAAAATTCTTCACATATGTACGCAAATTTTTCTGTTCCGGAAAAGGATTTTTCTTTAGAGCGTAACTTTTCAGCATTTTTTAAAAAAATATATGTAATTTGAATAACATGTTTATATGCATTTACCTATTTCGCCTGTAGAGCGTTTCATGTCACTAACGAGAAAGAGGACCAAGACGTCAAATTGATCTCGAATTCGGGACAGCGGTGGTCCTAAACCCCGTCACTTCTCTAAATCGTTTCTTGGAGATGTGAGTATGCATTGGCTGACAAAACGTGTCCGGACACCAGTATGCGACTGACGGCTGTGTGACACGAATGGTGGTGGTACAGCGTGTCCCAGGACGAATGGTCAGTATCCAGCGATACGACAGGAACCGTTATTCGAACGGAGAAAGTCTAGCAAAAGCGGGTTCTAAATTGCGTACTTTAAAAAGCTGCGAACACGTCATCATCTTCGATACTGTGAAAACAAATTTGAACTTTTGGAAGCTCTTTGCTTTCCATATTTTGAGAGGTGATACCAAATGTCCAGCAAACGTGGGCTCTTACAGTGCTTGTCTTAAGAACTACGAGCACTTGTTCCTTTTGCCTACTGTGGAACACATCTCTTATAGTGAACAAGTGCTTTAAAGGTATGCCTTTTAGAGCCCGTATTTATTAGATTGCTTTGCTTCGAACATTGACCACTCCGTCTGGGACGCCCTGTATGACACGAGAGGCCGATCCGTCGGTGTAAAAGGAGCGGAGGGGGAGGGGGGTTCGAACAGACTCCATGCTGGAGCTGAGCCTCTACATTAATTAGTAGGTCAGCGACCTCAGCTGTGGTGGTTGATATCAACATGTTTAGACACATATGAATATGTTAGCATCTTTTTAATATTTTTACAGAGCTTGTAAACGTAATTCCCATATGTAAGCAAAATCAGCATTTCGAACCGCACGCCAAAGGATGTTGTGCGTATCCCATTTTTCTTCCTTAGCGAAGTTAATGATATGGTATAACGGACAGCACGTTCGACAAGCATACAAGAGGAAAGAATTTCAAGTCTGCGAGAGATAATCCTGATCCGTATTCTACGTTATTTAGTTAAATCACTTAGGGCAACTGGTTCGTTCCATGAAGTCACGGTGTATTTAGTTTCATATCTTAGTACGACTAGGCCAAGGCCTCATTTCTAATGTCTCACTATCATCATCAGCAGCATCATAGATGGAACTTTTTTTTCTGTTTGCATCAAACGTTTTGGTATATCCACCGTCTCTTTGGACGATCAGTTTCCCACTTTTCCTTTTTTCGACTTATACTTCAGCAGTGGAAACAGATTTTTGGTTTCTCGCATTCTCATTTCAGGTACTTAGTATTTTGCTCCTGTACTTCACTATTTCTTCGTTGACATTAAATATTTTTCTTTCCTGACACCTTCGTTCCTCTTCCTGTCAAGTGAACTGCAGCCTGTTACTACTTTCAGAAATCGCAGCTCTGCACTTTTTGTCCTTCTAATGTAATGTTTATTTTAGCAAGTGTCTGACATTTACATAGAAAAAAACGTTCGTACAGCCAGTAGTTTATGTAGCTTCACTCACTAGTAACTTACCTCTGCCGCTAAATGTAAAATACCGCCCGGTGTGGCATTCCGATATTGCACCTTTTGTAGCTTTCTAATCACATCGCCATTTCATACCTACGTAGTATGACACCAAAGGTAAAGAAAGTACTTGTCTAATTGCTCTACTGATACGTTATCGAGTTGTAGCTAAAACTGACTTGGCCGTTCATATTAATTATGCAGTTCACCAATCACTCTGGACTCTCAAAGGCATGGAATAAACAAACTCAAGTTAAATTCTCTACTTTACCCAAGTTCTTAATTATCCACCTTCAAGATCCACAACTTCACACCACGCACTGTAGCCTTAACAACCCACTCACAAAGTTTCTGACAGAAGTCTTTTCCAAAAGCCCACGTGCCCTTCACACTACAACTCTTTCTCTGCTTTTAGATTTAAAAGACTGTAAACATTACTTGCGCACTGACGGAGCACCAAGACAAAAGAAATTCTCAAAAGTTGTTTATTTCAAAGCTACTACAGAACACATACGTCTTACAATATCACAGACGGCCAGGATCCATACCGGGGGCAGCCCTTGCAGTGTTTCATGCTTTCATGCTGTTTCGTGGTTAGTACTTGCTTGGTCCTCATTGGTTCACTAAATTTAAACGCTGTCAGATTTGTTTTTCAGGTAGAGATATTTGCATTTTATTCATTCGCAATTTTCACCATAATGTACAGCACATATTTTTGTTCCAGTTGAAACCAATTGCTCGTCTGCAAAGATTAACCTTAAACCATTTTTGTAATGAATTTTGTTATTTATGGGCTCAATGTTTACAAAATAAGGTACTGAGATAGCAAGAGACGACCTGGTGCATTGCCATACTGAAGATACACAACACAGCTATGTGATGTATCACCTGCACATGATCGACGAGGATGTACCTCCGTCGTTTGCGAGTGATGGGCACTGGAAGACTACCAAGCTACCCTTCTCATCTTGGGTTTACATTCCCACGAGGAGGAAACCTCTGTCGTTCAACGCCCGCTCAGCAATGGCGTCCCACAGCGGCCAGCTGTTCCTGCACGGCGCTGTGGTCCTTGTGACCCACTGTCGCAGTGCTCGTTAATCGACGGCGAGGCCCGTCGTAGGAACTCAGTTCCTCTGGCGGCGGCGACCGCCCTCACGTAGAGGCAATCAGTCGTCGTGTATCCCCTTGCACGCCTGTAGCGTAATGTCCTCACGAGTGCGCAGAAGTCAGTTTCTGGAGAGCATGTGTTAATGAACATAATGAAAACGTGTGGGACATTCGGTGTTGTTATTGAAGAGAGCAAACGCTTCGAAGTCGGAAGATACTATTTTGAGATGGAAACCACCATTTTCATAACGGACTGACAAGATGTCCTCAAAGAGAAATGTGCACGAAAATACGCTACCTGCTGTGTCTCCCCAACAAGACACAGCCAGGGCAAAAGCAGAACAGGCGCAAAGATGTGAGCTGGTGTCAGTGCCGTAGAGACTCGCTAATTGCGCGTGTTCCATAAGCGCCACGAATGGCACTCAGGATGAAAATATCGACTTCGCCTCTTCCAATTGCCCGCCGAGTACAACTCGCCAATGACCGGATGACAAGGGACAGAAGCCTACTCAGAAGATAGAAGAGCAGCTCTCGCACACTTGGTTACATATAATTTTCCAGGGCTGATTTACAGGGAACGCCGTTTGGTGAACTCTTAGAAGTGAACAGACAGTTATTGTAAATTTCATTTGCTATGTACTGTGAAATTTACCTATGATTATTTGCACTTAGCCATTGAGGGACTTTTTAGCGTTATACGAGGGCTGGAACTTGAATAGTGGACTGGAACTTAAATAGTGCCAACTATTTATTCACAATCGATACAAAAGAGTTACATGTTTGCACCTGTAACTGTCCTTCAAAGTAGTCACCAGCGTTGTGTAGAACACGTTGCCAGCGATGTGGAAGGCGTAGTATACAGTTAGCAGAGCCTGTTCTGTTGATGGTGCGAATGAAGCGGTCTACTGCCTGTCGAACCTCTGGAACAGCTCTGAAGCGAATGCCACGAAGTGGCTATTTAATCCTCGGAATCAAATCAAAGTCTCAAAAACTTAAGTCCAGGGAGTATGGTGGATGGTACAGTACTTCCCAGTCCCATCGACCGAATAGATTAGCCACAGCTTGCGCTGCATGCGCGCGCGCATTGTCGTGCAAAATGATGGGTGGGTTGGACAGAAAGTGACACCGCTTCTTTCGCAAAGCTGGTCGCAGGTGATTCTCCGAAAACGAATAGTAATACTGTGCATTGACGGTCTGCGCGGAGGAACATAATGCGTTAGGATAACACTATCACAGTCGTACACGAGAATCACCATAACTTTCACCATACTGGGGCTCTGACGCCCTTTCGACTTTCACGGCGTCCCATAATGACGCCATTCGTTGGATTGGCGTTTCAGTTTTGGCTCGTACGATGTGGCCCATGTCTCATCCAGTGTTACGATACGACGTAAGAAAGCCTCTCCTTCGCGCTCATAGCGCTTCAACTGCGTCTGAGCAGCGTCGTAAAGCATCCACTTCCGCATTTCCGTCAATTCATGAGGAACCCATCTGATGCAATTTTTCGTATGCTCAGGCATTCCTTCAGGATGCGAAGCACAGTCGTATGCGCTAATCCGGTTTCGTGGGCGAGCTCACGAATCGTATGGCGTCAATCACTGTCCACTAACGCGGCACCAGCATGCACTTCTTCTTCAGAGACGCTAGGACGACCTGCCCGATGCATGTCTGCCACAGATTGCCGACCTCCGTTGAAGGCTTTTACCCAACGTGCCACTGTTGTGTACGGCAATGTCGGTTCCCCTTACGCCTCTTGAAGAGCTTGATGACACTGTCGTGCTGTACGTCCCCTGGCACATTCAGTCTTGATCCAGCTCCGTTGTTCCTGTTCCGAAAACATAGTGACACTGTTACGTTAGACCGCTCGCTCACAAGTGACTATGTTTTCCTCCACAGTGCACACACCGGTGAAAGAAGGCGGGGGAGTCCATTAGCTTCGAGGTAAGGTAGGTATGTCAACAACGTGTACTATCAGCGAAAATAGTAGATTCCATTGCATAGTGTCTCCACAGCAGTGTTGCAGCACTATTTAAGTTCCAACCTACGTATTACATGCAGTGTTGCAGACCGTAATACCCGATAAGTCACAAAAATAGGTAAACCTTTTAACTCATTTGCGTGACTTCGTTACTAATTTGTTGGAGTGTCGTACAACCCTCGTTCTCCTGTCCCGTTACCTGACCTTGGGGCACTGCTATGTTACAGTGACGGGGAGAAATTGCCTTAACGGTGTACTGCACCAGAAACCGTTTCACGAACTCACTAAATCGGTCTCCACAGCAGTAGCGACGAGGCCTTTATAAAACTGGCGACGAGGAGCTACAAAACCGTCAGTTAGATTTGAAGGCGTTTTATATACAACGCGACCGGTTTCGGGCTTATGCCCATCTTCAGACGATTATTCACTTTCGTCCACACCTTCAACACTGGAGTAAACTGTTTAACATGAAAGGCAAATTTTTTAATGTCGACGTAAGTGAAAGCTTAAAAAGTGACAAAATGGCAAGAGTTGAAAGTGCTAATTGAACATACATACGGAGTTTCCAAATGGTAGTTGCATATTTCATTTCAAAACCGTTATTTCTTACACATTGTTACTATATTCGCACACTTATTCCGCTTAAAATATTATCAACTGTGGACGAAACATGAACTCACAGTATTCAAGGTGGTTGTACCAGACAACACCGAGGTGACAAAGTCATGGGATAGTGATATGCACATATACTGTACATGTCACGGTAGTATGGCGTACACAAGGTATAATAGGGCGCTGCATTGGCGAATCCGTCCTCAGTACCTTTACAGACGCACGGCGGGGAATAACAGACTGTAAACGCGATATGGTAGTTGAAGCCAGGCGCACGAGACATTCCATTTCGGAAATCTTTTGGGAAGTCTATATTCCGAGCTCCACAGTGTCAAGAGTGTGCCGAGAACACCAGATTTCAAGCGTTACCTCTCACCATCGACCATGCAGTGCCCGACAGCCTTCACTTAACGACCGAGAGCAGCAGCGTTTCCGTAGAGTTGTCATTGCTAACAGGCAAACAGCACTGCGTGAAACAGCCGCAGAAATCAATGTGGGATGTACGACGAACGTACCCGTTCGGACAGTGTGGCGAAATTTAACCTTAATGTACTGTGGCAGCGAACAAGCTACGCGAGTGCCGTTGCTAACAGCACGACGTTTTTTGCAGCCTCTTCTGGTCTCCTGACAATATCGTTTTGACCCTGAACGATTGGAAAACCGTGGTCTGGTCAGATGAGTCCCGATTTCTGTTGGTAGTCTTCGAGTGTGGCGCAGGCCCACATTTGCAGCCATACGTGGACATTTTTTCCCATGAACGATGGAATTCTTATGAATTTCACAACTGTTCGCGGTTGGTTTGAAGAACGTTCAGCACAATTCGAGCGAATGATGTAGCGACCTATCGAACATTTATGGGACATAGTCGAGAGGTCACAAAATCGTGTACTGGCAACACATTCTTAATTATTGACGGATATGGAGGCAGCGTGGCTCGGTATTTCTGCAGGGGACTTCCAACGACTTCTTCAGTCCATCTCACGTTGAGTTTCTGCACTGCGCTAGGCGACTTGTTATAAGGAGGCAACCCATGACTTCTGTCATATGAGTATGTAGTGATGTTCAAAGGCATTGGAGCTAACAGGTACAGAAATGTAACAACCATGGAGGAATGGAAAATATTACAAGGTATGAAAATTATTACACGACTGTGAGCTCACATTTAGTCCATTATTGGTAAATTTTTAAGTGGGCTTAGTGTGATAGTATAGAAATATGGGGCTTCAGGTCACTAATTTGGACTCAAACATATATTTTATGTTAAACAATGAACTCCAGCAATGGCTGCGTAAAGGGGAAACTGAATGTAAACACCCGACGTTGGGCGTAAGCACGAAACCTTTCTTTCAGGAGTGCTAGTTCTGCAAGGTTTCGCAGGAGAGCTTCTGTAAAGTTTGGAAAGTGGGAGACGAGGTACTGGCAGAAGTAAAGCTGTGGGGACGGGTCGTGAGTCGTGCTTGGGTACATGAGACGGTGCATCACTTGCCCCCCGAGAGGCAAAGGCCCCGAATTCGAGTCTCAGTCCGGCACACAGTTTTAATCTGCCAGGAAGTTTCATATCAGCGCACACTCCGCTGCAGAGTGAAAATCTCATCCTGTCGGTTTTTTTTATTTATTTATTATTTTTTAAACAGCTTTAAATCGTATCTTGTAGCGGATTTTCTTCGATATTACTCTTTAAAAGAATAATCACAGATTCTTTTAGACAACATAGTTGTATGGAGATAAACAGCAATTAATTTACTTATAATCAATTATTCAAAATGACAGTCACAATCGCATTATTTATTTTGCCGCTAACCGGTTTCAACCCGCGATGGGGACATCTTCAGGGCAATTTACACCATTTGGTCGCTCGCTGGACTCGTCACCCTCCCTTGTCTGTGCCTTTGCCTGTGCATGTGACGACTCCAGCGAGCGACCGAAGATGTAAATTGCCCTGAAGATGACCCCATAGAGGGTTGAAACTGGTTAGCGGCAAAATAAAAAATGCGATTGTGATTGTCATTTTGAATAATTGATAGTAATCACACAGTTGATAAGTTATCACTGTGGTTGAAATTAAAATTTCAACCGTTAAAGCCACCACGATTGCTAAACACAGTATGGGGAAAACGAACACAGTCGCTCCTTCAGTGTTATTCCCTAATTAGACACAACTGACGAACAAATTGCAGTTGAGGTAACTCCTTTTTTTCACCATTTAAAAAGCCGTCGAGAAAAATACAGCAAAACACACACGCAGTTCCAATGATCTTGCGCCAGAAGCTGCTCAGATATACTATATTCTTGCTCGAGCCTACCGGTTTATATTGCTATAAAACATTCTTCTCAGCAGACCCTTCGCTAATACAGCTTTTGCGTTTAAGCACAGCACTGCTGTGACTTTTTTTGCTTGTGTTGGAAGTTAGTGGAATGGTCAAACTGTCGAACCGGTTGTAATCATGCAGTCGAGCTGGTCGGAGCGCCTCGCCGACTGCCACTGCTTGTGAATAAGATCTCTGGATCCAGTACGTAACACTGAGGAATAAAACGCTGCGACACTCGTGTGGGAAACACCGCTGTCAAAATCAACCTGATTTGAGAAAATCGGGAAAATATCTACTAGCAATCACTAAAGGACTTGCAGCGAGTGCGACTGGCTCATGGGGCACACGTGGAAGCGGCCATGTGAGACCAAACTCAAAGCAATGAAGTACTTCAGAGGTAGCCGCCAGCACGGTGCGAGGATCACGTCACGTTACGCGTCCACGAAGGTAGGTGCCAGGCGTCGACGAAATGACAGTGGTGCCTTATCGTTGCCCTGTTGTAGTTGTCTTCAGCCTGAAGACTGATCTCATGCAGTTCTCCACACTACTCTACCCTGCCCTGCCCAAGTCTCTTCGTCTCCTATAAACTGCCGCAGCCTGCATCAATTTAACCCCTCTACCCACAGACACACACACATTATTACCTACAACACTAAACGGATGGGTCCTCAATGTCTCATAATGTCTTCTATCAACCGATTCCTTCTTTTGGTCACGTTCTGCCACAAATTTCTTTTCAGTGCAATACAAAAATCTCCTCATTGGTTATGCGAACTACCCATTTAATGTTCATCATTCCTCTCTAGCACCACATTTCAATTGTTGTCTGAAATACTTATCGTCCAAGTTTCTCTTCCATACACGGCTACGCTCCCGAATGTATTTTCAGAACAGACCTCATAACAGGTAAATTTGTATTTCATTTTAACAAATTCCTTTCCCACGGAAACTATTTTCTTGCCATTGCTAAGTCCCTTAAGCTTTCACACACATTTTAACATTTGAACATCTTGCCATTGCCAGTCTGTATTTTACATCCTCTCTATCTCGACTGCCATCAGTCCTTTTACTGCCCAAATAACATAACAGAACCCAAAAACTACTTTTATTTAGTATCTCATTTCCTGATCCAATTCCCGCTGTATCACCTGATTTAATTCGACTACATTCCGTTATCCTTGTTTTGCTTTTGTTGCTGTTCATCTTTCTTCCAAGACACTGTCCATTCCGTTCAACTGCTTTTCCAACACCTTTGCTCTCTCTGACGAAATTACAATATCGACAAACATCACTTATTTACTTTACTGCAATGTACAGATTGAATAACATTGGGAACAGGCTACAACCCAGTCTCACTCCCTTCTCAACCACTGCTTCGCTTTCATACCCCTTGATTCATATAACTGTCGTCTTCTTAATGTTACTTAAAATCCGTCTTGATTGCAAATTTTTCTTTATTATTCATATGACCGGTTTCGGTTCATTCAGAACCATCTTCAGATCTGTAAAAATAATTATACTAATTTACTATTTCACGAAAGCAAATCTTTTTCATCCTATCTAATCAACATCAAATGTACCAGAACGTACCTGATATGTCAGTTACAGGAGTAACCCGTCCAAATCCAGCAACTTTCACATGCTACGTCACATAAAATTGGTTGGCAGAGTGCATGTCATTTATATTAATTATAACACTATTACCGACAGGTGGCGTCTGGTACATTTGTTACATTCCATTTGCACATACTGTATTCAGTAGATTTTTTTATATTAAAAATATTTAATTAAAATATGTAGATGTCAAAGCTAAAATCTGTACTTGTCAGGATTAAAAAACAGTAAAATTATCATTTTTATACGATCTAAAAGGCCTAGGGCGATTTATATATCTATGGTGCTGGTGTGAACTTGTTTTCTTCTACGGTCTGCTTCCGTGGTTCCCGCCATTTTGGTGTTGTGCCGCGGTCCGCTCAGTCGTCTGCTGTCCATCGCCGCGGGCAAGGGGGCCGTACAGGAGGGCCCCGTCAACGACGCCAGGCGTTGCACGCGTCTTCCGGCTTCTCCACCGCGCACCATCTCTCATCCCTCGGCCTGGATCTCCATACGCAACAGTTGTCATCTTAGTAGGTCGTCATAAATGCTAAAATAGACGTTATGATTGAATTCGCTTTGTTCGTTGAGGATTAAATCCGGATCTTTATTTTTGTGGGTGTATATTTCGATCTCTTCTAAAATGTTAAGAAACCGTCCCTTATGAGCTCTATGCAGGATGTCTAAGTTGTTTTCAAGATTCGTGACTGAGTGCTTTGTCGCAGCCATATCCGCCCCAAAAGCTGTTTTGTTTTGAGAGTAGGTGTGCTCCCTGAATCTGGTTTCAAAGTTCCTACCAGTCTGCCCTATATATTGTTTACAGCAGTCATTACATTTGATTTTATATACACCTGAATCCTGAAATTTATTCCTACTATTACATATTCTATGCCGGAGCTTCAATTTTAACGTGTTATTTGTTCGGAACCCTATTTTAACGTCGGATTTACGAAAGCATCTTTCAATTTTGTCTGCAATTCTTCCATTGTAAGTGAGAGCTACATATTTTTTCTTGTTGTTCCTCTTAACTGCTACTTGACTTCCTTCTGTTTGTTCCATTTGCCTCTTCTTTATCTTCCTATAAATATTCATCATCTGCTTGCACGTATATCCGTTCGCTACGGCCACTTGTTTTAAAATACTTAACTCCTTTTCTACTTCGTGTTGGCTTAGTGGCAATCTTAGTAGCCTGTATACCATCGAAGTAAAATATGCCCATTGGCATCGCGGTGGGTGACAAGAGCGCTCATTGATAACTAGATCTGTACACGTAGGTTTTCTGAATATGCTAAATTCATGCTTCCCCTTTCTCTTTATTAGTGTTAAATCTAAGTAATCTATACGGTTGTTTTCTTCAAATTCCATGGTGAATCTAATTTTCGGGTGTTGAGAGCTCATTTTTTGTGCTAAGTTTTCGATATCATTTTTACCTCCTTTGTATAATAAAATGGAGTCGTCCACATATCTCCTGTAATATACAATTTTCTCAGCGATATTAGGATTTTCATCAAAGAATTTGTTTTCTAAGTGATTTACAAAAATGTCAGCCAGCGTCCCAGCTAAACTGTTCTCCATTGCCAGCCCGTCTTTCTGTTGATAAATTTTACCATTGAAAGTAAAGTAATTGAACGACAAGACTTGTTCCAACATTTCCGCTAGTTCAATCACTTCCCCCAGTGCCAATTTACCATGAGTGAGGAGATTGTTCTTAATGATCTCAATCGTTTCTTTTACGGGAATGTTTGTGTACAGATTGGTGACATCCAATGAAGCTAGTGACGCATTCTGAGGTATAAGTACGTCTTTAATTTGCTCGGCAAATTCGAAGCTGTTGCTAATGTTGAAAGTCCGACGATATGTATATGCCGCCTTCAGTCTGTTATTTAGCTCTTTATTTAATTTATAACTTGGGCTGCTGGTGTTATTAACGATTGGACGAATCGATTTTTCAACTTTATGGAGCTTTATTTGTGACCGTAATTCGGGGATTGGCGGATGCATTATTTTCAGTTTAAACTTTTCCTCCTCTGTGAATACAAACACTGTTATCTATTTGTTTCCTTATTTCTGTTTGAAATTTCTTGGTTGGATCGTTCTTGACTTCTACTATTCCGTTTTCCATAAAGAACTTTTCAGTTTTCTATATATAGTCTGTATCGTGTATTAAAACCATAGTGCCGCCCTTATCTGCCTTTGTGCCGATAGCCTTACGTGATTCTAACTTCTTATTCAAGCCCTTAAGAGTTAGTAGTTCGTTTCTGTTCTTGTGAGCACTCTGCTGTAGCCTTACGTGATTCTAACTTCTTATTCAAGCCCTTAAGAGTTAGTAGTTCGTTTCTGTTCTTGTGATGAAAATCCTAATATCGCTGAGAAAATTGTATATTACAGGAGATATGTGGACGACTCCATTTTATTATACAAAGGAGATAAAAATGATATCGAAAACTTAGCACAAAAAATGAGCTCTCAACACCCGAAAATTAGATTCACCATGGAATTTGAAGAAAACAGCCGTATAGATTACTTAGATTTAACACTAATAAAGAGAAAGGGGAAGCATGAATTTAGCATATTCAGAAAACCTACGTGTACAGATCTAGTTATCAATGAGCGCTCTTGTCACCCACCGCGATGCCAATGGGCATATTTTACTTCGATGGTATACAGGCTACTAAGATTGCCACTAAGCCAACACGAAGTAGAAAAGGAGTTAAGTATTTTAAAACAAGTGGCCGTAACGAACGGATATACGTGCAAGCAGATGATGAATATTTATAGGAAGATAAAGAAGAGGCAAATGGAACAAACAGAAGGAAGTCAAGTAGCAGTTAAGAGGAACAACAAGAAAAAATATGTAGCTCTCACTTACAATGGAAGAATTGCAGACAAAATTGAAAGATGCTTTCGTAAATCCGACGTTAAAATAGGGTTCCGAACAAATAACACGTTAAAATTGAAGCTCCGGCATAGAATATGTAATAGTAGGAATAAATTTCAGGATTCAGGTGTATGTAAAATCAAATGTAATGACTGCTGTAAACAATACATAGGGCAGACTGGTAGGAACTTTGAAACCAGATTCAGGGAGCACACCTACTCTCAAAACAAAACAGCTTTTGGGGCGCATATGGCTGCGACAAAGCACTCAGTCACGAATATTGAAAACAACTTAGACATCCTGAATAGAGCTCATAAGGGACGGTTTCTTAACATTTTAGAAGAGATCGAAATATACACCCACAAAAATAAAGATCCGGATTTAATCCTCAACGAACAAAGCGAATTCAATCATAACGTCTATTTTAGCATTTATGACGACCTACTAAGATGACAACTGTTGCGTATGGAGATCCAGGCCGAGGGATGAGAGATGGTGCGCGGTGGAGAAGCCGGAAGACGCGTGCAACGCCTGGCGTCGTTGACGGGGCCCTCCTGTGCGGCCCTCTTGCCCGCGGCGATGGACAGCAGACGACTGAGCGGACCGCGGCACAACACCAAAGTGGCGGGAACCACGGAAGCAGACCGTAGAAGAAAACAAGTTCACACCAGCACCATAGATATATAAATCGCCCTAGGCCTTTTAGATCGTATAAAAATGATAATTTTACTGTTTTTTAATCCTGACAAGTACAGATTTTAGCTTTGACATCTACATATTTTAATTAAATATTTTTAATATAAAAAAATCTACTGAATACAGTATGTGCAAATGGAATGTAACAAATGTACCAGACGCCACCTGTCGGTAATAGTGTTATAATTAATATAAATGACGTGCACTCTGCCAACCAATTTTATGTGACGTAGCATGTGAAAGTTGCTGGATTTGGACGGGTTACTCCTGTAACTGACATATCAGGTACGTTCTGGTACATTTGATGTTGATTGGATAGGATGAAAAAGATTTGCTTTCGTGAAATAGTAAATTAGTATAATTATTTTTACAGATCTGAAGATGGTTCTGAATGAACCGAAACCGGTCGTATGAATAATAAAGAAAAATTTGCAATCAAGACGGATTCTAAGTAACATTATAAAATCACTGATTGCTGTTATCTCATAAGACATTATGTCTGTTTTTGCAAAATGTCGTCTTCTTTCTGTACAAGCCGTAAATAGCTTTTTGCTCCCTGTCTTTTACCTAAGATACCTTCAGAATTCCAACTTGTGTAATCAACACTGCCAAAAGTTTTCTCGAGGTGTTCAAAAGCTTTAAGCGTAGTTTTGTCTTTTCAGCCTGTATTCTAAATCGTAATGTTAATGTTGCGTAAAGGCAACATTTCTCCAGAACCCAAAATGATCTTCCCAAGGTCGGCTAGATTTTCCATTCTGCTGTAAATAATTGTGTTACTATTTTGCAGAAACGACTTACTGACAGTTCGGTGATATTTACATCTGTCAGCACCTGTTTTCTTTGGAATTGCAATTATTACATTCTTTTCGAAGTCCTGAATAGTTTTGGCATGGCTGGCTCTCCGAAGGATATCAGTAGTTCTGACGGAATGTCGTCTTCTTCTGGAGCCTAGTTTCGACTTCGCTCTTCCAATTCTTCTCACTGTTGCACATATCCCGTCAGACCTCCATCTACTTTCTCTTCTCATTCTATCTTACTTCTCCAAGTTTACTCACTTTGTTTGCACCTCTGTACTCATTTCACCTTTCAGCTTCCTATTCTTTGGTGAGTACTGGTTATCCGTCTGAATTCTTTATATTCATAGAGCTGCTTCTCTTTTCCTTAAAAGCCTCGTTTATTTTCCTGTAATATTTTTACCCTAGCTATACATGTTGGTATCGTCTTGAATTTGTTCTCTAACCGTTCCTCCTTACCTCTTTTCACTCCTCCTGTCAGTCACATTTTTCCAAGCTTTGTATTCCCTTTTTTGCTGCTTCCCTTCAGAATTTTTATATTTTCTCCTTTCATTTAAATTCAGTGTCTCGTCTGATATACAACGATTGCCTCTAGGAGTTGTCTTTTTAATTACTTGATCTCCCGCCGAGGAAATAGTGTACTAGTTCATCTCTCAAAGCTATCCATTTGTCTTCTACCATATTTTTTCCCCAAGTTTGTCAGTCGTAGCGTAATGCTCCCTCTGAAACTCTCAACAGCTGATGTTAACACGTGTTACATCGACCTACGTCGTCCCTCGCATCGTGAAGAAAATCAACCAGGTTGCAGGAGGTGCAAACTTAGGAAACTGAACAGCGCCAATGGTCGGGATAGCATCACTTGACAGTAAGTCTACCTGACCACCACCACTTCCTAGCAAAGAGAAAACCAACTATGTTTCGAGATCTATGCCCAAGGCGTAACTCATGAAGTCTAACCGAAGCGACAAAAAACACGGGTAAGAACGATTAAATGAGGAACGTCGTAGTGGACAACATATATTTTTAACGAGTAAATTTATGTAGAAAAAACCATATGCAACTCAGCTTGAAACTAGTGTTAACAAATTTATTTGTTTCCAAATGAAAATAGGAAACAAAACTTTTATTTATAGATGGATTATCAAGTATCAAACTGCTTGTATTTGCCGGATTCTTGCAGTGTTTCGCTATTATATTATGGCAATCAGGGTTTTGAAACATCTCAAGTTTTCCTGTTTAAACTTTCTTTTACGTATATTTGAAACACGAAAGGTCAAAAATCGTCATCCGTTTTGATCAACAATACAATTTCACTACCAAAAAAAAAAAAGAGTTGACCGATTTTAAATCTTGGTATGGTGGGACACCTATGAACCTAACTAGGTCCATGTTTCCACGTGGAATATGAGAATTTTCCAAGTTAGATTTCGTTTGTTGAGTGATGTTATCAGGAAGGAAAAAGTATGAAAGTGTAAGAAATCAGTCAAAATCTTCTTTATTTTCAAAACAGATATGTAATATTTCGACGTAAAATTTGTAGACATCTTTGACATAACCAAATAACATCGCTTTCTCCATTTTACGAATTTTACTGGTTCATGCGCGTCCCACGAAGTATAAATTACGTACAGACCAGGTTAATTGTCAACGACAGTAGTAATGTTTCAGAAAAATGCTCAAACTGTGTGTAAATACGCAGCTACCTCAGGCATTCTTGGAACGGAGAAGATGATGATTTGATGAGATTTTCGTGAAATTGATGCACTGTGCCAGCTATAAACATACATAGCCCTATTTTGTCACTCGCGGTCTTATATATATCTACACCATGTTCCGTAGTATTTTCCTTCGAGTTCCGAAAACTTCTCACTAGGTGGTAGCACTAGCCAGAGATGGGACACTGACGTGGGTCATATGCGTCCTGTCAACCACGAAAGCGTAAAATTATCAATCTCCCCTACATGTCCTTTTAATAACGGAGTAGATTGCTAATCAGGAAGCGAACACTCCCTATGAGCCCTGATGCTTCGCATTGTCGTATGCGACAGGAAACGCAGCTGACGTTTCTGCCGTGGTCTGGAAGAATCCGTGGGAGACCCTGGAGCTGTGACGCCAGCGCCGGCTCGGCCGGGCCTGCTATTATACTCGTACTTGTTTCTCTGGCTGCGCGCTGCGCCGTTCCGGGCAGCCCAGCAGTAACTCCGGGACTTGTCGCTCAGGTTTTTTGCGCGGCCCGGTGTGGGAGCCGTGACGTCAGAGCTGACCCTGCGCGGCCGCGATTCGAGGCGGCGGCGGATGGATCTGCGCGGGTGCCCCCTGGCTGGGCCGGCGATCGGGTTTCCCGCCCGCTGATCCACTGCTCGCGCCCCGCTTTCTGATCCGCCACAAGCGACTCCTCGCTGTCACGGCTGTCACTCAAACGTCACCTGGCAACTGGAGGGCCGACTGATGCTGTTGCTGCGGTCTTCAGTCCGAAGCCTGGTCTGACGCAGCTCTCCACGCTTCTCTATCCTGTGCAAGACCCCTCATTTCTACTACAACCTACATCCATTTGAACCACCTTACTCTACAATTTCGACCTTCGTATCACTTTCCTTCCATTATCAAACGCGCAATTCATTGATGCCTTATCGACAGTGTCTGTGTAGAAATGAGGTTTAGCGATCATGACATCATATCCATGATCGTTACTAAAGTTAATGAAACCGTCAAGAAGGTCACGTGAGTGTTTTTCCTAGAAAAAGCCACTGGAGAGCCAAAGAAACTGGTACACCTGCCTAATACAGTGTACGGCCGCGGTGAGCTCGCAGAAGAGCTGCAACACGACGTTGCGTGGACTAATGTGCAAAGTAGTGCAGCAGGAAATTGGCACTGTTGCATACTGCCTAGTCGTCGAATATGGGGTATCTAAGAAACCTGCTTTCTCGGATTGCTAGACAATATTCAAACAAATCGTACACTACTGGCCATTAAAATTGCTACACAACGAAGATGACGTGCTACAGACGCGAAATTTAACCGACAGCAAGAAGCTGCTGTAATATGCAAATGATTAGCTTTTCAGAGCATTCACACAAGGTTGGCGGCGGTGGCGACACCTAAAACGTGCTGACATAAGGAAAGTTTCCAACCGATTTGTCATACACAAACAGCAGTTGAACGGCGCTGCCTTGTGAAACGTTGTTGTGATGCCTCGTGTAAGGAGGAGAAATGCGTACCAGCACGTTTCCGACTTTGATGAATGTCGGATGGTAGCCTATCGCGATTGCGGTTTATCGTATCGCGACATTCCTGTTCGCGATGGTCGAGATGAAATGACTGTTAGTAGAATATGAGGTCGGTGGATTCAGGAGGGTAATACGGAACGCCGTGCTGGATTCCAACGGCCGCGTATCACTAGCAGTCGAAATGACAGGCATCTTATCCGCATGGCTGTAACGGATCGTGTAGCCTGAGTCAACAGATGGGGACGTTTGCAAGACAACAACCACCTGCACGAAGAGATCGACGACGTTTGCAGCAGCATCGACTATCAGCTCGGAGACCACGGCTGCGGTTACCCTTGACGCTGCGTCACAGACAGGAGCGCCTACGATGGCGTACTCAACGACGAACCTGGGTGCACGAACGGCAAAACGCCATTTTTTCGGATGAATCGAGGTTCCGTTTACAGCATCATGATGGTCGCATCCGTGTTTGGCGACATCGCAGTGAACTCACACTGGAAGCGTGTATTCTTCATCGCCATACTGGCGTATCACCCGGTGTGATGGTATGGAGTGCCATTGGTTACACGTCTCGGTCACCTTTTGTTCGCATTGACGGCACTTTGAACACTGGACGTTACATTTCAGATGTGTTACGCCCCGTCGCTCTACCCTTCACTCGATCCCTGCGAAACCCTACATTCAGCAGGATAATGCACGACCGCACGTTGCAGGTTCTGGACGGGCCTTTCTGGATACAGAAAATGTTCGACTGTTGCCCTGGTCAGCACATTCTCCAGATATCGCACCAACTGAAAACGTCTGGTCAATGGTGGCCGAGCAACTGGCTCGTCACAATACGCCAGTCACTAACTACTCTTGATGAACTGTGGTATCGTGTTGAAGCTGCATGGGCAGATGTACCTGCACACGCCTTCCAAGCTCTGTTTGACTCAATGACCAGGCGTATCAAGGCCGGTATTACGGCCGGAGTTGGTTGTTCTGGGTACTGATTTCTCGGGATCTATGCACCCAAATTGCGTGAAAATGTAATCACATGTCAGTTCTAGTGTGAAATATTTGTCCAATGAATACCTGTTTATCATCTGCATTTCTTCTTGGTGTAGCAATTTTATTGGCCATTAGTGTATTAATTGGCGTTATTACAAAAGAAAAAAATACAATACTTATGTTTGTGTTAAACAAATGTGTCGCAACGAAAGGGCGACAGATAAAATAAGAAATCTCTTCAGTATAACAATTCCAAGTTTGAGCTACATTGAATGTACGAGCAAAGTAATGAGCTTTGACGCTTCTAGTCACATCGCTGGTCTAGAACTGGGCCGCGGCCAATCGGAATTGGCGCTTACGTTCTCTTCGCCTAGAGGCTGTCGTGTTGTCATCATTCAAAGTGGGCGGACAGTCTCAAATGGGCTGATGGCTTCATCGCCCTTTCTCGTCCCCGATTGTCGTGTCGGCGCTTGACTTTACGTCGTAACAGACACCGTGAATCCTGCAGGTCTGTCCATAAATCCGAAAGATTACGAGGGGCGGGAGTGGGGGGAGATATATCTTCTAAATAGCACGTTGGAAGGCTTTCCGGATATACTCAATAGTGTCCATGTCTTGGGAGTTTGGTGGCCGACGGAAGTGCTTAAACTCATAAAAGTGTTCCTGGAACCACTGTGTAGGAATTCTGGATGTGTGGGGTGTCACATGAACCTGCTGGAATTGCCTAAGTACGTTGGAGTGCACAATGGACATGAATGAATGCAGATGATCAGACAGGATGCTTACGTACGCATCACCTGTGAGAGTCCTATCTAGACGTATGAGGGGTCTCATATCACTCAAACTGCACACGCCCCCGGCCATTACAGAGGCTCCACCAGCTTGAACAGTTCCCTGCTGACGTGAACGCTCCATTCGCTCGATACAATTGGAAACGAGACTCGTCCGACCAGACAACATGTATCCAGTCATCAACAGTCCTATATTGGTCTTAACTGGCCCAGGCGAGGCGTAAAGCTTTGTGTCCTGCAGTCATCAACGATACACGACTGGGCCTTCAGCTGTGAAAGCCCATACCGATGATGTTTCGTTGAATGGTCCGCACGTTGACACTTGTTAATGGCGCAGCATTGAAATGTGCCGCATTCGGCGGTAGTTTTGCACTTCTGTCACGTTGAACGATTCTCTTCAGTCGCCGCTGGTTCAAAAATGGTTCAAATGGATCTGAGCACTATGGAACTTAACATCTGAGGTCATCAGGCCCCTAGAACTTAGAATTACTTAAACCTAACTAACCTAAGGACATCACACACATCCATGCCCGAGGCAGAATTCGAACCTGCGACCGTAGCGGTCGCGCGGTTCCACACTGCAGCGCCTAGAACCGCTCGGCCACTTCGGCCGGCTCGCTGGTCCCGTTCTCGGAGGATCATTTTACGGCCGCACCGATGTCGGAGATTTGATGTTTTACCGGATTCCTGATATTCACGGTACACTCTTGAAATGGTATTGCGGGAAAATAGCCACTTTATCGCTATCTCGAAAATGCTGCGTCCCATCGCTCGTGCGCCGACTGTAACACCACGTTCGATCTCACTTAAATCTTGCTAAGGTGCCATTGTAGCAGCAGTAATCGACTTAACAACTGCGCCAGACGCGTCTTATACAGGCATTGTGCGACATAAAAGCAAGTTGGTAGGTGTGATTCTACATCTGGAAGATATCTATTCAAGTTACAATCCAGTCGCATAAGAGTGGTGGTAGCAGAGCCACTGTCAGGAGGCAAACCATGTTCGCTTTAAATACGCGTATTAAAGGTCGTGATACGGAACGTGGTGACAAAGACACCATTATCAGTATTCCACTGAGTTTGAGCGTGGTCTCGTTCTAAGGCTACGAAAAGGTGGATGTTCCTTCTGCATTACTGCAGAAAGACTTGGCCGGCATGTAGCCGCTGTACATTGCTGCTGGCAGCGGTGGTCATGAGAATGTACAGTTCAAGAAGACGAGGCTCCGGACGGCCACGTGATACCACCCAGAGGCAAGACCACCGTGTTCGGCGCTTGACGCCATTTACTGCCCCTGCAGCAGCAGTTAGAACAATAGTTGGCACCGCAGTAACACAACGAACTGGTAAAAATCGGTTAGTTCAAGGACAGATCCTAGCCGAACGCCGTGCAGCGTGCATTCTGCAGGAACCAAACGACCACCATTTGCGATTTCAGTGGTGTCAAAAGGGAGCTCATTGGAGTGCGAAATGGAAGTGACTTGTGTTTTCCGGGAAAAGCTGATTCTGCCTCAGGGCCAGTGATGGTCGTGTTTTGGTTTGGAGAAAGCCTGTTGAGGACCTGTACCAGGCTGCCTGCGTGCAACATACACTGGACCTACACCTGCAGTTATGGTCTGTGGTGCACGTTCGTATGACATCAGCAGCACTCTCGTGGTTTTCCCACCAAACCTCACTGAAATTTGTAAATCAGTCTAGTGAGGCGACCTGTTGTGGTGCCGTTCGTGAACAGCATCCAGTGGGAGTTCTGCAACGCTCACTCACATACCGCCGTTGTAACCCAACGGCCTCAACAGAGTGTCGACGTGTTGCCTTACCCTCCTGGATCACCAGATCTGTCTCCAGTCGAGCAGGTATGGGACATCATCTGACGGCAACTCGAGTGTCATCTACAACCAGCATCACCGACCACGTGCCACAAGCATGGAACTCCGTCCCATTATCTGACATACGGCAGCTGTACGGCACAAACCGTGCCCGTGTGCATGCTTGCATCCAACATTCTGCCGGTTAGACCAGTTATTAATGTGCTAGCATTCCTCATTTGCAGTGGCTTACCTCGTTATTACATTCGACTGTCAACTTACAATGTGGTACCGAGACAAATGTTTCCCGAAATTTCATTAGTCTACATTAATTATTTTTTCTTGCTGCGTTTTTCTCCTTTAGTGTGAAACGTAATGAACAAACACCACAAGAAGATAATGAGAGTAGGATAGTGATAATACCAAACGAAGAAGAGGAACTAAACTAGCTGGACAGATACTTCGATAAAAGAACTTCATAAACGTTGAAGAATGACGAAATTCCTCCAGCTGTATTAAGGTGTTGGTTTTATTGGCAACTAGTTTCGATGTTGTTACTACCTACCTTCCGCATGGAACATGCCTATCTCACCAATGACTACTAGCGTTAGGCACATACGGTTACTGCCAACAAGTATGAGCCTGAAGATGATGTTGTAACAACATCTAAACTAGTTGCCAATGAAACCAACACTTTAATACAGCTGGAGGAATTTCGTCATTTTTCAACATATAATATACTAGCTGACGTCCCAAGTCGTCCGTTTCAATTATGGATATACGAAGATCATAAATAAACATTCTGACAGGAAAACTCCTGGAAAAAAAAACACGAGGCATTCCGAGAACAGCCATATTACAAAAGTGTTAAAAGCAGAATCAGCTGCGGCAACTGCAGCCAGTTGGTACAAATGACGAGGTACACTATAGTGAGGCGTTACCTCTACTGCCTAATGATTACGGTGGCGACGAATGTCTCCTTTTCAGAAATGCTTTTCTTGCTATTGTCAGTATACATTTTATATCGTCTGCTTTCGCCACCAAACAGGAAAACTCACCTACTACTTTCAGTGTTTCATTCCCTGTTCTCACCCCTTCTATATTGTTTAAATAGCCTACATTTCATTAATCTTGTTCTATTTTTGGTGGTATTCATCTTTTAACGTCTTTTATAGGGGTCATCCCTTCAAATACTCTTTCAGAGCTCGCCTCTGGTAGAATTTCGCCATCGTATGCAAATTCCAAAAGCGCTAAAAATAACCAAAATCTATGTACGTTTTTGTATTAAAGTACCAGAACTATGCGATTAAATTTTGGAAATATGAGTAATATCCACTGAAAAGATATCAACCACACTTACAGACTAACAAAACTGGAGTGATCGGCCTAAATTTATTAGTAGTAATGTATGCAAATGGTCACCTAAAATAGCAGTTTAAAACTGTTACTATTCGAATATGTTAGTTAAACCTTACGTGCTCCCACGGGTAGCATAGCAAAAAGTGAGATTAATTTAATAGCCCACTCATATACATACAAAATACGTATACATACTCAATTAGTGACATTAAGTTTATTTAACTACCGATCAATAAGACAATTTCATGGAGGTAAAAGTGCATGATGTACTAGCACACAAGTTGTCTAAAAATGTAATAAAGAGATTCCAGTAACTGTTAAGTTTGAGTACTGTGCTTGTCGCAGATGCGATGAAGCCAAAGATTACGTTTAACTTAGAGTGCTGATATATAATACCGGACAATAATAAACATGAGCCCCCAATGCTCTAAATGCATTGTGCATTGAAATGAAGTCACGGTTGTGACTGAAGGTAGTTGTCCCTTATTTTAGGGAAGTAGTACTGTTACATTAGAGTGTTGCATCAAACCAGTCTCTACACTGAAGACCACAACTACAACTGTCATGAAATAAACATTGACAGAAATTAATGAAATTAAGTTATACTTGTCTATCCAGGCACAAAGACTAGTAAATATAAGAAACCTATGCTACCCAAACTGTCGTCCTACATCAGATGTAACAAAGAATGTGTGTTTAATGATTTAATTCCAAACAATATGCGAGTGTGGTGAACGCCAAGACCACTAACACGTACTCAAATGCAGGGAACTTGCAGAACCTGTCTCAATGGACAACCTGGTTGCCGGCAATGATAAGGTAGCTCGTACAGTGGAATTCTGGGTACCAGAATACAAGTAGAAAGCTTGGTTGCATGTTAAGCTATAGCACAAACATAAAAAAGAACCAAGTAGATACCTTTACTACTTGAGTTTCGAATTAACTAAGGCGTACATCCATTAGAAATGAATAATGTAGATGAATATGTTAGTCTTTTGCACAGAAGTTTGAACTGCTCTAGCTAATAAACGTGGAAGGAAACTTGAGTTCCTTGAAGAGAAATACCCCAGTGCCCACAATAATGTAATTTCCAAAGCGCAGAATTTCTATGGTTCAAATGGCTCTGAGCACTATGGGACTTAACATCTGAGGTCATCAGTCCACTAGAACTTAGAATTTCTAAACCTAACTAACCTAAGAATAGCAGTTGAATTTCTATGAAAGAGTTATAAAAAATATTAGTTTCACAAACACAGAACAAACCTTACTGAACAAAGGTCTTGAACACAATTTCAGGCCAGTGCTAAATCACCATAACTTAAAATAAATTTCATAATAACTGCAAAGAAAACTGCATATATGGGCAACTGGAACCACAACACACAGACAGTCTTTGCACACTATATTAATGAAATTATTCCGCAGGAAGAGAGAAAGTAAAACAATGCTCCACTACATTCATTGCAGAAAAGAAAGTGTTAAAATAGCTGAAACATAATCTCAATGAACTCGATGCTATTGTCATTAAAGTAGATAAAGGATACTTCATTTTTGTCCTTTATGGAGATGATTACATTTGTACAACTCTGAATTTCTTCTCAGAAAGCAATATTACCAAACTGAACCATTCTTATTCAATGTAACTTCCTGCTACCTCATAAACAAGTAAAAAATTGCACATTAATGAACCCCACTGCCCCCAAAACTTAGAGCACAACCAAAGATACCCAAAGCTAACTCTTCAATCCGATCGACTGTTAACTCTAAGAATACACCAGCATAAATCTTTCCCAACTATTACACAACAACCCCATGGGGTTTTACACTTTTGAACCCACATGCTAAATAAAAAATACACATGAGTTAGCAACAGTCATCAAAGATGTAAAATTCCAAGATAAGCTAGATTTGCCTCATTTGACACCGTTAATCTATTCACAAATTCACCTGTCAAAGAAACAGTTGAAATTATCAGAGAAAACCTTATCAGACACAAAACGTTAATCATATCAGAGATTTCAGAGTTGGTCAATCTGTTTGAACTAGTGCTATCGAATAACCACTTCTCTTTTAATGATAAAATCTACAAACAGAAAGAATGCTTAGCTATGGGTAACAACATGTCAACACTCCTGGCTGATGTTCATTAACCACCTAGAATATAAACTTTTAGAAGGGAAAAAATAAATTTGCTGAAAAATTGTGCATTAAAGAAGATATGTGGATGATACTCTACTCCTATCTGACGACACAAAAGATGATGAACTTCTTACATTATTTAATTCACTGTACATTAAAATAAAGTTCAGCATTGGCGCACATCAGTCCATAAATTTCGTAGACTCACAACTGTTAATGAAAAATAGGAACATAAATTTTAGTTACGGGAAACCAACTTACACTCATATCAGAACACATGAAGCATCATACCTTGCAAACACACAAAACTATGCTGCTCGTAGATCCGTGTTGAACAGAACACACACATTGCATTTGAATCCCTAAGATTAACACCATAAATTGATATGATCAAAGCAATTGCCATAAAGAATAGGTATTCAGAAAAATCAGTTGACATAGCATCCAACAAAATATAGGCCAACATCAGTAACAAAAGCACTACTAGAACAACAACTGACACAACATATTTCTTCACACGCATTCCCTATTTAGGCACATCATCACAAAAAATTGCTAAGTTATTTAGAAACACCAATATTAAAGCTTGGACACCACTTATTTCGCATGGAAACACAAACACCTCAATAACAGAACATAGTGGAATATATAAATTTCAATATTACAGCCACCCTGCGTTTCGTATAGATTTAACAGGAAGAACTTCACACAATATAAGGAACACACCACTTTGACAAATACGCAATAGCCAATCACATGAGCGTTAACTGGCACAGACTAAGTGGCATCTACAACAGAGTAACTGTACTCTACACAGCAAATCATGGCGAAATACTTGATCTACTAGAACAATTAGAAATAATGTTACACAAAGTAAAATGTGCTGAAAACATGTTTCATGAACAAACAGAGTCTAGCAGGCACAGTTTCTTCAGTTATTTTAACAATTTAATATTTAATAGTGCTACCATTTGATAACATAATCCCTATTTGATGTATTTAGAAGTCTTTGTTGTGTACATCGTATCCTTCCTGTATAGCCGATAATATAATGCATTTGTATCTCCTTCGAAATAATAACACCTGCCTATTTTTATAGGTGCAGCATATTTACATCTGAAATTCATTGTATTGTTTTCACTTGTGTTTACGAAATGTGCCGTATAACGAAAAGTGTATATACATATATAAACATGATTATTCAAACTGTGCTTCAAAATCTATGTCTCCACCACTGAAACCAGTAAGTTATTTTATGATCTGTAATAGTTTTGTAAACTTATATTCACAATGTGCTCGCTTTGTAATATACCATTACAATCTTACTAGGACCGTAATTAACCTAAATCTGGAAAAATAATCGGTGTAGATGTCAAAATAGCTGAAGGTGAGTCCCACGGCTCGAAAGGCATGGTACATTAAAATAAAATCACGATTGTACCTGAAGGCGGTAGTTCTTTATTTTACGAAAGTAATATATTCATAGAAGAAACACTGATGGAAATTGATAAAATTGAGATATTAATTGTCTGAGTTACGAAGCGAAATAATATTTTTTGATAAACTGATACAGTGAATTATTGTCGGTATGAACTACGCTGAATTAGTAAGTTCCTATACTAACCCTGTATTATTATAGCTATAGGGACTTAAAAGAAATTTTGTTAGATACGAAATCAACAACGTTTAAGTAGGCTACGCTGCTTTTGGTTTATGAGAAAAGAAATATCATTCAGTTTTAAATAGGGCGCAATTAGTACACGATTTGTGCATGTGAGTGAGCCATGGTGCGCCTTTTCTGGCACAACAGCTCTTTGGGGCGACACTATCGACTACCTGGCTGCACTAGGATCTTTGGCCCTATTGTGATCTCGCGGGCGTTTTCGGAGCAGCTGGTGCTGGACTCGCTACGAGCTGCAAGGACGTGCTTGCGTGGACGAAAGAGGAAAATATTCGTACTCGGCCAGCAGCGGCATGGCGGGTCTACCTCGTAAGACTGTAGCGAGTTTTTGTTGGACCTGCCTGATGTCAACTCCGAGCTGCTTTTGTGCCTGTTTTCTCGGAGAGACCCATCCCTGAAGACCATCTCGAACAACGCTCTCAATCGAAGGTGAAAGTGATTTTGGTGCCTTCGTTTCGCTGAACGATTTGCGTTACAGCAAGTGTGCTTGTTGCTTGGTTGCCCTAATGTATGGGTTGTTGAAGAAAGAGCAGCCGGCAGAGTGTGTAACCGCATTCGTTTCAAAAATCCGCTAGTTGGATCATTATTAGGAAGCTGATTAGCTCGAAGTTTTTTTTTTTTTGACAGTGTCCAGAAATTTGTGTATTGTCTGTATGTTTCAGTGTATTTTGATTGCCATCAAATCGACGTACCTTGTATATTACTGTAAAATTTGGGTCACTTCTGTCGAAAGCACCATTCAGTTACTTGTAAAGTCTCATATTCTGTAAAAGGCAATCATTTGTATGTACAATTTTATACGTGTGCATTTATTTGAATGCACTCACTCAGTAGCAGTATGAGCAATTCGTTCTTCATTTATTTGTTGTTTATTGATCTCTTAACTTATATTAATTGATGTTTGGGTGGTGCTTGCCGTGTTTCTGTGGTCTGTTTGAGTTCCAGTTTCCTGCGAATTGGGATGTGTGGGTCTAAGTTAAGTCACCTTTAGCCCAGGGGAGCCTGGTCTCACTGCCCGTTTGGTAAACATTTAACGTGTTATATATATATATATATATATATATATATATATATATATATATAAGTTTATTTATTTGTTTGGGAATGAATTGTATTAAATTGTCACTTTTGTGTTGCTTGTGTTATTTGGGTTCTTAACGAATTGGTGTGCGTTTCATAAATCACTTTCACATTGCAAATTATTGATCCTTTAAATAAATTATTTGTGCCACGTTTCTTTAAACCACTTTCTGATTGTAATTTATTGTTCCTTTAAGTATTGAAATCTCTGTGGCTCATCTAAGTCAGTTTCCTAAATTGTAATTTGTTGCTTTGATTGAGAAGCAAGTTATCTGTGAAAATTTGGTGTTCTCTTAAGGATGGCCAAGTGTTGATTGTCTCTTAGCTGTTTTATAAATATTGTCTTTGAATAAATTGTTAATTTATTGATTTGGTCGTTGTGTTTAAGGAGTGACATTATAGGGGCCTTGACCTTCCATGCTAAGTGTACTCCTCACCCCGAGTTTCTCAGTCACAAATTGGCAGCAGAGCGTGTTAACGATCCACGGACCTCTGGGTTGTGGGCCCAGCACGCTTCCACTGCGTGCTGGCCGAGCACGCGTATTTTCCTCTTTCGTCCACGCAAGCACGTCCTTGCGGCTCGTAGCGAGTCCAAAACCAACTGCCCCGAGCTCGAAAACACCCGCGAGATCACAATAGGGGCAAAGATCCTAGTACAGCCAGGTAGTCGACAGCGTCGCCCCAAAGAGCTGTTGTGCCAGAAGAGCCGCACCACGGCTCAGTGAGAAGTTCCTTTTAACAACAGTCTGCCATGAAAGCTTCTGCGCTAGCTGCGGTTGATGAGGGGCGATCAAATACGTTCCGTTCGGGGGAGTTGCTGCAGCGTATATGCAACCCAGCGCGACTCCGGTGCGGATGTGGAAGCACCGGCGCAATGTGTAGGCAAGGAGTTGGTGGTGGTGGTGGTTAGTGTTTAACGTCCCCAAGGAGTTGGTGCGGCGCTCGAACGCTTTGATCGGCCCCTTATACCTCGTTGCTGGATTAAAATGTTGCCTTGAGATGCTGTCATTCGGTGATGTTGGATGTAAAGATGGTGATTCCATATTTATATTGTTTACCCGTTAATCTTCCTACCATTGTTATCTTGCTCTTGCCGTCGAAACTTTACTACAAAAAAATGGTTCAAATGGCTCTGAGCACTATAGGACTTAACTGCTGTGGTTATCAGTCCCCTAGAACTTAGAACTACTTAAACCTAACTAACCTAATGACATCACACACATCCATGCCCGAGGCAGGATTCGAACCTGCGACCGTAGCGGTCGCGCGGTTCCAGACTGTAGTGCCTAGAACCGTTCGGCCACCCCGGCCGGCAACTTTACTACAACAGATTCCAATAAGAAGATGTGCAGAATGCGAACACTCATAACACAATAAACTATGGGTCATAATTACGCGTACGCCATCTCATTTCGCAGCAAACAAAAGACCGTAGTTATTTATGCTGGCTTAAAGTTTGTTATTATAAACAGTACGAGGACTATGACTACCGTGAGTAAAGTTCACACGTTCTTTCAACTAGATATATTCGATTGTTTTTTACCGTAGCCGGCCGCGGTGGTCGTGCGGTTCTAGCGCTGCAGTCCGGAACCGCGGGACTGCTACGGTCGCAGGTTCGAATCCTGCCTCGGGCATGGATGTGTGTGATGGCCTTAGGTTAGTTAGGTTTAAGTAGTTCTAAGTTCTAGGGGACTGATGACCTAAGATGTTAAGTCCCATAGTGCTCAGAGCCATTTGAACCATTTTTTTTTCTATCGTAAAATCAAAATTTTCTGTTTATCTATGTAAAACAACTCACAAATTATGTCCTTTTTTGCCACTCGTAGTAGGCTAAACTTGGTAGTGACTGTCAAATATACGAGGAGGCGGGAAGGGGACAGAGGGGTTCCTATAGCAAATATTTCGGTGGGAATTTCCAGTTCCAGCATTCACCTAATAAAGAAAGAAAGATTTAGAGAACGTTAATGCGAACTGGAGCAGAGAGCCTGATCTTATTAATGCTGCTCACACATTCTTTCAGCTGTAAGTATGCAGTTACTGCCCATAGTTTTCGCGAAACCATCTTTGAGCAGTCAGCAGAGCGTCACAGTTCACTGATTATTTATCTTTAACCGCTGTTCTTGTGTTAAGCGTGCAAAGCCCGATCACACCGCATTTTCGGCATTTCAACAGCATCACAACACAGGAAAAATACACATTGTGAATTCCCTCCCGACAGCCTAATACCGGTAGTTCATTCTCAAGTTACTTATAAGCTCTCGTAACGACGATCACCAACCCATTCACCGTAATTATATAGTTCATCAAACTGTGTTGTTGTATTAGAGTTTTTTGATGTTCAGTGAACTCACTGACAGTTCCCCCCTTTCCTGGATTTTTTGTGTTTACACCGCTCTGTGGAACAAGAGTCGTGCAAATGGTACAAATGGCTCTGAGCACTATGGCACTTAACATCTCTGGTCATCAGTCCCCTAGAACTTAGAACTACTTAAACCTAACTAACCTAAGGACATCACACACATCCATGCCCGAGGCAGGATTCGAACCTGCGACCGTAGCAGTCGTGCGGTTCCGGACTGAGCGCCTGAACCGCTAGACCACCGCGGCCGGCCTCAGGAGTCGTGTACGAGACGCTGATTTGTAGACTCCTTGTGAATAAAGAATGTGGTAACTTATTCCGTCCAGAATCCTTTTATTGTTCCTATTAGCCTGCTCATTGTTCTGAAACACTGAAGGTGTTTTATTATGCAACGAAAAATAAATATCATTCATTATACAAGATAATGACGAAATGACAGCATTCTGAAAGTCATTCAGTTTCAGTAATAACCCATTAAATTCACGTTAAGAGAAAACAAAGGACGTTGGAAATGCTGCCGTCATTTATTTGTGTATGTAGTGATTCAGCTGTTTCAGTTATCAGCCACTTAGAATATTACGCTGAATAGATAATCTATTTTTCTACCCAGCAACAAAAAATTATTTGTAAAGAAAAAAGAAACATCACGTCTAGTATCGGTAACACCAGTAAATCAAAGTTATTGTTGACATGTAGACAGAGAGATCATACATTTACAAATTTCAGATTATCGATTTTTAAAACTATATGAAAAATTCTTTTACGAAAACAATGGGGTGATAATTATGATAAGATGTGTCTACACAAAACCCCGCCGTAAAATAAAATAATTTAAATACTGAATTTTTTGTTAATGTGTTGCTTTCTAGAAAGAATATGGTAAGAGCTCTGTACACCTGTCAAGACCTGGAGTCTGGTAGAATAAACTTTACGTCGGCTGGGATAGAACCATTCTACTTTTTGGGTAAGAGTAAACAGACACAGAAGTTCAGTTCTGATATAAAAATCTCAATCAAAAATAGGTGCACAAAATGCTAAGACGCAGTCCTCTAAATCATGCGGTACTTTACATGAATTGTTTTAAATAAGGAAAGGCATCTCTCATATAAAAGAAAGTAGCACTGCACATTGTATTAAAAAATGAAAGAAAGTTAACGGAACATACGTCATACTAATGAATAGATACAGATTTTAATTTGGCACATAATCCAGAAGGAAAATGGAAATGCAGGCGCCAGATGGTATCGCGTTTCACTGCCGCCTGCACTCTGCTGCTAGACGCAGACCACGTGGTCGGCAGTTGGTGACAACCCGCGCGCTGTGGCCTGGGTGGAGGGAGCCCTCCGCGCTGTATCTTTGTGCGCGCGGCCGCGTGCAGCTCGCCAATGTTTCGCCGGTAGCCCGCGCAGGTGTCCTCGGCTCCAGGGGCCGAACGCCGTCCTCCAGCGAGGCTTCCGGGTCCCACGCCTCACGCCACGGTCAACCACGTCCCAGTCCCGCGGTCCGACTCAACACAGTCTCGCACGCCGGTGGCCCCACCTCGCTACATGGTCTGTACGAATATCCGCCGTGAGACTCAGTGATGCCTGGCGTCGCTGCAGCCACGTGCTGTACGTCGCGCACGGATCTTGCATTCGAACGTCGAGCGCTGAGCGTTGAGCGTGCGGAGTTTCTGACGTCATAGCGCGGAACAGCACGTTGGGAGTCCTCCTAAACGCGCAAAGCGGTATCTAGCATGTCAGACAGTCTGAACGTGTATTTGAACTTTGACCAAAGAGATAGCAGAGTCACACTCTCGCCATTTCCCTTCCGTACAGAGTGGCGAAACTCCGTAATGGTTTTCAGTTGAAGCCCATGTGTATATGTGCCGTTTCTGAGCACAAGCATGACCGAGCAGTTCAAAGCGCTTCAGTCTGGAACCGCGCGACCGCTACGGTCGCAAGTTCGAATCCTGCCTCGGGCCTGGATGTGTATGATGTCCTTAGGTAAGTTAGGTTTAAGTAGTTCTAAGTTCTAGGGAACTGATGACCTCAGATGTTAAGTCCCAAAGTGCTCGGAGCCATTTGAACCATTTGAGCACCAGCAAAGTGAGGCTCTCTCGAAACCAAGTGGTTGATTGGGTTGATTGTATGACAGATTGTAACTAAATGACGAGAGACTTCATATTCGTGGTTAAAGATCTATTGTAAAGTGCTTATTATGAGAATATGCCATTTGAAGGCATAACCCATCAAAACAGCATTGTTCTTGGTATAAATTGTTATAATTAAATTTCAATTAATAACATAGCTGCGATTAAAGCTTCCAGGACCCTCATTACGCTACAGCTACGATTAAAGCTTTCAGGAATACTAGGAATTATCTCAACACATTTGTGATTTGTGGTTGGTTTAGCCCTGCAACAAAAAAAAAAAAAAAAAACCACCCTGAGTGAATCGATGAACGATGAGTTTGAACGGATGTCATGAGACATCCGCCCTGACAGGCCACGACGGTCCTACGGGCCGACCGACCACCATATCATGCTCACCCCACAGACGTCGCTGAATGCGGATGTGGAGAGGCATGTTGTCAGCACACCGCTCTCCCGGCGGTATGTCAGTTTACGAGACCGGAGTCGCTACTTCTCAGTCAAGTAACTCCCCAGTTTGCCTCACAAGAGCTGAGTGCACCCCACTTGCCAACAGCACTCCACACACCGGATGGTCACCCATCCAAATGCCAGCCCAGCCCAAAAGCGCTTCAATTCTGTGATCTGACGGGAACCGGCGTCATCACCGCGGCAGGGCCGTTGGCTCTAATCCCACTAACACTTATTAAAATAAATGCTGCCAGCCGCTGTGGACGAGCGGTTCTGGGCGCTTCAGTCCGGCACCGCGCTGCTGCAACGGTCGCAGGTTCGAATCCTGCCTCAGGCATGAATGTGTGTGATGTCCTTAGGTTAGTTAGGCTTAAGTAGTTCTAAGTCTAGGAGACTGATGACCTCAGATGTAAAGTCCCATAGTGCTTAGAGCCATTTGAACCAAAATACGTGCTTGCCTTTTTCCGTTGGATATCACTGTCTCCTTCCCGCTGCATCTCCGTAATCCTGTCAGGGGACGGGGACACCGTGGCCAGGCCTCCAAGCACGAACCCTGCCCACTCTACCCCCTAACCTATACCGAAAGAAAAAAAGAAGAAAAAAATAATGAAATAAGATAAAAGTCAGCAGAGCAGTTGCCCTGTGGAGGGAAAAAAGTAAAAAAATCGCAGTGCGTAGTGTGGTACATTCCGAAGCGGAAGTGCGGAGCGTTGGTGGTTTTCGTCCGACAACATCCAAATTTTATTTTATTTTTTACTAACCTCTGCTTTTTAATAGCTTCTGACACTTCCTTATTTGTTTAACATACGTGTAGGCTATACTATAATATTCGATTTACGTAAATATAAATGATTTCTTTTCGACGAGTGAGTTTGTTCTATTGGCTTAGTCTATAGGACACCTTGCACTACTTGCAGTAAGATATTTTGTCCTTTCTTCTCTTTAGTTTTGTATTTGATATGTTGTAAAGATTCTATTACTGAGTAGCGTCAGTGATCAAGTAAGAATGACCTTAATGCTTTACTTAAAGTAATAATGATGAAATAATTTTTATATCGTGTGGAGTATTATTGTAAAGTTGTACCGCAATAATATATTAATGGAATTTATGCATATTACAGACAAAGCAACCTGACCAGCGTGCGGACAAGAGAGTAAACATACGTTTGGATAGAGCTAATACAGGAATTTTACGTTCATCCATTTTATAAACACTGTGTTTTGGGAGCCAGATACACCCGACAACGGCCGCTGGAGCGCGTTGCGATCGCGCATAGCACGTTGGCGCCCACGTACCGTGTACACAGGTCGTATCGTTTCTCAGACTTCAGCAGCACGTAGAACTCGGCACCTGCAACGTTGACGTTCGACAGCACGGTATGTATCAGTGAAGCAAAGGTCTCTGGAAAACCATTCTTGCGATGATACGAGCCGCAAATGAGGAAGCTGACTGATATAGCGTCTCTGAAAAAGGGCAGCGTTATGGCCCCTCACCTGGGAGCGGCGAAGGCGGTCAGCTGTTCGAGTGCTACTGTCTTTTTTTTCTCATTTTGTTCGTTATTATTCGTTGCGTTTGTTCAAGGCAGACGTCCCATGACAACGAGTTCGTCATTGACCCTTTCACTCGGTTCTTTTCATATTTTTATTTTGTATTTATTTGTTTGTTATTTCCCATTTTTTTGGAGAATACTGTGACCACGTTACCACCCTACAGTTTTATGTTCGCAAATAAAATGAACACGACATAAATTTTATGATTATTAAAGAGTGATGCTATGCATAATGTGACGATGTGACGGTAGTAAGGTGCTTCTCCTATTAGTAATAATGAACATAATGGGCAATCCTATTAAAGAAGTTGAATCAGGAAGTTATTGGAGAGGATTTGCTATCAAAAAGGTCGCAGGCTGTTAGGCAAGAGTGCTCTCAAAATGTCATGTAGGTTTGGAGGAGGAACAACTTACACTGTTTTCATGAAAGGGGGCTGGAAGAAATGATGCACTATTTGTCTCAAAATAAAACCAAGTGCTATTTAATAAGTGCGTTTCTTAATGATTAAACATACTATGCTACCATTTTATAATAGGCACGCAGCAGCTAAAGTGCAGCTAAATGTGAGAGTATAGCTTGTAAGGTATTTGCACAGCCATGTTACTGTCATTCATGTGCAGCGTGACAATTATTGAATCATACGAAATAAAATAGGCATAACTTCTGAACGGTTTGCCTTAGGGTGTTAAAATTGCACAATTGGCCGCGGGACATCATGGGAACTGGCATGCGCATGTGCACGCACCTTGTTGTACAAATGCGTGAGCGTATAGCGCTTTTGAAGGCCTACTGTGCGAGCAATAAGAGGCCAGATGCAGCTCAAAGGAAGTTTGCGACCGAGTTGAAGCTGAAGATAACTGGTCCAAGTGTGCTAACAATCAAGAACTTGATTCGCAAGTTTGAGAGAACGGGTAGTGTTCGTGATGACAGAGTTGGCAATTTCGGGCATCCAGAAAGGTGAAACCGCCTGAAAACATCGACAAGATACGCGCTTTGTTTCAAACCAACCCCAGAAATCGATCAGACGAGCTGCACAACAAGTGGGAATCAAATGGGAGACCCCGCGACAAATTGTTGTTGAAGACCTGCATCTCTTACCTTACAAAATTCAAACCCATCAGCCATTAAGGCTGAGGTTCTTAGAACGGTGGTTATGGTTCGCCAACAGTATTGTCCACAGCATTTACGAACAGCACTTTGATGTGAATATTGTTTGGTTTAGCGCCACTTTCATTTGGATAGGGTCGTCAATAAGCAAAATTGGTGCTTTTCGGTGACTGAGAATCCGCGTTTCACGATCGAGAAGTCTCTTCACCCTCAATGGGTGACTGTGTGGTGTGCAGTGTCCAGTCGCTGAAAATCGGTGCGATATTCCTTGATGGCATGGTAACTACCGAACGGTATGTGAAGGATTAGGAAGATGATTTCATCCCCATTATCCAAAGCGGCCATGGTTTCGACAAGTTGTGGTTCATGCAAGACGGTCCAATCAAAGCAGGAGAGTGTTTCATGTCCTGGATAAGCACTTTGGGGACCGCATTCTGGCTCTGGGGTACCCAAAGGTCACCGGCATTGGCATCATAGCCCGCCATATTCTCCTGATATGAACACGTGCGACTCCTTTTTTGGGGGCTATATTAAAGACAAGGTGTACAGCAATAACCCCAAAAGCATTGCTAAACTGAAAACAGCCATTCAGGAGGTCATCAAAGCATCGATGTTCCGACAGTTGAGCGGGTCATGCAGGATTTCGTTGCTACTCGTCTGCGCCATATCATCGCCAATGACGGCAGGCATATAGAACGTGTCATAACCTAAATCCGAATATCTATAGGAAGATTTACATGTTGAATAAAGTGTGTGCACGCCGTAGTGTGCAACTAATCTACGTTTTGTTTCATGTAGTTCAGTAATTTTCACTCTGTACGTGTGAATGATACGCCCGCTAAACCGTCTGGGCAGAACAGGTAATAGGATTGTGGAAAGGACCAAGGGTCGAGATCACTTTCTGCTTCTTATTGTCGTTTATTGTAATTTAGCAACTTTTTTCACGGTTGAAGGTCTCCAACAAGCAATCTTAACAAGATAAATGTCCAATTAAGATAGCAACAAAATAATTCAAAAACAACATACGCGTCCTGTAGGACGACCGACCGACGATCCAGCAAGACCGTGGCCCGGCTCAAGTAATGCGTGGCGGCAATGGTCGGGCGATCCACGTCGATGCAGACTTCACTGCTGCTCCAACCCGACTGCCGTAGTGCCACATCGCCACTCCGACTGTCAGGTCCGGACTGCGCTCCACACACGTTCCAACTGACTGGCAGCCTGAACTCACAATCCGAACTCGCTTAGGACAGACAACGACCGGGAAGTAATAGCAGTCGAGCAAAGATACTACGAGGGGGATACATCGATACTTGCTGCTATTGCCGCTCACGATCAAGCAAAGCAGCAACACAGTGACAGTAGTAATTTAAATAAACGTAGTGAGGTGCAAGTACGTTAAAAACAAGGTGTAAAATACATGATGGCGACAACACGAGCCACTCACGGCTCAGTGAATACCTTCTACATTTTGACTTTTCAGTAGTTCTGTCACTGGCAACAGGACGAAAACCATCGAGAGTTCGAGGAACAACGCCATTGAAAGCTCCTAGAACCCACAGCCATCTGGCAACCGTACTATAGAATGGAGTGCTGCTCCCACTTAAGACGACGGAATAGCACGCAGGACGACCGCGTTCCTGTTTACTGCCTGGCCACCCATATTTAGGTTTCCTGTAGTTTTCCTGAATCGCCTAAGGCAACTGCCGGCATGCTTCGGCGGAAGTCATTCTCCGTCCTTCCCCAAAACGAGATGGGGCTGAGTCACTAATCACCTTCGTTACCTCGCATCCTTATTTCAGATCAGTGACAGAACGCCTGTTTTCCGAATTTCAAGAAGTTGTTCGTCACGAAAGATCGCCTTCTGTCAACTTCTGAAATACAAGCAAACACTTCTTGTTAATATTAGTAGCATTCACCACAACTGTATTGGTACACATTTGTTGTGTAACGACCGGTTTCGTTCGCAAAAGCACATCATGATGTTGCGCTGCCAGCAGTCTTCATAAGTAATCATCACAGAAGTGTGCCAATATCATGAGTTAAGAAGTGATCTTACGTAACCTAAATCCTGGAACATGACCACATAAAAACTCCGTCAGCTCTCTGGAATGATGTATGATCATCATGTTCCAGAATTTACCTTTAACGTTACGCAAAGTAAATAGACTTCTTAAATCATGATATTCGCGGACCTCTGTGAGGATTACTTCTGAAGACTGTTGGCAGCGTAACCTGATTACATTCTTTTGCAAACGGAGACGTGTATCCACACAGCTGTGGTGGTTCTTAATAATACCAGACAGGAAAACTCCAGCTATGCCCCAGAGGACACACGACTTTTTCAGTCAACGCGCGCTTCCAGTCGACTGCCACGATTTAGCAACCTCCAAAGTAGTGCAGGTTGGTTGACTTCGGGAAGAGGAAGAGGCAACATCGGCGCGCTGCGGTGTCAACACTTCCTACCCGTCTAGTGCTAGTCACTCACACACAAACAAACAAAAAAAAAAATTGGGTGTAGGCATGTAAACAGGCAGAATAGGTGCCCCGGTCGGCAGCACCAGTATAAAACAAGTGTCTGGGGCAGCTGTTAGATCGGTTATTGGTGGCTGCTAGAGTGGCAGGTTATCAAGATTTAAGTGTGATTGATATTGGTGTTATAGTCGACGCAAAAGCGACGGGACACAGCATCTTCGAGGTAGCAATGAAGTGGGAATTTTCCCGTACGACTATTTCACGAGTGTACCGTTAATATCAGGAATCCGTTAGGACATCACATCTTCGATATCGCTGCGGACGGAATAAGATCCTGAAACATCGGAACCGAAGACAAAAATGGTTCAAATGGCTCTGAGCACTATGGGACTTAACAGCTGAGGTCATCAGTCCCCTAGAACTTAGAACTACTTAAACCTAACTAACCTAAGGACATCACACACATCCATGCCCGAGGCAGGATTCGAACCTGCGACCGTAGCGGCCTCGCGGTTCCAGACTGACGCGCTTAGAACCGCACGGTCACACCGGCCAGCGACCGAAGACAATCGTTCAACGTGACAGAAGTGCAATCCTTCGGCAAACTCCTGTAGATTTCAATGCTGGGCCATCAAAAAATCTCAGCGTGCGAACCATTGAACGAAACATCACCGATATGGGCTTTCAGAGCCGAAGGCCTACTCGTGTACCCTTGTTGACTGCAAGACACAAAGCTTCAAGCCTCGCCTGCGCCCGTCAGCACCGACATTGCACTGTTGATCACTGGAAACATATCTCGTCAAAAATTGTATATAGCGGATGGACGTGTACGGGTATGGAGACCACCTCATGAATCCTCGGACCCTGCATGTAAGCAGGGGACTGTTCAAGCTAGTGCAGGCTATATAATGGCGTGGGACGTGCGCAGTTGGAGCAATATGTGACCCCTGACACGTCTAAATACGACTCTGACTGTTGAAATGTACAAGCATCCTGTCTGATCGCCTGCATCCATTCATGTCCACTGTACATTCCCAGCAAGACAATGCGAGAGCCCACACGTCCACAATTGGTACAGAGTGGCTTCAGGAACACTTTTATGAGCTTAAACACATCCGCTGGCCACCAAACTCCCCAGACATGAACATTTCTTGAGCATATCTGGGATGTCTTGCAACGTACCGTCCAGAAGAGATCTCCACCCCCTCGTTCTGTTACGGATTCATGGACAGCCCCGCAGGATTCACGGTGTCAGTTGCCTCCAGCACTACTTCAGACATTAGTCGAGTCCATTCCATGTCGTGCTGAGGCACTTCTGCGTAGTCGCGGGGGCCCTACACTGTATTAGGCAGGTGTACAAGTTTCTATGGCTCTTCAGTATAGTTCTTTCATTTGTTCTGTTCTCACAGGCGCTGCCGAATCGTTAAAATTTTTCCTCCTCTGCGATCATTACTGTGAACGGTAGCCCTCCTACTCCATAAACTTCACTAAACCGGCCGTACAGTGTCGCTATGGTTACTACGCAGATCCACAAATAAACTATGCCTGTGAGGGGGCCAATGTACCAATCGGCATCCATTGGACCACTGATCAGAGAGCCCTATCTCGAACGGGCTCAGTGAATCTCAAACACAAGGAAGTTAACAAAATGATATTCCTAAATAAGATTGCCTTCCGGGAATCATCAGCGGGATTTGAAAAGAGGCCTTAAGCGAATGCAGCAAGTTATTCCCCAAACATTACGGGCCAGGATACAGAATTTCCACCCGTCGTGGCTCAACAGAGGCTCAATGCACCTATCGGAACCGCCACCTATGATCCGCAGCAACCAACCCAAGTCTCAACGGCAATGCCGCAGCGCCAGGGACAGTGGCTCCAATACAGCATACCCAGCTACACCACCAGCAAAGCGTAAATTCTGTAGAACGTACGGGACCCCCCCCCCCCCCCGCCCTCCAAAGCATGTTCTCGTGTGACCAATTGCACCAACCAGAACTCTGCCTTCCTCTTGCTCCAGCGGACCCCCAATCCTACCCCTACCACAGCCAGCAGAGTGATACTGGGGACTACCTCGTTAACCACATTTTAAGTAGAATTATACCTATGGTGAATGAAATATCGTACCAGTAGGCTATCACTGGGCCCACTCCCGTACTACTACTAGATTAGATCCTCCTATCGCTCCAAACTACGTTGACTCTACTACTTACACCCCAAAAATGCCTACAAAGCCAGTCAATGGAACACAAGATCGCTCAAGGCAAACTAAGGTAGCCTTCGACACTTTGCACTCGAAACTCAAGTAGAAATTTGTGCCATCTCCGAAAGACAGTTAAAGCCGAACCAACTGTTCGCACTCCCAGGCCACTCTGTCAGAGAAGTTAGAGATGATGACTATGGCGATGAAGCGTTTATGCTGAAACAAAGTATTTAGTTCCTCGATGTCAGTACTGGCACTCAGCATGATCCATTGAAAATGGTGAGCATCCACCTCTGAATCTGAGCTCAGCATACAAAGCACCTAATGACACACTTTACAAATAACAGTTAACAAGAATCAGTGCCTCCGTCCGGGACCTCACTCTTTTACTAGGTGACGTTAATAGCCACCATACACCGTGGGGCTGCAGAAATACCAGCGCTACGGAAATGATGCTAGTGGATATACTAGATTCGGAAAACCTTGTTGTACTAAATAGTACATAAATAGTCCGATCAAACAGATTCCCGATGGCAGTGGACCTGGCATAGCATCCTCTGCACTGTAACACTGTAAGACGAATCAGAATATTCTATAATTCCATCTTTTAGATGCTGTTCTAAAAATTCATCCAATACTGGCTGTAAGTGATGCGGAATTCTATAAAGCTCCCTATAAATTGGGGGGCTATTTCCTGTTGGGATCCTATGCTGTGTGATATCTGTTGCTGGCAGTGGACCTTCTGCATTAAATAAATCTCGGAACTCAACTAAAACTGCTTCTATCGTGTCTCTATCACTTCCTTTCAAATGCTCAATCTTCTGGCGTAATGTGGTTTTATAGGCGTCTGGTTTCTGACCATCATCAATATCTGACCAAATGAAATCTTCTTCTTCAAAAGTACTGACTGTAGCTACTAATATTCCCTTATGCAACTCTTTATCCTCCACTCCGAAATTGTCAATATGTACCGGTACTTTTATTTCTCCCTAACGCCTTGAACCTATACAACACTTCTACGTACAAAACTATGTGATACATCTAATTCCTCATTTTCCTCTAATGGCTCTATTAGACACACACTGTATCTGTAGGTACTTCGGGGTCAACAGTCATCCAGAAAAGTTTTCCTGAGCCAGATGGTATCTGATCCCGCGAATCAACCTTCAAGGACGTTGCACGCAGTGTAGTTGATTTCGCCTTCCGGTTGGGGAAATCTTGCGGCAGCGGGCTCTTTGCAGCACTGTCACCTAGCTGAAACACTATTCCGCTAAGTTCTACAGTTTGCTGTCTGACGTGATTTTAGCGTGATGTTTATTCAGGAAATCCAGCCCTAGGATCGCGTCGTACCCATCAGCTACCTTTGTAACCACTCCTACATCTTCCCGAAATTGTACACCGTGAATATAGAAAATCATGTACAACCTAATGACTTCACTGTACCTCCTCCTACCCCACTCAATCTATACCTTGGAGGGTCATATTTCTTTTCTCCAATGCATTCATTACTCACTATTGATACGTTTGCGCCTTTATCCACCAGTATCCTTGTCTCTTTATCCTGCATGGTAGCAGATAACCAGCATTCCGCCTTCACATTCGCCTTAATGGCATGAAATTTTATTGGGAACGCCTGGCGGCGGCTCCGACGTTCCCGTTTGAGTTTAACTGATTTCTATTCCCAAAACCTTTCTTTGATCTGCATTCCTTGGACGTGTGCCCTATTCTTTGACAGTTAGTGCATTTAGGTTGTCTGCAGTTTTTTGCTATATGTCCCTGTAGATCGCACCTAAAACATCGTACTCCTGCTGAAAATACATTTCCAATACATTTCGCTTCTCCTTGTATCTGATGGCAATGTCTATTTCTTCGAAAGCCGTCGCCACAGGTACAGCTTCTGCTAAATTTTTAGGAAACTCTGCCCTGACATGGCGGGACGTTTCAGGACGTAACCCACGTAAAAATGTATCCAGAGCTCTATCTTCTGCCTCTTGTAAAATAACTTTATTTGCTTCATCACTAGTTGTCAACTGATAGGTGTTAATATTAACTTTTCTAATCCTATCTACAAAGCTTTTTAACGACTCGTTTTGCCTCTGAGTGATAGTGTTTAATTTTTCCTTATAAAATCTACAGCTGATCTGTTTTTGAAAACGTTTAAGTAATCCTTTCCTCAATTCCTCAAATGTTGGAGTATTCCGTAATTCTTCATTGTATAACACGTGCGCTTTAGCCTCTCCTATCAATCTTAACTTTGTCATTTGTAAGAGCTGTTCATCTGACCATGATCCTAACTTTGCAGCTGCTACTAAATCATCAAAAAAGGCTGTTATGTCCTCGCCAGGTTTACCTGAAAAAGGAGTTACTAAGGCTGCTGCTGAGGAATCTAGGGTGGGAGGGATTGAACCGGTTTGCCTAACCTCACACAACTGTTTAAATAACGCATTATTGTCATTTTTAAGCTGTGCTATTTGATTAACTAAGCTCTGAATAGCTTCCTCAGTAGAAACCGCTTGTGGTGCTGACTCTGACTTTGTACGATTTCGTGTCATCATTTTACAAACTATTAGTTACACAATCTTACTACACTGAATGAAAAAGATGTTTAAACATTTTCGACAAACTCTTAAAACTATGAGAGAGAATACGCTTCTAAATAAAGAAAATATTACGACTGCTATGAAAACCTCTATCCTTTCGTACATTAAACAATGCTAACTGTGGACCTTTAGTGACTGTCATTCACACCTCATATTGAGCCAAGGGTTTTTTCTCTGGCACTAAATGTAATTGGGTTTTCTCTTTTGATGCTAATCAATTGTCAGGATGAGCATTACTGCACAGGGCATTTGATTCTAAAGCATTATGTCAGAGTGAAAATACCAAATAAATTAATTTTTCTCTCTTAACAAGATGTGGGCAGGGTGGGTTCTTCCTTGGCTCGAGTGTAAGGTAGAATGAAACAGCATTTTTTACATAAGATAACTTTTATTGAAAGATTTGTACAATGGTTTCCTTACTGGATTGTTCTGGCTGGGAGAGCGGCAGCTGTGTCGTTTGCGAAGCCTTCTGCTGCGGCAGCGGCGGCGTCTGATTACGCGTGGCGGTGTGTATCTCGTGTCGCCATCTCGCCCGGTTGACTGGAGACGCGCACCGTGCGGTGGCCCGTTCAATTATTGAGAACGAAGTCGTGAATCGGACGGTGATTCCTTGGATGTGGTGTCCCAGTGTTTCTCTTCTCTATGCGGCCGCGTGTGTTAGTGTTGTGCGTCGGCCAGCGGAACGACGCGGCGGGGGAAGGCCAGTGTCCCGAACAACGGACTCCCGCTTGCCAGTCTTCGGCTGTCAGATCTTCATCCCAGCTCACAGGTGACTGCTGATGTGAGGTCGTCTACTTCCCGTCCTCACGAGTCACCCGGGTACGTAAAAATCAGTCTTCAAATACCTTCTAACTTCTGTCTTCTGGCTGCGAGGCTGCGGCTTGCTATTCCATCACAGCGGCGGACTTGGTGCTTCTGTGTACGATGTAGCCTCTTCCTTCATGACGGTCTTCAGCTCCAAAACTGAACTGAAAACTACTCCTCCTGTCGGGCCCACTGCGTCTCGCGTATTTATTCACTTCAGTTCACTGGAGGTGAACGACTTCACTGTCACTGCCTCTTCTGTCACGTTGAAAAGCTTCTCAAAGAATCTTCTTAACGTCCGTCATTGACTCTTGGACGTATGCGAGGGAATTTGACCATATGTGACAATTGAGAAACACGTGATCCGGTCGGGCGATGCCCTGACAGCTGAATCGACAGCTCCCGCTTGTGTGGGGAGGGCGATGGCTTCTCCTGAACGTGCTGACTTGCAAGCGCCGGCTGTTGCCACGGCTGCTCTGTCCGCTGTTTCCCAGTGTGTAATTCTTCCAAACTAAACTAAGTTTTTCATTTATTTTCTAATTTCTACTTCACATTTTTGCACTAACTTATTTACCTATCTTAAGTTCCACTCAACACCACTGGATACCAGGTACTTCAGATTCGTATCACTTGCCAATTCAAATCAAAGTAAATGCAGAACCTAGGGAGACTGTCAAACGTGAAGTCAGCCGGAAATGGAACATAAACAGAACCTATCCGAAACACTACTGGAAGACAAACTGGAACCGATAACCGAAACGGAGAATTCCGAAAGAAATTAGTATCGCTTATTAAAGAGTCAGCGGATCTGAGTATCTCCAGAAGGACCCGAGAGAACTCTTCATCCGTCATCACCCATTTGGTGTGATTCAGAATGTGATGCATTTCTCAAGGAACAAAGGGAAGAATTAAGAAAATAGAAAAATCTGTCTAATGATACAAATTTTCTTCCTTCTAAGAAAACACAAAGAAAATCGTGGCAAAAATTTCTGTACTGCAGTCTGCAAAGAAACACCTTTGACCAGGATCTGGGACGTAAAACAGAACATAAAAACCGGCCTGACAATGGAGACACACACACCTCCACCATCCGACGAACTTTAAAATCGTTCCCACATCTGAGTTAAAGAATAAAGAAGACAATGCGGAATATGACAACAGTGTCACTACACAACCCTTCTCTCTGGAAGAACTCCCAAGGACTGGGTACAAAAAGGGAAACTGCTGGTGCTCAAAACTTGCAACAATGTATGGACACAAAAGATCAAAATAGATTCGATGAAAACATGTCCTATTGTCCCCATCCCCAAATCGAGAGAGAGATGTGATAAACCCGAGCTGTATCGGCTTTTCACCTTACTATCGTGTAAGGTAATGGAAAGAATTAATAAGCAGCACTTAGAATAGTGGTATGAAAACAAGAAAATATTACCGGGTAAACAACTGACAAAGTCATCTTGTCAATCTCAAGAAAAAAACTGGAGGAATTTTAGATTCCGAAACCGTTCGTACGTAACATTATCTTTCTCAGCAATAGGAAGACAATCATTTTGCAACACGGAACTACACTGAGACCCACAGAAATTAGCAGAGGACTCCCACAGGGAGCAGTACTGGCGCCCTTATTATATACTGCAGACCTTCATGACCTCTTTGCATGTAACAAACAACTATTAAAATACGCAGACGACGTATGCTTGTATTGCGAAGATAGTACTCTTCTGTCCTGTCATCTGAAAATGCACACCTCTCTCATACATCTGTATGAATGGTGCACAGAATGTGATCTCGAAATGTCCGATACCAAATCTACTGTAATGATCTTTATTCGCCACAGCATTCCACCTCCGCAGACTTTGCAACAGGGACAACACCATTTCCAGCTGCGAAAGCAACAAAATATCTTGAGCGCATTGTCGATGATAAACTAACATGGGCTCATCATACCGTTGCTAGATGCGAGAAAGCATGCAATATCATCATGCCTGTCACTGTAGTATGGTGAGGCTGTGTTCAGCGGAGGATGGAGATGACGTTATGCCAGTCTCCACTAAGATGTTTGATTACAGCCACATGTGATATGGATCAGTGTCAGACAGCACGCTCCAGAAACTTGATGCTCTGCAGTACAAAGCCTTGACAGCAGTCACTTGGGCATTCACGTCACCCCGACCAGTACATTACTTGTTGAATCTAATTAACCGCCGTAAAAGCTACGACGAATATCCCTCTGCAATTAATTCCTCCTGTGTCTCGATTTCGACGATTTTGGGCCTCCTTGACGAAAAGATCCGGAAAGTAATGCCGCACTGTGTCTGCGGAAGATATTGATAAGTGGGCAACCTCCAGCCGTAGCGTCTCAATATATGGAGATGCAGGCAGTGAGGGACAAGGTATGGGAAAGTCCTCTCATACCGCATTGGAACAGACCTGGCGAAAAGTCGCCTCTGCCAATTGGTGCCAGGACCAGTTTACCGTTTCAAACACAGGACCCAACTAACACAATGGCAGTGTATTTCCTGCCTAGCTACCACGATCCCTTGGTGGTATATACAGGTGCGTCCAAGTCTAGTAAAAGCACTGATAGTGGTTGGTTACCCTGAGTGAAACAACAAGGCTTATACAAATTACATCCACACTCCATTGTTACGGAAGTCGAGGTGATTGCCATTATGGAATCCCTACAGTTTGCGCAGACGACCACAGAATTATCTCTGATAATATCTCTGATAATATGTTAGCTCTAAAATTGATTAAAGCCACCATAACAGTTGTATCAATCCCGTAGTTGCAGCAATTATCGACGTTGTGCTTCGGGTTCAGAGCATCTGTCCCAACATCGTGATGGTATGGATGTAAGACTACTCTGGGATATATAGAAACGAATACGTATGTGTCCTAGTAAAAGAGACAACTCTGTATGGTGCTATTAAATATGATAAACTCCCTCTTAGAGATATGACACCGACGGTCAGAAAGCGATTGTCCTCGGACTGGCAAGAAGAATGGTAAAGGATATCTAAAATCAAAGGCAATCACTACGAACAAATCCATCGAACGTTTCGAAGAGTACCATGGTATAATAAGGCACAAGCATCAACGAGCTTCACGACTGTTATAACACGACTGACACTTAATCCTGGAAGTTTAATAAACACCTCTGTCGACTCGATCTAAGCGCCATCCCTCTATGTGACCGCGGAGAGGAAGACAATCCAAACCATGTATTCCTAAAATGTCGTCGGAACGTGCATCACATAAATGTACGTATAATTAGTCTTCGGGTTATGGGTTATCAGTTCCCAAGAAAGTTCCAACCCTCGTTAGCATTCAACGATGCAGCGACGTATAAACTGTTGTAAAAGTTCGTCAACAGTGCCAGGATCAAGATATCGCTCCCTGTGCTACTAATCTCTTGTGTATGGTGTTTGTTTCCGGTATGACTTCCAGAAATCTCTCTGCAGCTGGTATTGGAAAACACCGATCGCCGCGGAGAAAGTACTCCCTGTTCAGATCAGCCTAGTCGGGTACAAGCAAAGCCACTTCACTACGACTATCTTAATGCCGAAAATGATTTCCATCTCCCCAACAAGCGGAAAGAAGCCCGACGACCACAGCATAGCGTGCTGGACTAGCACACTGGCGCGGCCACGAAGTGATACGTTACGGATATGATGATGGACTATTTCAGTACGTAATGAAGAACACGAATGCAATATTCTCATCACGATTCTCGAGCGAGTGTCAAGTTATTAGCTACATATCCTATGCTGATGTTACTGTGTGGACTGGCTCCTGAAACTGCGTAATTAAGTTCCGAAGCACCTTCTAAAGTGCCAATATCAAACAACCAACTCGTTATTCTTTAATGGATCAAAGTCTCATGTTCTATGAAGAGCTAGTTTTTCACGCAACTAAATGTTTACGACGTCGCAGCTTCTGAACTATGTGTCGTACTATGACATAATTTTGCAGGGACATACACTGGTATACGAGTATGTGGCTACAGTCTTTAAAATGTATTGCGAATAGAGTTAGTAGCACAGACGTAATAAATTAAAACGGCGTGCCTGGTGCTTAAGTGTTACTGGATGAACAGCGAAAATGTGATAAGCAATAAGCGGTTTCTCTTGCATTATATTATAAGGATGTCAACTACAAAAAGTTTGGGCAAGGTTTGAAATTATTTGTGAAGATTGTTGGAAGTCAACAGCATTTCAGAGACTGGATAAATATACTCTGGATAATTTGCACGCCATGATTTAAGCAGTTTCAAGGCATAAACAAAGTTCCTGACTTTAATACTCGACTGGCTGTATTAAACATTCAACGTATTGCAAATTTTTAAATTCGACGTATAATTGTATGAAATACCGAAAATCGAATTTCCGTTGCCCTGGAAGCCGTTAGATAGGCAACCTGCAACTCATATCGGCTGACGGGTTCACCATTTTAGCCACTTGTAGCTGATACTGACAAACTCTTGAAGTAACATGACTGTTTTCCTACAAATGAAATTTATTTCAGTGTCGATACATCAAGAGAGGTCTCATTCCTCATCACTTAGTTTTAATCACAGTGGAACAGCTTAGCCCAAATCTTTTTCCCATCTGGGTCAGTCTTGTGTAAGAACCTCCAAATCTGATACACTCCCGCAGCTATCCTCGATTTATACCTGCCTCGGAATACCAAGGGGCTGACAGCAGAATATTAAGGGAGGATGTTCTCCGACCGCCGTTTCGTGCAAGCGCAATATGTCTCTGCTACCACCAGCTGTAGCCGGCCGAAGTGGCCGTGCGGTTAAAGGCGCTGCAGTCTGGAACCGCAAGACCGCTACGGTCGCAGGTTCGAATCCTGCCTCGGGCTTGGATGTTTGTGATGTCCTTAGGTTAGTTAGGTTTAACTGGTTCTAAGTTCTAGGGGACTAATGACCTCAGCAGTTGAGTCCCATAGTGCTCAGAACCATTTGAACCACCAGCTGCGTGCTTCTGTAGTGAATAAGTTCTTACGTTCCTCGTTAAAGTACAGTAATGAGATCGCTTTGGGGATCACAGTTGTCTTGCCAGTCCCCACAGCAATTTCACACTTAGCTTCACACATTCCGTAAGTCGTCCGCAGCTGATTGATAACCGGCTGCTGAGGCAACAGAGCGACATGACAACTTATTGTGTTGTGAACTTCATATAGCCAATTCCACATTTCAGATTTGTGCACTGGAAATGATTGCACAGTAATGACATAAAAAGGAATGTAACGATGTGGGAGACACGCATCGCCGTACAAGGCAAGGTCGTAATGGAGATGGTTTGCCGTTGCCTTCCACCGACTATAATGGGCATGACACAACACCCAGTTATCTCGGGACGGGTGAAAATTCCTTACCCTGCCGGGAATCGAGCCCGGGACCCCGTGCTCGGGAAGCGAGAAGGCTACCGCGACACCAGTAGCTGCAGATATAAAAAGCAATAATGAAAGAAATCACAACAAATGTATAGGAAGTCCGGGTATTGTGGAATACATTTTACTTTTGTAGCTGTATCTCCAAACTGAACTCAGTCATATCTCTCAAACGCTTCATACCATGAACTTCAACTACATGGAAATAAGTATAATTTCATTTTTCCTAATAAAATTAAAGAAAACTTAACACACAAAAAACGTTGCACTTGGAGGCTAACATGGAATGACGGGGAAATATAGAATAGTGAGGCACAAATGTACATAATCAAGTAACACAAGTACACAAAATAAATTCTGAAATTGCTTTTAATTTAAACACTTAAAAGAATTTTAAAACTTTGAACATAGCTGTCGGTCACAAATATTATGTCAAAATTGACCTGGTTTCGACGCTACTATGAGCGTCGTCTTCAGAATTAGACTAACTGTTCTAAAACATATTAGGTATATAGTACATTGATAAAATTAAAGTTTGTACTGACCGGAAAAGATGCAGTACTTACAAGCCACATATTAAAAAAGATCTGAGCCGGAAAGACGACGTCATGAACAGTTGAGAGATGGCGAGCCGCTAAGGGCTGCTCGTACTGTGAACAAGGGTTGCAACAAGACTTATGAGAAACAGAAATATAATTTGATTCTACAGCAATTGTGTTATGTTTATTAATTTTAAAACAAAGTTGTGAAACAATTATTTGTTGATGTACTATAAAGGTGATCCGTTTCGCATATTTGTGTAAGTCACAAATCTGATCTTCCTTATCAGCACCTGCACAGTCTACGTCGGGTATATGGAGTATCAAATATTGCAAATTTCCCGACACGCCTCTTGAAATTCACACCATAACAACAGAATCAATCGCGTCTACACCCACACATCGAGTACTACATAACGATCTACTACTCTTTTGGTTAATAAACTGCAGTGTTTCAGTCGTCAGTGTACAGTGTCAATAATTATTGCATATTTTCTAAAATTTACCTACAAAAAAAACTGCCGAAATACAAAACCAACTTTTCTGTGCCAAAGCTCATATGAAGTTTGGAGACGAACTGGACGCGCAACAGAGTATAACGCGGACATTTTGGAATAATGAGTTAATTATTTTCAATTAAGAAAATCCACTTGTGTAAAATAGTAAACTAAAAACAAAAAAAAGTCATGAATATAAGCCGTAAAATAACAATTGAAAACATAAAACAAATATAATTTAAATAAATAATTAGATTAGTAACGAACGTTTCGATATATTATGTTGACAATATTCAGGTAGCCCATTTTGAAGAGCTTACATTTCGAAAAATGGTATTTCAGAAGCTAGTTTTATTACGCTGGGATGTATGTGGCTTGTAAGCTTCTTTGTTGCAAAAAAAGTTATCTTTTTTTTTTTTTATTAACGGATCGTGCTGGAGTAATTCTCAAAATTTCAAATTATTACAAAAGTTGACTATACAGTTTTCACGAACATTAATTACATCTCAACTTTTATATGAAATACATTTTTATATCATCGTTTCCAAGGTATACCCTTTAACTCTAAAATGCCAGGTTGCCTTGCGGGGTACGTTTTACTCCTTAAAGGTCAAATCTGGCACTAACAAATCAATATTTATTTCAGTATTTTGTCTCCCCTACTGGGCTGCAAATTTTAGTTCAAATTGTTCAAATGGCATTGAGCACTATGGGACTTAACATCTGAGGTCATCAGTCCTCTAGACATAGAACTACTTAAACCTAACTAACCTAAGGACATCACACACATCCATGCCCGAGGCAAGATTCGAACCTGCGACCGTAACAGCAGCGCGGTTCCGGACTGAAGTGCCTAGAACCGCTCGGCCACAATGGCCGGCTGCAAATTTTCGACAAGATCGTTTAATAACGTTCGTGAGTGTTCAGCTGTGAGTGCGGTTCCTATTCTGCATGTAGTACCGTCGCATGCAGCCGAATTATTTTGGGCCTCACTTGTGGACCCTGGTCTGTATCTACCAAATAAAGCTTCTGTATGTCTGGCCGGGTGTACGCCGCCTATGCAACCTCAATTACGTCTCCACGCCACAGTAGTCGCCCGTCCCAGCTGTTTGGGCAAGTTTAAAATTCTGGCCATGTACCAATATTTTTTGAGCAAAGATATGTTTATTAAGTTTATTAACTGTACCTCTACATGGCCTCAGTGTTTGAAGTATCCCAAAGAGGCCCACGTCTGCCGCGACATTTTTGCACCTGCTCTGCTGTTGAGGTCAGCCAGTGTCATAGACTACTGCATGTTACCGACATATCTTAAAATCATGCCAGCACTTCTTTGCGTGCGAACGCAGCAATTTATTTTATTTTTACACATTTCACGGTTTATGAAGACCGAACGGATTACGACCTTTAGCCTCGTTTTACAGCCGACCACTAACTGCTCGTAGAAGTGTAACTTACAAAACTCCTCATTTTCTTAAAAAGTCCCACTGACTTAATTGAATACCAATAACCCATACATACTTGATTCTTTAAAGAAACGAATTCCTATGTGTAAAACAGCTTCAAACGTCTGTTACTTTACATATGTGTTAATGTGTAAAACAGCCGGCTGCTGTGACCGAGCGGTTCTAAGCGCTTCGGTCCGGAACCGCGCTGTTGCTACGGTCGCAGGTTCGAATCCTGCCTCGGGCATGGATGTGTGTGATGTCCTTAGGTTAGTTAGGTTTAAGTAGTTCTAAGTTCTAGGGGACTGATGACCTAAGATGTTAAGTCCCATAGTGCTCAGAGCCATTTGAACCATTTGTGAACCATACATGGCTACACTCCATGCAAATACACTAGCGAAAAAGTCGAATACAAACTGTGTAAAACAAACAAGTGATAAGCCTTTTCTGTGTTCATGGAAGATCTGCTTGGAAAATAGTGGACAGTGTCAAACCATTGATGGAGCCTTGATCATAGCAAAAGTAAGTTATGAAAGGAAAGTCTTTTAAATGTTCATCACTTCATATCTCGTCAATTATATGTCGTATAACGATATAATTCTGGATGTTCATTCATTACTATATGTTAATTCTGGCTGCAAGATCTGTTGCCAATAGAGTCAGACATAAACAAGTGATAAATTAAAACGTTGCGCCTGATACTGAAATTTTCGTTGTATGAACGGCGAAAATGTGCGTATTGTAAACGATAATTTTTCATTATTTTGTAGGAGTGACAGCGACAAAAAGTTTCGAAATATTTTGAAATTATGTTAAAGTTTGTAGGAAGTCGGTAAGAGCTGTCGTCATATACTAGGCGAATATAGACTGGGCAGTTTTCGCGACGTGGCTCAAGACATGTGTACCGTTACTAACTGTAGTAGTTAACTTTTTGCATTTAACCTTTACCACCTCTCAGTGAGCAGAGATGACAAGACTTGAAATTTAAAACAAATCCGCAAAATCGGTTTCTTTAACTTTTTATGGATACTTCACTCATCGTCCAATTAATCGAAAACACCCGGCTTATTATTTGTATCTTAAAGAGTAAAAACGTTGTTAGAAATATATTACTGAATTTTCCAGTTTTACACAATTTTTGGCAGGAATTTTTAGTTCTCTTCACGCATGTTAAGATCTTTTCAGTCCATTCTCGTCTCTGCAGCAGCACTGAGAGCCTATCTGTACAGGCCTGAAGTGCCAATTACGCAGAGACAGAACGTCGTAAAGTTTGTTGGTGAGAATCCGCTGACTGGTGTGGTGCCATCAGAAATTTTGCAATGTCCCTAGAACCCTTGTCATGTGTTAACTACGTCAGTTCAGACCGCATTCACCCCTTAGATGGCATATTACATGTATATGTTGTTTTCCTGAGTACTGTAACTTCGCACCTCTGGATCTCCGTAACGTTTCGGTGTTAACCGAGAACATCATTCTAACAACATATGGTAAATGTTTCTACGATCTGCCATGAATAGAAATTACAGAAGTGGCCAACCCCACTGCCAAAAAAATCATTCTTTTTCGTCGTTTTATGGGGATCCGTCCATGAACAAATGGCGCTTTACTATCCGCCTAAGGTCGACCCTACACCGTAGCTAGTACAACAGAACAAATCCCTTTCCTGAATTTTCCGGCACTGCAATGTTTAAATTTTGACCTATTCTGTAGGTATACAAATTATCACTAGGCCAAGGGCTGTAAAAATAAAATGGTTCAAATGGCTCTGAGCACTATGGGACTTAACATCTGAGGTCATCAGTCCCCTAGACTTAGAACTACTTATACATAACTAACCTAAGGACATCACACACATCCATCCCCGAGGCAGGTTTTGAACCTGCGACTGTAGCAGCAGCGCGGTTCCGGACTGAAGCGCCTAGAGCCGCTCGACCACTGCGGCCGACTTACCAAGGGCTGTCCAAAACACTTGACCCTTCATCTCTGTGACCAACAGAACCCGAGATATTATTCTCTGAAAAACCGCATTTTCGGGCGCGGCTTTTTGGACCATGTCACATACTGGTACAGTGCACGATTGTGAGCCGACTGATGAAACACTGAAAATCAAGTTTTTTGAGTCCGTGTGAGTCGATAGACAGGAAACCTGTAATAGGGGCTGGGTGGCCGTGTGACTGTTTTAGCTATTCAGCAATATAGATGATAATCATTAGGCAACATTTCTACCAGTCGTTTCGATTATAGGATGCAGAATGTAATTGCGTCTATAACGTCTCCGGATTTGGACATTAAAGACTGACTAATTTTTGTAACTTATTACTAAAATGTCTAAAGTGTACAGTATTTATTTTTCATCAGAGCCATAGTCTGAACGATATAGCTACCACCCCTGACAATTGCAATTATTGCTAATAATATCTTTTCTTGTTATGTAAAAGAATCTGTCGTAATAGACGCTAGGTCTTCTGGTCTTCTGTCTGTCTTACTTTTGTTTTCGCCGTTTTCGGAGAAAGAGTCATCTACGTTGAGAAGCTCTGTATGTTCTAATTGTTAATATATGTTAGCCTTGTTATTATTGAGTGTAACCTTCGTATCCCTCATGTCAGTGTTTTGAACATTTAAACAATTTCTAGCAATTTATAGCTCCCGCGCCGCCAGGAAACAGAACATAGCTGATGTGCAGCACTCAGCCGCAGTTTCAAATAATACGAAATATTTTTCCACAACACCAGCCACCATCCAATTTAATGCATTTCATTTAATAATAGCTTGTACAGCAAAGAGTTTATTTTATTACACTGTCAGTATTTAAAATATTTTAGATACAAGCTAGATACAGCAGCTTTGGCCTTGACTACGAACGAAAGAGTCTTAAAATATCTAAATTGTTGAGGCGCCATGGAAGTAAACCCTCCAACGAAAAGTAAATGCAAAGCCATTATTTTATTCTCTTTGCGTATTCTTATTTCACTGACTTACCGACCGATGTCTGACTTCTATTATATGCAAGTTTACATAATTTATAGGCAGGCTTCTACATCAATATCCACATCGATAGTCTGCAAATCACATTTAAGTGCCTGGCAGAGGGTTCATCTAACCACCTTCACAATTCTCTGTTATCCCAATTTCGTACAGCGCGCGGAAAGAATGAACACCTATATATTTCCGTACGAGCTTTGATTTTCCTTATTTTACCATGGTGATCGTTTCTCCCTATGTAGATCGGTGTCAAAAAAATATTTTAGTATTCGGAGGAGAAAGTTGGTGATTGGAATTTCGTGAGAAGATTCCGTCGCAACGAAAAAGGCATTTCTTTTAATGATTTCCAGCCCATATCCTATATCATTTCTGTGACACTCTCGCCCATATTTCGCGATAGTTCAAAACGTGCAGCCTTACATTGAACTTTTTCGATGTACTCCTTCAGCCCTGTATGGAAAGGATCCCACACCGTGTAGCAGTATTCTAAAAGAGGACGGACAAGCGTAGTGTAGGCAGTCTCCTTAGTAGGTCTATTACATTTCCTAAGTGTCCTGCCAATAAAAGGCAGTCCTTGGTTAGCCTCCCCCACAACATTTTCTATGTGTTCCTTTCAATTTAAGTTGTTCGTAATTGTAATACCTAGATATTTAGTTGGATTTACGGCTTTTAGATTAGACTGATTTATCGTGTAACCGAAGTTTAACGAGTTCCTTTTAGCACTCATGTTGATGACTTCACACTTTTCGTTACTTATGATCAACTGCCACTTTTCGCACCATTCAGAAATATTTTCTAAATCGTTTTGCGTTTTGTTTTGGTCTTTTGATGACTTTATTAGTCGATAAACGACAGCGTCATCTGCAAACAACCGAAGACGGCTGCTCAGTTTGTCTCCAAAATCTTTTATATAGATAAGAAACAGCAAAGGGCTTATAACACTACCTTGGGGAAAGCCAGAAATCACTTCTGTTTTACTCGATGACTTTCAGTCATCTAAACATAACCCTAACATGATGCAAAACATGCGTCTGCTCCACAAAAAGTAACGGCAACGGCCGGAAACAGTCCCTTATCAGCGCCTATTGCGCAACCGGAAGTGAATTATTCTGCAACACGATCTAAGTAATACTAGAGATCGTGTGTTGCAGCAGCCGCTCCAGAGACTAAATCCACTTCAAGGTCACCCGCATTAAGATGCGAAACATACGAGTCTGCCGGGCAACACGGGCCCTAGTATTACTAGGCCCGAGTTGCAGAAAAATTCACTTCCGGTCGCGCCAGTCGGGACTGATAAGGCGCGCTGGCGCTGTGCTAGCGTGTGGCGACCGGAAGTTGTGGTTGCGATAAGCGCTAATGGGGTCCAGCTGCGCCGCAGCACGGGGCGTCATTCGATCTGCGAACGTCGAGGAGTGCGGACGCATAGCTCTGGGTGTCTCGCTGGGCGTTGGCTTGCTACGTTCACTTGTGTTAACGTGTCTCTGCGACGTGCATGGCGTCGTCGCTGGCGGCGCCGCTGGCGGCGCAGTGTACTAGTGTATCGCAGTTTGAAGGCGATTGATATTGACTTGGCTGGGCAGTTTAATAAACAGCAATTGATTGGAGGTCCAAATGTTCTTCGTGGACTCCATCTGAACTTTACTTGTGATGTACAAGCAGTGTTTGGGGGTAGTACCTGGTTGACACTTGCTGTTGTATGGGTCAATCAAGCAGATTATGGTGGCCTTGAAGCATTTCCAGATGCTAACATTTTGGCTTGGAAGACATGGAGTATTGCTGAGACTACAGGACTGTTGGCTAAACAGCCTTATGGTACTCTTGTTCCAAGCATGCCATTTGTTTTGACTACGAGAAGGAAGAAGAAGTTAAATGCTGATGAGTACCTGCTTTTATGGGCGAAAGTCGGCAATGGCAATTGTAAAATATAGATCAACGATGATTGTATGATTTATTATAGATAATAAAGTGTGTTCTGTCCTTTCCTTATCTCTTTTCCTTATCTCCCTCCCTGTGACCTCTCTGACAGGAAATCGCAGATCCAGTCACATAACTGAGACGATATTCCACTACAAGCCGCTTGTGTGGTGTAGTCTCAAAAGCCTTCCGGAAATCCAGAAATACGGAATCGATCTGAAATCCCTTGTCAATAGCACTCAACACTTCATGTAAATAAAGAGCTAGTTGTGTTTCACAGGAACGGTGTTTTCTAAACCCATGCTGACTGTGTGTCAATAGACAGCTTTCTTCGACGTAATTCAAAATGTTCGAACACAATATGTGTTCCAAAATCCTGCTGCATATCGACGTTAACGATATGGGCCTGTAATTTAGTGGATTACTTCTACTACCTTTCTTGAATATTGGTGTGACCTGTGCAACTTTCCAGTCTTCGGGTACGGATCTTTCGTCGAGGGAACGGTTGTATATGATTGCTAAGTATCGAGCTCACGCATCAACATACTCCGAAAGGAACCAAACTGGTATACAGTTTGGACCAAAAGACTTGCTTTTATTATGTGATTTTATGTTGCTTCACTACTCCGAGGATATTTACTTCTACGTTACTCATTTTGGCAGCTGTTCTCGATTAGATTTCTGGAATATTTACGTCTTCATTTGTGAAGGCATTTCGGAAAGCTGTGTTTAGTAGCTCTGCTTTGGCAGCACTGTCTTTGATAGTATGTCCATTGCTATTGCGCAGAGAAGGCATTGATTGTTTCTTGCCGCTAACATACCTCACATACGACCAGAATCTCTTTGGATTTTCTGCCAGGTTTCGAGACAAAGTTTCGTTGCGGAAACTGTTATAGGAATATAGCATTGAAGTCCGCTCTAAATTTCGAGCTTCTGTTTGCGTCTGTTTAAATTTGGCGTATTTATTTCGTTGTTTCTGCAACAGTGTTCTAACCCGTTTTGTTTACCATGGAGGATCATCTCCGTCATTTGTTAATTTATTTGGTATAAATCTCTCAATTGCTGCCGATACTATCATTAATTTGGAATGAGTGGACAGTGTCTCTCATGAAGGCGTCAAATGAATTTTTATCTGTTGGCTTGGTGTCGGAATATACTGAAATACTTCGATACGGTTATTGAACATAGTGTTCTAGTGGGCAATGGTGAGAAAGGAAATTCGTCGCGATTTGATCAAGGGAACCATACCAACATTCGTCTCAGATGATAGTGCCAAAGAACACACAACGAGGAACAAGAATTGCAGGCAAAATATTAACCCTGCAGCTATGAGAAATGAAACTTAACAAAATGTCTGAGTGCAACATACGATCCCACAGGACAGCAAGCAGCAAGTGAAGGGCACTACACCGCAGGTGGGCAGTGTTGTAACGGTGGGGCTGAAAGTCCGGCAACAGCGATGCTTGCTGGGGCCACACGTGGCTTGCGGAACTGGCTGACTGTTTCCCGTGCCTCCCACGTGAACCTTGCGCCACTGCTTCCGTCTTTGTCGATTGCTGATAGGAAAGCGCAAAAACCGAGCAGGTGCAAACTTTGGTGACCCGCAGGCCCGATTCACATGATTAAGCTCGTTGGTCACGTGACGCGACAGCGGCGCTCCTAACGCGTAAAATCAAAACTGTAGTGACTTTGACTTTTACGTTTTTGGGATAAAAACCGGTACGAATGCCACTCCTTTGCCGACACACAAATTACGCATCAAGACCCTCGTCTTTTAGAGTACATTAATTTTATGTCCACCCCACATTCAGATGTTTAAACTTGCGTGTCGTGACAGTGTACCTTTAATTTAGGACGTTTTGAAATAGCTGTCTTAAGAATTTCCGTTGCAAAATTCTGCAACCCCATTCGTAGTGTAGTCAAGTGATTCACGCCAAAAGGTATCGGATGTGCTCATGGCGGCACGACGGAAATTAACAGGCTTTGAATGCGGAATGGTAGCTGGAGCTAGAGGTATGGGACGTTGCATTTCGGAAACCGTTAGGGAATTCAGTATTCCGAGATCCCCAGTGTCCGTGGAGCACAGAGAATATCAAATTTCAGGCGTTGTTTCGCACCGCAGAGAACGCAGTTGCCGGCGGCCTTCACTCAATGACCGAGAGCAGCAGCGTTTGCGTAGAGTTGTCGGCGCTGACAGAGAAGTACCACTGCGTGAAATAACCGCAGAAATCGATGTGGGACGTACGACGAGCGTATCCGGTAGGACAGTGCGACATAATTCGGTGTTAGTGGGCTGTGGGTGCAGAGTGCCTCTGCTAGCAGCCCGACATCGCCTGCAACGCCTCTTGTGGGCTAGTGTCCATATCAGTTGGACCCTACAAGACTGGATAACCGTGGTCTGGTCAGATGAGTTCCTCAATTGGTGAGAACTGATGATAGGATTCTAATGTGGCGCAAACGCCATGAAGCCATGGATCCAAGTTGTCAACAAGGCACTGTGCAAGTTGATGGTGGCTCCATAATGGTGTGGGTTATGTTCTATGGACTGGACTGGGTCCTCTGATGCAAATGAACTGATCGTTGGTTATGTTCAGCTCTGGAGACCATTTGCAGCCACTCATGGAGTTCATGTCCCCAAACTGCGATAGAATTTTTATGAATGACAATGCTTCATATCATTGGCCCACAACTGTTCACGATTGGTTTGAAAAACACTCTGGACATTTCGAGCGAATGATTTGGCCAGCTAGATCGCTCGACATTCATTAGACAGAATCGAGAGGTTAGTGTGTGCACAAAACCCTACTTTTTCACTATTATGTGCCGGCCGTTGTGGCCGAGCAGTTCTAGGCCCCTCAGTCCGGAACCGCGCTGCTACTACGGTCGCAGGTTCGAATCCTGCCGGGCATGGCTGTGTGTGATGTCCTTAGGTTACTTAGGCTTAAGTAGTTCTAAGTCTAGGGGACTGATGACCTCAGCTGTTGTCCCATAGTGCTTAGAGCCGTTTAAGCCTTTTTTTCACTATTGTGGACATCTATAGGGGAAACATGGGTCAGTATTTCTGCAGGGGACTTCCAACGACTCGTTGAGTCCATGCCACGTCGAGCTGGTGCAGTATGCAGAGGAAAAGGAGATCCGGCACGGTATTTGACGGAATCCAATGACCTTTGTCACCTCAGTGTAAATATCTGATGATCGGTTGCCAGGCATCTTAAGTATGAGAAAATAAATTACTGTAAAAGGAAATGGTTACAGGTCGTTCATTATAAACTGCATTTAATTGCAATAGTTGTAGTATTTTAACATGTTCGTAGTAGACAAGTATTATTTACTTGAACTAGTACGAGAAACAAAAGAAAAACGAAATACGGCAATGAGACACGCAATCTATATTAGCAGACAAAACTAAAATCGTCTGGACATAACTTAGGGTTCTTTGATTGCTCTGGGAGATTGCTCATCAGATCTACAACATACAACACATTAGTTCACTTAATTAGATGAGTGATAAAAAGATATACCTAACTTGATACAATGCTATGTCAGAGGAGTGCTTCATAATTTGTAACTGTCAGTGATGATTAATGCTTCACTTGATATGATAATTAGCAAACTGGTTTTTTTTAAGTAAGATGTTCAACATCTACGGAAGTACATTTTCGTCTGAGACATGAGCAACGGAACCACAGCCTCTTCAGCAGTGGTAAAGTCTGACATGTGAAAGGGGCCACTTGGTATTTAATGAGAATGTCACAAAAAAGAGCTGGTGAGCTATTACATGCTACGAGGGTTGGAGTTCCAGATAATATAAAAGATTATATATATATATATATATATATATATATATATATATATATATATATATATATATGTGTGTGTGTGTGTGTGTGTGTGTGTGTGTGTGTGTGTGTATCTGTGTGTTTGATACTCCCTCATAATGAAACGGTTGGACGGATGTGGATGAAATTTGGAATGGAGATAGCTGATACCCTGAATTAACACATTAGCTACGTCATACACTCCTGGAAATGGAAAAAAGAACACATTGACACCGGTGTGTCAGACCCACCATACTTGCTCCGGACACTGCGAGAGGGCTGTACAAGCAATGATCACACGCACGGCACAGCGGACACACCAGGAACCGCGGTGTTGGCCGTCGAATGGCGCTAGCTGCGCAGCATTTGTGCACCGCCGCCGTCAGTGTCAGCCAGTTTGCCGTGGCATACGGAGCTCCATCGCAGTCTTTAACACTGGTAGCATGCCGCGACAGCGTGGACGTGAACCGTATGTGCAGTTGACGGACTTTGAGTTAGGGCGTATAGTGGGCATGCGGGAGGCCGGGTGGACGTACCGCCGAATTGCTCAACACGTGGGGCGTGAGGTCTCCACAGTACATCGATGTTGTCGCCAGTGGTCGGCGGAAGGTGCACGTGCCCGTCGACCTGGGACCGGACCGCAGCGACGCACGGATGCACGCCAAGACCGTAGGATCCTACGCAGTGCCGTAGGGGACCGCACCGCCACTTCCCAGCAAATTAGGGACACTGTTGCTCCTGGGGTATCGGCGAGGACCATTCGCAACCGTCTCCATGAAGCTGGGCTACGGTCCCGCACACCGTTAGGCCGTCTTCCGCTCACGCCCCAACATCGTGCAGCCCGCCTCCAGTGGTGCCGCGACAGGCGTGAATGGAGGGACGAATGGAGACGTGTCGTCTTCAGCGATGAGAGTCGCTTCTGCCTTGGTGCCAATGATGGTCGTATGCGTGTTTGGCGCCGTGCAGGTGAGCGCCACAATCAGGACTGCATACGACCGAGGCACACAGGGCCAACACCCGGCATCGTGGTGTGGGGAGCGATCTCCTACACTGGCGGTACACCACTGGTGATCGTCGAGGGGACACTGAATAGTGCACGGTACATCCAAATCGTCGTCGAACCCATCGTTCTACCATTCCTAGACTGGCAAGGGCTCTTGCTGTTCCAACAGGACAATGCACGTCCGCATGTATCCCGTGCCACCCAACGTGCTCTAGAAGGTGTAAGTCAACTACCCTGGCCAGCAAGATCTCCGGATCTGTCCCCCATTGAGCATGTTTGGGACTGGATGAAGCGTCGTCTCACGCGGTCTGCACGTCCAGCACGAACGCTGGTCCAACTGAGGCGCCAGGTGGAAATGGCATGGCAAGCCGTTCCACAGGACTACATCCAGCATCTCTACGATCGTCTCCATGGGAGAATAGCAGCCTGCATTGCTGCGAAAGGTGGATATACACTGTACTAGTGCTGACATTGTGCATGCTCTGTTGCCTGTGTCTATGTGCCTGTGGTTCTGTCAGTGTGATCATGTGATGTATCTGACCCCAGGAATGTGTCAATAAAGTTTCCCCTTCCTGGGACAATGAATTCACGGTGTTCTTATTTCAATTTCCAGGAGTGTATATAGGTACCTATGAAAGGAGTGTGGGTGAAAAAGAAAGGTAGCCCTCGAAATGCAGTACTGATGCTTGCTTTGGTACAGTATTTGGGGATGAGAGCACCTGACTTACAACAAACTTAGCACATAATTTCAAACCATTAAGGAACTTTTTGTCGCTGACAACCTCCACAAAGTGATGAAAGGAAAGTAGTTAATCGCTTAATACATTTTCGCTCTTCATGCAGTAAAACTGCCGCTTGAAGTATGGCATTTTAATGTATTACTTCGTCACTACAAACTGAATTTGAGACCGATTTTGGAGACGGTATGAAAGTATATCTCTGTACAACACATACTTCAGGACATATGATGTAAAGACTGAGATGACTGAAAGACTGGAAATTAGGAAGCAAACTGTTGAGACCATCGGTCTCTAGGCTTACACACTGCTCAATCTAACTCAAACTAAATTACGCTAAGCACAACACACACTCCCATGCCCGAGGGAGGACTCGAACCTTCGACAGGGGAAGCCACGCGAACCGTGGCAAGGCACCCGAGACCGCGCAGCTACCCCGCGCGGCTGAAACCTGGCTCATAATGTATGATGCTTAATTTACTATTTCTTTACTACTTATTCTATTCACCATGCATTTTGCAGACACTAGCCCCATATACCACTGGATGTGCCTGTGAAATGATACGGCGGATAATTCAGGAGATATGGCGTCATAAACCAATAGAAGCGTGCAAATGAGACTACAGGACGAAATTAGCTAGAGATATGGTTGAAATGTGTGTACAAATACGCGTGAAATATATTGAATATTTGTGTGTGTCGTATTTGATATGTGTGTACACCGGCAAAGTCAAGAGTAAAAAGCTCTTCGTAAACCCCTGGAACGATTTCAAATAAATTTGGTACAGACATTGGTTACTATCTGGGAACAAATAGTGTGGGGCTAAGAACCACCGACCTCCTTAGAGGTGGCGATGATAACGTGTAGAGAGAAGGGAGAAGAGAAAATGGACAGAAAAAGGTGGAAGTAGTAGATGGACTAGTAGGGGACTTGTATAGATACAGACTTGAGAATTTTTTTAAAAATAACTGTTAACCGTGGATAACACACCGGGGCGCAGCCAGTGCACAACAGTAGTGAAACTGCGCAATGCTAGATGTATGACTCCATGGTGCTCCAATGGCGCAGGTTGGACGGAAACGACGAAGCCACGCTTTGCACCAGGTAACTGTTTGCTTTCCAGAGCCACCCGACGAGACAAGGGAGGTCGCTGCGTAACGGTACATAACGGGACTCAGACCTGCTTCCAAGGGCTCTCAGCACTGTGGGACTTAACATCTGAGGTCATCAGTGCCCTAGAATTTAGAACTACTTAAACCTAACGAACCTAAGGACATCACGAACATCCATGCCAGAGGCAGGATTCGAACCTGCGACCTTAGCGGTCGCGCGGTTCCAGACTGAAGCGCCTAGAACCGCTCGGCCAGCACGGCCGGCCCTCAGACCTGCTATACATTACACTTATAATTGCGGCTACAAGCTGTGAGACCTCGTTAAAAAAACTTCTTCTATGTTATAATTTAAAACGTGTGTAAAACGAATGTCAAAAATTTAATTTCCGTCTTAATAAATAACAAGATTTTAAACATGGCTGGAACAGCAACTGTTGAAATTCTTCACGATAAAGAATGACAGCCAAAACAGTTGCAAGATAAAAAATTTTATTAAAATTCTTGACCGAGGTTTCGGTATATATAAATATACCTTCATCAGAAGTAAAAAATCTATAATTACATCATGCGATAGAGATTAATAAAACAATTTTGCCAAAGGCGTCGTCAATAATTAAGACATCGTCTCCATTTGTACAACATGACTGTAGGCACAGGGTCAATACGAACAGTTTAGCACCAGTTCATAGGCTAAGTACTGGTCGCAGGTTCGAGTCCTGCCTCGGGCGTGGATGTGTGTGATGTCCTTAGGTTAGTTAGGTTTAAGTAGTTCTAAGTTCTAGGGGACTGATGACCTCAGCAGTTAAGTCCCATAGTACTCAGAGCCATCTGAACCCATCTACTGTCACCTCTGTCAGCATGTTAGTTATCTAAGAGGTCGACCGCAGGATGCTGGGCTGTGATGTTATCCGTGCGTCTGGGTAAGACTACGCATTATCACGGTCCACCAGGTGATAGATATTACAGCAATGAACGATTGTCATGTCGGGATTTGTTATTTCCATTAACCGCATTCTAAGATACGGCGGACCACACCAGGAGCTGGCGCGTTTCCGAACAGCTACCTGGATCAGCCACTAGCGAAAGATAAAACTTTCATATATATCAGAGAAAGATAATTACTTTATTGCAAGTTAACGTACTGAGCCGAGCCGTGTTTGTGTTATTTGACGGCATTTCTAGACAAAGTCTGGCGAACCGGTAATGTTACTGAATGCTGCTGACGTGTTTCGTTTTGTAGACTATGTAAGTAGGCTGTTTAGGTTTTTATATTGCTAACGCCACGTAGCGCTCTGTATGAAAATCACTGGCTGTGCTGTGTGCAGTCTGTGGCTGGTCTGCATTGTTGGAATTTGCTATTGTAGTGTTGGGCAGTTGGCTGTTAACAGCTTGTAGCGTTGCGCAATTGGAGGTGAGCCGTCAGCAGTGGTGGATGTGGGGAGAGAGATGGCATGGCGGAGTTTTGAGAGCGGATGATCTGGACGTGTGTCCATCAGAGACAGTGAATTTGTAAGACAGGATGTCATGAACTGATATATATATATATATATATATATATATATATATATATATATATATATAATGACTTTTGAACACTATTAAGGTAAATACATTGTTTGTTCTTTATCAAAATCTTTCATTTGCTAAGTAAGCCTATCAGTAGTTAGTGACTTCAGTAGTCAGAATCTTTTATTTAGCTGGCAGTATTGGGGCTCGCTGTATTGCAGTAGTTCGAGTAATGAAGATTTTTGTGAGGTAAGTGATTAAGTAAAGGTATAGGTTATTGTTAGTCAGGGCCATTCTTTTGTAGGGATTATTGAAAGATTGCGTTGCGCTAAAAATATTGTGCGTCAGTTTAAGCACAGTCATTTATAATTTTACTAAGGGGACGTTTCAACCATCCCAGCGTTGATCCAATGCATAAACAAGAGGCCGAAAGGAGGTGCAGGTCATCTTGGAGGCTGTGCGTAGGTGAAGTACTGGAGACAACAGCAACCCATGTGTCACAATAAATCACGGAGTCAGAAGCCTTGAGAGACACTTCACATGACAACAGAAATAATGGGAAGTAGCAACAACCATTTTCATAACCTAATTACTCCCAACATCAGTGTTTGAAAACGAGGGATCACGTTCAAATTTTAGAAATGTTGTTTGATAAGGAACTGTAAAAGAAGTAAAATCCCGCGTTCCGGCCCTAGGCAGGCCAGTCAGGGCCGACCGACCGCCGTGTCACCCTCTGCCAAGGGCATCATTAGGTGCGGTATGCAGGGGCACGTGGTCAGCACACCGATCTCCCGGGTGTTGTCACCGTTCTTGACCTTTGAGCTGCTAGTAATGGGTTCAGCAGCTCCTCAGTTAGCCTCACGAGGATGAACGTAACCCGCTCCGGTTCTCCTACCAAGGAAAAATCCTCAATAGTAACAGGAATCGAATCCGGGCCACCGCATTTAAGTCAGCCGCGGTAACACTCGACTACGGAGGCGCACACTAAAAAAGAAGACGGGATTTTTTCCACGGAGCTCTGTAGGTAAAGGAGGGTAGCAAGCTATATGAGACAGGAGTGAAGCGCACATGGGATTAGAAGGAGGGTGTCAAGATACAGTAGCTGAAAGGCACGAACAGTCGCCTCAAGATCTAAAGTAGTGTCTTTTTCTCAGTCTATGTGCCAGATAGCACCAGAACAATTGTGTAGCATAGTGTTGAGAAAACTGACTCTGTTTTAAGGTGCATTGACTTCAAACTTCTCAATCTGCATCAAAATTTTGTAAAGAAGAGGACTCGTGAACCCAAGTTCTATTTACAGTTGTCTCCAGGTCCAGCCTCAATATAAAAGTGGGCAGTTCTATGTCAGATTTATCACTTCCATTCTTTGTTGTTCAAAGGGTGATGTTTAGGACTATTTTCCAGACTATCAGTTTCTAATTTTGGCAGTCCAGCTGAAAATGATTTGAAACAAAATGCGAAGTGAAAAGTTGTTCGTACGCTGACATCGTAGCAAAGCCGATATTTACCAATTTAAATTATAAAATCAGAAAAATTAGTCTAAACATCACCAGAGGCACACAGACACCAGTTTTCTTTTTCCAGCATGTTGCCAACTGTTTTCCCCAGCGACCGCGGTCGGATTTGACGTCACGAAACATCGCTAAACCACGACGGTGCCTGAGACGCCAGAATAAAACTCCTGACTGAGTTGACTGTTAATACTACAGCAAAATTAATGTAATCGTTTTCCTTTTGTTTGCGTAACACCGAGATGAAAACAGATGTTATCAAATTTGTCATGTAGGATAATTAGTGACTTCAATGTAATGGTCCACAGTTACGTGATAGCTGTGTCAGAATTCGTCTCGGACAAAAAGGATTTTCTTGTGTTTACCGGTGTCATTCCTACATGCTAATTGCAACGCAAATAGCTAGTGCGGAATCATAGTGCTTGATTGTTGTCGCAACAGTATATTTCTAGTTAACAGCAGGAGGACGGTAGTAATTCCAAATAATTTACGACAAAACAGATAGAAGTTTTCTTACGGCACATGTGAACCGCGTTCAGTCACAATTAGCGACAGGGTGCGAGGAAGCTGACTGTGGCTTTATCGGACGTGTATTCTAGCTCTTGCAGTTTGCCTCTCGGAAAAGAAACGCCACCAGTGAGGCAGTCCTGACTTTACGATTGATAATGGAGGCAAAACTTAAGGAAAACCAAGACTCGTTATTACGATTTGTCGACCAAGGAAAAGTGTTCGACAATGTAGAATGGTCAGCATGTTCGAAATTCTGAGAAAAATACGAGTAATCCATAGAGAGCCTCTTCTTTTTCCTCAGCGTTTGTCCCGTGTGGTCGCAGCATCCGCTGAGTGGGTTCGCTGTCTCCATTTTATTCGACTGTGTGCTACCTCGGGATGAAGATCTACAGCCTTCAGGTCATTGTGCAGACTGTCGGCCCATCGCTGACTAGGTCGTCCCTTCGACCTCTTTCCCATGGCTTCCCCTGTTTATGATGCCTTTGCAATGGTTATCGTCCTCTGCGTGCAGCACATGACCGAACCATAGCAGATGTAACTTCCCTGGAACGGTGTGACCCCAAAACGTTTCCTCATAGTGTTGCCCGAAATGTAATCCATTTGAGTGGTGCCACTAATCATCTAAGCATCTCAATCCTCGTGATTCCAAGTCGTCGTTCTGCCAGTTTGTAGTTGGCCAGCACACGGTGCAGTAGAGAGCAACAGGACAGACGACAGTCCCGTAGGTCTTTGACTTCCGACGATCCCTCATCCGACGATTGCAGGTGACTCGTCGTTCGCCACTTCATCTGGGCTGACCGCGTCCTTGCGTTGACCTTGTCTGCAAGTTGGCCATCACTAGAGATTGTTAGATCTTCTCCGTAAACGGTGACGTCCCCAACATCTCGCGGATCTGATGTCGTGTACTTAGTTTTCTTCTTGTTGGGCCGAGCGCGAGTCGGTCGTTCTGCTATTGTGTTTGGTGCTGGAGGTCAAACATGCTCTCCGCAGCCAACGTATCATCGCCACAGAGAAGTGTTCATGGAAGTAGCATGTGAAGGTCTGATGTGGCAGTGTCCATCAGGCGAATAAACAGCAGTGGTGATAAGGACGAACCTTGGTGGGCCCATACTGTGATAACATTCCTGTAACCTCGAATCTAGTTACGTACCCATTTATCAGAGTACTCTGGAATGTAATTGTCTCGAAACGCTAACCATATTGGGTCATGTGGTACCCGATCGAAAGCCTTTGCGAGGTCTAGTAAACGCAAGTGCAAGGCCTTGTTCTTTTCACGATATTTTTCAACAGGCAACCTCGCTGTATGCATTGCGTCTGTTGTGCCACAATTTTTCAAAAATGATTCAAATGGCTCTGAGCACTATGCGACTTCACTTCTGAGGTCATCAGTCCCTTAGAACTACTCAAATCTAACTAACCTAAGGACATCACACACATCCATGCCCGAGGCAGGATTCGAACCTGCGACCGTAGCGGTCGCGCGGTTCCAGACTATAGCGCCTAGAACCGACAATTTTTCACAGCTCCTTCTTGGTTACTTGTGATTTGGGCTGTCTCGCGAATCCTTTTGTCGAGAATGCGTTCAAGGATCTTCATCGTGTGGCTCAGTAATCTGATCAGGCGGTAATTAGAACAGTTGCCAAGGCTTCTTTTCTTTTTGAAGATTGGTACAATGATGCTCCACTGCCAGTCTGTTGAAATTTACCTTCTCTGATGACCTAGTTGAAAATATCTGTTAGCAAGCCTTCCGCATTCCAGTGCTGAGAACACCATAACCTTGCTATAGGGTCGTCGGAGCCAGCTTTCGCCACTCTTCATCTCCTTCAGAACAGACTCGACTTCGCCATGTTAACTTCGTTGAGTGGTCCTTCAGTTTGGTGTTGATGGATGGGGAAATTCCTCGGCAGAAATCATCTCAAAGTCGTTCCGCCAATCTTCCCTTGTTTTTTTCCAGTCGACCTGTTTCCTCGTTGATCCCGTAAAAGTACTGAATGTATTCCGTTTTACGATGGTTTCGTTTGACTAGTCGATAAATGTCACTAGCCTCTCTACGCGTCCGCAGCTCGTGGTCGTGCGGTAGCGTTCTCGCTTCCCACGCCCGGGTTCCTGGGTTCGATTCCCGGCGGGCTCAGGGATTTTCTCTGCCTCGTGATGACTGGGTGTTGTAAAGTAGTTCTAAGTTCTAGGGGACTGATGACCATAGATGTTAAGTCCCATAGTGCTCAGAGCCATTTTAGCCTCTCTACGGACTTAGTTTTAGGCACTGCAACAAGACTGTGTTCTGTCTGCAAGGAAGTCGTGAAACAATTTTTTCTTCTTGCATACGGTATCCTTAACATCGCCTTTCCAAATCCTTCTGGTTTCATCTATCCGAGAACAGAGCGTGCGGCTTTAGCTTACTCTAACTTCCGTCGACTGTGGTAACTGGTGACGGTGTAATTTCTGTCATAATATCATTCTCCTCCTCGATTCTTGATGGTTCATTTGTGGCAGAGTACCCAGATTTTGGTGGTTCATTCAAAGCTTACAGACGACCGGTCGGTGCCGCATTGCGACGGTTTCATGTGGAACAACTATCGTGTTTAACACGTCTTTGAGGAATTTTGCGATTGGATGATACATGACTGACGAAGAAAGTGGGATATAAGGGCCAGATTACCAGTGACAAAGAGTGCACTCCTGGCCAAGGTAAGATCAGTAGTACCAGACATCCACTGGTTTGTATCGCACAGTACTGTACGGCAGTGAATCACTGACTGTGGAAAAACTGGAACAGACGATAAACGGAGAGTCTGCGATGTGATGCTACAGACGAATTCTCACAAGCAGGTGGACTGGTAAGGTAAGGAATGACGAGTTTTTCCGCAGAACTGGCAAAGTTAGAAATGTGTGAGGAACACAGATAAAAAAATAGGACTTGTGTTGAGATATCAGAGAATGACTTCCACGGTTCTGCGTGCAGTTCTAGAGGGTAACTGCTGACAATTGTAGGGTAAGAAGGGGATTAGAACACATCAGACAAATAATTGACGATGTAGGGTGCAAGGAAAAAAAACAATGACAAATGCAGACGATGCCATAATTTGAAAACAGAAAAAGAATGACGTACAAAAACGATTTTACCCTCTAAGTAAAATAGCCGAGGGCTTCCCCACTATTATACCACAAAAAATTAAATCAATGGCTTTTGTAGGATGGGACCCAAAAGAACAAATCGGAGTATATATACTGAAGACCCATATAAACTGGTACACCTGCCTAATACTGTGTAGAGCCCCCGCGAGCAGGCAGAAGTACGTGGCATGGACTCGACTAATGTCTGAAGTAGTACTGAAGATAATTGATACAATCAATCTTGCAAAGGGCAGAAATCTTAAGTGTTGGCTGCCGCGTATTATGAAAAGGCACAATTCTTGGAACATCTGGTCTTAGTAAGGTGCTAGGAGAAGCCTCACGTAGGTTAGGCTGCTGGAAAATCAGAAATGTATAAATAACGCTCTGATTCGCCATCGCCTATTGACGTCAGACGGTAGTTTCTAGAGCAAACTGGCGCGGAAGATATCCTCTGATTGGCCCGCGACTGGAGACGTTCTGTGGTGGAAATTTATTAAATGTGGCAGTTTTCACGCTGTTGATGGACAACAGTAATATTTCATTTCGTGATTGGCGGTTGCGGTCGGAATGTCACAAACGGCAAAGTCGGCAACAGGGACTTGTGAAAATACATACACACTCTTGGTTTGGATGTGAAGTGTAGAAAGTAACTTTTTCCCCACGGTGTCAGCGTCCTGATGAGCGAGATTCTGGTTCTACACTATGCCACGCACGGCCGACTTACAGGCACTGCGTATTGGTGAGAGTACAGTGTGGATATGAAATGGTCACGTTTTATTGATAATGACCATAGGTTGGAGTTGATTGTGGCAAGATTATTGTTACAGAAATTGGCATTTCCATGTCCTAGTCTTCTACTGTTGTGAACAGTACTCCGAAAACGATTTTAGTACTCATGATAAAAGAAGACTTAGTACTGTCATGCAGAGCCTGCTGTTAAAAATATAATGAACGTACGAATGTACACTGAGACTTTTGTCAGTATATCGAGAAGATTAGATCGGTGTGTCTTTTTACAGTGTGTGTTGAATCAGAAAGTTGTGCACTGGTATTTAACACAACAAATTAAATGGAAGACGACGGTAGATAATGGAGTGAACATCTCGACAGAATGATCAGTGGTAGTCTGCGTTACTATATCGATAGGCCGAGGAAGTTTCGGAAAGCCAAGGACGAGATGGCACTACAGGGCGGTCCATTGATCGTGACCGGGCCAAATATCTCAGGACATAAGAGTCAAACGAAGAAACTACAAAGCACGAAACTTGTCTAGCTTGAAGGGGGAAACCAGATGGCGCTATGGTTGGCCCGCTAGATGCGCTGCCATAGGTCAAACGGTTATCAACTGCGTTTTTTTAAAAATAGGAACCCCTTTTTATTACATATTCGTGTAGTACGTAAAGAAATATGAATGATTTAGCTGGACAACTTTTTTCGCTTTGTGATGGATGGCACTGTAATAGTGACAAACATATCGCTCACAATTTTAGACGAATAGTTGGTAACATGTAGGTTTTTTGAATTAAAATACAGAACGTAGGTACGTTTGAACATTTTATTTCGGTTGTTCCAATGTGATACATGTACCTTTGTGAACTTATCATTTCTGAGAACGCATGCTGCTACAGCGTGATTACCTGTGAATACCACATTAATGCAATAAATGCCCAAAATGATGTCCGTCAACTTCAATGAGACATTCCTCTCAACAGCGAGTAGTTCGCCTTCCGTAATGTTCGCACATGCATTGACAATGCGCTGACGCATGTTGTCAGGCGTTGTCGGTGGATCACGATAGCAACTTTCCCCACAGAAAGAAATCAGTGGACGTCTGATGCGGTGAACGTGCGGGCCACGATATGGTGCTTCGACGTCCAATCCACCTGTCATGAAATATGCCATTCAATACCGCTTCAACCGCACGCGAGCTATGTGCCGGACTTCCATCACGTTGGAAGTATATCGCCATTCTGTCATGCAGTGAAACATCTTGTAGTAACATCGGTAGAACATTACGCAGGAAATCAGCACACAGTGCACCATTTAGATTGTCATCGACATAATGGGGCCAATTATCCTTCTTCCCATAATGCCGCGCCAAGGTCGCTGATGTTCCACTTGTTGCAGCCATCGTGGATTTTCCGTTGCCCAGTAGTGCATATTATGCCGCTTCACGTTACAGCTGTTGGTGAATGACGTCTCGTCGCTAAATAAAACGCGTGCAAAAAATCTGTCATCGTCCGGTAGTTTCTCTTGTGCCCAGTGGCAGAACTGTACACGACGTTCAGAGTCGTCGCCTTGCAATTCCTCGTGCATAGAAATATGGTACGGGTGCAATCGATATTGATGCAGCATTCTCAACACCGACGTTTTTGAGATTCCCGATTGTCGCGCAATTTGTCTGCCACTGGTGTGCGGATTAGCCGCGACAGCAGCTAAAACACCTACCTGGGCATCATTATTTGTTGCACGTCGTGGTTGACGTTTCCCATGTGGCTGAACACTCCCTGCTTCCTTAAATAACGTAACTATCCGGCTAACGGTCCGGCGACTAGGATGATGTCGTCCAGGATACCGAGCAGCATACATAGCACACGCCCGTTGGCCAGTTTGATCACAATAGCCACACATAACACGATATCGGCCTTTTCCGCAATTGGTAAACGGTCCATTGTAACATGGGTAATGTATCACGAAGCAAATACCGTCCTCATTGGCGGAATGTTACGTGATACCACGTACTTATTCGTTTGTGACTATTACAGTGCCATCTATCACAAAGCGAAAAAAGGTCCAATTAAAACACTCATATTTCTTTACGTACTACAGGAACATGTAACAAAACATGGGGGTTTCTATTTTTAAAAAAAGGCAGTTGATATGCGTTTGACCTATGGCAGCGCCATCTAGCTGGCCAACCAGAGTGCCGTCTACTTTCCCCCTTGAAGCTAGACGAGTTTCGTTCTTTGTAGTTTTTTCGTTCGATGCTTATTTCGTGAGATATTTGGCCCGGTCGCTATCAATGGACCACCCTGTATAACACTTAAAATGAAGAAGAAGACCAACAAGAAGGACTACAGTTACGAGACTCGTCCTGGTTTAAGCTGTATTACGGACGCGCAGAGCGTTCACTCCGCCCTGGAAGATTCCGCTCGACGGCCTCTGGCACGCCAAGCCACTTCCCGCAGAGTCGAGGAAAATTCCAGTCGGAGTTAGCGAGCAGCTCTTCTTGCTTTTTGTTTTCGAAGCAGGTGCAGTCTTAGAGTGCATCTAAGTTGCAGCCATCATCTCGCAGATTACTGGACTGCATGAACCTCTAACCACAAGTCTGCATCCTTTTTGTTTGACACTGCAGTTCAATGGCTTGTCCACAGTGACGTTACCGCAGAGGGCGCTAATCTTACGACAGCCATGAGGGGAAAACCACTTCGCCGACTCAGCATCTAACCGTAAAACTGTCCACTACGTTGGTACTGTTGTTATTGTTGTTCTAATCCGAACAAATACTGCATCCCACATAGCTTTAAACGTGTTTACTGTGTTCAGGCTTTGGTCTCGCTCCACAGCTTTTCTTCCCACCCTTGCCCCCATTACCAGCCTAATTGTTCTTCGATACCTCAGGATGCGCCACGTAAATCTACAGGGTGAAAAGTATTTAAACCGACAAACTCTGGGAGGTTGTAGGAGACATCAAAACAAATACTTTTCCCTAATGTCATTTTATTCCTATGAGGAGTATTTAAACCGGTAGAGGAAGATTTCTCGGGTGGCAAATTAATTAAACCAACAAACACTTTTCCATTTTTTATGACCAAGAGACAACACATTAACACAATCCAATTTCAATTACAGTAGATTTTCAAAAATGCCTCCGTTGACACGTAAACATAGGTTACACCGTCGGATCATGTTCTGTCTGACACGGGCAAAAACCCCAGGAGTAATCCTGAATTCTTCCTGCTGCTGCTACTATCCGGGCAACCAGATCCTCTTCTGATGCAACAGGAATTAAGTAAACAAGGTTGCGCATCTCTCCCCAAACAAAAAATCCCAGAGGGCACATATCTGTGGATCGAGTAGGCCATGGTACAGGACCCCCTTGCCACTCCACGTTTCTGGGAACCGTCGGTCCAGGAATCGACGTACACGACGACTGAAATGTGCCGGAGCCCCGGCATGTTGGAACCACATGCCTTGTCTTGTAGGGAGCGGGACGTCTTCCAGCAATTCTGGCAATGCTCTGGCGAGAAAATTGTAATAGTGCCTGCCATTTAATGGCCTAGGTAGCAGATACGGCCCAATTAAACAGTCCCCAACAACACCGACCCACAAATTAACGAAGAACCGCACTTGATGAGCGCTAGTAGCTGTGGCATGTGGGTTATCCTCACTCCAAACATGCGAATTGTGCATGTTGAAGACTCCATCGTGCCCGAACGTTGCTTCATCGCGAAACAACACAGAGGATGGAAATGTAGGATGCATTTCACACTGTTCAAGGTACCACTGCGAAAACTGTCCTATGGGTGGATAATCAACTAGTTCCAGGTTGTGGACACGCTGTAAGTGAAATGGACGTAACAATTGCTCTCAAAGGAGTGTTCTTACATTCGTCTGATTCGTCCCCATGTTACGTGCAATTGCACGAGTGCTGACTGAAGGATCCCGCTCCACATGCTGCAAGACAGCTTCATCAAATTGCAGCGTTCTTACCGTGCGACGGCGTCCCTGTCCAGGTCGTCTGCTAAATGACCCGGTCTCACGCAGACGTTGTTACACAGCGGCAAAGGTCGTATGATGTGGGATACGGCGATTAGGATATTGTTATTGATAAACACGCTGTGCAGCTCGTCCGTTGTGGTGCGCTACGTAGTACGCACCAACCATATCAGTGTACTCAGTCCACGTGTATCGCTCCATTAGTAAACAGAGACAATGCACTACTACACTGGTGCACAGCAGTTGCCTACAACTGAAGAGCCTAATACGCCCTCTAACAACTGAAGATCGTAATACGGCCTCTAACAACTGAAGATCGTAACACGGCCTCCACCGGTTTAAATAATCCTCATAGGAATAAAATGACATCAGGGAAAAATATTTGCTTCGATGTCGCCTACCACCTCCAAGAGTTTGACGGTTTAAATACTTTTTCACCCTATATATACCTTCTTTTTGTAAAAGTATACCCCATTTGAAAGAGTATCTCTTGATTGGTTATCCGATCTAACAGTCTGACCTTCTGTAACATCACTTTCAACAGAAAGTATTGTCTTGTGTTATGAACTGGTTGTTGTTTACGTTTCACTTCCGTACGAGGCTATGTTCCACACAATTGCTCCAAAACCAGACTTACAATCGCTTAAATTTTGGTTAAATGACTACAAACTTCTTTTTTTCAAAATGAAATCAACGAGGAGAGCACAGCAAATACCATCATACAGACACTTCCCTCAGAGTAAGAGAGTCAAAGCAAGTCAACACGTGTCATGGCTTATCCGAAGATACTTGACCGTTTATGAAAAAAAGACGATCAAAGTTTTCGAGGTATTTTCGAGATACTTTACGTGCACTGTGCAGGTGACATCGTCAGGAGAAGTGGTGGCACAGTCGTTAGCGTGGCGGCTTATTAATATACTGTTTGCATACTCGGTTCAGTAGAAAAGCAATCAAACAACTATTATTAATGGGTTTCATTACAAAAGACAATTACAATTACTTAAGTTTGATATATGTCGCACGCAAAGGATGACATCCAAAATAATCAGTCTTCTTCAGAATAGACAAACACAAGTCTGTGCTACGAAGTGAGTACTAATGACAGGTTACGATGCGTCTGCTAACGAAGTGGCTAACATAGAAGTTGCTATCGAAGTGCGCCCCACTAGTCGGGCGCGGCGCTTGTGTCTTCTTCACACAGGGGCTGCTGCTGTTGCGTTGTCGTCCTGGAGGGAGGTCACTCTGCGTGTGATTGGCTGACCTCCGAGCCGTCTCTTCTTTGTATTTCCCGACTGGCGTCCCGGCGCTGACTTTACGCCGCAACATCTAGCGCCCCACGTTCACAGCCAGATTATTGTTTTTATTTATTTTATTGTATTTTGTGACCCCCCCATGAACCATGGACCTTGCCGTTGGTGGGGAGGCTTGCGTGCCTCAGCGATACAGATAGCCGTACCGTAGGTGCAACCACAACGGAGGGGTATCTGTTGAGAGGCCAGACAAACATGTGGTTCCTGAAGAGGAGCAGCAGCCTTTTCAGTAGTTGCAAGGGCAACAGTCTGGATGATTGACTGATCTGGCCTTGTAACAATAACCAAAACGGCCTTGCTGTGCTGGTACTGCGAACGGCTGAAAGCAAGGGGAAACTACAGCCGTAATTTTTCCCGAGGGCATGCAGCTTTACTGTATGATTACATGATGATGGCGTCCTCTTGGGTAAAATATTCCGGAGGTAAAATAGTCCCCCATTCGGATCTCCGGGCGGGGACTACTCAAGAGGATGTCGTTATCAGGAGAAAGAAAACTGGCGTTCTACGGATCGGAGCGTGGAATGTCAGATCCCTTAATCGGGCAGGTAGGTTAGAAAATTTAAAAAGGGAAATGGATAGGTTGAAGTTAGATATAGTGGGAATTAGTGAAGTTCGGTGGCAGGAGGAACAAGACTTCTGGTCAGGTGACTACAGGGTTATAAACACAAAATCAAATAGGGGTAATGCAGGAGTAGGTTTAATAATGAATAGGAAAATAGGAATGCGGGTAAGCTACTACAAACAGCATAGTGAACGCATTATTGTGGCCAAGATAGATACGAAGCCCACGCCTACTACAGTAGTACAAGTTTATATGCCAACTAGCTCAGCAGATGACGAAGAAATTGAAGAAATGTATGATGAAATAAAAGAAATTATTCAGATTGTGAAGGGAGACGAAAATTTAATAGTCATGGGTGACTGGAATTCGAGTGTAGGAAAAGGGAGAGAAGGAAACATAGTAGGTGAATATGGATTGGGGGACAGAAATGAAAGAGGAAGCCGCCTGGTCGAATTTTGCACAGAGCACAACATAATCATAACTAACACTTGGTTTAAGAATCATGAAAGAAGGTTGTATACATGGAAGAACCCTGGAGATACTAAAAGGTATCAGATAGATTATATAATGGTAAAACAGAGATTTAGGAACCAGGTTTTAAATTGTAAGACATTTCCAGGGGCAGATGTGGACTCTGACCACAATCTATTGGTTATGACCTGTAGATTAAAACTGAAGAAACTGCAAAAAGGTGGGAATTTAAGGAGATGGGACCTGGATAAACTAAAAGAACCAGAGGTTGTACAGAGATTCAGGGAGAGCATAAGGGAGCAATTGACAGGAATGGGGGAAATAAATACAGTAGAAGAAGAATGGGTAGCTTTGAGGGATGAAGTAGTGAAGGCAGCAGAGGATCAAGTAGGTAAAAAGACGAGGGCTAGTAGAAATCCTTGGGTAACAGAAGAAATATTGAATTTAATTGATGAAAGGAGAAAATATAAAAATGCAGTAAGTGAAACAGGCAAAAAGGAACACAAACGTCTCAAAAATGAGATCGACAGGAAGTGCAAAATGGCTAAGCAGGGATGGCTAGAGGACAAATGTAAGGATGTAGAGGCCTATCTCACTAGGGGTAAGATAGATACCGCCTACAGGAAAATTAAAGAGACCTTTGGAGATAAGAGAACGACTTGTATGAATATCAAGAGCTCAGGTGGAAACCCAGTTCTAAGCAAAGAAGGGAAAGCAGAAAGGTGGAAGGAGTATATAGAGGGTCTATACAAGGGCGATGTACTTGAGGACAATATTATGGAAATGGAAGAGGATGTAGATGAAGATGAAATGGGAGATATGATACTGCGTGAAGAGTTTGACAGAGCACTGAAAGACCTGAGTCGAAACAAGGCCCCCGGAGTAGACAATATTCCATTGGAACTACTGACGGCCGTGGGACAGCCAGTCCTGACAAAACTCTACCATCTGGTGAGCAAGATGTATGAAACAGGCGAAATACCCTCAGACTTCAAGAAGAATATAATAATTCCAATCCCAAAGAAAGGAGGTGTTGACAGATGTGAAAATTACCGAACTATCAGCTTAATAAGTCACAGCTGCAAAATACTAACACGAATTCTTTACAGACGAATGGAAAAACTAGTAGAAGCCAACCTCGGGGAAGATCAGTTTGGATTCCGCAGAAACACTGGAACACGTGAGGCAATACTGACCTTACGACTTATCTTAGAAGAAAGATTAAGGAAAAGCAAACCTACGTTTCTAGCATTTGTAGACTTAGAGAAAGCTTTTGACAATGTTGACTGGAATACTCTCTTTCAAATTCTAAAGGTGGCAGGGGTAAAATACAGGGAGCAAAAGGCTATTTACAATTTGTACAGAAACCAGATGGCAGTTATAAGAGTCGAGGGACATGAAAGGGAAGCAGTGGTTGGGAAGGGAGTAAGACAGGGTTGTAGCCTCTCCCCGATGTTGTTCAATCTGTATATTGAGCAAGCAGTAAAGGAAACAAAAGAAAAATTCGGAGTAGGTATTAAAATTCATGGAGAAGAAATAAAAACTTTGAGGTTCGCCGATGACATTGTAATTCTGTCAGAGACAGCAAAGGACTTGGAAGAGCAGTTGAATGGAATGGACAGTGTCTTGAAAGGAGGATATAAGATGAACATCAACAAAAGCAAAACAAGGATAATGGAATGTAGTCTAATTAAGTCAGGTGATGCTGAAGGAATTAGATTAGGAAATGAGGCACTTAAAGTAGTAAAGGAGTTTTGCTATTTGGGGAGCAAAATAACTGATGATGGTCGAAGTAGAGAGGATATAAAATGTAGGCTGGCAATGGCAAGGAAAGCGTTTCTGAAGAAGAGAAATTTGTTAACATCCAGTATTGATTTAAGTGTCAGGAAGTCATTTCTGAAAGTATTTGTATGGAGTGTAGCCATGTATGGAAGTGAAACATGGACGATAAATAGTTTGGACAGGAAGAGAATAGAAGCTTTCGAAATGTGGTGCTACAGAAGAATGCTGAAGATTAGATGGGTAGATCACATAACTAATGAGGAAGTATTGAATAGGATTGGGGAGAAGAGAAGTTTGTGGCACAACTTGACCAGAAGAAGGGATTGGTTGGTAGGACATGTTCTGAGGCATCAAGGGATCACCAATTTAGTATTGGAGGGCAGCATGGAGGGTAAAAATCGTAGAGGGAGACCAAGAGATGAATACACTAAGCAGATTCAGAAGGATGTAGGTTGCAGTAGGTACTGGGAGATGAAAAAACTTGCACAGGATGGAGTAGCATGGAGAGCTGCATCAAACCAGTCTCAGGACTGAAGACCACAACAACAACAACATTTTGTTTAGATTGTTTTCTTTTATCTACACAAGTGAAATCAGAGCTCGGTGGACCGATATAGGTGTTCGTTTTATCCGCGCTGGACGAGATCGCATAATAGAGAATTGTGAATGTGGTTCGATGAACCCTCTGCTAGACACTTAAATGTAATCTGCAGAGTATCCGTGTTGATGCAGATGTCCGTATAAGGTTACTACACGAAGTTTTCTTATCAAATTAGGTGGTACAAGAGCGTTATTTCGATTGTGTAGTTACAACTGGATTTCACAGTAACTGTCACACTTAATTGTATAATACGAGGGTCACTCCAAAAGAAATGCATACTATTTTTGTAAAAACACAGTTTTCATTCTGCATGTGTGAAAGTTTTACAGTGTGTAGATACATCCTTCCTGCTTGTTTTCAAACTCAGTTCAACCTGTTCCCGTGAGTGGCGCCGTCACATCATGTCTTCAAGATGGCAGCTACACTTGACAGTCGTCAGAAGCAACGTTCTGTCATAGAATTCCTGTGCTGTGAAAACGAGACACCCGGAAACATCCACAAGAGGTTGAAAACGTTGTATAGAGATGCTGCTATCGATCGCAGTACAGTTAGTCGGTGGGCAAGCAGGTTACGTGATGAAAGTGGGCTCCAAGAGGTTGCTCCAGAATTTTACCGTGCGGGTATATAGGCGCTGGTTCCAAGATCGCATAAGGCCCGTCCTCTCCCCGTCAGCCTCAACCTCCCCGACGTCCGCCGACCTTCACCGCTGTGATCACGAAGCTTAGCCCCGTGATCACGGAGGCTGAGGTGTTGGCGGAACTCAACTCCCGGCCCGACATCGAAATCCGCTCGGCCCGTCGCATCTTCAATGATGCCGGGCCGACTTTTCTCATGCGGATATTCACTGAATCCTCCTCCTCCATTGACCGCCTCCTCACCGAGGGAGCCCTCATCTACAATCAGCGCCATAAGGTGGACCCCTCCCGTTCCCCTGTCCAATCCTACCGCTGCCAACGCTGTCTCACCTACAATGACCACGTTACCTCTGCCTGCAAGAACCCCCCTACTTGTCCCCACTGCAAGGCCTCCCACTTCCTCAAGCATTGCCCCAACCTCACCTCTCCCCCCTCCTGCAACACTTGTAATGAACCACATCCTACCTACTCCTCGAAGTGTAAAGCGAAACCTCCACCAGTAACCCCTGAGCTCACCGTCCCTGTCCGTCCTGTTGATGACCCCATCCACCCCAACAACTCGCTCCGCCCTCCCCCTACTGCTGAGGACATCATCCGTTTCACCACCATTGTGCTCCAAAACATCCACCCCTTCCAGCGCTCCCACACTCTTTCCCAAATCGCCCTCGCTGCCCGTTCCATCTTCCATCTTACCACCTATGCCACTTACTCCCACAACCAGGCCCACTTCACCTTCACCCCCCTCACCACCCTCGTCTAACTCTCCACTCCCATGGTACAACAACCGTACCGTATCCTGTACCACAACATTCGCTCCCTGCCCACCCACAAACTCCTCTTCCTCCACACCCTACGTCAGCACCGCATGGATGCCTTCGTCCTCAATGAAACCTTCCTTCAGCCCCGTATCTCCGTCTCCACTGCCCCTTACACCCTACATCGTACCGATAACCCGTACCCTCTGGCACGTGGCGGAGTTGCTATAGGCCACCTCAAGCACCTCCCTGTCCGGCCCCAACCTCTCCTTAACAATCCTGCCGAGCATCTCACCCTCAGCCTCTTCTTCCCCGCCCTTACCATCACCTGTGCCACCATTTATGTCCGCCCTCGCACCCCCATCCCGTATGATTTCCTGGCCCACATTGACCGCACCTTCTCCACCTACGTGATTGCCGCCGACCTCAATATCCACAGCCGCGATCCTGCCGACCTCCGGCGGTGGCATCAGTTTCTCACCACTCTCCAGGGAGACCTGGTTCCCCTGCCCCAGCACACCTGGCCCGAATCCAACACCACTCCTGATGTAGTCCTTGCCTCTCCCAACCTCCTTGGGCGCATCACCGCGGATGTCCTTGACCTCATTGGCAGTGACCATGCTCCTGTCCTCCTCACTATCTCTAACGGTCGTCATCCCCGCCACGCTCCTCGCCCTGACGTCCCTCCTAAACTTGTCCATGATTACTCCCGTGCCAACTGGGATGCCTACCGGGATTCCATTCACACCCAGGTTGACAGCCACGACCTTACCCTCCAGTCTCCTGATGACATCTCTCGCACTGCTGCCTTCCTGCACCAGACCTTGTCTGACGCCGTCGCCACCCATATCCCCACCAAAGCCGTCCACCCTCACCGCCCCGCCCTGCCTCCACAGGCCGTCCTTCTCCTTCGGGAGTCCCGCCGCCTCTACCGCTCTTTTCTCCGCACTCGTGACCGGGATACACTTACCCGCCACCGGCAATTACAGCGACACATCCGCAACCTGCTTGTTGCGAAGAAACGCCGAGCCTGGCGCCAGACATGTACCCACCTCAACACCACGCTCCCCATCAACTCTTCCAAGTATTGGTCTGCTTTCCACCGCCTTACTGGAAACCGCCCCACCCCCCAGTACCCTCTCCTCCTTAATGACCGTCCCTTTCCTGACAACCTCAGTAAGGCCAACCACTTTGCCTCCCACCTCTCTGATGTTTTTTCCATCCCAGATGATCCCCACTTTGATTATTCCCTCTTCCCTGATGTCATGGACCGTACGAATACCTCTGTTCCTCCCCTTGCTCCTAGCTTCCAGTACTTGGGCCACACCCCACCATCTGCACTTAACACTCCCATCACTACACAGGACATCAGCCTCACACTCCGCACTAAACGCAACACTGCTCCCGGCCACGACTGCGTTACCTACCGCCACCTCAAACACTGCCCTCCCTCCTTCCTTTCCCTCCTTGCCGCCCTCTACAATGTCATCCTTGCCACTGGCTTCTATCCCGACCTGTGGAAAACCTCCCGTATCCTGATGTTCTCCAAACCCAATAAGCCTCCATCTGATGCCTCTTCCTATCGTCCTATCTGTCTCACGTCGGTGTTCAGCAAGCTCTTGGAATCCATCCTTTCCCGGCGCATCCATCTCCACCTCCACCAAAACCACCTCCTCCCAAACACCCAATGTGGCTTTCGACCTTCCTTCTCTGCTGATGACCAACTCCTCCGCCTCACTCATCTCCTCTCCCTCCAGCTTAACTCCCGTCGCTCCACCATTTTTGTCTCACTTGACCTTGAAAAGGCCTACGACCGTGTCTGGCATCCCGGTCTCCTGTTTAAACTCCAAACCTACGCCCTTCCTATCAACTACATCCGTCTGGTGGCCTCCTTCCTCTCCCGCCGCCCCTCCTACGTTACCATCCATCATGCCAATTCCCGCACCTTCTACCCCTCTGCCGGTGTGCCCCAGGGCTCTGTCCTCTCCCCTCTCCTCTACCTCCTGTACACAGCAGATATGCCCCAACCCCCCCCTCCACTGCACCTCTTGCAATATGCTGATGACACCGCATTCCTCGCCCTCGCTCCTACCCTCCAACGGTCCCAACGCCTTCTCCAGAATCACCTTGACCTTTTTGCTGCATGGTGTAACCAATGGCTCCTGAAACTCAATCCTTCCAAGACCCAGGCAATCATCGTAGGTCGTACCACTCGCTCCTTCCGGCTCCTGGATTTCTCCCTTACTGTCTGCGCACGTCCTGTCCGTCTCACCCCCACCCTCACCTACCTTGGCCTCACCATTGACCGTCACCTCACCTGGATCCCTCATCTCCGATCCATCCAATCCAAAGCCCTCAACCGCCTCCGCCTCCTCAAACTCCTCTCTGGCCGGACATGGGGGTTGCACCCCTCTACCATCCTCCACACCTACAAATCCTTAATCCGTCCCATCCTCTGTTATGCCAGTCCTGCCTGGATATCTGCCCCCCCCCAAATTCTATCAGTCCCTCCAGATCCTTGAGCGTCATGCACTCCGCCTCGCCTTCCGTATCCGCCTCCCGTCCCCCACGCGGCTCCTCTATGATCTCATTCCTTTCCCCCATCTGCTCCTCTTCCTCGAACATATCCGCATCCTCTACACCTCCCGCCGTCTTGAACCCCCTCACCCCCTGGTTGCTCCTCTCCTCTCCCATCCTCGCCCCCTGCCCCGTCTTCACCGTTGTGTCCCCCCTACCCTCCATCTCTACACCCTCCATCTCCTTTCCCAAGGTGGCTTCCGTCAACTCCCCCTCCCGGATGATGCCCTCTCTCCCTCCATTTATCCTTCCTATCAACTCTGATCCTCCCTCCCCCTCCTTTCCTCTGTCCTTTCCCTGGGCTCCCTCTTCCCCCCCCTTCCGTCCTGTTTCCTCCCCACTACACCTCTCCCTACCTCCCTTCTCCCCCCCAGTCCTTTTGTCTTCCCCTCCTCTGCCTACCCCCCTCCCTGTCGCGTCTGCCCCCCACCCCTCTTATGGGTCCTCATCCTCCATCAGCTCCTTTCCCGGTTCCCCCCCCCCTTCGCTTTTACTCTCCTTTCCCCCCCTTTTTGTTTTCCCATCTCCTGTTCAGTTTCCCCCCACCTGCTCTCGACTGTGGTGTCACCTTTGCCGACTTTTTCGTGCTGTGTTCTAGTGCCTATTCAGTGTTGTGTTGCGAACAGAAACCATGCTGTCGCTGGGTGTGCGTTTTATATACTTTGCGAACAGAATCCAGACTGTCGCCGTGTTTTTTTTTAATTGTCTATTGTTTCCCCTGTCTGCTCCGTATGTATTTTTATTCGCTTCATCATCCCTCTGTTGTTTGTTTTCATTTCCCCATTCTCTTTTCACCTTGTTACTCAATGAGTCCCCGACTTTATCGCCTGTTTTTCATTATTATTTATTCTCCTGCTCTTTGTCAGAAAACCTGTAGGCTGCAGAGCGGCGTCCTAAGCTGCTGCCAGCCCGCCCCCTTCGGGGGGAATTGAAATTCAATAAAGGAAAAAAAAAAAAAAAAAAAAAAAAAAGATCGCATAAGGCAGTTGAGAGGGATAAAAACTGTGTGGAGAAATGAAAATATTGTTCCTAAAGGATGTACCTACACACTGTAAAACTTTCAAACATGTAGAATAAAAGGTGGATTTAAAAAAAAATAGTGTGGATTTGGCGTATGTGTGTATGGTATGTTGAGGGGATACAGTCTTTTTAATTTCCGTATTCCGAATTTTCAAACCAAGCACCAGTGCGGCCGAAGAAGTGGGCATCTGCCATTTGATCACTCACAAAAATTCAGAAAATTCAATTTATGTAAAGTTATTGTAAACATAGCATTTTCTCTCATGCCACACGATGCTATTCTGTTATCGATCCACCCCGTTCTTAACCAGTGCTATACTTAAGCCCCCTGTATCAGTTCTTATAACCAGCCAACCCGTCACACGCGTTGTCCTGTTATCTAACGGCTATTTCAGTTGCAAATGCGAAACTAGATATTTAGTGTTACATTATGAAGTTAATTTATGGAAATACAAGGCAATTCGGTGTTACTTCTGTACAGCAGTAACAACCCTTTTCATCTCAGTTCTGATCATTACAAGTCCATAGAAATTAGCAAATATTTGCGGTAACTGCAATCCACATGAAAATTTCTAACAGTTATAACATGTGTAATTTGATATATTCATTGCTACAACTAACAACCAAATTTGATCGTGGGTCTCCATAAGGGGCTTACACGACATCTTTTTATTTTCAGGTGCATTTTCTTCCACAGCAGATGATCGGCGCAAAAGGATAATCTTTAACTGAATTCGGTGTCTTCATTCCACGCCCCACGAACTAGCTTCGTATGGGATCGAATCATCAACGATTCCGGGAATTCCTCAGAAATTTGGATGCCAACTGTGGTGATATCGTACATTTTACCTAAGTAAGTTGGCTCAGTTACGACCAGGTGTTATGGCCTAATGAATGAAACCAAATCGTTCATGATATCAAAAGCAAAGTCTGTGTCAGAAATTGACGATGCCAGCTGAGTGGCAGAATTTTTTTTCCCTAGATTTAACTGCTCATTTAGGTGGCGTAAGTAGGTGTCCTCAAGGTAGAAACCTAGTTATAAGTACGTTGTTTCAAACAATAAACGCGTTCCTAATGAAACTGAAATTCTAACAAGCAAAAGTAAACGCAAACATTTTTTTTTTTTTTTTTTTTCATTTCAACACGTTGACCAAACATAATACAGGTTGAAATACGCAGCCATACTTTAAGATTTGATGTAAGAATTTGAAAATCGAAAGCTAAACAGAATTCTAAAAAGTAATTAAATTTCTTCTATTTATGTGACACATTTTACAAACGACACATGCGTTGCCAGCGGACTTTCAGATGCATGGATAGAGTTAGACAAATATCTCTTGCAAATCATCCCTACTCAGACAAATAGCCCTTGCTGCACAGTTATGTATTATACATGTTATCTACGTCTGGATGCACGTACGCCTTTGAACAATTATTTTCAAGAGTAACTCACACAAAGAGTTAAACTAGAACCAAATTATCAGATGAACAGTTTGAAAACGCCCTGAGAATTGCAACCACTTTGATCGATTCTGATACTGACTCATTAATTTCCCATAGCCAAGTGTCACTTTAATTCTATTATTCGTAATGACTTACTTATAAAATTACTAATTAAATTTCATATATAAAATAGCAAATTAATTCCGTATTGTCTTTTTACAATAAATATCATAAACTAATAAATTCTGAATTAAGTATTATACCTCCGTCCGTCTTCTTTTCCTCGAAGGTTATTGTTAGTGCTAAGAATATTACGAGCGGGCCAAAAATGCTCGTCCTCTTCCAATGTAGCCCAGATAAGCTAAATGATTGGACACCCCAGAACTATGCATTAGATGACATACGCGGATACAGCACGATGTTCACCCAGCCTATTCTGCCTGTGTTGTTGTGCAAGAGGTGAAGAAGAATTTACTGAAATATGGTAAGAACTCTGTGGGCCTCAGAAATGATCCACGCGGACGTCCGACCTAACACAAAGTAGATTTCTTTTTGTGGCGATATCTAAAGAATCATTTTTAAGTCACCGAACTTACAACCCCTGGTAATTTCAAATGGTAATAATTGGCAACCAATGCTGTACAATCCCAATAAAGTCATGAGATGTTCAATTGACTCTTTTATTAGAACATGTTACACGTTTCAGGATTACACCCATCTTCAGACATCACAAACTTCAACTCCTTCCTAACCAATCAGGCGTACATCCTTGACAACTCAAAGAAAGTGTCCAATAACAATGACTATAACTGCTACACAAGCAGTCTTGAAGCAGAATGCTTCACGAAACGTAAGGAACAGAGAGGTCCAAGCACTGACACCTGGGGAACCCCCCGTTTGACTGTGATAGGGGGCGAGATGATATTTGCATTAGTTCCTAAAATTGGAATAATAATTGCCATTCTATTGAAATAAAAACGTATAGAAATACAGTATATAGAATAGTATAAAAGGTCATTCTTTTAACATATTGCAAGAAAACACAATTGCTTCCAAAAACTAATTAATTGAAAATGACAACTGTTAATATTGTCTACTTGTCTCGGTCTCCCTGTCTTAACCAGACTGCGCTTTCGACTATTGTTTTTCTTTTGCCAGATATAAACTAGATAGTTTTCGTCTTGTAAGTACTGTAAGATGGTATTGTCTCTACTTTCTATAGTTTCAGGTAAACTCTCGTAGATCAGAGATCTGTACCGTGACACAGGCCTACGGAACAGCTCGTACGCATGCTCACGTACATCCTCGAACGCCAGCCGCACACAGTGTTTTCGTCGCGTGCCTCGGAAGGTCATTCCGCTCTGTGTTTATCGAGAGCAACACAGAGCTCTCATCTCACGAGGTACATCGCGATTGGAGCCACACTCACATAACCTGTTTCCACGCAACCAGTTCTCGATATTGTCCTTGAACGTTTGCTGCGAATGTATTAGACTTTAAAATTATTCGTCGCTCAGATGTTTCGCGAGATAGAAATCTTCTGCTGAGACGTAGTTTCCGTCTGAGTACTCTTTACATCAACAATTACTGTTTCTGCTTGGCAAGTTTTGCAATGTGTACTTGAGCAACAGCGGTTGACGAATCCTGTCCATAAGAACAACAATTTCGGACTGAGTATGCCAAGGCAGGTTATCATATTTCATGAGAAACCCATGTTCACGAAATCACTGTAAGGCATGCGGCCCATGAGGCTTTTAATGAGACACTAACCACGCTTAAGATCTAATATCACGCACTAAAGCGTTATGTGGTTTCGTTTCAGTGATTACAGTTTTATAATGTGGTCATCAGTGTTCTGAATGCTTTGGTGCTGCTCACCAAGGATCCTGCTCTGTGCCAAACTCTTCATCTCAGAGTGGCACCCTGACCCAACGCCCTCAGTTATTTGTTGTCTATATTCCAATCTCTGTCTTCTCCTGCAGTTTTTGGCTTCTACAATACTCCCCTAGAAACATGGCTGTTATTCCTTGATTCCTTATGTTCTGTCACCGTATTTCTTCTTCTTGTCAGGGTTTTCCTTGTGTTCTCTCGCTCACCGATCACATTACATTAACAATGAAATTGTGAGAACGCGCACGCCATTGCTACTTTGTCAGCTGAAAGCTCCAACTCCTTCGGCCTCGATGCAGGCCCTGAATCAGTTATGATGGATGTCAGTCCTTGCTCTATTGAGGTTAGTTGACACACAACCATTGTAACTAACTCTAGACATTCTGTTGTTGTTGTTCTGGTCTTCAGTCCAGAGACTGGTTTGATTCAGCTCTCCATGCAACTCTATCCTGTGCAAGCTTCTTCATCTCCCAGTACCTACTGCAACCTACATCTTTCTGTATCTGTTTAGTGCATTCATCTATTGCTCTATGATTTTTACCCTCCACGCTGCCCTCCAATGCTAAATTTGTGATCCCTTGATGCCTGAGAAAGTGTCCTACCAACCGGTCCCTTCTTCTTGTCAAGTTGTGCCACAAACTCCTCTTCTCCCCAATTCTATTCCATACCTCCTCATTAGTTATGTGATCTACCCATCTAATCTTCAGCATTCTTCTGTAGCACCACATTTCAAAAGCTTCTATTCTCTCCTTGTCAAAACTATTTATCATCCATGTTTCACTTCCATACATGGCTACACTCCATACAAATACTTTCAGAAACGACTTCCTGACATTTAAATCTATACTCGATCTTAACAAATTTCTCTTCTTCAGAAACGCTTTTCTTTCCATTGCCAGTCTACTTCGACCATCATCAGTTCTTTTGCTCCTGGAATAGCAAAACTCCTTTACTACTTTAAGTGTCTCATTTCCTAATCTAATTCCCTCAGCATCACCCGACTTAATTCGACTACATTCCACTATCCTTGTTAGACATTCTAGATATTGATAATGAGGTGAAAGTTACCTCCTATCTAGTCCCAAACATGTTCTACCGGGGATAGATCAGATGCTCTTGCTAACAAAGGAAGTACATATCCATCACGCATAGAGGCAGTACCTTCTGTGAACGAGCGTTGTCTTGGTGAAAGAAGGTACGAGCACGCTGTCCCAGTGTGTGATGTAGTGCTGATCCTGCACATCCCCTGGATTACTGCCAGAGGTTGCTTGAATTCATATGCGATCGCTCCGAGCGCCAAAACATTGGGAGAACGTGACATGTGTGCAAGGCCTCTCAAGCACGTCACCACTTCGAAAGCAGCTGGGAGTTAGCGATTACCACTGAGAAGCCTGGCTTCAGCTGGTCTCCAACCGATAGTGGTGGATGACGGTGATCCCAGTAGCTGTGCCCGTAACGCAGGTACAGGTGTGGAGGCACAAACGCTTCTTTTGGTGTTTTCAGATGTGGCCGACCAGAACACTGACGACCTGATGGTTCCCTCGCGCCTCCACTTACACTTTCATTTGGCCTCTGTCATATCCAGACACGTCTCGACGTTGCACAGTTCGAGCAGCTGGCTTCTTGCAGACACACAATGATGCCGTTTTCAGATTCTGTTTATTGCTGGTAACGCTGTGTCAATTTGCACGCCGCATTCTCCTGCATACATTGAGGGCATGTGCAAGCACGCCGGTGCATCTGCACCCGACCATTACTTCCAAGCAGTTAACACATCCTGTCAGTGAGTGTTCAGATTACAGGCTAGGCAAAATAAAACTGGCCCAGAAAATATTTCGTGCACCCTAAGACAGGCAACCATCTGCCAAAGGTGCAGATGATGTATGTTAGGTTGCCTATCTTAAGGTGCATGAAGTATTTTCCGGGCCATTTTTATTCTGCAGAGCCCGTACGAAGCTCCCTTTCCGTGGAGTGAATGACTGGTTACATTTCTTTGTGCAAAATATCATGAATATACTAATTTCACCTTAACGCTTCCTGTAGAATCGATATACGGCAAATAAAAGAATATTTGATTCTTGAAGTTTTCCGGTGTAAAGACCATCCCATAAAGTCTCGGGATTTCAACCGGATATGCCATCGGCTTCTTGCCATCCTCATGTAAGTGTTTTGCTCTGTGCAAAACACTCACTTGAAGATGACTGAATGGTTGTCAGCCTAAATATCGTGGCAAGAAGTCGACGTATCTGACTGAAATCTCGAAACTTCGTGGAATAGAAGAATATTTGTCGTTTCAACTTTTTATACTGTATTCTTGTAATTTTCTTATTTAGATTTCTGCATGTATTTGTGGGATCGGATTTTTCAAATATTTCTCGTTTTCTTGTGCAATGCCTTTACTTCCCTTTGAGAATTGCACCCTTTTGTTTCTATTCGATATCATTCTTGTTCTGCTAAACAATATTCTGGTACAGAAAGTATACGTGTTTTGAAATATTCGTCTGGAAATGTTTTTAATGGTATACTAAATGTACGAAAACCGAAAATATGAAGAAAATACCTTTATTTGCCTACACAGTAATACCAGTTTCCCCTAAAATTGTTTCCAACATCGACGAGAGTTGTCGAGAAGTACATGGTTTAGCAAAATGACCTCCCTTATTTGGTGAGACCACTGCGTGAGCTGTGGTGGGGATACTAATGTGTGTGTGTAAGGGGGGGGGGGAATGGGGGGTTATCGATCGATAGCAGTATACCTGTCTTTTCCAGTGGCCGCAATGCATCAGGTTCTACACTGAAAAGAAAATCTACTGGCCGAACTCGGACTGTAACAACGCCGGAAATTGTGGCGCGTGTGACGGTGTCCGTCCAGCAATCTCCAACAAAGCGTTCGCATGTACTGCCCTTCCACAGCGTTGTCACTGCTGGCAGCCAGATCGCCAAAAGCCAGTACCCGCCCTGTCTATTTATGTCGGCGGGTCGCTTGACTATCTCGGCCGCCTCTCTAACCTTCCTCCTTAATGTAAACCGCAGTTTCACCGGTACTCGGGCTTCACGGAATATTATTTCTTTCTCGCACTCATCCTGGTGTTCCAGATGGATGTATCTTTCATTCGCTGCAATACGTGTCCGCAGCTCGTGGTCTAGTGGCTAGTGTTGCTACTTCTGGATCACGGGATCCCGGGTTCGATTCCCCGCCGGTTTGGGGATTTTCTCTGCCCGGAGACTGGGTGTTTGTGTTGTCCTCATCATTTCACCATCATTCGTTAAAGTGGATAGATTGGACTGTGTAGAGGTTGGGACTTTGTACAGGCGCTGAGGACAGTGCAGTTCAGCACCCCACAAACTAAACATCATCATCATCTGCAATATGTGTGCTGATCGGGCGGCTCGTCTCGCCTACCTACACCAGTTCACATTCACAAACGATTTTGTAGACTCCTGAGGAGTCTAGCTTGCCGAGCGCATCTTTCGTTGAGCCTAGAACATCTATTTTATTTCGTTATTGAGCCTTAAAGGAAAATCCTCCTTTAGGACTTTCGGTACCCGATATATCCTTGGTACCTTTGGAATTTGAGGGATGAGTCTTTTGGCCGTGTCGAAGTTCATTCTAGTTTTCTGTGCTTGTGTCGATTTGATTATCTTCGCTGTCTGATCACTCTTAAGTCTCCTATGAATAGGTTCTCTGAGAAGGTCCTCCATTCGTTTGTTATTGTCTGTTGTGTCCAGTACCATGGTAGAGTTGCCCTTGTCTGCCTGTATCACCGCAAGTGAGGGTTCTTCTTCAGCTCCTCCCTGCTGCTGTTTTGTTTGGGTGGCTTTGCATGAGTCAGGACTCGTACCGTTTCTTGTCGAGTCTCCTCCGCTTCAGCATGCGGTAGATGGCGTACCGAAGTATCAGTAGATTCTGTGACATCCTCTTTCGAAGTCGTTGTGGTGCGATTGAGAAAGTCTTAGCCAGAATTTGTGTGGCTGCGTCGCTTAAGGTGTGGCTGGAGAGGCTGATCACTGTCTGTCGAGTGTCCGACATCGGTTCTTCTTCCGTCGATTTCGGCTGCAGTTTGGCGAACTTCCCTTTGACGGTTAGTGATAATATCGCTGTGTCTCTTGGCTTCTTGAGAGGTTAAACTGTCGAACTTCTCCTAGTATGTTACCTCCAGCTTTCTTGTCAGAAAGAGATGCAATTCACACCGTTTCCTGTTGTTATCGAAGCTAATAGGAATGTACCGGATCCTCTGCCTCAGCAAAGCCTTACTCGCTTGTCTCTTGGCTTCTTGAGAGGTTAAACGAACTTCTCCTAGTATGTTACCTCCAGCTTTCTTGTCAGAAAGAGATGAAATTCACACCGTTTCCTGTTGTTATCGAAGCTAATAGGAATGTACCGGATCCTCTGCCTCAGCAAAGCCTTACTCGCTTGTCTCTTGGCTTCTTGAGAGGTTAAACGAACTTCTCCTAGTATGTTACCTCCAGCTTTCTTGTCAGAAAGAGATGAAATTCACACCGTTTCCTGTTGTTATCGAAGCTAATAGGAATGTACCGGATCCTCTGCCTCAGCAAAGCCTTACTCGCTTGTCTCTTGGCTTCTTGAGAGGTTAAACTGTTGAACTTCTCCTAGTCTGTTACCTCCAGCTTTCTGGTCAGAAAGAGATGCAATTCACACCGTTTCCTGTTGTTATCGAAGCTAATAGTAATGTACCGGATCCTCTGCCGCAGCAAAGTCTTACTCGCTTGTTCTTGGTCTTGTTCGATTTTATATGGGACGTCAGCTCTAAGAATTTTGGCAGTACATTGGTGTCCTTACATCCCTTCAAAAACGTAAGAGCATTCAGTAGTTTACCAATTTTCAGTCTGCTTGACGTTTATGTATACTTTCTGACCTTACAGGTTGGTTAAACGTCTCTCTCATTCAGCAGCCAGATCAGCACAGCCCTGAGGAAGGCCGCTTGAAACCGTGGCCGAAACGTCGATTTTATGTAATGACACTGCGGTCAACAGCCCAGAAAAACTACATAGGACAAGGTGCGGAATGTCTGTCGGATTACGTTACGCATCATCCAAGCATCAAACTTGCTAATATAGCCAGTTCTCTTTCCAGTAAAGATAACACTGGGTAATCATTGTACAGAAATCTCTCCTGGCCCTCTACTCGACACTCAGTAACTATAACACGTAATGGGAAAGTACATTCCGCTCATGTTCGTGATCCCTGGCGCTTATTATTTACTTCAGTTTATTTTTTGAAATACACTCCTGGAAATTGAAATAAGAACACCGTGAATTCATTGTCCCAGGAAGGGGAAACTTTATTGACACATTCCTGGGGTCAGATACATCACATGATCACACTGACAGAACCACAGGCACATAGACACAGGCAACAGAGCATGCACAATGTCGGCACTAGTAAAGTGTATATCCACCTTTCGCAGCAATGCAGGCTGCTGTTCTCCCATGGAGACGATCCTAGAGATGCTGGATGTAGTCCTGTGGAACGGCTTGCCATGCCATTTCCACCTGGCGCCTCAGTTGGACCAGCGTTCGTGCTGGACGTGCAGACCGCGTGAGACGACGCTTCATCCAGTCCCAAACATGCTCAATGGGGTACAGATCCGGAGATTTTGCTGGCCAGGGTAGTTGACTTACACCTTCTAGAGCACGTTGGGTGGCACGGGATACATGCGGACGTGCATTGTCCTGTTGGAACAGCAAGTTCCCTTGCCGGTCTAGGAATGGTAGAACGATGGGTTCGATGACGGTTTGGATGTACCGTGCACTATTCAGTGTCCCCTCGACGATCACCAGTGGTGTACGGCCAGTGTAGGAGATCGCTCCCCACACCACGATGCCGGGTGTTGGCCCTGTGTGCCTCGGTCGTATGCAGTCCTGATTGTGGCGCTCACCTGCACGGCGCCAAACACGCATACGACCATCATTGGCACCAAGGCAGAAGCGACTCTCATCGCTGAAGACGACACGTCTCCATTCGTCCCTCCATTCACGCCTGTCGCGACACCACTGGAGGCGGGCTGCACGATGTTGGGGTGTGAGCGGAAGACGGCCTAACGGTGTGCGGGACCGTAGCCCAGCTTCATGGAGACGGTTGCGAATGGTCCTCGCCGATACCCCAGGAGCAACAGTGTCCCTAATTTGCTGGGAAGTGGCGGTGCGGTCCCCTACGGCACTGCGTAGGATCCTACGGTCTTGGCGTGCATCCGTGCGTCGCTGCGGTCCGGTCCCAGGTCGACGGGCACGTGCACCTTCCGCCGACCACTGGCGACAACATCGATGTACTGTGGAGACCTCACGCCCCACGTGTTGAGCAATTCGGCGGTACGTCCACCCGGCCTCCCGCATGCCCACTATACGCCCTCGCTCAAAGTCCGTCACCTGCACATACGGTTCACGTCCACGCTGTCGTGGCATGCTACCAGTGTTAAAGACTGCGATGGAGCTCCGTATGCCACGGCAAACTGGCTGACACTGACGGCGGCGGTGCACAAATGCTGCGCAGCTAGCGCCATTCGACGGCCAATTCCGCGGTTCCTGGTGTGTCCGCTGTGCCGTGCGTGTGATCATTGCTTGTACAGCCCTCTCGCAGTGTCCGGAGCAAGTATGGTGGGTCTGACACACCGGTGTCAATGTGTTCTTTTTTCCATTTCCAGGATTGTATTTAAATTGAGCCTTCCTCTGATATACGTGCATGCTCACACACACATGCACAAACATACACTGATACAGACACCAACTCCTTAGGCGTCTTAAATTTTGGGTACAACACTTCAATACTTCCATCATGGCTAGCTAAATGGGAACCACTTCGCTTGGTCTTTTTCCATCTGGTTTTTGAATGATAAATGACTGAAATTAATCATCTCATTTGTATAGTATAATACCTATTTTATTAAAAAATACAGCTATAAACTACATTTTGTGTTTTCCTTTCGGTTCCAGAGACGAATAAGTTTTGCAGCTGCACAACACGCGAACATGGTACATAGAGTTGTCGATCCGAGTAACACGATTCTTCTAGATTTACTCCACAACGTTGCATTGTTTGTTCTTATGGTTTAGTGATAATCGTACTGTACACTAATCTTACCGGAAAGTGGAGCCTTCTAAAGCTGAATATAAAGTTATTTGAAATGAGTGGAATTCGTGGTATTAAAACTGACTTACCTTTCTTTCTTTTGCAGTTAATATTTTGGCTCCTATGACCTGTTCAGAAGCTTTTTGAGAGGACATAGCGAAACGTTAACTGTGTTTAGGAATGGTGTTCAGAACTTTAGTTTTTCGCCTTTGTTCACGATTGTATCATTAGATATTATTTTTTCTTTCAGTAGTGGCGTATTCTCTATTCGTCGATTTGATTATTGAATTACATTGTTTTCTGTAGTAAAAAATCTCCGTTAAAAAAATAATAGTTGCTTACGTAGCTTCTCTGTATAAGAGGAAACTCTTATTAAATGAATTGTTACCCTGTCTGTATGACGTTGCACAACACATTGCTTATACTTAAACCTCCAGATATCAGATCTATATCAAACGTTGTATATCGATAGAGTATCAACCAAAACTCCGATTTAGCTCGTACTATGTTCTGTCGTCTGGCAGAACGGAAGTAAACGTTAATTAAAAGTAACGCCAGAACTACGGAGCACAGGAGAAGCATAACTGAGAGTAACTTCTGTGTACAGTTTCCGTGGGGAAGTTGGTAGAACGTTAGATCCTCTGCACAAGGGTCCTGGCTTCCAAAACCACTGACAATAATTTTTTTGCTGTGTTATGCGTGAAACTGTTGAATGGATAAAATGTTTATGATATATAAAAGGACTTTTATTTCGTAGACTTTCCCGGTGTAATAACTGCTGATATTCATCACGGGTTTGCAGCCGGATCATGTCGTCGTTTGCATGACGACATGATCCGGTTGCAAACCCGTGAAGAATATCAGCTATAGAAGGACTGTTTGGAGTTTACAGCAATGTTCTGGCGGTCTGATTTTGGTTCATTTCTTCCCTATAGAATAGTTTCACAGAATATACAATCATAACAGAAAAATAAAAATACAATTGCAGAATTGCATCATATAATAATAATAATAATAATAAATCTAATAGTATTAATAACCAAAATAATAACATTAGTAATAAGTACATAACGTTCGACTAACGAAGCGAAAGCACGCTGCTAAAGGAACCTTGCTACAAACTCCGATAAGTCCTTTTACGTATCACGGAAATGTTCTCCCATGTAACAATTTCACTCGTAAACAGTTAAAAGAAACTGTCATCAGTAAGGTTTGAACGCGGTACCTTTGGTACAAAGCCAGCATGTTTTTCCAACACACCCACGCGAGATACACGAAACAATCAAACCAATCACTCACAGATACTCCTTTCCTCTGCCCAGTAGTTCTGGTGTTACTTTTAACTACCGTCTACACGTGTTCTACTGGACGAGTGCACACGGAACGAATTAAATCGGTGTTTTGGTTTATACCCTATCGACATACAACGTTTGCTACCGGTCTGCGACGTGCGTCGTTTCCAAGATGTATTCTAGAACATTGGAGAATATTCCAGAACATTTGAAAACATTAACACTGAAGAATATTCGTAAAAGGAAAAATTTGTAGAACAAGCTGGAATTTGTTGTTGTTTTTGTTGTTGTTGTGGACTTCAGTACGAAGGCTAGTTTAATGCAGCTCTCCACGATACTCTATCCTGTGCAAGCCTCTTCATCTCCCAGTACCTACTGCAACCTACATCCTTCTGAATCTGCTTCCTTTGTTCATCTCTTGGCCTCTCTCTACGATTTTTACCGGCCACATTTCCCTCCAAAACTAAATTGGTGATCCCTTTATGTCTGAGAACATGTCCTATCAGCCGATCCCTTCTTTTGGTCAAGCTGTGCCACAAATTTCTAGTCTTCCCCATTCTTTTCAGTACCTTCTCATTAGTTACGTGATCTACCCTTCCAGTCTTCAGCATTCTTCTGCAGCACCACATTTCAAAAGCTTCTATCCTCTTCTTGTCTAAACTGTTTATCGCCCATGTTTCACTTCAATACATGGCTATACTCCATACAAATAGCTACAGAAAAGACTTCCTGGCATTCACATGTTTACTTGGTGTTAACAAATTTCTCTTTATCAGAAACGCCCTTCTTGCCATTGCCAGGCTAAATATTATATCCGCTTTGCTTCGGTAATCATTACTTATTTTTCTGGCCAAATAACAAAACTCGTCTCTTAGTATCACTTGATTTAATTCGATTACATTTCATTATTCTTGTTTTTCTTTTGTTGGTGTTCATCTTATATCATCCTTTCAAGACGCTGTCCATTCCGTTCGGTTGCCCTTTGAGGTCTTTTGGTGTCTCTCGCAGAATTAAGTGTCATCGGCAAACCTGAAGGTTTTTATTTTTCTCCCTGGGCTTTAATTTCCACTCCAAATTTTTCTTTCAATTCCGTTACTGCTTGCTCAATATACAGATTGAAAGACATTGAGAATAGGCTGTAACTCTTTCTCACTCCCTTCTCAAATATGCCATGGATTCTTATAACTGACATCTGGCTTCTGTATTTTACCCCTGCCACCTACAGAATTTCAAAGAGGGAAGAGTAAGTGGCGTGGAAGAGACGGAAGGTACCCTGGTAGCCACCAAGATGTGGTGGCGAACACATCGCTCTTACCTCCACAGTTAGAGCAGCTACTACCACACAACCACTGTAGTGGACAACGAGGGAACTGAGGGTACCACTGCAAACACACACACACACACACACACACACACACACACACACACACACAATGCAAAATCTGATCGACTGTGCTTGGTTTTGGAGAAACGTCAACTTCACTTCCAGACTCTTAAATATATACACATGGTGTCCCATAAATTTTGCAGTAAATCGAGAAACAGGCTAAAATCTGCGGGATAAAAATAAATTGCAGATGGAACTACGTGTCCAATACCGTGATCTACCAAGGCAGCAGAGGCTTTTCTACGTCCATTGGCGATCGTGGCAATCAGTCACGATCATTGAATAAAAAAGAACGTTGCGAGTCATTCCGCATACTACACTCCTGGAAATTGAAATACGAAAACCGTGAATTCATTGTCCCAGGAAGGGGAAACTTTATTGACACATTCCTGGGGTCAGATACATCACATGATCACACTGACAGAACCACAAGCACATAGACACAGGCAACAGAGCATGCACAATGTCGGCACTAGTACAGTGTATATCCACCTTTCGCAGCAATGCAGGCTGCTATTCTCCCATGGAGACGATCGTAGAGATGCTGGATGTAGTCCTGTGGAACGGCTTGCCATGCCATTTCCACCTGGTGCCTCAGTTGGACCAGCGTTCGTGCTGGACGTGCAGACCGCGTGAGACGACGCTTCATCCAGTCCCAAACATGCTCAATGGGGGACAGATCCGGAGATCTTGCTGGCCAGGGTAGTTGACTTACACCTTCTAGAGCACGTTGGGTGGCACGGGATACATGCGGACGTGCATTGTCCTGTTGGAACAGCAAGTTCCCTTGCCGGTCTAGGAATGGTAGAACGATGGGTTCGATGACAGTTTGGATGTACCGTGCACTATTCAGTGTCCCCTCGACGAACACCAGTGGTGTACGGCCAGTGTAGGAGATCGCTCCCCACACCATGATGCCGGGTGTTGGCCCTGTGTGCCTCGGTCGTATGCAGTCCTGATTGTGGCGCTCACCTGCACGGCGCCAAACACGCATACGACCATCATTGGCACCAAGGCAGAAGCGACTCTCATCGCTGAAGACGACACGTCTCCATTCGTCCCTCCATTCACGCCTGTCGCGACACCACTGGAGGCGGGCTGCACGATGTTGGGGCGTGAGCGGAAGACGGCCTAACGGTGTGCGGGACCGTAGCCCAGCTTCATGGAGACGGTTGCGAATGGTCCTCGCCGATACCCCAGGAGCAACAGTGTCCCTAATTTGCTGGGAAGTGGCGGTGCGGTCCCCTACGGCACTGCGTAGGATCCTACGGTCTTGGCGTGCATCCGTGCGTCGCTGCGGTCCGGTCCCAGGTCGACGGGCACGTGCACCTTCCGCCGACCACTGGCGACAACATCGATGTACTGTGGAGACCTCACGCCCCACGTGTTGAGCAATTCGGCGGTACGTCCACCCGGCCTCCCGCATGCCCACTATACGCCCTCGCTCAAAGTCCGTCAACTGCACATACGATTCACGTCCACGCTGTCGCGGCATGCTACCAGTGTTAAAGACTGCGATGGAGCTCCGTATGCCACGGCAAACTGGCTGACACTGACGGCGGCGGTGCACAAATGCTGCGCAGCTAGCGCCATTCGACGGCCAACACCGCGGTTCCTGGTGTGTCCCCTGTGCCGTGCGTGTGATCATTGCTTGTACAGCCCTCTCGCAGTGTCCGGAGCAAGTATGGTGGGTCGGACACACCGGTGTCAATGTGTTCTTTTTTCCATTTCCAGGAGTGTATTCGTCAGCGTACAGGGTCAAGTTTACTGTCGAACGTGTTGCCTATTGGTAGGCGCCGGCGCCTGTAACTTCGACGATCTGTAGCGTCATTGGACGACGTTTCCGGGTTTCTTATCATCGATTTGTTCCCCAAGACACCGTCTATAACACATCAAGGATATTTCTGGATTACTGTGTACATACAGTGTGATCAGAAACAGCCTGTAAAACCTGTAAGGTTGTTGCAGGGTAGGTTGTCGTTAGAAACAGTTGTCAAGAAAAAAATTTGATACATTGGGCAGTTTCCTAGTTAATTAGCATTGAATTTAGCCAAGTAGGCAGTTGCGCGCCCAAATTCAAGCGGCCCGCCAGATGAAATTAGTGTCAGGCTGTTCTCATAGCGAAGAAGATAACGCACGAGACTGCTAGGACTTTGGCTCGCCGGCCGGAGTGGCCATGAGGTTCTAGGCGCTACAGTCTGGAACCGACCGACCGCTACGGTCGCAGGTTCGAATCCTGCCTGGATGCGTGTGGTGTCCTTAGGTTAGTTAGGTTTAATTAGATCTACGTTCTAGATGACTGATGACCTCAGAAGTTAAGTAGCATAGCGCTCAGAGCCATTTTGACTTTGGCTCGCGCTCGCTCCTTACTACTGTCCCACGTCCAATTTCTGTATCGCACTTTCCTTCAGTTGATATTTGCGCGCGAAACGTCCTGATTGGCTACATTCAGTGCTAATTAACTCAGAAACGGCACAACGTATCGGTTTTTTTCCTTAACAATTAATAATAAGTACATCCTACAGTGTAACATCCTTATAAGTTTTTGAACACTCTGTGAGATGTACAGTCTCTTAATCATAAGAGTCGTCCATCGCGTTTCCTCAGATGTTTCGGCAGACGTCTTTCATGCGTTGCCCAGTATCGACGGAAAGTGACGGTTTGTTTCCCTCTAAAAACCAAATTACTTTTAAAGAGAAATTTTACGCGCTCATTCTACATAGCATAGTGCGATACTAGTTTCATTGATGTGTGATGACAGGCACAGTGAAACACGTATGAAAGCCAGTACTCCGGCAGGCAATACACCGGCCTGGGCCGCGCTGACTCCTACCGCCACGCAAAAGCGTTGCTGAGTCGCTGATGGAGTAGTGAGCATTCGCCGTGTTTTGCCGTTCCTGTTAATGCATATCGATAAAACGAATAACACACTAGACTAATTCGGAACCGCTCTATCGACTTAGCACGTAAATTACGATTTAAAATTTATTTTGTTTGTAGCGGGAGACAAACCGAAGGTATCCGTCGACGCTGGGTGTCGTATGAAAGAAAAACATGATGAGCGGGATTTGTTTGGGCTGACGACGTAAAGGAGATATATCCATATATACACTCGTACTCATAAATTAAGGATTATGCTGATGCATGGTGAAACAACGCTCTGGTGGGCGGTTTGAGGGTTTAAATCACCGCGGGATATGACCATGCGAAGCATTTGACTTGCGGTCGTCGCACGGTGGCGCTGGCAGAAGTCCACATACACTGAGATGTGTTGGTGCATGTCAGAGTACGGTGCAGCGAGTAAGTGTGCAGACGTTTTCAGACGTGCTAATAGTGACTGTGTGTTCAAAAAGGCTCAAAGAACACTTCTTGATGACGTTATGAGCGGTAGAATACTAGGGCGACTGGAGGCTGTTCAAACACTGCAGGTCGTAGCATGGGCCATCCGTGTGCCACAAAGTTAGATCTCAAGATTCTGGCAACGATTCCAGCAGACAGGACGTCCACAGTGTACAACACCACAAGAAGACCGATATCTCGGCCTCAGTGCTTGCAGACGGCCACGGAGTATTGAGGTAGCCTTGCTCGGGACCTTACCACAGCCGCTGGAACAGTTGTCTCCACACACACACAGTCAACAGACGACTGAACAGACATGGTTTATTCGCCCGGACCCCTGCAAGGTGCATTCCACCGACTCCCGGTCACAGGAGAGCCCGTAAAGCCTGGTGTCAAGAACACAGCACATGGTCATTGGGACAGTGGTCTCAGGTTACGTCCACGGACGAATCCGGGTATACTCTGAGCAGTGATTCTAGCCGGGTTTTCATCTGGCGTGAACCAGGAACCTGGTACCGACCCCTTAATGTCCTTGAAAGGGATCTGTATGGAGGTCGTGGTTTGATGGTGTGGGGTGGGATTATGATTGGTGCACGTACACCCCGGCATGTCTTTGACAGAGTTACTGTAACAGGTCAGGTGTATCGGGACGTGATTTTGCACCAGTATGTCCGCCTTTCCATGGGTGCAGTGGGTCCCACCTCCCTGCTGATGGATGATAATGTACGGCCCCACCAAGTTGCCATCGTGGAGGAGTACCTTGAAAAAGAAGATATCAGGTGAATGGAGGGGCCTGCCTATTCTCCAGACCTAAACCCATCGAGCATATCTGCGATGCTGTCGGTCGACGTATCGCTGCACGTCTTCAAACACCTGGAACACTTCAGGAGATCCTACAGGCACTGGTGCAAGAATGGGAGGCTATACCCCAGCAGCTGCTCGACCACCTGATCCAAAGTATGCCAACCTGTTGTGCGGCCTGAGTACATGTGCATGGCGATCATATCCCATATTGATGTCGGGATATGTGCGCAGGAAACAGTGACATTTTGTAGCAAATGTGTTTCGGGATGCTTTTCTCAACTTATCGACAAAATACCGTGGACTTACAGATCTGTGTTGTGTCTGTTCCCTCTGTGCCTATGCTATTGGCGCCAGTTTTGTGTAGTACCACGTTGTGTGGCACCACGTTGTGCAATTATCCTTAATTTATGAGCACGGGTGTATACTGATCAGCCAGAACATTATGACAACCTACCTAATGGTATGTCCATTTTGACGCAGGTAAGAGTGGCGATGCATTGTGGCATGGAAGTAATGAGACTTTGGTAGGTCTCTGGAGGGAGTTGGCAGCACATCTGCACATGCAAGTCATCTAAGCCACCTAGTTCCCGTAAAGCTGGGAAGGGAGGAGATGAACTCTGACGCCCCATTCAATTGCATCCCAGATATGTTCGATCAGGTTCAGATCTGGCTATTTTGGGGCCAGCACATTAACTGGAACTCGTCACTGTGTTCCTCGAACCATTCCATCACTTTCCTGGCCTTGTGACATGATGCATTATCTTGTTTAAAAATGCCACTGCCATCGGGAAATGTGATCGTCGTGAAGGGGCGTACTTGGTCTGCAGGCAATGCATGATACTCTGTGGCTGTCGTGATGCCTTGCACGAACTGCTCTGGATTCATGGATGCCCATGTGAATGTTCCCCAGAGTGTAATGGAGCCGCTGCAAGCTTGTCACCATTCTGTGGTACAGGTATCGAGGAGCTGTTCTCCTGGAATCGGCATGATGAAGAAAGTACTGGGATTCATCAGACCACGCAATGCTCTACCACTGCACCAACGTCCAGTGCCAATGGTCACGTGCCCATTTCAGTTGCAGTCGCAGATGTGGTGGTGTTAACAGTAGCACATGGATTGGTCGTCGGCTACAGAGGCCCATTGTTAGGAGTGCTTGGCGCGCTGTGTGTTCAGACACACTTGTACTCTGACGAGCATTAATGTTGATGTTAGTTTCGCCACATTTCATCGTTTTACCAGTCTGTCCAACATATGACGTCCGAAATCTCTAATGCGGGGTGGCCGCGCAACCGCCCAATGTATGGATGTTGTTTCACCTTTGTTTCGCCACGTGTTGAAGAGTCACCACAGCACTCCTCGAATACCCGACAAGTCGAGCAGTTTTTTTCGGCTTCAGGCCTGGGCGATCAGCATCTGATGCAATCGCCCTGGCGGCTGAGGTCTGTGGCTCTACCCCGCACAAGTACGTTGTTGGCATCATGGTGGACATAAGTGGCACCTTCGACAACCTGTGGTGGCCTTCGCTCTTCTCCTGTTTACGGGAGAAGGAGTGTCCAGGGCCGCTATATGGGTGTCTGAGGAGCTATTGTGAGGATCGGGAGTTCTGGCTATCATCCCCTAGCACAAGGGTAACAAAAATAATCACTAAAGGATGTCCCCAGGGCTCCGTACTAGGTCCCCTGTTTTGGGACATCCACATGGAACCTCTATTAGACAACCTGCAGCAAAGTGATGATGTGCTAGAGGTGATAGCCTACGCCGATGACCTCCTCCTACTGGTTGGCGGCCGAAGCCGAGAAGACATAGAGCCTAAAATAGAACGTGCAATAGGAACACTACAACTTTGGTGCTGGAAAACTAAGATGACAATTTCACCAACTAAGTCAACATATCTCCTTCTAAAGGGACAACTAGTCAGAAATCCAACAGTTAGGATAGAGGGCTCACCAGTTCTCAGGCGACGTGAGACTCGATACCTGGGCATCATCATTGATGAGAGGTGGTCATTTGGCAGACACATTGAAACCGTAACACAAAGAGCCTTACAAGTACTCAACAACCTCATCTCCATTGGACAAACGTTTCCACCTCCCACCACATCTTATCAAACTATATCACAACAGCATACTCACCTCCATAGTGGGTTATGGTTCTGGAGTCTGGGGACACAGGCTCACGAGGGTGGTGCCCGCCATGACAGTGAGAAGATTACAAAGAAACGTGATTATGAGATCAATGGGGGCTTACAGGATCACACCGGGAGGAGCTCTATTAGTCATAATGGGACTTTGCCCCTTAGATATCAAAATTCGAGAGCAGGCCGCTTGGTACTGGGCAAAAAAGGGGAACTTGGATAAAATAGAAATTCTAGGGAGTAGGATTGAAAATAAAGTTGAGATCAGGTTAAGAGGGGATCAGCTGTAGCAACATTCAGATGTCAGGGAAAGAATGGGAATGACGTATTTCGAACCAACTAGGGGACTGATTCACCTTCTCACTGGCCATGGACCCTATCCGACATACTTACGTCGATTTGGGAAAAAGGCGACACCCGCGTGTGATTGCGGTGTTCCGGAGGGTACTCCTCACCATGTAGTCTACGAGTGCCCCCTTTTCAATGATGTGGCCTCTGTGTTACGAGACCAACTACCCCACAATGACAAATTCAGACTGTTGAGACAACGCGATACTTTTCAGATTATCAACGAACTGGCTAACGCGGTATCACAGAAAGTCTTAAGGGACTACCTGCGAGAACCGAACTAGCACCTTACTAAGACACTTTAAACACCGATGAAGTCTAGTACCCTATTCCCAAACCGCCTGAGCGCGGAAAGGCCGACTTCTTCAGTCTAGAATCCGCCGCGCTTCGGGACTAGGGGGAGTGGGGTGCATTTATACACCGAATTAGACAACGCACCCAATCTTGACCTTAGGATAAGTTTAGTTGTAGGACCTAGTTTATAGATTCTATTTATAGGAACCTGCAGCGACTAACACCATGGCCTGCCCAGTGTCAGGGGCACGCTCATTGGGGTTAGCTCAATGAGCAAGGCCTTATAGTAGGTTTATATTTTCAGCTGACACATTTGTAACGCTGCAGGCTTTAGTGACTAGTCCATAGTTAGTTAGGTTACCACTTAGTACTTAATATATTACCATGCCCATTGTAGTTCCCATATAGTGCTCTTACTAACTAGTTACTAAATCATACGTAGAATAGCTGCAATAAAATGAATAAATGTAGATGTATTACGGCCCACTAATCACATAAGGTAGTGGGCTACATTGTATGATTAATATGCATTTGGAAATAAAGATTTTTTTTAAAAAAAAAAAAAAACGTCGAGCAGTTTCGGAAATGCTCGTGCCGAGCCTCCGATCTGCCCCCAGTCAAACTCAGATGGATCGCGCTCCTTCCCCATCCTGCTAAATCAAATGGCTCTGAGCACTATGGGACTTGACTTCTGAGGTCATCGGTCCCCTAGAACTTAGAACTACTTAAACCTAACTAAGGACATCACACACATCCATGCCCGAGACAGGATTCGAACCTGCGACCGTAGCGGTCGCTCGGTTCCAGACTGTAGCGCCTAGAACCGCTCGCCACTCCGGCCGGCCCCATTCTGCACACGGGCAGCACGGTCACTGCTGCTTCATGCGCCATGCGTGTGTCGACTAGCAGTCATTCCTTATCCGGCGACGCTGCTATCGCCTGGACAGGTCTATATCGATAGTACGTCGGTGTTGATAATATTCTGGCTGATCAGTAAGTGTGTGTATGTGTGTGTGTGTGACTATGTGCCTCCATATCGCCAGATTATTTGTTGCTAACAAAGGCTTGGCTTGAAGTTGTGGCTATGTGTTTTCACCACTTCACTAGACATTTTTGTAATCAAGTCATTTGCTGCATATGGTTGTTTATGATTAAGTACTGCAGTGACTGTCCTCAGCATTTATTACGTCCATTGTAATCAATGTAGACGCTGTTTCAGCCTCGCGCGATCAAAGTGAAGGCAGAACGTGGTTACGAGATTGTTCCTGTCACGCATGACAGAGTAGCACCGAGGTCGCAGTGGCATGTTGGCAACTAGTTGCAGGTAGCGTTATACTAATACGAATGTCTCAATCTATCGTTACATCCGGATTAGTTAGATGTACTTTCTGTTGCGTAGTTCCACTCAGAAGTGATCCTCAAGGGTGCAGAACGCGTCATGAAACAATTATCCACAACACAAGGAAAAACAGATGCTAATCACCAACCCACAGATCCCAAGCTAAATGGTTAGAAAGCGTGTAGAATAAGTATAAAAAATCTTGAAAATATTTTCACTTAAAAGATAATAACAATCTCTCCACAAACATGTAAATGTACAATACACTGACGTGCATACGATGATTCTTAGACTCTTGGAGCTACATATCATCAAAGAAAAAAGCGATTTACAGCAAATTTAGCTTTACAGCAGATTTTACGTAATACCCACGTTATTTTATATTGTTAACAACATTGTTATTTGATATTATTAACAACACACAAACATCATTCGTTTCTATTGATACATTCATCAATGGAGAAGAGGGTACTGACGATCAATAAATATCTTAGGCTCCTCTAAAAACTGAGCTTTTTTAGTAGCTTAAAATTTTATGGCTGCTGACAAGTTACTGAAAATGTGTCTTCCCTAGTGATGGTCACTTTTCTTGACACAAATGTGAGAGTTTTGATTCCGAAAGGAGATATATCATTTGTGAGAAATTTCGTTTAGGAATAAATGTATCAAATAATTCCTGTTATACGCTTTTGGACTTAATAATCGGTTGGTGAGATACCCAAAAAAGATCCCTTATAACATGAACAGAAGTGAAGTATACATCATTTATTTTCATATCACCTATGTCTGAAAATATCCGCTTCATCATTTTTGTGGTATGCTCGTCCCAGTTGACTTCTTTTCTCTTTCAAATTACAGGTGTTTAACACTGTCAAATTTCCCTAGCCTCTTGTAGGCTTGTTTTAGTCATATACTGGGATGAATCCTCTTACAAAATCTGAAATGCATACGGTCTGTTGTTCTAAAATTTAGTGAGAAAGAATAAGCAATGACACATCTGTTAATGTCCATGAAAATTTCACTAAGCGGTTTTTACAACACTGTATTTGATTTGGCTTGTTTTAGTCATATACTGGGATGAATCCTCTTACAAAATCTGAAATGCATACGGTCTGTTGTTCTAAAATTTAGTGAGAAAGAATAAGCAATGACACATCTGTTAATGTCCATGAAAATTTCACTAAGCGGTTTTTACAACACTGTATTTGATTTGGTATTTATTGCAATTTCGTACCATACGTAAACAATAAAATCTCGGTGAAATAAAAGCCTATAAGTCAATATTATGGTGTGGCCAAAGGGACGCTGCATCGTTCGAACTGTCCCTTTTAAGCAGTAATTCTTTTGATTTAAGTTTTATAGAGCTGTGTCGTCTGTCGCTCTTGATTCTGGCTGGCTGCCATCACATTTGTGTTGACGTCGATCCGAAAGAAGTGAATCATCTTTGTCCTGAAAGCGTTTCAAGCAGTCGTAAACACATCCTGTGCTTACCGTTGATATTCAGCACGTTTGCGTCAATTCCGTACGCAGCTCTGTAGTCAATAAATTCTGATATTTATCTGTTAGTCACTGAACTGAGCAATGAGTATCTACATCCACAACAGCTAACGCGTCACAGAAATCTAATCTGTTTCCTTTTATCGTTCTCGACGCTACACTATACTTCTTAGCATAATGAATGAAAAACTCCATCTGGATCATTAGTTTTAATAAATTGACTGGTTTCGATCTGATTAGCAGATCATCTCCAGATCTAAGTTCGGATAAGGTAAAAAGAGATCCGACAACGTAAAAAAATATGGAAGTGTAACGCTATATATAATACCGTCAATGACACTACAAATAATATTAAAGCATCCTAGAGCTACAAGGTGCAGTTTGCCAGTGCCGGTAAGAATGATGTAAAACTAATGTAAAACGTACGGAGGATGCAGTGGGAAAAATGAGTCATGTGATATGTGCACAGGTCTGGCTGTCTAGAGAAACCGAGAGGTTCCAGATCGAATCATGGCCACAAAAATTTTCAGACGGTCTTCAACCTAAACTTCACCTCTGAGCGATGTGAGAAATCACCAGCAACGACACGTGGTTGGGATTCCACGTTAAACTACGGGTCCCCTTTCCCCTGTTGGGGGCAGGGTTAACTTAGGGACACGCAAGTCGTCGAAGTGGCTTTCAGTAGGACGACTCGCTCTAAGGTAGTGGGCCAAACGCCGTATAGTGGCCATTACACTGCAAAGGATATTCGTTCATTGTAAATTAAAGAATAAAATTATAAAACACGTTAACCTAATTCATTTTAATATGAAAGATGTGTTACAAGATAAATGATGAAGTACAAATGTAGAAAACAACCTCACAGTGAACTGCACATGTAATGTAATGTGGTAAGGTCTTAAGGGACCAAACTGCTGGGTCATCGGTCTCTAAGCTTACACACTACTTAATCTAACTTAAACTAACTTACGCTAAGGACAACACACACACCCATGCCCGAGGGAGCCGCGCGGACCGTGACAAAGCGCCTCAGACCGCTCGGCTACCCCGCGCGGCCTGAACTGCACACTTTCAAATAGTTCATATGGCTCTGTGCACTACGGGACTTGACATCTGAGGTCATCAGTCGCCTAGACTTAGAACTACTTAAACCTAACTAACCTAAAGACATCACACACATCCATACCCGAGGCAGGATTCGAACCTGCGACCGTAGGAGCAGCGCGATTCCGGACTGAAGCGCCTAGAACCGCTCGGCCACAGCGGTCGCCTGCACACTATTATTTGTTTATACATTTCGTAAAACGAAAACTGAGAAATTAACGCATTCACCTACTTTGCATTATTTGAGTCATCCATTTCTTAAAATACAGCTTGAAGGACTTTGGTTCGTTAAAAAAGTTAAAAATAATCGGAACTCTTACTTCAGCCTAAGATAGGAATGAAAAAGAAATCAGGTTTCAATTGCAGCTACAACTCTTAGCAAACAGTATCACTACCTGTTAACAAACCATTTGTAAGATAATAGTGTGGGGACACCTAGTGGCCAACAGGGTGCGCCACACACACGGCAGGTTGAGTGAAGACCGAAGCACTCGTGTGTTTACGTATGCCGCAGACTGCAGTCTGCGCCGGCCAACGCCCATCTGCGACCAACTGTCGCTGCAAAAAATGTCCTTGTTACAGGAACTCATGAGCACGTCACGCACTGAACATTTAGTGGAGAAGGTCATCGTAATTATTAAAATAAGCGCTGAGGAAAAATTCATTCCGTTCATTAAGATTCTCGTCGTACCCTTTTCTTTTGAGACTGTAAATTTCCAGTTCTTTAATCGCATAAAGATACTGGCGCTTGTCTGCTGTATACAAAACTTCCATCTTCTTGTCGTTACGGTGATTTTGTGTTACATGTTGATAAATGTGTACCTATTGTAATGATGTGTAAGAGGATGCTCACTGGAGTAAGATTCATTGTACCAACGGAGATGACGGTTTCCTGAGACACGCCATCAATTATGAAATACCTTGATATGTCTCTCGATCATGAGCAATTTATTGCACGCGGTGTTGCTGAGACATCGGTCACTTCGTCAATCTTTTTACTCGCGCTACTTACCTAAGCTTCAGACCAGAGGATATAAACACTGAAACCGCTCAGATGAATGGTGAGCTGTCTTCAGCAGTCACATGGGCGAGAAACATTGGGGTTGAACTAAATGCAAAAAAGACACAACTAATCTTAACAGCTCATCAGAAATTAATAAGTTCAGATTTCCGCCAACGGCTGCCTCCTGTTCTGCTCGACGGTATTCAAGTAGCATATCAGATAACAGTTAAGAACTTGGGTGTAACAATGGATGAGCATCTCAACTGGGCAGAAGATACAGTTGCAGTGTTCTGTAAGACGTCCGCTTGTCTCTATGCTATCAAAAAGTTTCGGAACGTATTTCCACAGGACGTGAAACGCCAGCTCGTTCAAGTACTCGTTCTACCGAGCCTCCACTACAGTGATCTAATTCAACAAGGCATGAGTAGCGAAAACAAAAGACGGTTAGAACTAACCACGGATGCCTGTGTGCGTTACACCTGCAACATTCGCCGACACGATCATGTCAGTGCTTCATACTCCCAGCTAGGGTGGCTGCGGTCGGACAAATTGCGTGACTACCACACTGTATGTCTTCTTGACCGGCTCCTCGTCGCGCCAGAACCACTGTATCTTGCTTCAGAAATTAAAACACCTTTCATACCATCATAATCGAAACACGAGACCACTTTTATTCAGTATCCTAACTGTGTCCACTCACAAAACAAAAAATTTGCGAACCCCTTCTCCGTTGCCGCTGTCCGCCTCTGGAACGAACTGCACCTTACTTTGCGCAAAATTCAATCCCCTGCTGCTTTAGTGAAGAAGTTGAAGCATACCTTACTATCATTCTCATAACGTTTTCCACAAAATTATGTACAAGGCCGATTTTCCCCTATGTCAAATAGCAAAGCTAGCGTATTCTATCTTGCTCCTTTCTCTTCTTCTATCTCCATTAGCCACGCAATTTTCTGTTCCTTTATATTTCCTTAACTGCGTTTCATCACTGCTTCTAGCACTGCTGTCTAAAATCTCTCTGTATCATAATGTCTAATTATTGCAGTACTTCTCATCTACGAATATAAACTGTATGTGTATTTATTTTTCCAAGTGTACCTTTGTAATTGTGTATTTCACTTTTTTACTAGATGTAGTTTAACGTGCCTACTAAAACATATGGAAGCAAAATATGGAAAGTGCCTGGTTAGATGTAATATATGACCTGATGACCCTTGCCAGGTTAAATAAATCAATAAATAAATTAATACATGAAATCTCTTTCTGACAGCCGACATTTTTCATAACCTCTTCACCACTGTTTGCTTAAATTCGATTAGGCGCTATCATTCATCTCGTGTCCCTGTGACTGTTTAGTGATTCCGCACTGTGCGCTTAGCACTATATTCGGTGCAGTAGCGTCGCCTGAGAAAAACAAGGTGAGGCAACCATAAGTTGAGGAGTATACTAGTGAAATGAGAGGCTGTTTGATGCTACTTCCGTGATTATAATATCGAATCAAATTTACAAATAACTCGCACTTCCTCTTCCTGGAAGCACGCTCTTATACGGCTGGCAAGGGTGTCGTAAAGCCCTTGTGTCCTCTCCCGAGGCAAGATGACCTCCAGCTGTGGTAAATGCTCCATGGTATCCTAGACACAGGCGTCCAAGCTGATAACACGTGTTCTGACCCGGACTATGGAGTGCCACAGGATCACGCGGCAAGGCCAGAGACACGTGCTAAGCGTGGGCGAGAATTCTGCTGTTTAAAAATGGTACCATCAGACTGTCGCACGAGACACGCAGAACGTCCATGGCGTACCCTTGCGCTGTCAGGGTTTCCTCAGTCATTGTCAGAGCTGACCTAGTGTCGTACCAAATGTCCCCACAGACAATGACACTAGGAGCAATTCCAGTGTCCTTCCCCAAAACATTCTAAGACTGGACATGTTCCCAGCTCTGGGCTACACTCATCAACAACGGCCATCCAGGAGAGAGCCGAACCGCGACTCACCGCTGAACACAATGCGGTACCATTCTTCGGCAGCCTGTGCCTCCTGCACCAGTCCAGACGCAGCCGATTCCGTCGTAGTGCTGACGACAATCTACGTGTGAGACCGTAATTTCCTAGTCCAGCTGCCGCGACTCTCCGCTCAATGGCGTAGGATGATGCAGAATGTCAGGGAGGGCATTCCTTGTTCTCGGATGGAAAGTGCAGATGCGTAGGTGTTAACGATATGCTTGGGTCACAATACGATGAACTCCCTTGTGGTGCTCAGACGTCGGTGGCGGGAACCTACGACGAATTTGTGCCGCCGCCTCCCTCCCTCCCCCACCTCCACACAGGGGCACCGAGCTATTGCGACGCTTTCGTCCTTCCAGGCCGAAATATCTTCCCCAGGACCACTCCCTCGCTGCCCTCAATCCTTCCCCTCTGCCCCCTCCTACCATTCTCTATTTACTTGCTTGTACGTTGGCCTCCAGCTATTGTCCTGCTTTTTTGTATTCCTTCCGTTTTTGTTCTTCTTTCTTTTTCCCCTTCCTTTTTCGGCGTTTTCGGTCCCACTTTGGCGTCTGATCTCCCCTTCTAACAAGGGGAGGCGACGACGTTGGGATCACAGATTTACTTCAAACTCTGCACCTTCAGCAGGTCATTAAAAGAACATAACGTGCAACTAATATGGTGGAATGAGATTTTCACTCTGCAGCGGAGTGTGCGCTGATATGAAACTTCCTGGCAGATTAAAACTGTGTGCCGGACCGAGACTCGAACTCGGGACCTTTGCCTTTCGCGGGCAGAAGTAAAGCGGCGAGGACGGGGCGTGTGTCGTGCTTGGGTAGCTCAAATGGTAGAGCACTTACCCGCGAAAGGCAAAGGTCCCGAGTTCGAGTCTCGGTCCGGCACACAGTTTTAATCTACCAGAAAGTTTCAATATGGTGGAATTTCGAGAAAATCGCAAGAGAACTTTTGGGCATCTGGCATGCTTCATACGCGTTTCGCCTTATTTAGGCATCTTCAGGTTATCTTTTCTAGATGGATGCGAGAGGCACCAAGATCTGCATAACGCGTTCCCGTTCACAGGAGCGAGTAACAGAGTCACTCCTGTGAACGGGAACGCGTTATACAGATCTTGGAGCCTCTCGCATCCATCGAGAAAAGATAACCTGAAGATGCCTAAATAAGGCGAAACGAGTAGTTGAAAAATAAAAAATAAAACTGCAACCAAGACTGCTTTTAACCAATACTTTGAGAGATATGTCTTACCAGAAAATACGAATGAGGTAAGTGGCACCAGAACCTTGTCACGCAGTGGAGCCAAGATAGTTGTGACGTTTTACTGCGAGTCCAGCGTCTGTCTAAACTGTTAGTAGATTCTAGACAGAGAGGAGTCCTCCAACGTATTGTGAAATGCTTTGTAACTCATTCTACCACAAACACCCGGACACAACACAGCGCAATGCAACGCAGCATTCAGCCATGTCTGCTGCCACTTTTATCCACATGCGTAGGGTTAAAAGGCTGGTGGACGTGAAAGACACGCATCTCCAAGTCTTCCAACTTCCACCTATTAAGAAATACTGAATCGAGACCTATATAAACAGTGCACAAAGATTCGTTCTGTCTGACCTACGGACAATAGTGTCGACGATCCACTAGGTACTGAAGGGCCAAGTTAACGTACATTCAAATATCAGAAACTTCTATTGCGCCCAGAGTCAGTAAACATTAATTAGGCGTGTATATCGAGACATTTGTATTTAACGCATGCGAAGCTAAAAAGAATCCGAACAATAAAATTTACATGTGTCCAAGACTACCAAAAGGAACAGGTTATTTAACGAAAGGTTACAGGTTACAAGAAAAGCATTAAATTGTCACATAAGGAATAATTTTTTGTGGATTACTACCACGAGTCGCTCTCCGACAAGAATATGTTTCATTTTTTGTACTACAGCGGTTTAAGTTCTCCAGAGAACCAGTTCATGCAAATTAAATGTTCAGGTTTCCGAGCAAACCTGCTTCCTCCATTCTTTGCTCCCATCTGTCCTTCTAATCAATCACGACAGATCATGATAAGGTATAAAAAATACCCCTGAGACTATAAATTTTTACCGTAACTGTTTCCTATCTGTGCACAGAACTTCTACTAGAATTCAATTTTCTAACCGTGCCCAGTCTAAATTTCATCTATCAAAGGGAGATAAATAACCAGTAAGGAGGTAAACTCCACAGGGGAGATTTGTCGTTGGGCGAATTGCACGCGGATCTCTTCAAATTGCCACATGCCAGATTAACCGGTTACCTGGCCAGCTTTCGTACATTGGTCATAACTTGGAAGAGAGTAACATAGAGGAAGAATATATTTCTCTTCCCGAGATTACCAGGCCTATTAGAAGGCTCAGAACCGTTTGGGCAGAGAGAGGTCAGTATAAGCAATCTCTTAATATTGTTACTCAGCTACTTCGTATAGAGACGGCCTCACAGCAAAAACCAGTTAAGTCGAACATTTGCAACAAACAGGTTCATTCTGATGCTGAACTGCTACAACCGTAGGTAGAGTCGAGAGACCGAGAGAGAAGTCAGTACATTCAGATGAGGCGGTTTATTGATAATTCACGGACACGCAACACTGATCTTGCAAAACTGGTTTTACCTGGGTAATATGAAATTATCTATTATCTATTACCACTTTTGAACCATTGGAATGGAGGGACCTGCCTCGTTGGTATGAATATCGCTAAAGGAAATTGAATATATTTTTTAAGTTATTATTCCAGCCTCACATCAATCAAGTAGTATCATTACAAGTTTAGACGTACTACCAAGTCATCATCAGATGATCCTAGAAGCAGGATGAGGCCCGTGTACAGACGCGATCCACCAGTAGCAAACTAGTAGCTATTAGTTTAAAAGACAGCAATTCACGGGTTTTCAGAGAATCACACTTATAAAATTGCAGAATTGAGGTTGTATAGAAAGATTGTTAAGCTGTCGCTGTATGATGTAAGATAGTTATTTGGTGCTTCGAACTGATTTCACCTATAGAATTTTGACCGTGATTTCGCCTAAATATTTAACTTAAAACCATAATAAAGTAACACTGAATGATTTTAGAGCGGGAGAACCTGTTCTGATTTAGAAGTTGTTGTAGAAGTCGTGTCACACCTGCGAAGTGAAACCTCAAAAAACTGCAGCAGAACATTTCAGATGACACTGCAGTAGTTCCATTAGTCCAGCTTCGATCAGCAATTTGCTGACCCGGTTCCAAATGTGCCAAGAGATGAATGGTGGTCACTTTCAACATCTGCTATAGTCGGGTTAGTACCGTATTTCCTTTCCTCTGGTGTGTTATTTGTACTGTGGAACACTGTCCTGTGGGCCGCATTTATTAACCGCACCCTGTATAAGTCAAAGAAATGGTTCAAATGGCTCTAGGCGCTATGGGACTTAACATCTGAGGTCATCAATCCCGTAGACTTAGAACTAATTAAACCTAAGTAACCTAAGGACATCACACACATCCATACCCGAGGCAGGATTCGAACCTGCGACCGTAGCAGTAGCGCGGTATCGGACTGAAGCGACTAGAACCGCTCGGCCACAACGGCCGGCATAAGTCATAGCTGATAAACAATCTTTATGCAGATCTAACGAGTAATAACTGTAAGGGATTAGTTTCTAGTCGATGTGCTTCCAGAGATACGATTGCGATCTTATCTCTGTGGTACTGCTCTTCAGTTGACAAGTATAGCAGTAGAATCGTAACTGACGCACCTCGAGCAAATCAACATGGCTGTTTGAAATGCAGTGGGTTTGTGATTGTGCTGTCGTAAACAGAGACGCCGTGTCTTTGTAACCAACAGCTCTGGTGACGCTTTCAGTATCTTGGCAAGCGGTATGAAGCAGATCTTTCTGGCACCGAGCCGCTGCCCACCTATCTAACAACGGTGCCTGTGCTTCAGATAGTGACTACAAAGGACAAAATTACCCTTTGTCTCTTGGCACCTTCGGATTATATACGTGCCTTGCTAGTTTATTCGATTAATGAAAATATATTTGCTGCTCCATCAGGAAGTACAGCGCGCCCTCGTAAATCATAGACCTTGCTAGGTGTGGCTGCGTTTGCATACAGTATCTCCATGGCTTCGAAACCTGTCCTGGTGATCTCAATCGCTAAGGTGCCACATAAACTATATCTCTGTGACGGGCCACCACAAGGCGTGCAGTTCTGCCCCCGCCTCACGGCTTAATGACGTCGACTACAACTTAAGCCGGAGATATGGCAGTTTTTATCGTGGCACGTTACCTTGCTTTCAGTCGGAAGCCTCTAGCAATGCTGGTTCACCTTCTGTATTCAGCAAACCACAGATTAAAAAAAAAGTAAAGCCATATGTCATATGGGGGACTTTCCGCGCTTTGCTATCTATAAACGATATCTCTACTGATACGGATTGGCATCTGCCCTTGGAACTATGAGTTTATATCTCAAGTTGATTTCTGCGTCACAAGTGACTGATCAGTCTGCGTATAGAGCCGATGAGATGTTCGGTAAAATTGAGACTACAGCCAACTGTATAACACGGCTCTCGGTTATCCTAATGGAACATAAAACAGACACGTATGAGACTGCCTACTGTTGTACTATACGCAAAATTAGTGAGCGTTAACCTTTTCATAAGATTATTTGACCGTATTCGTGTTTCTAAAGAATTTATGGAATCAGACTGTAAATTTCGTTTCTTGACACTGCATTGTGTCAAAGGGAGAGAATGAAAAAGCAAACGTGATTCCAAGTTTACTATTTCACCAACGCATTGACTCGAATACAGAGACCCTAAAAGAAAATTTCGCGGCATTCAATAACTCGTTCATAAGCACTGCTCATACACAAAAATTTATAGCAAATAAAATACACTTTGTGAACTTGTTCAAACAAAAATAAGCAAATTTAAACCAAATATTTTGTGTAGTGATTTGAGCTGCAGACCACTTGGAGCAACTGAATTACTGCAAAGCCACTTGTTGAAAGATTGACGTCACTCAGCATTTTGAACACTATAGCAACTGAAGATCAAATAAATAATTTCACTTTTACGGCCTCACTGTAGTATTCAGCGTCAGTACACGACCCTAAAACAGGTGATAAGACTTGGGTTAACAGTGGACACACGTGCACTGAAAGTGACACGTATATTAATTCACTTTTTCAGTTCAATTCAATTCAATTTATTGCTACGAATTTTTGACCTACTATCTGGAAACTCTAAGCGGATCGTACGTATTCGATAATCATGGTGAAATGCATTGTTTTATATTATGTATGTAGCAGTAAATCATGTTAACAGCAACCATTGCTAATATTAATGTATAAATAAAGCAGAACATTTGAAAAATAAGAATAAATTTTTAAAAACGAAAAAATAAAGGGAATTAACTCAAGCTCCAAGTGAATAACTTTCACCTTACATTGCTAGATACTGGCAGCCTTGGAGGAACTCGAGGTTCGCCTACTTACTACAAGTGCACCTGCTTCTTAATCTATTGTTCCTACACTGTTCTACATTTTAACATCACTCACTCTGATATGTTCGTGCCTCGGCAATCCTCGAGTCTATGCTTACCCCTGAGCGTGGCCATATCATTCTTTCCTTTCTTTATAGTTTATTTTCTTTTTTGCTTTTATGTATATGAATGAAGTTCCTCTTAATTAAATCTGTATATGCCTATCATTACTTTCGCCCACTTAGCTGGGTGGTAACGTGCTTGCCTTCCATGCAACGGGCCCTTGGTTCGATTCCCGGCCGGGTTGGTGATTTTATCCACTCGTGGAATGGGTGTTGTTTTGTCCTCATCATCCTTTGATCCTCATCACCGGAGCACAAGTCGCCCACTGTGGCTTCGACTAAAATAAGACTTGCACTTGGTGGCCGAACTTCCCCGGACGGGGCCCTCTCGGCCAACAATGCCATACGCTCATTTCATTTCCATTGGGGAAACGCTTCTTGTGACCTGTTGACATCATTTTGATACTTAGAGCATCCACTTGGTCTCGTAGATTGAAAGATAAACAGTTGCGCTTTAGATATCCGACTTGCTTTCATATTAACTGTTGTCCACAAGTTTTGGTCACTTACAATTGGTTGCAGATTGCAGTCCAATCGTCTGCAGTCCCCCTCTATCTGAAAAAGGTTAATCTGAGAACGACGTGACCAACGGAACATCCCTCTCCACATTTACAGATTGGTGTTTTACTACATCCTACTCGATGCAGATGTTTAGGATATGGACTGCGACTTGTTAATAGGAGCACCATACCTCCAGTAGGGGCAATGTACCACAATTTGAGCCCGTTCCGCCGGCCGTTGTGGCCGAGCGGTTCTAGGCGCTTCAGTCTGGAACCGCACGACCGCTACGGTCGCATGTTCGAATCCTGCCTCGTGCATGGATGTGTGTGATGTCCTTAGGTTAGTTATGTTTAAGTAGTTCTAAGTTCTAGGGGACTGATGACCTCAGATGTTGGGTTCCAAAGTACCCAGAGCCATTTGAACCATTTGAACAGTGGACCTCATGGAATCCTGACGACAGCCGTTGGTAATCTTTCTCATTAATTTGCTCTGTCTGTTAAGCCTTTGGAAGCTACGTTCACTACAATAATCTAAAACACTCTTATACAGACATTTGGGAACCCTGAGATCTCGAAGACGTGCGTACATCGTAGGTTGAATGCTCCTGCGATGTGCATCATCAGCGCGGTTGCAGTAAAGCGACTGATTCGCGCTTTAGAGCAGGTCTAACACGGTTTGCATTGCCTGGAGTCGAAGACATGCTGTGACGATGTCACTGAACAGTACTGCGCAATAGTGGGACTTCTTCCAGTATAATTTAATACAATTCTTTTTTGGCGACGGGAAATACGTTTCAGCATTCCACAATATGGCACATTACAATACACAAATATAATTTCGATCCAAGGCTCGTTCAAGATTATTAGCGCATAATTTAGCCTGTCTTTCCTCTCCATACTGTGCGTACTTGAGTGGCTGACCACAGACGAAACCGTCCTACTGTTGGCGCGTCTACTTAGCGCCCTTAGACCTTGACCTTCGGCGCGTTATCACCTCCCAGGAAGGGAGGGGCTTCACTCCTCCTTTTCTACCCATTGCAATTCTAAGGTTCCATGTGCATGAACCAGTGAAGTTACAGAATTATTTCTCGCACTTCACGCACAAGGGAAATATTTCTCATAATAACGTTCAATACGAGAAATACTAGCACTGTGTGATCAAAAGTATCCAGACACCTGGCTGAAAATGAGTTACAAGTTCGTGTCGTCGTCCATTGGTAGTGCTGGAATGTGTTAACCAACCCTTAGCTTTGATGACAGCTTCTATTCTTGCACGCATACGTTCAGTCAGGTGCTGGAAGGTTACTTAGGGAATGATATCCCATTCTTCACGGAGTGCTGCACTGAGGAGAAGTATCGATGTCGATCGGTGAGGCCTGGCACGAAGTCGGCGTTCGAAAACATCCCAAAGATGTTCTATACAATTCAGGTGAGGACTCTGTGCATGCTAGTGCATTACAGGGATGTTATTGTCGTGTAACCACTCCGCCACAGGCCGTGCATTATGAACAAGTGCTCGATCGTGTTTAAAGATGCAATCGCCATCCCCCAATTGCTCTTCGGCAGTGGGAAACGAGAAGGTGATTAAAACATCAATGTAGGCCTGTGCTGTGATAGCGCCAAGCAAAACAACAAGGGGTGCAAGCTCCCACCATGAAAAACACGGCCACACCATAACACCACCGCCTCCGAATTTTAATGTTGGCACTTTATACGCGGGCAGATGATGTTCACCGGGCATTCGCCATACCCACACAATGCCATCGGATCGTCACATTGTGTACCGTGATTCGTCACTCCACACAACGTTTTTTCACTGTTCAATCGTCCAATGTTTACGCTCCTTACACCAAGCGAGGCGCCGCTTGGCATTTACCGGCGTGATGTGTTGTTTATGAGCAGCCGCTCGACCATGAAATCCAAGTTTTCTCACCTCCAGCCTGACTGGACTTGCAGTGGATCCTAAAGGAGTTTGAAATTCCTGTGCGATGGTCTGGATACATGTCTGCCTATTACTCATTATGACGGTCTTCAACTGTCGACATTCTCTGCTAGTCAACAGACGAGGTCGGCCTGTACGCTTTTGTGCTGTACGTGTCCCTCCACGTTTCCACTTCACTATCACATCGGAAACAGTGGACCTAGTGATGTTTAGGCGTGTGGAAATCTCGCGGCAAGTGACACCCAATCACCTGACCACGTTAGAAGTCCGTGAGTAACGCGGAGCGAGCTGTTCTGCTCTCTCACGATGTCTAATGATTACTGAGGTCGCTGATATGGAGTACCCGGCAGTAGGTGGCAGCGCAATGCACCTAATATGAAAAACGTATGTTTTTGGGGGTGCCCGGATATTTTTGATCACATAGTGAGTGTTGGACAAAACACATAAACACCGCGAGAGATGCCTGTTTGAACATAAATGAAGATATTAGGCAATCCTGCGAGATTCTCTGTTGTATTTGATCACTAGAGGTACCAGAGCAATGTCCTCAGTACGCTGTAAGTATCAGTCGTGGTCAGAAAGTGCTTTAATACTTCATGTCGGTGCCAAGAAAGAACGTGAGCAAATTGTTGGTACTCCTATGGCGGGTACTTCTGTAGCCAAGGTGGCCGAATTGTTTGGTGTTTCAAGAGGCACTGTATCGATGATTTACACTACTGGCAATTTTAATTGCTACATCAAGAAGAAATGCAGATGATAAACGGGGGCATTCATTGGACAAAAACATTATACTAGCACTGACATGTGATTACATTTTCACGCAACTTGGGTGCATAGAGCCTGAGAAATCAGAACCCAGAGCAACCACCTCTGGCCATAATAAGGGCCTTCACACGCCTGGGCATTGAGTCAGAGCTTGGATGGCGTGTACAGGTACAGCTGCCCAAGCAGCTTCAACAAGATACCACAGTTCATCAAGAGTAGTGACTAGCGTATGGTGACAAGCCAGTTGCTCGGCCACCATTGACCAAACGTTTTCAATTGGTGAGAGATCTGAAGAATGTGCTGGCCAGGGCAGCAGTCGTACATTTTCTGGATCCAGAAGGGCCCGTACAGGACCTGCAACATGCGATCGTGCATTATCCTGCTGAAATGTAGGGTTTCGCAGGGATCGAGTGAAGGGTAGAGCCACGGGGCGTAACACATCTGAAATGTAACGTCCAGTGTTCAAAGTACTGTCAATGCGAACAATGGCACCCCATACCATCACGCCGAGTGATACGCCAGTACGGCGATGACGAATACGCGCTTCCAATGTGCGTTCACCGCGATGTCGCCAAACACGGATGCGACCATCACGATGCTGTAAACAGAACCTGGATTCATCCGAAAAAATGACGTTTTGCCATTCGTGCACCCAGGTTCGTCGTTGAGTACACCATCGCAGGCGCTCCTGTCTGTGATGCAGCGTCAAGGGTAACCGCAGCCATGGTCTCCGAGCTGACAGTCCATGCTGCTGCAAACGTCGTCGAACTGTTCGTGCAGATGGTTTTCTCTTGCAAACGTCCCCACCTGTTGACTCAGGCATCGAGACGTGGCTGCACGATCCGTTACAGCCATGCGGATAAGATGCCTGTCATCTCGACTGCTAGTGATACGAGGCCGTTGGGATCCATCACGGCGTTCCGTATTACCCTCCTGAACCCACCGATTCCATATTCTGCTAACAGTCATTGGATCTCGACCAACGCGAGCAGCAATGTCGCGATACGATAAACCGCAATCGTGATAGGCTACAATCCGACCTTTATCAAAGTCGGAAACGTGATGGTACGCGTGTCTCCTTCTTACATGAGGCATCACAACAACGTTTCACCAGGCAACGCCGGTCAATTGCTGTTTGTGTATGAAAAATCTTTTGGAAACTTTCCTCATGTCAGAACGTTGTAGGTGTCGCCACCGGCGCCAGCCTTGTGTTTTTTTTTTTTTTTTTTTTTTGTGGTTTTAGGGCGCACAACTTCAATGGTCATTAGCGCCCTGACTACTCTAAGAATGCACCGCGAGGCACAAGTTGACCACAACAACTAAAAGGGAAAACACGATAAAAGACAGACTGACAGGCATAGGATTAAAAAACAGCATCATCAAATGTCCTTAGCGAGGTGTGTCAAATTGATAAAACGAAGAACACGAGCAACTGCTCGTCCAGCCTTGTGTGAATAATGCTCTGAAAAGCTAATCATTTGCATAACACAGCATCTTCTCCTGTCGGTTAAATTTCGCGTCTGTAGCACGTCATCTTCGTGGTGTAGCAATTTTAATGGCCAGTAGTGTATATCGCATGCAGGGAAAGCGGAAAAACATCATCCGCTAAATCACTACGTGAAGTGACAAAAAGTAACTGAAGGGGATTGTGATGAAAAATAAGACGACGTCAACTTGAAAAGTCACTGCAGAACTGAAAGTCGCACTCGTGAACCCTACCTGGAATTCCAAATCCTTTGAGACAAATACCCCTAATAAAGCAATGTGATGCCGAGGCCATAATGACTATGGAAGAATGTGTTTCTGTGCGTCCATCTTTATGCCTGGAAGTCAGGGCATTTCGACTGTTCACTACTGTAAGAAAATTAAACACCTACAGCAGTTCTTATGTTATCATTTATTGTGTAGCTACCGGTTTCGGCGCTTCTGTGCACCATCTTCAAGCCGTAGTTGATGCCGAAGGTGTTAACACCATCCATATATACGATGTATCAGTGGCCAACATAACCGGTTTACGCAGATTACCTGTAACTGTGATTTCGTCTGTCCAACCATCAACTTCATCATCTTCTTGTATCTTGGCTCTGAGCACTATGTGACTTAACATCTGAGGTCGTCAGTCCCCTAGAACTTAGAACTACTTAAACCTAACTAACCTAAGGACATCACACACATGCATGCCCGAGGCAGGATTCGAACCTGCGACCGTAGCAGTAGTGAGGTTCCGGACTGAAGCGCCTAGAACCGCTCGCCCACATAGGCCGGCATTTGGCAGTCAACAACTTATTTGCTCGGAGTCTCAACACTCACTACTACTTTGGCGCATTGGCCGCTCGACCATCGATAGTACATATTGCGGCCTCCGTGAGGCAAAGACATATTGTTCTCATTACGTAAGGCGCTGTCGACCCCTTACATCCTCTGGCAGGAAAACTCGAGTGACACACAAAAATGTAGACGAAGCTACAACTTCTTGACGTGTTACCTATTGTCATTCATTTCAGGATCTCCAGCCGCCGTTCGTTTGTTTGATGATTTCTCTGACGTTTCGGCACCCCGAATGTCTGGAACTCTCAAGCCTTCACCCTCCACTGCTAGTGCGCCAATAAAAAAGGAGGGTAAACAACATTTTCAAACCTGCTGCGTGACAAGGCACATGTTAGAAATACGACTGAATATCGTAGCTGGCTGCACAAAATCGTCTTCTAGGCGACACGTGAAATAGCAGGTTTTCTAAATGATAAAAGCGCACTTCTGTCCTTGCGAGATTCAAAGTCGCTTCCTCTTTTTTTTTACCTGCCATTCGACTAGTTTCGTGGCGTCCTATATGTACGTTTGCCTATACTGTGTTAACTCGGTTACACAAATGTGATTGGAGGTGAGAGCCGTAGATATTGAATGACGATTGTTCTTGTCGTCGTCTTCAGTCCAAACACTGCTTTGATGAAGCTCTCGACGTTATTGTGTCCTGTGCAAGCCTCTACATCTCTGCGACCTACACCCACCTGAAGTTGCTTACTGTATTATTGTGTAGGTCCCCTTCTACAAATTTTGAGAGCTCCCCACTTCCCTCAGTTACGAAACTGACAACTTATTCACGCTTCCCATCGATCTTTTAGTAAACTTGTGACATAAATTTCATTTTTCCCCAGTCTGAGTCAGCCCCTCATCGTTACTGATTCAATCTGCCTACCCAATTTTATCATTCTTCGATAGCACCACACTTCAAAAGCCTCAAGCTATACTCCAGAGAAAAACCTCCTTAACACTTAAATGTATATTAGATGTCAAGAAATCCTTCTTTGAGAATGCTTACCGTGCCATGGTTCGACTGCACCTTATATCCTCTCTACCTCGGTCATTATCTACACAAATAGAAAAACAGACCTACAGCTTTCAATGTCTCATTTCCTGATCCCCTCAGCAACGCCTGATTTACTTTGACAATATTCCATTAGTCTCTTAAATACTTCTGACCTTACTAGATCAAACGTTTCTGCGGTGGATAAGGCTTCAGAGCAGATCACGGTCTGATAATGTCTCAATTTTGCATCGATAAGAACATTCTTAATGTACACAGTTAGTTTGTATGCTAAATTCATTTTGTTCATTCGTGCTCCCATTTCTTCCTTTTCTGTCAGCTCAGTTTCTATCCATTCTCACAGGCATTTAAGACTCCCTCTGTAGTTCCGCGGTTTGATTAATCGCCGCTTCTAATGACATCTGTGAGTGCTAGACAATATACCAATATTCATATTTTATTGCACCCCCTGTCGTATCCCACCCTTGTCTATCATTTCTCGTCGTCACACCCTGATGACCTTATCAAGTACAAGCACACAATTAAAGAGCAAAAGAGAACGTCTGTCTTCGTGTCTGAAGTTCAGTTTCCTTCACCGCCTAAGTACCTGACGGTAGTCACCACACACATTCCGGAAACCCACTGTAGACACCTTCCAGCTTGTTTTTGCAGCTCCTACGATCATGTTGGTGACAAGACCGCTTAAGCGTGTCTGCTTCCTGACCCAACATTTTCTCAATACCATTTACGAGGGGTATCGTCCGTTTCTTGACACAGTCCCAAAGGAACAAATTTTAATACGTAAAGTAACAGTTTACAGTGATCCTAGCACGGACTAGACATTCATCATTGATGATGGTTTTACCCGCTGAAGAACACTGAGGGTTTTGCCTAGCCACTTCTACTGTTACTCTACTGCATTCTGTGATATCTCCCTGTACCATACAATAAAGCATTGTACACACCAGAAGACACAGCTTATAGGCAGCGAAACCGATAGTGTGAGTCTCTAATCGACTTCTGTGAATATAGCTATTGCGTACTATTGGACTTACCATTCAGTTTTCCATTTTAAAAGTTTTAATGCCTCTATGTAAACACTTGTGTTAAAATGTATGAATGGTCAATTAGCTGTGTATAATTGGCTGCAGCTGCTCTATTTTTAAAATCATCTATACGAAGAAAGAGAAAGATATAGATGGGAAGAAAGATGTAGAAGAGTAACGAATGCCTACAGGGACAATGGCAATGCGTTTGTTGCTTTAGTAGATGCGTCGTTACCTGTCTTCTGTAGCTGGACATGTTATTCAGTTTTCTGATATAATGAGGGAGGTTATTCCCACAATCGGGTTCCTGCTGCTCAGAAGGTTTTCGATAAAGTGGCTGAACGATGGATCGGGACAGAAATGACTTTGCTCTGATGGGAACGGATGTTTCTGCCGTGTTGTTCAGATAAGAGCGTTCAGGTCGAGCAGGGGTATGAGGCGTCAATACCCTGACGATCCTGGAATATTATGAATAATATTGAAAGCAGACACCTAGGATGGCAGTGGAGATGGGAGGAAACTGAATGGTAGTGTGTTTTTCTCGGCCTTAAGAGCACCTCAGACACGGGCAGGAAGTGCCGCGGGTGTTTCGTGTCGTGTCGTGACTTGACGTGACGTGACGTGACGTGACGTGATGTGCCGTGCTGCCGGACTGCGACCCGTCGTCGTTTGGAGAATAAACTGGCAGCCAGCGATGCCGCAAACGTCCCTTCCGCGCGTTCAACTGAGACTACCAGCGTAAACGCCCTGCGTCTCTCGGGCACAGCGACTGCGACTACACTGTGCTTCTTAACCAGGGTAATCACGCGCTGTCCTCATTTTATCCGTTAGACAAAGCCTCTGTACAAGCTCAATCACCAGCGAAGTGTTAGAACTCCCATTTGTGCAGTGCTGCAGTTTCCAGCGGATTTGTGAACTGGGCGACAACTTGCCGTAAAGTCTCGAGTTCAAAGCTCGACGAAGACATCGCGCAAGCATATGAGCTCACGAAACGCCCGAATTTGTAGTTGGTCTACAGATCTGTTCCACACAACGGCCTCCGGTAATCCAAGCTACTGGAATGCCCTTGTGGGTGAAAGATCTCTACGTTAATTAGAGATTTAGTTGTTTCGTGAGCTCATATGCGTGCGCGGTGTCTTCCTAGAGCTTTGGACTGAGCCCAGGTTGCAATAATAATTTCGGCTCGTTGTCACATCCGAGTTTAGACAACCTAAACTTATAAACTGTCTGGAAAACGAAGCAATGAATAAATGACAATTCCTCGCACAACGATCCCCCATTTGTACTAAACTTCGAGAAATGTCTCACAAGTGAGTCCGTAGAGGATGGTATAAGAGGCATACAGTATGACTATCGTGCTTTCCCATCAGTTTTGCGTAGATTAAAGCAATCCGTCCTTGGACTACCTAAGTGAATCGTCCCTCGCAGAAGCATCTGCGTCGTCGGGTCTCTGTAAATTGCAATTCTGTTTTCTCTGGTACGAAGCAGGAAGTTATATTATTCGTAACAAAGTTCAAAGGGGATTCTATTATGTTGCATTCACGTACTAAACACCATAAACTGTTGACATCGACACAATTAATAATGATTAAGTGAAAACTAACAATTTCCTGAGAGAGTAGTCTTACGACAGAATTAGATCGGAAGGCTTCCTACCGGCGACTGGCCTTTATGGCGTACAGCAGTACATCGTACTTACACTCGTGATATTTCGTACATTTTCGTTAGCTTAAAAGTTATTCATTTGCTTGAACTATATGGAAAAAGCGTGAATTTGTTACGAACTACGGCATTCACACGCTTTGTTCAACATGTAAACTACACTACAGATATTCAGATTTAGGTTATTACATGTTCCATTTCCCTACCATCATTGTCGATGATCGCGCAGACGAAAAATTCTGCATAACCCGATGAAATACGTGAAAATCTATGCTATCGCTGACTCACTGAATTGCTGTTTTCTGCTCAGCAATTGCTTTGGGATTGCTGTACACCTTGTCTTTAATATAGCCCCACATAAATGAGTAGCTTGTGTTCATATCCGTAGAATATGGCGGCCGATCGAGTTCCACACCAGTGGCCTCTGGGTACCCCATAGCCGGAATGTGATACCCAAAGTGCTCCTCCAGGCTACGCGAAACCATGAGCATGGGCATACTAATTCATACTAATACGCCCCGCGGCCAATCGTGCAGTTTGAACGTCCTACCGCAAACTGTTCAGGAATTATGACGATTTTATTTCATATAGTTCAATAATTATCACGCTGTATTAAGACGATTATTTTGGCATTGTAATATTGTTGAATGAAAGTACTTATGACCGATAGGCTTCTCCTAATATTTGTATTGGAAAAAGACGACTTTTACTAGCAAATATTTATTAAGCAAGATTACGTTCTTCGCGCCACAATAACTGTGCTTTCCCTACGTACCTCGCTGCCAACGTAGCGGGCGTTCTCAACTCTAGCCACAGCGCCTAACTCCACCGCCCACTGGCAACGCCGTACGGTCCAGCCAGCGTGGGAACTGAAATCTTACTCCCGACTCTGTGCGTTATATAGTACCGCTTCACTCATTGAATGCTACATGGTAGCTACAGATTCCATACAAAACTGAAAACTGGAAAATACGGAAATGTAGTGAGGCTCGAACGGGAGGGGTACATTACACACGGGATACCGAAGACAATCTGTGACACAGGTCGAGATATAATCAGTATTTACTGCGAAAGTAATACTACATATAGGCCTAACCGTTCTCGATTGCCACAAGAATGGTTTGCTGGTCCAGCTTTGGAACGCAATACAGCAGTGGCTCCGTGCGGCACGGACTGGACAATTCTTTGACAGGTTTCCAGAGACATGTGGCACCAGATGGCCACACACAGGTCACGCAATTCCCGTAAATTATCAGTCGATGGTGGGTGAGCGCGAAGAAACCGCCCGACGACGACTCAGATGTGTTCCATAGAGTTCAGCCCAGGCAAATTTGATGACAAAGACATCATGGTCCACAGATCACGTAGCACGGTTCTGGCCTTTTTACACAGACGCTGCCGGAAGATGCCATCGCCGTCGGAGAAGACATCAGGCGTGAAAAGGTAATGTTACTCCAAGATAAAGTATTCCAGAGATATCATGATGCCTTCTATTACTACCACACATCCCATAGAAGCCCAGGTGAAGGTCTCCCATATCACGACACAGCCCCCACCGGCCTGCTTCCATGGCGCTGTACTTGCTTCCAGCAACCATTCGCTTGGATCACTCTATATCGGGACTTGACCATCGACGTGGTGCAACAACGAACGTGATACATCCAACCAGCCGATACGATTCCATTCATCCAACGTCCGACTCCGATGATCTCGAGCGTACAATCATTGTAACACTATGTCATTAGCTCAACATGGGAACAGGTAAGTATCAGCTGCGGATTCCCAATTTAACCATGTGTACTCAACGATGTGCTCGGAAACACTTGTACCTGCACACACTGTACTCTGTCGTCAAATCCGCCACCGATCGCCGCCAATCCTGCTTTACACAGCGACCTTCCATATACCTTGATGAGATGCGGACATCCAGCACCTGGTCGCCTGCTCGTGGTTTCACCTTCCTTCAACCACGTTCCATTGACATTCAAGACAGTAGTACACGATCAGCAGACCAGCTTCACCGTTCCCGAGACACTCATTCCCAGGGGCCTGCTTATAATGCTCTACCCTTTGTGAACGTAGCTTATGTCAGAGGATTTCCCGATTGGCCGGCCGGTGTGGCCGTGCGGTTAAAGGCGCTTCAGTCTGGAACCGCGTGACCGCTACGGTCGCAGGTTCGAATCCTGCCTCGGGCATGGATGTGTGTGATGTCCTTAGGTTAGTTAGGTTTAATTAGTTCTAAGTTCTAGGCGACTGATGACCTCAGAAGTTGAGTCGCATAGTGCTCAGAGCCATTTGAACCATTTCCCGATTCGCGACACATCGCCGTTGGAATGATACCTCTATCGTCTCTGCTCCGCTCATGTACTTTCCTTACCGCGCCACGTGCCCGTAAAGCTACCAGACGACATTCAATGTCGCGGTGGGCAATGGTCCTAATTGAATTTTATCTATAGTGGATGCTGTTGGACTCAGTGACTGTTCCTTTACAGGGTATAGAAAAGTTTGCGATACCAGAGACAATAAAAGATTATTTATTCATCACACAAACGGTTTCGGGCTTGCGTTTATCCTCCAGTTTTTAAACATTCATGTACATGTTAATATTGCTGGATATCACTATAAAAAAACCAAGAAAATTAATCGCTGATGTATCTATTTAGTCACCAGTAAATAATTTTCTTGCTGTATAAATACAGCAATATAAACATGGACATGAATTTACAAACACCTGAGGATGGGCACAAGCCCGAAACCGGCCATGTGACGAATAAATAATCTTTTATTGTGACTGGTAGCGGAGATTTTTCTGCACCCTCTAAGGGTCTTAATGTTTTGACTCTTCAGCGTAAAATCAGTCCACCGAAATGAAGAAACTGTTCTTACCATAGGGCTACAAAGGATTCCTTGCTGATCGGTTGTCAAAAGAGCGGCGCTGATGACGCAGAGCTGTTTCATTAAAGTCCTTTTCTTTCCTGGCTAGAGTCGAGGACGATGCAGCAGACCAGCCCGCTGACGTCACTAGGTGCCTGACACTGTCGATTTGTCAGCAGCACCTCTTTCAGCCCATGCGGAAGCGGCTTCTCGCACGCTTATCCATGTGACAACTGGACGGCCAAATCAGTTCGCGCCACCAATACTAAAGGCGGCAGCTCGCTAGCTACTGGCTCGTCATACCAGTTGCAGTTGTACTGATTCTTTGCATTCGATTTTAACTCCAATCATTACGGTATCCTCAGGCTGTCATACAACGTCCAATTTGTACCCATTGTAACATAGATTCAGCAACTGGATTAAAATTCGGGATGAAACAATACCAACGGTGAGATTCACTGATGATAATGCTACCGTCAATGAAAGGGAGGAGGAATTACATTACTTGCTGAATGGAATGAACAACCTACTGAGCGCGGAGTATGGATTGACAGTAATCGGAAGAAAAACGAAATTTATATGGAGTAACAGAAATGAGATAAGCGATTAAATTAACATCAAAATTGTGGACCATGAAATAGATGAAGCGATGGCATCCTTTTTAGTTCTGTACATGACGGACAAAATATGGAAGATATAAAAAACAGACAAACACTGGAAAACAGGACATTCCTGCCCAAATTAAGTCTACAATTATCAAACATTGACGTTAATATTAGGAAGACATTTCCGAGAATGCATATTTCATGCTCAGATTTGCATATTAATGAATCATGGACTGCGGGGAACCAGAGCAGAAGAGAATCTAAACGTTTGGGATGTAGTGCTGCAGAAGGATTTTGAAAACTAGATGGACTGAGAAAGTAAGGAATGAAGTGGTTATCCGCAGAATCGTGTAGGACAGAAATATGTGGAAAACATTGAGAAGAACAAGAGACAGGATGGTAGGGCGTGTGTTAAGACATCGGGGGATAATCATATACAGTTGATGCTCCTGTAAACTATTGAGTATCTCCTGTATCTACATCATTATGGTAGGTCAGGGAATAGGTTCCTTGACACTGCAAGAGATATAGAGGATAGAAACTGCAGGGTAAAGCTGTAAGGTGTCAGACAAATCCAACCCCTTTCAAGAAAACCCTGACGTGAAAGCAAATCCGGCAATATGTCACATAGCACCGAATAAATCCTGACATTAAATTAACCAAAGTAATACGATCAATGAGTGAGCAAATGGAATACCACAGACTAAGACAAGAATGTCTAAATGCATGTCATACCTTCCCACCGTGAAACAGACGCAGTTCCAAGGGGAGAAACGAGAACGGAAGCCGAGAGCAGAGCTGTGTAGGCTAGAAGGCCCTACGATAAGAGCGGGACAGTGGGACACCCACATTGACGGCTGACCGCCGGGAGGTCCATCCCCAGCCCATGTTAAAAGATAGAGCCCTCCAGAAGAACAGTATAGATCTTACGATAACACTAAGATGGCCACACCAGCTGCAAGTTTTAGAGTGAGACTATATGCGTCTCTGTTACGTAGCAAACATTAAAAACATTGCCCCACCACGAAAAGTGTAACGTTTCTCATTGGATAGACAGAAGTTCTGTAGGCAGAGCTTAAGGTTAACAGTGAGACGCTGATTGGTCAGTTGAAAACACAGCCAGATACCTTTTTCTTAAACCAACTTCGATAAATAGTAAGAATAAGTTCGAGAGAGTTGCTACCGAGAGAGCGAAGTGTGTAGAGCTGCGCCGCCCGCCGCCCCTGACGCTGCCTACCAACCGACAAGGTAATGAATGCACGCAATGCCACATAAGAGCGCATAAGGCTTCACTCAGAACTGCAGAAGTCTCATCTGTTACATCCCCTTTTTACGTAATACTAGTGTCGATCGTCAATTAAACTTCGTGGTATTCACATTTGCTACTTGAAGTTAAAATCTGAAATGCGATGATTTTTCTGTTATATAATTATTGAGAAGCCCCATTAGCCACTGTCATTTATGACAAGTTAAATAAGTAAACCTAGATTATAGATGTGATATGGTATAGGTCATCCTTCGGTCCATTATAGAACTTGGAAACCCATTCAGGGAATATTCGTTCACATTTTTGGTGAACGCAGTTGGTTTTTATCATCCTGTATTAAAATATTTCCTTTTTTCAATAGTATATTTTATAAACAATGTTTTGTGAGTAGAATAAAATTTCCAATGGTAAACTTAACTGCTTTTTCGACGTTATTTTACTAGCCAACTAAAAATAGGCAAGCCTTGAACCCCTTCCACTAAATTTAGTTAGTATTAAGATTCTTTTACAGGGAGTGCAGTGGAGCTGACGCTGAAATCATTAAGTGTTTGATTATATCATCGCTAGTCTCACTGAACTCTTCTGAACTCAACATGTCATGTGTGGTCTGGCATCTCCTTACCAGCAACAGGTCCCAGGTTCAAACTAGTCAATTCCCTAAAAACCACGCTCAGAGCGCCGTTGCGCGAAAGTGGTAGGGAGACATGACTTATAACAGACACCACCCAGAATGTTAGAAAGCATAAACTGGAATATACCCGGCCAAACAGCTTAGGACGTTGTGTGTAATTGCTTCTTTGTGGTGAAGAGCTTGGCAGAGGATGGGAAGTCGCGTAGTTCAAGAAAAATGAAACACGCAATATTTCTACAACGTGTTAGATCAGAACATGTTACTCGATTTCCTCAGCCTCCCCCACGGCGTTCACGGTTTTTTCGCGAGTTCATGTGTGGAGCACACAGGACCCCGACATATTCTGGCCCATTCTTCCTTTCTAGGCTGCCTTTCCTTCCCCTTCTTCCTCCCTTCCTGTCCTCGCTCCTTCCTCTCTGCCCCTCTTTCTCGTCTCTCGGTGTTCTTAATTACATTGTCCTGGATATCCACCTGGTTTCTTGTATTGATTCCGGTTTTTGTCCCATTGACTTTTCCTTTTCAGTCTTCTTTTTGGTATTTTTGTCTCCCATTTGGGGTTTAACCTCCAGTTCTAAATTTTCTCTCTGTAGTGTGAACCATTTAGGAGAAAGAACTCCATCCCTAATATCTATAGCGTGGATACCTCTACCCTTTTCCTTTCTTCCTTCTTCACTGTAGCCCCCATCATACCTCTAGGTCACCAGCACATGTAGCCAGTTTGTGTGGTAGGGTTGTTACGATACGTAACAACCCTACCACACAAACTTGTGTGGATCCCCATGTATGCCTATGAATGTTTACTTGTCATTCTGGAGCAAGGGAACTCCTGGCAACAACTGCCATGCCAGACGACCACTGTTGTGGCTGGGTGGCCCCCAGGCGAAGGCCATGCTTGTAGTGGGTGGTATCAGGACAGATGCTTTGCCTGTGAAACACATCAAGCTCCAAAAACCTGGCCGTTTTTCTATGTCTCTTTGAATAGTAATGAATCATTTAATGCTGCTTCTTATGACCTTGTGCCCTTCCCTTCCCTGGCTACAGCCTGAAAGGATTGCCAGGCCAAATGGATTTGGGTGTAACACTCTCATTGGTACCTGGTCTGGACTAAGAAGGATGGGGACACATTCGCCACCACCAGTCAGTTATTTTTTTGGAAAATATCGAAGACAAATTTGGTGAATTCGATAGATTCTGTAAGATGCAGTCAGGTTCACTGTCGTTTAAAACGTATTCTGCCACCAAATGCGCAGCCCTTCGTGCTTGTGACCCATCTTGGCGATGTTTCAGTGTCCATTGCTCGTCACCAGTCTTTGAATATGGCTCAGGAAGTCACTCTTCAAACTAATTAGGAACTCCTGGCGAATCTGAAATGTCGGGGCTATCATTTTGTTTGGTGTGTTCAGGATGGTCGCAAGGATAATCGCATCATTTAGCAAAAACAGACATAATGCCTGATGGGATACCACAATCACTGGTTATACTATGTTAGTTATAATCCGTCTTGATGGTAAAAATATTTAATGATAATTAAATAGACACCCTAGCTGCAAGCAGGCGTTGATACACTTCAATGGGGACTTGTTGAAAATGTGTGCCCCGACCGGGACACGAACCCGCGATCTCCTGCTTACATGACAGAAGCTCTATCCCATGAGCCACCGCGGGCACAGAGGGCAGTGCGTCTGCAGGGACTTATCCCTTGCACGCTCCCCGTGAGATAATATGATGGGCAAACATCTATTAGGCGCACTACGAATGTAGTGTTGTGGACATGTTGGGAATGTGGATCTCACGGGGAGCGTGCAAGGGATAAGTCCCTGCAGATGCACTATCCTCTGTGCCCGCGGTGGCTCAGATGGATAGAGCGTCTGCCATGTAAGCAGGAGATCCCGGGTTCGAGTCCCGGTCGGGGCACACATTTTCAACATGTCCCCAATGAAGTGTATCAACGCCTGCTTGCAGCTAGGGTGTCTATTTAATTATCATTTCATTTCTAGCAAAGCTGCATGGTCATCCACGGTAACTGTTCTTTTCGGGAACAGATACTACCGTCATATACAGTTTAAAAATACGGGTTCCCGGCCTTTGACCTTCTTGTGCGAACGCACACGCTATGCCCGAACTCGTACGGGACTTGGTAGATTAATCTGCCACGAGTAATGAGTATGATGGGCAAACATCTATTAGGCGCACTACGAATGTAGTGTTGTGGACATGTTGGGAATGTGGATCTCACGGGGAGCGTGCAAGGGATAAGTCACTGCAGAAGCACTATCCTCTGTGCCCGCGGTGGCTCAGATGGACGCCGGCACGGTAGCTCAGCGTGTTCGGTCAGATGGTTAGCTACCCTCTGTAATAAAAAAACTGAGTTAATGGATCAACGACGAACTGAAACGGGTGTCTTGCGACGTCCGCCCCGAGCAGATGCAACGAACGAAAGCGAGCAAATTGAGATTAAAAAAAAAAAAAAAAAAAAAAAAAAAAAAAAAAAAAAAAAAAAAAAAAGATGGATAGAGTGTCTGCCATGTAAGCAGAAGATCCCGGGTTCGAGTCCCGGTCGGGGCACACATTTTCAATATGTCCCCAATGAAGTGCATCAACGCCTGCTTGCAGCTAGGGTGTCTATTTAATTATCATTTCATTTCTTGCAAAGCTGCATGGTCATCCACGGTAACTGTTCTTTCGGGAACAGATACTACCGTTATATATAGTTAAAAAATATTTAAAATTTTTGCAATCAATATGGATTATGACTAACATTGTATAATCGCATCAATACCAGCGCCTTTGAGGAAGATACTGTCCCACAGAAGGCCAAGGATTTGTGTTATCGGTATGATGCGAAGCTGTACGTCTCGCCACTCATGAGGTGTTTTCAGTGCTTGCGTTTCAGGCACATATCTACGAATTATACGGTGCACCCTCTATGAGCTGTATGTGCCCTTGAGGGGTGCCTCTGCGATCCAACACTTGTGTGGGTTAATTAAAATAACAGACAACAGTCACTCTCCACGCTCGCAGGATCACCTGGTGTATAAGAAGGACCAGAAAGTACAGGAAGATAAATCCTTTGATCGTTTAGCTTACAGGCTCATCGGAAATATGACCAACTTCACCCTGTGTCAATGACTGCTACCTTTGCCTCTGTTATATCCTCTCTTCTCCATCTTCCTTTCCCCAGTGCCACCTCCCTCTTCATTCCCCCTTCCCTGTCCTCCCACTGCTACTCCCCCTCCCTCACTGGAGAAGTTTCCCTCTTCTTCCATACCACCGGTGATGAGTCTCCTTCGCCCCTGCATCTCCCACGCCAAAGGCGGGCTACCACAATTCAGCCACAGGACAAACAGTCAATGCTCCCCAAGGTCACAGACTCTCTTTCATTTCCAGATCTTTCATAAGCCTGCTCTCCCTGTCCTGCCATCCTTGACCTATCAAGGGAAGGTGGAGAAACATAAGTCCCAGGACAAGGCCCTCCTAGTGCCCCTGGAGGTGCCGTCCTCGCAACCTGACTCTGACCTCTTGTTTATGGATGTCACCCTCCTCATTGGTGACAGATGGTGACCCAGCAGTATGATTGGCTCCAGACCATTTGCCTCCCATTGTGAAACCTGCTCCATTCAGTGGAGCTGTAATGGATAGTACCATCACTTCCCTGAACTGCAATCCCTTATTGCCTTGCCCACTTGTATCGTTCTCTATGAACCCCAATTTACTGATGCTCACTCATCAACCATTTGTGGCTTCTGTGCATTCTGTTGTTATCAGTTAGGCCCTTTGAGAGCTTCCGTTGGCGTCTGCACATTGGTCTGTATGGACGTTGTTAGCACATGGACCGCTCTTCATACCACATTGGAAGCAGTTGTCATCTGGGTCCACTTTGTGGTCATTGTTTGCAGATCTTATCTCCCTCCCAACAGGTCAACTACACCTGCTGCCCTGACTGCACTCCTTCAGCATCTCGCTCACCCCCTTCCTCCCCTCCTCCCCCTTGGGGATTTTAATGCTCATCATCCTTTGTGGGTCAGCGCTTTTCATCTAGTCTTGCGGACCACACCTGTGCCTTCTTAATGGCAGAGTCGCTATTCATTTTAGTGCTGCGTATGGCTCTTTCCCTGCGTCTGATCTTTCAGACACTTCTCCTCCCCTTCTTCCTTCAGTACATGGTCGCCACACGATGACCTATGTGGTAGTGACTGCTTCCTGTTCAATCTCTTGTTCCCCTCCCTATAGCTTGGCTACCCCCTGCGCATTCCATCATACTGATTGGCCTCTGTATACCTCCCAGGTCATGTTTAAATCTTCTATGTCACGTTGTATTGATGACGTCGTACGTGGTCTGTCCAATAATATAATCAATGCTGCCAGCATTGCCACTTCCCACTCGACAGGCCTGTTCACCGTCAGCTAGTTCCATGGTGGAGCACAGTCATTCCCACATCCATTATCGTCGTCACGCCTTGTAACGTCTTAAGCAGCACCCATCCTCTATCGGTCTTATCTTTAATTTGCTTCACGCCAAACCCTGTTCCTTAATTAAACAGCAGGATGTGTTGCAAACGTTTCATCTCCTCTCTACGTTCTTCTGTCCCTTTGTAACAGGTGTGGGCAACACTCCACACCCTCCAAGGTTTTCAGTTACACTCTTTCATTCTGGGCCTTACCCTTTCAGGTGTCTTTTGTACAGATCCATCAGTTCTCGTGAAATACCTCGCGACCCATTTTGCGATCGCATCAGCGTCAGCCTCCAATCCAGTTGCCTTCCTCCTCGAGAAATAGTGGGCTAAAGTTTCCCACTAATGTTTTACCCCTTGTCATGCGGAATTCTACACCCTGATCCTGATCCATCCATAACCAATTGCTTCAACACGTGAAGCGTCCGCAACGTCAATATTTATTCCAGGTGTTTAACGGTATGTGGCTACAAGGCACTTTCCTCCCTCGATGAGGTAATCTTATTGTGGTTCCTGTCCTTCAGACCGGGAAATGATCCATCGTCTCTTGATAGTTACTGGCCAGTCAGCCTCACCAATGCACCTGCAAGTTACTAGGATAGATGGTGACTCGTTGGCTCAATTGTCCTCAAGTCCCACGACCTTTTATCTCCTTACCAGTGCGGTCTCCGATCTATCATCTGCTTTGACTGGAAACCGCAGTTCAGCAGGCCTTCTCTCAGTGCCAGCATGTCGTCGCTGTTTGTAAGGACTACTACACAGCTTTGCGCCATCACATCCTACTTATGGGAACTCCAGGGCCCCCCTCATTCAGATTTCAGGTTGGTTCCGTTTATAGCTCTCAGCACACCCAGGAGAATGACGTTCTGTAGGGCTCTGAATTAAATATCCTTCTTTTCACATCATTATTAATGGTCTTGTAGCCTCTGCCAGACCATTGCTCACCCCTGATTTATACATGTATGATTTCTGTATTGGGGGCAGCTCCCACTCTTTGGCCTTTATGGAACGACAGCTCTAGGGTGCCGTCTGACACAGTTATCTCCTTGTAAGTGCATTTCAGTCGCTGTCCATCCTTGTCCGCAGCTGTACCTCGACATCCAATACCCGACTGTGGTTCCCCAGTCCGTTTCTTTGGTCTTCTTCTGGACAACGAACATACTTTCTTGCCCCATATCCGTCATCCGATGGTAGGCTGTTTCCATAAACTTAATGTCCTCCGCTTCCTTGCCCACACCTCATGGAGTGCAGATCATTTGACTCTTCCCCACATTCATTGGGCATTAGTTCTGCCTTGTTTGGACTATGGTTGTCAAATGTACGGATCAGTTGCCCCTTCCAGACTGCTCCTCCTGAACCCAGCTCACCATCGTGATATCCGTTTAGCCGCTGGTGCCTTTTGCACTAGCCCTGTCGATTGTCTTCCTGTTGACGCTGGGATTCCTCCCCTTTCGATTCAGCAGTACCGGCTCCTGGTTTCCTATGCCATCACTGTCCACTCTTCCCTGCTAACCCCATTCTTTACATGATTTCAGGACGTCAGTCACCATCTTCCTGCCTTTGGGTGGTTTTACTGGTTAGGCTGCAACTCGCTTCTCTCTGTTATGATTTCCATCTCCCTCCTTGTCCTCTCCCAACCACCGCCCCCCCCCCCCCTCTCTTGCTTATTTCCGTGGCTGTGGATTCAGATGGATTTCTTTCAGGATCCAAATGCCTCCATCAAGCCAATGGTGTTCCATTGTTTGTTCGAACACTCTTACCAGAGTTTCAGGATGCCATTGTTCTAAATCCACCAGTCACGTGGGGTATGCCTTCACGTCTTCTGTTGGCATGCAACACCATCTCTTGCTGCCACATATGGGATGTTCACTATGGAACTGATGGTCATCTGTCAGGCTCTCTGGTTTATTAAACCGTACTTCCTCACCCAAGTTTTGTGAAGTGTGGACTCAGACTGGCCTGCAGGCTATTGCTTGGTGTCCTTCCTGCCTCCACTTGATTTCTGCCAACCAAAACCTTCCCGCCGATCTTGGTGTCGCTGCTTCTTCCATTGATTCCCTTTGGGTTCCTGGCCAATCCCAGCTAATCAACTGTGTCTGACTGGAGGGGTGGCCACCTACCCCATTCTCCTGGCTTTACATCAAATCCCTTTTTGCTCTGTTTTGGCCGATTCTTGGGATGAAGGGACTACCCCCCTGTCTGATAACTTCGCGTAATCAAGGAGACTCTCTCCGCCTGGCATTCTTCCCCTGCCTCCTGACAGAAATCTACCACACTTTTCCGCTTTCGTATCGGCCATACTGGGTTGACCCATTGTTTTTTGCTCCACAACGGTCTGTTCCCCTTTGTAGTTGTGAGGCTCCATCAAGATGATCCATATGTTGCTGGTCTTTTGCCCCTTCATGCTAAATACACACTCTAATCTTCCTTGTCCTGGATGTTAGCGGATAACTCTCACACGGTTATTTTTGGTCTCAAGTATTCTTTGCGAACGTGGTTTGTCGTCCCTCTGCGCTGGTATTGGTAATGGAGGCCTTGATCTTGCCTCAGCCACGCGGGGTAAACGTGCAGTCCAAGGCGTCTTGCCACGGTTCATGCGGCTTCCCCGTCGGAGGTTCGAGTCCTCCCTTGGGCATGGGTGTGTGTGTGTGTGTTGTGGTTAGCGTAAATTAGTTTCAGTTAGATTAAGTAGTGTGTAAGCCTAGGGAGCGATGACCTCAGCAGTTTGGTCCCACAAAACGTACCACAAGTTTCCAAATTTCTCGCCTCCACAGTGGCCTAGTTCTCCCTCCCCCCCATATTCCCTACAATTTACCGAGTGAGGTGGGCAATGGTTAGTACACTGGCTCTCGCGTTCTGGAGGACGATGGTTCAATCTCACATCCAGCCATCCTTATTTAGGTTTTCTGTGACTTCCCTATATCGCCTCAGGTAAATGCCGTGATGGTTCCTTTGAAAGGGCACTGCCGACTTCCTTCCTCATCCTTCTGAAATCCAATGAGACGAATGACCTCACAGTTTGGCCTCCACCCCCTAAATCAACTCAACCACCACTACAATTTCCTTATTGTTTTGTGCCACTTTGTTTCTCCTTTTCTTGTGTCTTCTTCCCATGATGTTGCCTCTGTTGTGATCATGGTATGGAGTGGGGTTCAGCAAAGTTCAGTGGCGGCGCCGGTGCCCCAACGTGTGTAACGTTCCTGGGGTGCCCTTGCTCTCAACTGTCCCCTCCCCCTCCCCCCACGCACGCCCCACCCTCCTCTTTCTGCTGCCCGAGCATACCTTTTGTCTCTTTGTTTGCCTGTTTTCTCTTCCACTCGACTGTACAGCGCTGTTGGTATTGTTTCTCACTTGGTTTCTTCCACCTTAGATCATGGGACTAATGACTCACTGTTTGGTTCCCTCTCCCCTCAACCAACCAACCATCGATTTGTTCACACGTACCTTACAGTTGTTGTGGCCTTCGGGGAAAGACACGTTTGACGCAGCTGTCCATTGTTGTCTGTCCTCTACAAGTCTCTTCATCTCTGCATAACAACTGCAACCCACATCCATTTTAATCTGCTTACTGTGTGCCTTGGTACCCCTCTACAATTTTACCTCCTATGCTTACCTCAATCACGAAATTAACAGTTTCAGTCAGGTTGTGGCATAAATTTTTTTTTCACCTGCATTCTGTTCAGTACCTCTTCATGTATTATCCGATCTACTTACATAACCTCTAGCATTCCCCTTTATCACCACATTTCAAACGTTTCGACTCTCTTCTTCCCTCTATTGTTAATGTCCACCTTTCACATGTACATAGCCGGCCGGTGTGGCCATGCAGTTCTAGGCGCTTCAGTCTGGAACTGAGTGACCGGTACGGTCGCAGGTTCGAATCCTGCCTCGGGCATGGATATGTGTGATGTCCTTATGTTAGTTAGGTTTAAGTAGTTTTACGTTCTAGGGGACTGATGACCACAGATGTTAAGTCCCATAGTGCTCAGAGCCATTTCACTTGTACATAACGCTGCAGTCTAGACGAATTGTTTCGCAAGAGATTACCTAATACTTAAATTTATATTAAGGGTACATTGTATGTCCTATGCCGCCAATGTTAAATTATCGAACTTTTTAAGACAACTTACAATTTTCCATAATTATTGAACGCATCTTTCTAGGTACACTGAATTAGAATTATTACTAAAATTATATTGTGGGGCATGTTATCTTTTTTTTCAAACACTCAATTTTTGGAAAGAATTTTGTAAATAAATGAACATAAAAACAAAACAACTCATGATATTTTAATTTTTCTAGTTCCATATGTGTTGAATCTCACACTTGGCATGCTGTGCAAATTTCATGTCTATACCATCAGTACTTTTTTTAGAAAACGGGTCATTTATTGCAAAAAGTGTGGTTTTTTATTACAAATTCTTATAAAGACCTACATTTCTGCATCTTTTATGCACTAGAATTGTCTGTGTCTTCTTCAGTGTCACAACAGCCCAGTGACAACTCATGATATTTTGATTTTTCTAGTTCCATATGTGTTGAATCTCACACTTGGCATGCTGTGAAAATTTCATGTCTCTACCATCAGTACTTTTTTTGGAAAACGCGTCATTTATTGCAAAAAGTATGGTTAAGAGATATTGAGTTTTAAAACTTTTTTATTACAAATTCTTATAAAGGCTTACATTTCTGCATCTTTTATGCGCTAGAATTGCCCTGGCCCATAGTCTGTGTCTTCTTCAGTGTCACAACAGCCCAGTGCTTGCCTCTTCTTTCTTGTTTCTTTTGTCACTTGCTAAGCAGCTAACTCTGCTTCACGTACACGAAGCTCATCCAGTTCCCACAGCCCTTCAGCTGTGGTCTGTACAAATCTTACCCCTAACTTCTCCAGAACCTTAAGTCTTGTGTAGTTCCCACCATTAAAAGTTATTACATCATCAGACACTGCTAGCTTTAGAATCATGATGCCAACAAATACGTTTTTAAGCTCACAGCACCACACAACACTATTGAAGGACTCATTCACATTCTGGGTCTTCCCATGTAAATACTTCTTTAGTAACTCAGGATTTGCCAAATCTCTGTAAATAGGTTTGGTGGGCTCCATTACTGCCAAAGGCAGAGAGTAAATTCATGCAGGGTCCCAGAAAATTCAGCTTTCCTATATTTACACCAAGTGTTTGGTGGAGGTGGACACAAAGCATGACATGGCTTTTCATCGGTTGATATTTGTTGAAAGAAAGTGCTCCACAGAGCTCTTTTCATCTTCTCTAAATTGTCACAGTTATCTCTAATAGCCTTCCCATAATATTCCTGTAATTCATCAATTACTTTGTCTGTTAGTCTTTCAGCACATTTTATTGTCTTGCCATCAGACAGTTTTGTGTTACACAGCTTCGTTGTTAGGTTACGTAGACGTGTTCCCATCCTTTTCTTGACATGTCCTACACACTCAAGTTTTTTATAGGAACATCATATGGCTGACTGTTTCGTACTGCAATGAAAGCCTTGCTGTCTCCATCACCTAAGCAATTCACATATCTGACACGTCTCTCATTCTGCGAACGCTGGAAAATGTTAACTGCTCCTTTTACCTGTATTCCTCCACTTGTATAATATTTTATACACTGCAGCTTAAGAGGTATTGTGTTCTTCTGGTTCACTGTATAACCTTAACAGTACTTCCTGAGAACTTCAAAATCCTAAACATTTCCAGTGTCAATACTTATTACAGATGTAAAACCATTTTTAGAACTAAACCTACGCTTTTGCCAGGACCCAACCACAGCAGTGCTGATGTCTCTGTCACCATCATTTTGTTAAACAGTTTCTGATGTTGCAGCAACCATTGAATCTTCAACCACAGCATTTACAGAGTCCTATATTGCTGTTACATATTTCATATTTGGCAAATTCAACACAGTGCAGAGAACATTACCAGCCTTTGCACCTTTACCAATGCATCTAAGGCCCAGTCTCACATTAGTTTCATACAATTCATTACCTGAAGATTTTGATGAAGTTTGAAATGCTTTTTCGTTTTTGCACTTCTCACATTTAATAATTAATTAAGACACAACACCTATTCTAGCTCCTATATCCTCATAAACGTCACCACCACAGAGACAGAAAGAGATGGTTACAGAAAGAACTTGTGCAAGGATTTGCAGATCAATAATGACGTTGTCCATAATATCATTACTTTCACCGCTGTCACCCGTTTCTAAAGTTCCTTTCCTTTTCGATGCACTAGGGGGCGTGGTCGCTTGAGAAACATTATCGTGGTTTCCTTCACTGCTAGCACACGTGTTTTCAAGTACTTCAGAAGAAAATGCAAGTCTCACCCATGTGTTACCCGCAAATTTGCGTTTTCATTTTATCTACGTATAAAAAGCAATAGAAGTTAGCTTACTACAAAACTAGCCAATAATCACACTACTTTTAGCGAAAACTAGTATCAGAAACAAAGTACTGATTTGTTTATTCGTAATGGCAGCTTCTGAAACGTAGCAGTGAGCACAAAACAAAGCAATTCACAGCCATCTAGACTGTATAGTTCCCAAGATATGACTGCTCAGCTGTGGCAGTATATGAGTAGCCGCGAAGTTTGACAGTCACACGTCAATATCCAAAATATTATTTGAAGGTCTCACAATTGTCTGATATTTATGTATTATAAATAAAAATGTTCAGGAAAGTCAAAAGTACATTATGGAGCAGAAAACAGAAAAAGTCAAATTTCAACGAATTTCACGTACAGTGTCCCCTTAAATGTTAAAAAAATTTTATTTTTAAGAACCTTTTTTCGTGCTATTGCCCGTATTTTGCCATCAGTTATTTTACTGAACAAATATAAAAAATCAGCTAGTACTTTTCAGTGACAAACTTTCTCGTACAATTTCCTCAGGCATCGTTTGATTTAATTCGACCCATTATCCTTGTTTCACTTTTGTTGATGATTACGTTACGACTGTTCAATCGAAATTCCATTGTCTTTGCTGCCTCTAATATTATTTACTCTCTACAAATGTGTGCAGGCTGAAAAATAACTGAATTTGGTCTCCTATTATGACACCTAAAGCGTTAAAACATCATTACAAAAAAAGGAGGAAATCATTGTTCAGTCCTTGTAATACTAAACACGCTAGAAAGCAACTGCAAGAAAGGCATCGTGCTCTTTCTTCCGCTGTTTCGTGTCATGGAAAGCGTTACATGGTAATGCATTGGGCATACAACACTCGTTTGATCTGTGTGTTACAGCATTTCAAAACCGTCTGCAGTACTGTTTTAGCACTAATAATATTAGCTTTATGGTGTCGTAAAGGTGGAAGGTAATTGCTGACGTCAGGGTAACGGTACTTCATGTGGGACAATGTCAGAGTCCCCCTTTACCAGCTTTCGCTCTCTCGAATGTTTCGTAAGTTTCATGTCATTCGCATGGTTTTTTGATTGTCCTTGTATTCTCGTAAGCTGTAACTAACGCTAACTGGCAGTTTTTCCTCATTAGCAAAAAAAGCCTCGTATAACGTACTCCAGCCAGTTGACAATAACTTTACTATCCGAAATCGATTTATTGTGGCTAGAGGATGCTGACACATCTTCAGATATACTATATCCAGCTGAAGCGACTCATTGACTATTAGATCTCATTGACTTTTAGATCCTGTTGAGTTAACAAAATACGAGGATGTTTGCTCCTCCTACAGTGGGTATGAGATTCGTTCAGTTACTCCCTTCCTCACTTTGCGTAACGAACCGGCGACCAGTATCCATAGCGAGCTTGTGGAAACCTACGGATCCGATATGATGAATCGTCACAGTGTTACCAAGTGGGTAGTGTTGTTTGACCAGGGCCGAACCGACATCCACGTCGACGAAAGAATTGATAGACTCTATGTCATTCTGACTCCTGACTCGCTCAAAAAAGTTTTCCACACACTTCTAGAGGTCTCGTGGGTGAAACTGCGTCAGAAAGACTTGGGTTCAGGAAGTTTTGTGCACGGTGGGTTCCAAAAATGTTGACTCGGGAACAATTTGAAGATCGAATGTCAGCTGCAAGCGAATTTTTTAAAAAAAATTCTAAATGGGAGCGAATCTTTTCTCGACACAGTTGTGTCGTTGGGATGGGACACTGTAACTCACCAACCCTACTCCTCTGACCTGGCATCGCCGTATTACCACATTTTCACTAAATACAATGAGTCCTTTGGTTGACAGAGCTTCTCAAACGATGACGAGGTCATGGAGAGAATAACAAAGTGGCTTCAGGAAGTGAAGCGGACGGTATACGACGAGGATATACCAAAGTGTTTCCCGGCTTTCAGAAGTGTACTGATCTCAACGGCGATTATGTGGTGAACTAATAACATCTTTTGACATATACGATGTAATTTCCATTTTTCCACTTGTTAACAACGTATTCTTGCTTCCTGGATGCCCCTCGTGTATTCCGTGAAGTTCCTTCCTTATGTTTGTTCGGAAATTGTGAGATGGACAGCATTCACTGACAGCAGCAATGGTTGTCGCTAATAGAACCGATTATGCAATAGTCTGTCAGAAAGCAGCAATGCCGGAAGACTGTACCAAACTTGGAGAGCTTCGATGAAAGGGGTACGATCTCGCAGTTGAAGCTGAACGTCAGTAAATGTAATATACACTGAAGCGCTAAAGAAAGTGTTAAAGGCATGCGTATACCAGACGGAATACGGCGCTGCAGTTGGCAATGCTTATATAAGACAACAGGTGCCTGCCGCATTTGTTAGATCGGTTACTGCTGCTACAATGGCGGGTTATCATAATTTAAGTGAGCTTGAACGTGGTGTTATAGTCACCGCTCGAGAGATGGGACACAGCACCTCCGACGTAGCGATGAAGTCGGGATTTGCCCTTAACGACCATTTCACGAGTGTACCACGAATATCAGGAATCCAGCAAAACATCAAATCTCTAACATCGATGAGGCCGGAAAGAGATCCCGCATGAACGGGATCAACAAAACTGCAGAGAATCGCTCAAAGTGACAAAAGTGCAACCTTTCCGCAAATCACCGTAGATTTCAATGCTGGGCAATCAACAAGTGTCAACATGCGAACAATTCAACGAAACGTCTTCGATATGGGCTTTCAGAGTCGAAGGTTCACTTGTGTACTCCTTGATGACTGCACGACACAGGGCTTTACGCTTTGCCAGGGCCCGTCAACACCGACATTGCACTGCTGATGACTCGTCGGACTAGTCTCGTTTAGCCGGCCGGAGTGGCCAAGCGTTTCTAGGCGCTACAGTCTGGAACCGCGCGACCACTACGGTCGCAGGTTCGAATCCTGCCTCGGGCATGGATGTGTGTGATGTCTTTAGGTTAGTTAGGTTTAAGTAGTTCTAAGTTCTAGGGGACTGATGACCACAGTAGTTGAGTTCCATAGTGCTCAGAGGCTAGACTCGTTTGAAATTGTATCGAGCGTATGAACGTGTACGGATATGGAGACAACCTCATGAATTCATGGACCCTGCATGTCAGCAGGGTACTGTTCAAACTGGTGAAGGCTCTGCGTGTGCAGTTGGAGTGATATGAGACCTTAAGAACCTTCAACATCGCAGCGCGTCAGCAATCGTTGGTTCATATATTAAAAAACTAAAAACCCACCTCGATTGCGAAAAAAGCACCTAGTGTTGAGTGTTAACCCAGGTTTCGGCGTAGATAACTACACCTTCTACAGAACAACAATAAAACCCAGAAGTGCCTAAGAAGACCTTTGTCAATGATTAAAAGAACACCATGACTATACATTTATAAACGAAAAAGAAAAGGAAAACACAAACAGTACATGTGTACAAAGTCAAAACCACTACTTAACTTAATGGTGTACGCTCCACCTCACACCGGCCTATGTTCGATGGGCCAAGACCCGCCATAAACTGCAGCTACAAACGGTCGCTTACTTACAAGCCTGACCCGCTATCTATGCACATGCGCAAGACAAGGGAAGTTACTTGAATGCGCTTGCGCATACGAATACGAGAAATTTTATACACGGGTCGAGGCTAAATAGCCTATATATTCCCAACCGTGGATATGTATAGCCATGGTGTTCCTTTAATCAATTACAAAGGTCTTCTTAGGCACTTGTGGGTTTTATTGTTGTTCTGAAGAAGGTGCAGTTATCTACGCCGAAACCTGGGTTAACACTTAACACTAGGTGCTTTTTTCGCAATCGAGGCGGGTTTTTAGTTTTTTAATATGATATGAGACCCCTGATACGTCTACATACGACTCTGACAAGTGACGCGTACGTATGAATCGTGCCTGATCACCTGCATCCATTCATATCCATTGTGCATTTCGACGGACTTGGACAATTCCAGCAGGACAATCCGACACCTCAGACGTCCAGAATTGCCGCAGAGTGGCCCCAGGAACACTTCTGAGTTTAAACACTGAAGCTGTCCACCAAATTCCCATTGTTGTCAAATTTATTACGGAAAAGTAACTCGTCCACAAAGAAGTCGTTAAAAAAAACATTCTTCAGAATTTATCATTGGTCTCGCGCACTTAACCTAGTTCGATTAACAGAAGAGGTAGAGAAGATGAAACGAAGAGAAGCCCATTTGGTCACAGGATTGTTAACTCGGAGCGAGATCTTCTGGCTTGTTAGGCTGCGTCATATTTCCTTCTAAAATAATCGACGTTTCGACCCTCTGCTTTCTTCAGGTTGTTTCGGTGTCCACTATTGCTAGAACACTGTCAGAGACCAGTGTGGCGTTCTTTTATAAAGGGGAGATTTCCAGCGTTTGTGCTGCATAAGTGGGAGTCATTGGTTAAATTCTTGTGGCTACCATTGGAGAGCCATCGTCATAGGCTAGTACTCCCGTGTTGATACAGGAGAAGGGGTGTTATTGGCTAAATTCTTGGGATTACTATTGGCAACCCATCGTTACTGTATAGGAAGGCACTATTCTACACTTACGCTGGAGCGGGTTTATTGGTTTAAATTCTTCCTATTGCTATTGGTTCACCATCGTCATTGGGTAGATGCGAAACGGACAGAGCAAGAGAGGGGGAATGTTTACCCAAAATATTACTGTCCGCCGAGATGACTTGCAGCGCGTTGTTTGTACTGCTCGCACACCAAGGCCGCATATTCACTTCCTTGATGGCGGGGTGCGACGCTGTAGGAAGCCCTTTAGCCCTCCTTTCTGTTGAAACGACATTCTCAGAAATTTCAACCGCTTCTCGGACCTTTCTTCTGTAAATGTACGTTTCCTTAGCCAGCACACGTACGTGATTAAAATCGATGTCAGAGCTGTAGGGGTGGACCCCTATTGCCAATTTTACCCTTTGTTTTAGCCGTGTATGCTGTTCGCGGTACTTCATGCGTTCTTTAATAGTTCTTCCCGTTTCCCGTATATACACTTTGCCGCAGCCACATGTCACTTGATAAACACCTGCATTGTGGAGCCAATCAGGTGCGTCCGTTTTTCGTCGGAAGATATCTTTTATTTTCTTTTGACCAAAGAACTTACACTGACAATTGTGGCACATGGCCACCGTTCGGGTGGAAGCAGGCCTCAGCAGGTCTCCACGCTCAAAACTCAGTGGCAGTATGTGGGTTCTCGTAAGCCCAAATGTGTGTGTTGCGGATGTTCATAATACCGCCTCGGGTAAATCACGCTTCGTCTGTGAACAACACGTCCACGAGGAATTATGGGTCATTCCCAGATTGAGAAACAATCCATTGGCAGGAGGCAACCGCCGCTGGAAAGCCAGGTGCGGCCAGGGCTTGGACACTATGTGCATGATGGGACCGATGCACTTGATCGCCACTGCGGTCACTTCTAATACGAACTTCTCCCTTCGAGGTGGCTGCACCTACATGGACGTCGCACGTTGGGTTTACATGAACCGGTGTGAAGCAAGTACTGTTGGAGGTCGTGAACATACTGCTGTCTGGTTGTCTCGTCTGAGGAAACGCGTTGTGACAGAATCATGTTGCTCCCGAGCATTGTCATTAGCTCGCCCATAGATGCCGTGATGAAGCTGATGTCAGGTATTTGCTCTTCTGAACTTGTGTTGTGTGTGTGGAGCCATGACAACAGTTCCGATGCTACACACACACACACACACACACACACACACACACACACACACACCATGTTCGCTTTGAGAACTGATACCTGGAACAAACATTAACAATATTGTAACAGTAACATGGGTGCACTTGTGTGTACGTCGTATGTTCGTATGTTTGTTCGAGTTATTTGCCGGTTTTATTCTCCTCTACTCGATCCATTCGTTTGTACCTGTAACAGTCAAACGTACTGCCAACCGTTGTAGATGCTTCCGTCGTGGCAATAAAATGAAGTCTTCCTGTTTCCTTGTCATTTGTACCTTATACTGTAAAAGTAAATACTGTTTCCAGGATTAGATTTTCACTCTGCAGCGGAGTGTGCGCTGATATGAAACTGTGTGCCGGACCGAAACTCGAACTCGCGACCTTTGCCTTTCGGAGGCAAGTGATCTACCAATTTTTTTTTTTTTTTTGGTTTTAAATCTCATTTTTGTTCGAACGTTCGTTGAATCTGCTCGGGGCGGACGTCGAGAGACACCCATTTCAGTTTGTTGTTGATCCATTAACTCAGTTTTTTTATTACAGAGGGCAGCTAACCCTCTGACCAAACACGCTGAGCTACCGTGCCGGCAGCCAACTGAGCTACCCAAGCACGACTCACGACTCCTCCTCACAGCTTTAATACCGCCGGGAGTGCTAGATCTGCAAGGTTCGCAGAAGAGCTTCTATGAAGTTTGGAAGGTAGGAGACGAGGTGCTGGCGGAAATGAAGCTGTGAGGACGGGTGCTGAATCGTCCTTGGGTGGCTCAGTTGGTAGAACACTAGCCCGCAAAAAGCAGAGGGCCCGAGATCGAGTCTCAGTCCGGTACCAAGTTTTAAGCTGCCAGGAAGTTAAATACTGTAATTTTGATAGATTTGACGATAGCGAACGATGAAACTGGACTTTAATGTTGAAATGTCCACTCAGCCACCTATTTACAAAACACATCAACGGTACTATTTTCCACACTGTAAATAGTTGGTTGAGCGGACATTTTGACATTAATTTTTTACAACCACGATCTCGTGTCATTTAATGATAATAATTAGACTATAAAACGTGAAACATAAAAACATAACTGCCTCTACGATAACTTTGTTACTAAAATGAAGATTACGATCTACATTTACATTCACTTCTATGCGAGTTATCCTATGGTGGAGCAAACTGGTCACACACTCTTCCAAGAAAACAGGCTCTCCTAGCGTACGCCGTCAAGTTTCACGATCACATCGTCGGTTTTCCTCCAAAGATTTCCATTGGAGTTCCTCGAGCACTCTTGCAACCACAGCTACTCATCTCCGAATTCGTACTTTGTCTCGAATGACAGAACGGTTTTACTTACACCATAACAGAGTATTTGCACGACGTCATTCATACGTTGAAATTTCCGTCATGTGCTGAATTTACGTTGATTAGTACGGTATGCGTGCACGTATTATGTTACGACTTTAGTTTATTCTGTGGCACAGTCAGGTAGGAAAGTTGACAAAAAGAAGAACACTGTTTCAGTACGTGGCTTAAATTATTTGTCCGACAGAAATATGAGCCATGTACCGAAATAGTGTTTTGTTTTTGTCTTCTTCTCTTCTCTTCTTCTTCTTCTTCTTCTTCTTCTACTAGATTGTGCCACATGGTACTTCAAAGTCCTAGCACAACTTATACATATCGTACTAATCCACATAAATCCACTTGATGACAGAGCTTTAAACTTTGAAACGTGTCGTGGAACTAAATACTTATTGGTACAATAAACTTGTTATTTAATTAGATATCAATACGTTGTCTGTTGTTACGTCCATTTGATGAGGACGACAAGCGTTGAAACACTGCTCTAGAATCAGTCGCATCAGCGATTTGTATGAAGTTTGCTTTACAGAATCATTTAACTTCCAACGCATCATATCTTCTACTCACCTCATTTAACATCAGTTTTACTTGCAATCGCCGTTTCTTATCAGTTATTAGTACGACCTCCAAGCACTTAGGGTCAACACTTACACCACTGTTCTCGTAATTAGGTACTATCTGGCCCTATTCCTTTGTCACAGCTATTTAAAATCATAAATTTTGTCGAAGTCTTTTTGCATCTCTCATATCTCCATATTCTCTTATACATGCTAAATGCCGTTCTGAATAGACCTTTTACCTCACACGTAGTGGCTGATGGCTTTTAGCTTAACTAAATAACCATTCTACTGTTTCTTCAAATTACCGGTTCTCATACTGTGGGTTCACACTACAGGGTGATTCAAAAAGAATACCACAACTTTAGGAATTTAAAACTCTGCAACGACAAAAGGCAGACCTAAGCACTATCTGTCGGCGAATTAAGGAAGCTATAAAGTTTCATTTAGTTGTACATTTGTTCGCTTGAGGCGCTGCTGACTAGGCGTCAGCGTCAGTTGATGCGAAGATGGCGACCGCTCAACAGAAAGCTTTTTGTGTTATTGAGTACGGTAGGAGTGAATCGACGACAGTTGTTCAGCGTGCATTTCGAACGAAGTATGGTGTTAAACCTCCTGATAGGTGGTGTATTAAACGTTGGTATAAACAGTTTACAGAGAATGGGTGTTTGTGCAAAGGGAAAAGTTCTGGACGACCAAGAACGAGTGATGAAAATGTAGCACGCATCCAGCAAGCATTTGTTCGCAGCCCAGGAAAATCGACTCGCAGAGCTAGCAGAGAGCTCCAAATTCCACAATCAATTGTATGGAGAGTCCTACGAAAAAGGTTAGTTATGAAACCTTATCGTCTGAAATTGGTTCAAGCACTGTCTGCAGCTGATAAGATTAAAAGAATCGATTTCTGTGATTTTATCCTTGCTCAAATGGAAACAGATGAATCTTTCGTTTCAAAGATTGTGTTTAGTGATGAAGCAACTTTCCACACTAACGGGAAAGTCAACCGTCACAATGTCTGTATATGGGGCACTGAGAATCCGCGGGAAACAACTCAGTATGAACGTGACTCGCCTAAGGTGAACGTTTTCTGTGCCATTTCAGCCAGTAAAGTTTTTGGTCCCTTTTTCTTCGAAGGTGCTACTGTAACTGGACTACAGTATCTGGAGATGTTAGAGAATTGGCTGTTCCCTCACCTCGAACAAGAAGCACAACAATTCATATTTCAGCAGGATGGAGCGCCACCACATTGGCACTTATCTGTCCATAACTACCTGAACGTCAACTACCCGAGGCGATGGATCGGCTGCCAGGCAGCCCGTGACAGAGCACTTCATCACTGGCCTCCAAGATGCCCTGATCTTACCCCCTGCGATTTTTTCTTATGGGGGTATGTTAAGGATATGGTGTTTTGGCCACCTCTCCCAGCCACCATTGATGATTTGAAACGATAAATAACAGCAGCTATCCAAACTGTTACGCCTGATATGCTACAGAGAGTGTGGAACGAGTTGGAGTATCGGGTTGATATTGCTCGAGTGTCTGGAGGGGGCCATATTGAACATCTCTGAACTTGTTTTTGAGTGAAAAAAAACCTTTTTAAATACTCTTTGTAATGATGTATAACAGAAGGTTATATTATGTTTCTTTCATTAAATACACATTTTTAAAGTTGTGGTATACTTTTTGAATCACTCTGTATTAGCAAGAACTCGCTGAGGAAGCGACAGTAGACTGTTCGCTCACGATGACTTTGCGGATTTCCCAGAGATCCTTCAGTACAACGCAAGAACGATTTCTCCACGATCGTCACCGCTTCCTTCTGCGAACGTTTCGTGTCACGGGTAACAAATCACTGTCTCTAGCGACCTGGACGTCAGCAACAGATTGAGCAAGGAGGTCGCGCGTGCCGAGATTCTCTTTCTAGAGGCAACTCTGTTTCATTTGCCCTCTTACTTACAGAGTAATTAGGACCTACGTTCCAGTGGCTTTGCCTGCAAATGTTAATTAACAGCAGTTTTTTTCCCCTCAACTCACAATATCGTGACGGAAGCGAACATAGCGATCGCCATTTTCGAACTGAATTCGGAAATTATGTGATCGCCAACATAACCAGTTAACGTGGCACGAAGTCTTTCTACTTCTTCGGTTCAGACTGCTTTGCAATTTAATTCTGTCATCGACAGTAAAATTAAAACAAAAAATTTACGTGCTGGAGTCGATTTGTGTTAGCTGATGGGCAATGATACATGGGTTGTGCAAGAATAGGTGCCACGCAGACGGAAAGTTCTTTCACTTACGGCACTTGAGCCATGCGTACTGTGGAAGAGGCCTTAGAGCTCTAACAAAGGGCTCATAGTGACCGGGAAAACACTCAAGTCATTTCCATTTTCACTAATGGTCATAGTACAGTTGCACATTACTAAATATCTATATCGTCGACGTCAGTCTGTTGTGGAATTATGAAATATACTTTATGCTCATGTATCGTGACGTGTTTGCAGAACGAAAACCTCCTCTATAAAAATCCACACGGAATCCGCAGACAGAGATCATGCCACGCTCAGTTCTCTCTGCTCGACAATTAGATCCACAGCGCTATAGACATCGACGCTGAGGTTGGTTCCGTGTTCCTTGACTTCTGGAAGGCATTTGACGCCGCCCTACACTGGCGTTCAGTGGAAGAAGTTCGAGCTTTGCAACTGGATTCAAGACTTCCTCGCAGAGAGAACTGAGTACGTCGCTCTTAACTGAACAAGGTAGACAGATGTAAATGTAATTCCGGAGTATTCTTGGAAGTGGGATGGGACAGTTACCATTTAGAATGTATATAAATGATCTGGTAAAAAGCGTCGCAAGTTCCTTAAGACTGTTCGCAGATGATACAGTTGTGTATGAGAAATTAGCATCGCCAGAAGACAGTATCGGTTTGCAAACTGACCTACGGAGGATCGATGAATGGTGCAGGCCCTGGCTTTTGGCAGCGTAAATAAATCTAAAAATTGCACATGCGTAGGAGATGAAATGCCCACTGTACAATTACGCTATTGGTGGCAAATTCCTGGAAAGTGTAGCTACTGTAAAATAAGTAGGTGCAACCTTGCGTAGCGACCTTGAGTGTAATAACATAATATAAACAGAAGATAATGCAGACGCCAGACTGAGATTCATACGAAGAATCTTAAGAAAATCTAATTAATCCGTGAAAGAAGTGGTTTACAAAATATTTTCTCGGCCGAGTCTTCAGTATTGATCATCGGTGTCGGACGCTTTCCAGACTGGATTAATGTCGTTTAGCCGGCGCAACAGCGTTACTGAGGTGTTCAACAAACCGCAATGCCATACGCTACAAAAAGAGCTTTGTAAGTCACGGAGAGGTTTACCATTGAAATCCCGAGTGAGTATTTTCCTAGAAGAATCAGACAACATATTATTTCCTCCTACATTCGTCTCGCGAAATGGTTACGACGAGAAAATTCGAGAAATTTCGCTTAATACGGAGATTTACCGATACTCATAGATTAATAGGGAATGGAAGAGGGAAGGGAGGATCAGATGCGGTACCAGAAGTACCCTCCGCCAAACAACGACCTGTGGCCTGCGGAGTACTGATGTAGATGTATATAAACAGTGTTTTGCAACAAAAATTTCATTCAGGACCGTTGGTACGAAAACGTAATCATGTGCACGGATGAGATTATTTATGTACCGGCAGTATATCTTATGCTTTTGTTTCTCGAATATAACATGTTCAGCTGAGCTCTTTCAGTATCACCTTGGAGAGCAATTTATTACTAGGATTAAAACATTAGCTAGCCACTACTATTTGCTGTCTTTACTTAATATGTACCGTCGATTATACGTTCATTTAAAGGTGGAAGTGCATGTTGCATGAGATATCTTCTACCTTTTGTTGTTGACAGATATTCTCAGTGACCTACACTAAATTAATTTCCATGGATTGGTAGTCACCTGCAAGAAAAGCAGATATTAGAAAACAAATTATCAATGTTTGTGAATATATTTTCTTCTGAAAAAATTATCTATCGAGTACAAAGGTAAAGTATACCATCACGCCGCAATTCTTAAAGGAACGTATCAAATCTTCTGCATGTTGCTCATGTAGAAACCTTGTGTCACATCTGAAAGCATCAGTGTATCAAAATTAATAACATGATTAACAATAACGAAAGCTTCTCGACTCAGTTTATGAAAGGCCAGTAGTTGAAAGCCACACACTCGACTAAGTACCTCAAACACTTGTTCAGAGACATAAAGGTCTGGTGACAGGTAAGAACGTAGCAGTGGTGACATGCGATCTTCAAAGTGAATATGTGAAGTACATCAAAGTAAACCCGTACTGTCATTTGAAGGTGAGCCTATCGGACTCATAACCGTCAGCGACTCTGGTTTGAATAAATCGAATTAATACTAGTGGATAATTGCTGTTTATTCCAGTTACTACGTGACCTATATCACGGGCTCATGCATTTAGTTTTCTACAACACAGCATTCTACGAGTTTACGAAGGACGCTGCCTGCTAAGCAGTTGAGATATAGTGCTGTTACCGTCTTCAGCAACGCCACCAACACCGTGGTAATTGATGTTACGAAGGCTATCAAATCCCAAAGAGAAGCTAATTTAATCAACGCATTCTTTTGTGCTGTCGCATAACTACTACATTTCCATGTGAAGTTATTCATATATTCTGTAATTTCGTTGTTATTTGTTCTGTGTGAAAGAGTTTAAAATTCAATCTGTGGGACTTTAATTTTTCCGATGTAGTGTTGATCATATTTTTCGATTTGAGTGTATGTAGTGTTTTTATTGTTCATACAGTATCCACGATAATTTTCCTGCTCACCCACTTTGTCCACTATTATACTGTACCTTTTTTCCAAATTTTGTCTCCGTTAGAAGGTATATATTTTATTTTTTACTGTTTCTGAGCCGTGCTAGAAATTGCTGTTTTGAAGAGTGCGCCGCAGCGCGTAGTGTGAAGCAGTCGCCCTTCGTTTCTGGCGGTGGCGCCGCTGTGGCAATCGCAGCTTTGGTGTCTCCCTCTGGTGGGAAAGGGGAAAGGTTGCTTGTTCACGTGCATTTAAGGGACGATATGAGCTCGCCAGTCGGTCAGTCTCTAGTCCGCATTTGTTAGGCAGTTGGTGTCTGTCTGGCGTTCGGATCAACCTTTAAAGCCGGCAAAATGAGAGTCTTTTCACTCCGCCAATAAGTGAAATCAGCGAGTGGTCGCCCGGTCGGGGCTTAGTTCCTGCATCTGAGTCTGCACGTTAGGCCGCCAGTCTGCTCGAGTTTGCTCAGGCAATGGTCATTGGCGGTTGGATGGATCGATCCAACCGCCAAAGACGATTGCCTGAGCAAACTCGAGCAGACTGGCGGCCTAACGCGCAGACTCAGATGCAGGAACTAAGCCCCGACCGGGCGACCACTCGCTGACACAAGATGACTTGTCCGTCTTGAGCGTCGGCGCATGTGAGGTCGCCACGTGAGTCCAGTGGGCCGCGCCGTATAGCGAGGAGTAATGACTTCGCGGTCGACACGTGAGCAACAGGAGTCAACCCACGACATCGGTCTGGCCGGGGCGAGCTGCGACGCCGTGAGACGGGAGATCGGCGCGCCTTCCTGCGTCCGTTGAAGCGGCTGGCAGCGGACGGTTCGGGAGAGCGACTTGGGGGTGCTGCGCCAGGTATTCTCGAGAAATGGCAGTTTATTAGAAGGTAAGTCATTGGTGATATGTTGTTTGATTTACTCTTGTTAAATTCTACTTGTTCTCTTGGTGAGGTCACCAGCCGTTTTGCTTTGGGATCGTGTGGTGTGCGTACTGTAAAGACCTTAGGTACACACACCATCAGGTTATTTGACTTGTCGCTCTAGCGAAGTAGGCAAGTGTCAGCAATATGTCTCGTGGTCTTATCGTGGCGTGTTTATCTTCTGCCGTTAGGTCAGACGATAGAAATGCCACTTGCACGTTTAAAGTAGCAGATTGACGGTGACCAACTTTAAACAGAACTTGATTATTTTTACACACATTTATTAAAATAATAAAAATCATAGATATTACGTAACTTGGTTCTGGATGCTGTTTACAATTGACAATCTGAAGTTCCTTTGGTCTTGGTACGTTAATCTTATTCTCACATATCTCTGATACTTGACAAAGGGTCTATACATTTATCTTCATGGCTATGTACAGGAATATGATAATCTTATTAGGCGCAGACTGAAACTTAACCATAGACTGGTAAATACAAATGCAGACTAATGCAGACTAGGGCAGACTGACTAATCGGAGGTCTCTACACCCGTTATAATACCTCGCGCGTTCATGTATCACTGCGCGAGTGTGATCCGCGAGGAGAAAAGGTTCTACGTTAGCAGCAATCTCATTGGCTGCGTTACATATTAATACGCGGATCGGCGGAAGCAGAATTTGGTCCTTCTTTATGGCAGCGCCATCTCGTAGTGCGGAGACGGACGAGCGCTGCGCCTGCACTGTTGTGCTTAGCGGGGCGCGCTCTAGTGGGAAAGTTGCGTACGCGCTGACTACGCGGAAATATGTACACAACAGGTCGTCCCACCATTCTTCTTCGTTTGGCCACCCGCGGGAAGGTGGTTATTTATGAATTGGGTGGTCCGTTTTTCCCTTTTGGAGTAGGGGCGGGTTAGAGCAACCTGCGGTTCGGGTTGTTCGGTAATCTCCCCATCAATCTACCGTACGTTAGTAGCTGCCTCTGTCATGTTTGTCGGATTTGGTGTCTTAACGAATTTATTGCTTGGAGTGTAACGGCCTAATACTTGAAATATGTTTTGATCTTTCGAAACTTTTGATATTATTGCCTATGATCTTGAGAGGCGGTATCTGTGTGCTCTACACTACCTTAACTATTGTTTGGCCAACCTTGTAGAATTTTATATAAGATTGCATTTCATGGGCTTTTATTTAAACGATCATTTCAGTATATGAAGTTATCGTGTTGCAGATCTGCACCACTGTAATCTTTCAGAGGCTGTTGTGAGTGGTCGTAACTACGACCGTGTCAAAAGGGAGCGGCCAGGTTCTCTGCCCGAAAGCTCATACAGTCAAAGCTTGTTTCTTTCTGCCTCTGAATAAATTGTAACTTTGGTATTTAGAAGGTGCTTTTCGATCATAATTTTAAATCTGTTTCTTTTAAAAAATGCTTTTAGGCACTATTAAAGTGAATAAAATTCCCATTTGTTAAAAGGAATTTGGTTTTGATTTTATCAGTTACTCCCTGGCAACTACTTCCATGCTTACATATTGTGATTAAGTGTGTTAATGTTCTTGATGAATCGCTACTAAATAAAATAAATTCTTAAGAATATTCTTTGAAAATAAATCACGTTTCAGTTTCTTTAAATTTTATTTCTTGGATGTTGAATATGTGTGGACGTCTTTTTTCTGTCTTCGTGTCGATATCATGGGCACCTGGAAAAAGAAATTTCATTTTCAAATCTCCTGTGTCGTATTCTGATGAAAAGAAACGCTGTTTGAGAAGCCGCAATTCTTATCGTGAAAAATTCAATAGTGTGTACTTGATTTTGAAATTAAATAAGAACTTTTGAAGTGGGCGTTGGCATATCTACAGTCCACTTTTCGACCTCTTCCGCCAAGTTGGATGTTGTCTTATCCTGCCCACTCGTGTAATATAGAGTGCTTAGGAAGCTGTCTTCTCGGATAGCTAGACTACAATTCAAGCAAATCTTAATAATGGAGTTTATTACAGTAAGTTTAATTGACAATCCTTAACTTTGCGTTTTACACAAAGATGGTTCGCAAGCAAATGGCAACATGCAAATAATCAATGTCTTTCTATATACAAGTCACGGCTAAAGCTTTGCCGGCCACGGTGGTCTCGCGGTTCTAGGCGCGCAGTCCGGAACCGCGTGACTGCTACGGTCGCAGGTTCGAATCCTGCCTCGGGCATGGATGTGTGTGATGTCCTTAGGTTAGTTAGGTTTAAGTAGATCTAAGTTCTAGGGGACTGATGACCACAGCTGTTAAGTCCCATAGTGCTCTGAGCCATTTGAACCAGCCATTTTTTGCTAAAGCTTTTGGATGACGGCTCGTCTTCTGGTGCCCCCCTATAGGGGCCGCTCCTGTCGTGGAGTCGTCGCAGTCAGCGTGCAGTTGGCTGACGTCGTCTCGCAACACTCTCTGCTGTAACGTTCCAGGCCGACGTGCCCGCCCTTGATGTTGCGCCGGAACAGATACAGTGGTAGGCCTGATCGGCCGTCCGTCAAACTCGCCTCCCGATCAGCAGCCATGTATAGCGTATGTTCGACACACAAGCTGCTCAGTTGCCAGCGAGAGAGATGGCTCAGCTAGTGGTAACACACCGGAGTCGAATCGGATGGACGGCTGTGGAAATCGCCATCTGGCCTTCAAGACTTACAAGGGGAGGCCGCCAATTGTGAAATTCAGATTCGATTGATACTGCGCATAATAAAACTCATGGCCAGAGGTGTAATGTGGCAAAGCACCAAGATGTACTTCTCAGCCGTTGTCGAGAAAATCGACAGTTAAAAGAAACCGTTGCGGTGAAATACTCTCTACGATTGATAATTTTCTCCAGCGTCGTGGCGCAGCGGTAAGCGCTCGGGTTTTTAATCCAAAGGTCGCCGTATCTATTCTCGTGCAATGCAATTTTTTTTTATAATTAGATTTTGTAATTCAAATATATATATATATATATATATATATATATATATATATATATATATAAACAAAGATGAGGTGACTTACCGAACAAAAGCGCTGGCAGGTCGATAGACACACAAACAAACACAAACATACACACAAAATTCAAGCTTTCGCAACAAACTGTTGCCTCATCAGGAAAGAGGGAAGGAGAGGGGAAGACGAAAGGAAGTGGGTTTTAAGGGAGAGGGTAAGGAGTCATTCCATTCCCGGGAGCGGAAAGACTTACCTTAGGGGGAAAAAAGGACAGGTATACACTCGCACACACGCACATATCCATCCACACATACAGACACAAGCAGACATATATTGCTTATGCATGTTGGTGAAGGCGGATCGCTCTCCAATTGTACCGCCTCCATTTTTCCGTTTGTTTAACAGGGTGTACCAAAGCTCTCCCGTCCGCACTGATTTTCGACGATGTTATAAGTTGCGCTAGGGACCGCATCTACCTTCTTTCGAAGTTAGCGGGCAACTACGCTAGTTATGCGGCGGCTCGTTTCGGCCCATTCAACGTTTGTTCTTCAAGTGTAACGAGCGAGTAACAGAGTTTATATTTCATACCTGCCACAGCAAATTTGTGTTCGTGGGGTCTCTATTCTAATTCGAACGTTTGACTTACGCTATACGTATTCGTTTCAGAACATCGTTTCTACGACTTCCGTTAACTATAGGTGGTTAACATTATGAAGACAATTAATAACATTTGTGAAATACAACTTTGTCTACGGAAAACATAATGATGTTCGAAGTCGCCAGTTTTTCCACGACAAACGACTTTCAACAACTTATTATATGCATAATTGTTGCAACTGATTGCCAGGAATTATATATATATTTGAATTACAAAAAACAAATACTAAAAAAAAAGGTTGCATGGCGCGAGATTCGATCCGGCGACCGTCGGATTACAAAGCCGAGCGCTTACCGCTGCACCACGACGCTGTAGACAGTTATTAATCGTAGAGACTATTTCACCGCAACGGTTTCTTTTAACTGTCGATTTTCTCGACAACGGCTGAGAAGTGCATCTTGGTGCTTTGCCACATTACACCTCTGGCCATGAGCTTTTATTATGCGCAGTATGAATCGAATCTGAATTTCACAATTGGCGGCCTCCCCTTGTTAGATTTTCCGTTTGATTTATGGCTGTTGGGGGGGGGGGGGGTTACTTTTTTTAAAACGTACTGAGAACTTCCTTCCGCGTCTTTAAGTAATTCGACCCTATGCTCCACTCTAATGGTAGGATGTAATGCACCGATACCGGTTACAGCGAGACTCAAAAAAATGTTGGGAAATTTTCAAGTACATTGTTTAAACTGCAGCGTTGTAGGTTTCCGACTGTTCGAGGTACAAAAAATGGTTCAAATGGCTCTGAGCACTATGGGACTTAACTTCTGAGCTCACCAGTCCCCTAGAACTTAGAACTTCTCAAACCTAACTAACGTAAGGACATCACACACATCCATGCCCGAGGCAGGATTCGAACCTGCGACCGTAGCGGTCGCGCGGTTCCAGACAGTAGCGCCGAGAACCGCTCGGCCACCACGGCCGGCTTTTGAGGTGCAGAATCAGAGTCGGGTTACGACACTAGTGAGCCTTCCCAGTAGCGTATTTGTCCACTTTTGGAACCCAATACAACAGAGAAGCTGCGAGGGACGGAGTCAAGAAATCATTGGCCCGCAGATTTCTGGAGGTGTGTGCCGACATGACTACTCATAGGTCGCGCAGTTCCCGTAAAGTGTCAGAGCCAGTCTCTGTGCGCTCGGAGTTCGAAACCTATACCGCCCCCGGTGTGTTCCATAACGCTCAAATGGGCCGACTCTGGCGGCCAAGACATCAACTATCAGCCTTCTCAAATCGCAGCCTTAGTTATCTCATATGGAAGATACTATCGCCATTGGGGAAGATATCAGGCCTGATGGGATGCAAGTCGGTGGCAAATATGTTCACGTAGTTCAGAGCTGTGATGCTGCCTTTCTTTACTACAACAGGTCCGAATGCAGCCCACGAGACTGTCCGTCACAGCATAATACTCGCCCCCTACCCTCCCCCTTTCCTCCCTCCCAGCTTGCCACCGTTTCGCGGTGCAAGTCTGGAACAACCGTTACCCTGAATATTGGCGCATCCATCGGAGTTGTGGACACTCGTGAGAAGAGGCACTTGTGAGAAACTCGAATGTGGGGACACTTGTGAGAAATACGGGATACTGAGGGACCGGCACAGGGTGTGTCGAAAATGCTGCGCCACTACCTGCTCGGCCACCACCTGCTGCCGCTTGGTGTGACTGAGCGCTCGGCTTGTGCCAGCCTGGGCAGCTGTCGAGGGACGTTCACACTCCTCCAGTGCAGTCAGGCTACATTATTTCACAATTTTTTTTGGACAAGGAAGAGTGGCCTTAGTCAGATTAGATATCGGAGCTGATTTTGCCCCCACGATATCATGTCTACCATTAGTTGCAGCACAGTTATGTGTAAGACCTCTTTAATTGGAATTTTTGTTCTGATTAATCTTACATTGGGCATAATTTTCGCTCAGCCTCATACTTAACGACGCATTTTACAGAAACTATAGAAACGGAAAATGTTTTCCATCTTTCAAACCCCTCACCCGAAATTTGGTATGATAGGAATGGCAACCTTTTACCATATATTAAGAGGAGCCAACTAAAGAATTTGGTTCTCAGTAGAAACTTTTTTCTTTCATTATTTCTAAATGAACCTCAATTTTCCCGTACCACGCAGGGAAGTGTACTGAGGTCTAATGTGAGTCCTGCTAGCAGTTAGCGTTAAGGAATGCAATTTATGTATTGAAACAAGCTGTATTCATCGTCCACTCAAAGAGACATTGTTTCTAAAATTCTCTACCCAAAAATGCTGATTGTGACTGTTAGAAAAGCTATGACTTTTCATACTTCATTAGTGAATCTTTTACAATTTGCAAAAGACATTTAGACGACTTTGTGTCGTGTCCAGGGAACACCACGAGGATGTAGTCTCTCTTCGTCTCCCATTATATTTATTTACAATATTTACAGGATGATTATTTATTTACAATTTTTACAATAGGGTGATCGGCGTGAACTGAACCCCTTTTCATTATTTACAAGTATTGCTGTAGCTTCAGCCATTTCCTTTTCGTTGTAATTTCTGTGCATATGCCACGCAAGTAAGAAATGATTTTACATTGCCATCAACTTGGAGTCTTGTAAGGGCCTTAGAAACTATCTCATCTGTCTTAATTGCGGACTTCTTTCTTCTTTTCCCAACTAGATTTAAAACTAGTCGGTCAAATTGGTGCCCATGATAGTCTATTCTATGTCCTCTCTGAGAATTTTTACTAAGGAGTAAAAATTTGGATGAACAAATAATGTATTTATCCTCCGATTCCATCCTGAAACATTGTTGGTGCGGTGACGCCTTCCTGTGCAGTTCCATATATCCCTTGGCATGTCGTCATTATCCAGCCATTGTTCAACAAAATAGTCGTAAAAATCCAGCAGTTTTTCATTATCTGGCGTGCTCTCCTGAATCCATAGCCATACATCATCTAACATGTCCAGTGGAATGTGAGCCAGAGCGGAACACAATCTTATGTGAAAACGAATTTCTTCGATTTCCTTGTAGGCAGCAACAAGGCCGCAATTCTGCACTTGCCTCTACACACACTGGTTCAAATGGTAGTTGCAGCCATTAATAATTGCATCAGGAAACAAATGTGTTACTGATTGGATGACTGCAGCTTCAAAATCCATCATGATAGCTGTATGATCCCCTCTAGGTACGTTGCTCTTAACAGCTGTGAAAAAGCAATCGTACGTTTCTCGCTTTTTATTGGGTAGCAAGGCGTACACTGTTGGAACTGTGTTTGTTTCCTCCTCAGAACTAGAAATATCGGCATGAACAATAAATAACTGTCCAAACTGCTTGCTGGAGCTTTTGAACGTTCCATCGACAAAGAACGAATTGCAGTCTGTTAAACAGCATTTTCCCCTTTCGCTGGCGAACACCAATATCCTATCATTTGGTACTCTGTTGTCATCTCCAAGTAAAAATTTGCTCCCATCATTCATTAGCAAATGATGTTCTTGCAGAAATATTCCTGCAGCATCGGTCGAATGTTGTGTAGATCCCATGTCTTTTTTTTTTTTTTTTTTTTTTTTTTTTTGCCTGATGCGAATACATGTATGGCTGCCGATAACTTACACCTTCATTGTTGGTATGTTGTTGTTGTTGTTGTTTTGGTCTTCAGTCCTGAGACTGGTTTGATGCAGCTCTCCATGCTACTCTATCCTGTGCAAGCTTCTTCATCTCCCAGTACCTACTGCAACCTACATCCTTCTGAATCTGCTTAGTGCATCCATCTCTTGGTCTCCCTCTATGATTTTTACCCTCCACGCTGCCCTCCAGTACTAAATTGGTGATCCCTTGATGCCTCAGAAAATGTCATACCAACCGATCGCTTCTTCTGGTCAAGTTGTGCCACAAACTTCTCTTCTCCCCAATCCTATTCAATACTTCCTCATTACTTATGTGATCTACCCATTCAATCTTCAGCATTCTTCTGTAATACCACATTTCGAAAGCTTCTATTCTCTTCTTGTCCAAACTATTTATCGTCCATGTTTCACTTCCATACATGGCTACACTCCATACAAATACTTTCAGAAATGACTTCCTGACACTTAAATCAATACTCGATGTTAACAAATTTCTCTTCTTCAGAAACGCTTTCCTTGCCATTGCCAGCCCACATTTTATATCCTCTCTACTTCGACCATCATCAGTTATTTTTCTCCCCAAATAGCAAAACGTCTTTACTACTTTAAGTGTCTCATTACCTAATCTAATACCCTCAGCATCACCCGACTTAATTCGACTACATTCCATTATCCTCGTTTTGCTTTTGTTGATGTACATCTTATATCCTCCTTTCAAGACACTGTCCATTCCATTCAACTGCTCTTCCAAGTCCTTTGCTGTCTCTGACAGAATTACAATGTCATCGGCGAACCTCAAACTTTTTATTTCTTCTCCATGAATTTTAATACCTACTCCGAATTTTTCTTTTGTTTCCTTTACTGCTTGCTCAATATACAGATTGAACAACATCGGGGAGAGGCTACAACCCTGTCTTACTCCCTTCCCAACCACCGCTTCCCTTTCATGTCCCTCGACTCTTATAACTGCCATCTGGTTTCTGTACAAATTGTAAATAGCCTTTCGCTCCCTGTATTTTACCCCTGCCACCTTCAGAATTTGAAAGAGAGTATTCCAGTCAACACTGTCAAAAGCTTTCTCTAAGTCTACAAATGCTAGAAACGTAGGTTTGCCTTTCCTTAATCTTTCTTCTAAGATAAGTCGTAAGGTCAGTATTGCCTCACGTGTTCCAGTGTTTCTACGGAATCCAAACTGATCTTCCCCGAGGTTGGCTTCTACTAGTTTTTCCATTCGTCTGTAAAGAATTCGTGTTAGTATTTTGCAGCTGTGACTTATTAAACTGATTGTTCGGTAATTTTCACAACTGTCAACACCTACTTTCTTTGGGATTGGAATTATTATATTCTTCTTGAAGTCTGAGGGTATTTGGCCTGTTTCATACATCTTGCTCACCAGATGGTAGAGTTTTGTCAGGACTGGCTCTCCCAGGGCCGTCAGTAGTTCTAATGGAATGTTGTCTACTCCGGGGGCCTTGTTTCGACTCTGGTCTTTCAGTGCTCTGTCAAACTCTTCACGCAGTATCGTATCTCCCAATTCATCTTCATCTACATCCTCTTCCATTTCCACAACATTGTCCTCAAGTACATCGCCCTTGTATAGACCCTCTATATACTCCTTCCATCTTTCTGCTTTCCCTTCTTTGCTTAGAACTGGGTTTCCATCTGAGCTCTTGATATTCATACAAGTCGTTCTCTTATCTCCTAAGGTCTCTTTAATTTTCCTGAAGGCAGTATCTATCTTACCCCTAGTGAGATAAGCCTCTACATCCTTACATTTGTCCTCTAGCCATCCCTGCTTAGCCATTTTGCACTTCCTGTCGATCTCATTTTTGAGACGTTTGTATTCCTTTTTGCCTCCTTCATTTACTGCATTTTTATATTTTCTCCTTTCATCAATTAAATTCAATATTTCTTCGGTTACCCAAGGATTTCTAGTAGCCCTCGTCTTTTTACCTACTTGATCCTCTGCTGCCTTCACTACTTCATCCCTCAGAGCTACCCATTCTTCTTCTACTGTATTTCTTTCGCCCACTTGTGACAATTGTTCCCTTATGCTCTCCCTGAAACTCTGTACAACCTGTGGTTCTTTCAGTTTATCCAGGTCCCATCTCCTTAAATTCCCACCTTTTTGCAGTTTCTTCAGTTTTAATCTACAGGACATAACCAATAGATTGTGGTCAGAGTCCACATCTGCCCCTGGAAATGTCTTACAATTTAAAACCTGGTTCCTAAATCTCTGTCTTACCATTATATAATCTATCTGATACCTTTTAGTATCTCCAGGGTTCTTCCATGTATACAACCTTCTTTTACGATTCTTGAACCAAGTGTTAGCTATGATTAAGTTATGCTCTGTGCAAAATTCTACAAGGCGGCTTGCTCTTTCATTTCTTCCCCCCAATCCATATTCACTTACTACGTTTCCTTCTCTCCCTTTTCCTACACTCGAATTCCAGTCACCCATGACTATTGAATTTTCGTCTCCCTTCACTATCTGAATAATTTCTTTTATTTCATCATACATTTCTTCAATTTCTTCGTCATCTGCAGAGCTAGTTGGCGTATAAACTTGTACTACTGTAGTAGGTGTGGGCTTCGTATCTATCTTGGCCACAATAATTCGTTCGCTCTGCTATTTGTAGTTGCTCACCCGCATTCCTATTTTCCTATTCATTATTAAACCTATTCCTGCTTTACCCCTATTTGATTTTGTGTTTATAACCCTGTAGTCACCTGACCAGAAGTCTTGTTCCTCCTGCCACCGAACTTCACTAATTCCCACTATATCTAACTTCAACCTATCCATTTCCCTTTTTAAATTTTCTAACCTACCTGCCCTATTAAGGGATCTGACATTCCACGCTCCGATCCGTAGAACGCCAGTTTTCTTTCTCCTGATAACGACATCCTCTTGAGTAGTCCCCGCCCGGAGATCCGAATGGGGGACTATTTTACCTCCGGAATATTTTACCCAAGAGGACGCCATCATCATTTAATCATACAGTAAAGCTGCATGCCCTCGGGAAAAATTACGGCCGTAGTTTCCCCTTGCTTTCAGCCGTTAGCAGTACCAGCACAGCACGGCCGTTCTGGTTATTGTTACAAGGCCAGATCAGTCAATCATCCAGACTGTTGCCCTTGCAACTACTGAAAAGGCTGCTGCCCCTCTTCAGGAACCACACGTTTGTCTGGCCTCTCAACAGATACCCCTCCGTTGTGGTTGCACCTACGGTACGGCTAACTGTATCGCTGAGGCACGCAAGCCTCCCCACCAACGGCAAGGTCCATGGTTCATGGGGGGCATTGTTGGTATATTCCGCTAAATTCACAGCAGTACTGAACTGCGGCGCGCAGCCTGTTTGGTGCCGCTGTAGACCGCCTGCTACCTGTTCGGCCGGGTCTCCTCACAACTGTCCCTCTTCACAAGTGTCCCAACCTCGACCATCGACCTGGGGTGACGAGACAAATGAGTCGTGAGACCAGGCGACACGTTTCCATTGACCTACAGTGCAGTTTCTATGGTTCTATGATAATCCTAAATGATGATGTCCTGGGGCCAACACGGGAACACGCAAGTGTCATCTGCTGCACAGTCCCTGTGCACTGAACGGTGTGCTCCACTAACACTGCCGTCTGTCGTAAGATCCGCCGCAGATCGCCGCCTATTCTGCTTTGTAGAGCGGACAGTCCTCCGATTTCCACATTCTGTGATGCGGCGCACAAGCCTATGACGTTGTCACCTGCTCTTGGTTTAAGTGCTCAGCTAGCTCTCTACAAAACGTTAGTTTTTAGCCGAGTTAATGAGGGCAGAAATTACGACGGCACAAACTGATTTTGGTTCAAATAGCTCTGAGCACTATGGGACTCAACTTCTGAGGTCATCAGTCCCCTAGAACTTAGAACTAGTTAAACCTAACTAACCTAAGGACAGCACACACATCCATGCCCGAGGCAGGATTGGAACCTGCGACCGTAGCGGTCTCGCGGTTCCAGACTGCAGCGCCTAGAACCGCACGGCCACTTCGGCCGGCAAATTCATTTTGTCACAATTGCTTCCCAACTCTCGGTATCGACTTAAAAGACAACACCATTCCCTAACTCGTTTAATGACAAGAATGCTGGTGATGGAGAGGTCTACTACCGAGAAAATAAAAGGTATTCAAAAAATAAATAAGATAAAAATCTACACTTTGAAGGGGCTCGCCACATTTTACGCAACGCGGAAAAAACGTTTCTCGCTTACGGCCGAGGTCACTCGTAATGACATACGAGTGCGGTGGCTGCGGAGGACACGAGAACTCGGCCCGTGCGGACGCCAGGGGGCCAGGCAGGGGGCAATGACCTCGTGGGAAGGCGAGAGCCGCAAGAACGAAACGGCCGCCTGCGTGGCCAGCTTGTCACACACTGCCCGCGCATCTCAATACACCACATCACACCACGTGTTACTCCAGATGTGTGGTCGTATTAGAAAATCTTAGTCCTGAGGTCTGCTGCCAACGGCACTCATTAACTCTCTGGGACTGCCTCTCACCTACTTAAGCCACTCACCGGTAGTTCACTCGTTCTGAGGGACCATAAGTGAGGTACAGACGCATTTGTAACTCTCCAAGAATTTGTATCCACTGAAGATAACCAATATAGATATCGTGTTTGTTTGTGAATTCGACGACACCTCGAAAACCACCCACCGCCAAATACTGGTTTTTGCTTCTCGTGCTACACTTGCTATCACGTCCCCCTCCCCCTCCCTCTCCTTGCGTATTGTGACTATACTGTTTGTGTAGCGGCAGCTGTTGTGGATGTCGAGGTGGTCGCCATCACTTTGTGTTCGTCACCAGGCCATCTTCCGTCTCTTTCTCTCAGCTTATCTTTCAACGGAATCGGAGGTTGTTCCACTATGTTCCCGAGCTTTTACGAATATTCTTCACTGTTAACTAATGTTTTCGAATGTTCTAGAATCTTATAGGATACCACACTGATCCGCACTCTCGCTGCATTGATTTGGGCGATGAGTTGTGCAACGTAGTAAAGGAATTACTCATCGAAAAAAAGTGTATCCGCTTAGAGAGAGAGAAAGAGAGAGATAGACAGAGAGAGCGAGAGACAGAGACCATGTAAACAAAGAATGAGTGTGTGAGTGTACAATTTTAGCAACAAGAGATGGCATGGTTCAACAAACAAAATAACTAAAACAAAATATGGCACCAAGGAAATTCCACTTATTCACGAATTCCATTTCTTTCAATTAACTCAACATTCAGGTTGTAAAGGCTCCAGTTTTGGTTAAGATTAGCGTACAGTATGACTTTCAATATCGCACGAGAACAAATAAGTTGTTGAGTGAATTTAGAAGAAGCTCTCTTCCTTGCACGAACAACTATACATAAGGCGTTCATGTCCTGGAAACCAATAAAACTATTCATTTTTGAATCCGAAAGCAAAATACCAAATGAAGTTTATAACATAAGTTACATGCTATACAAATGAGATCATTGATTGCACATTTATTTACAGTTCAGGAAAAAGTGAAGAACAGGAGCAAATTATGGGACCTGTTTTTAGAATCTTGCTGACATAATTCTTCTCTCCACATATGCCCACCCAACGGGACAGTTATTACTGTGTTCAGGTCACAGACAAATAAATAATGCTGGAGCCTTCGCTAACCAGTTAGAACTGCCCAGTAATGACTCCAGTATTTTCGTCGCACGAGAACTAACCAAGTACTCACTGTCATTCTGGCGATCTGATTGTATGTTGATCGAATCGGACTTGCCACACTGGTCTCAGCGATGTTCAAACAGTCTACCAACTGCGTCCATATATTGAGATTCTTGCTGGCTTCTACCAATAATGACGAGTAAAACGCACGACGTAAGGTAACAAATTCTCAGCAGCAAACCGCAGTTAGTGCTGATATCGAACACTCTCTCGAGGATGAAATTTCACATCATTCTCCCAACGGCCTTGTCAAAGAGGGCGGAGCGGATAGAGGTTTAGGGCACTCTCTTGTCCTAGGAGTGGGAAATTGCCCCTAAATGCGGAAGAATCAGTAATTATCAACGACATGAGGATGCAGAAGGCAATGGAAACCACTGCATTAAAGACACGTAACGTATATCCACAGGACATGTGGACTGTAATTGAAGAAGTGTCATGATGATCTCTCCATTGGCAAAAGATTCCGGAATAGTCCCCCATTCGAATCTCCGGGAGGGGACTGTCAAGGGAGAGGTTACCATGAGAAAAAGATTGAATAATCAACTAAAGGATAACGTTCTACGAGTCGGGGCGTGGAATGTCAGAAGCTTGAACGTGGTAGGGAAACTAGAAAATCTGAAAAGGGAAATGCAAAGGCTCAATCTAGATATAGTAGGGGTCAGTGAAGTGGAAGGAAGGCAAGGATTTCTGGTCAGATGAGTATCGGGTAATATCAACAGCAGCAGAAAATGGTATAACAGGTGTAGGATTCGTTATGAATAGGAAGGTAGGGCAGAGGGTGTGTTACTGTGAACAGTTCAATGACCGGGTTGTTCTAATCAGAATCGACAGCAGACCAACACCGACAACGATAGTAGTATGTAAAGGGGGACGAAAATCTAATAGTCATGGGCGACTGGAATGCAGTTGTAGGGGAAGGAGTAGAAGAAAAGGTTACAGGAGAATATGGGCTTGGGACAAGGAATGAAAGAGGAGAACGACTAACTGAGTTCTGTAACAAGTTTCAGCTAGTAATAGCGAATACCCTTTCAAAAATCACAAGAGGAGGAGGTATACTTGGAAAAGGCCGGGAGATACGGGAAGATTTCAATTAGATTACATCATGGTCAGACTGAGATTTCGAAATCAGATACTGGATTGTAAGGCGTACGCAGGAGCAGATATAGACTCAGATCACAATATAGTAGTGATGAAGAGTAGGCTGAAGTTCAAGACATTAGTCAAGAAGTATCAATACGCAAAGAAGTGAGATACGGAAGTACTAAGGAATGACGAGATACGTTTAAAGTTCTCTAACGCTATAGGTACAGCAATAAGGAATAGCGCAGTAGGCAGTACAGTTGAAGAGGAATGGACATCTCTAAAAAGGGCCATCACAGAAGTTAGGAAGGAAAACATAAGTACAAAGAAGGTAGCTGCGAAGAAACCATGGGTAACAGAAGAAATATTTCAGTTGATTGATGAAAGGAGGAAGTACAAACGTGTTCCGGGAAAATCAGGAATACTGAAATACAAATCGTTGAGGAATGAAATAAATAGGAAGTGCAGGGAAGCTAAGACGAAATGGCTGCAGGAAAAATGTGAAGACATCGAAAAAGATATGATTGTCGGAAGGACAGACTCAGCATACAGGAAAGTCAAAACAACCTTTGGTGACATTAAAAGCAACGGTGGTAACATTAAGAGTGCAACGGGAATTCCACTGTTAAATGCAGAGGAGAGAGCAGGTGGAAAGAATACATTGAAAGCCTCTATGAGGGTGAAGATTTGTCTGATGTGATAGAAGAAGAAACAGGAGTCGATTTAGAAGAGATAGGGGATCCAGTATTAGAATCGGAATTTAAAAGAGCTTTGGAGGACTTACGGTCAAATTAGGCAGAAGGGATAGATAACATTCCATCAGAATTTCTAAAATCATTGGGGGAAGTGGCAACAAAACGACTATTCACGTTGGTGTGTAGAATATATGAGTCTGGCGACATACCAACATACCATCTGACTTTCGGAAAAGCATCATCCACACAATTCCGAAGACTGAAAGAGATGACATGTGCGAGAATTATCACACAATCAGCTTAACAGCTCATGTGTCGAAGCTGCTTACAAGAATAACATACAGAAGAATGGAAAAGAAAATTGAGAATGCGCTAGGTGACGATCAGTTTGGCTTTAGGAAAAGTAAAGGGACGAGAGAGGCAATTCTGACGTTACGGCTAATAATGGAAGCAAGGCTAAAGAAAAATCAAGACACTTTCATAGGATTTGTCGACCTGGAACAAGCGTTCGTCAATATAAAATGGTGCAAGCTGTTCGAGATTCTGAAAAAAGTAGGGGTAAGCTATAGGGAGAGACGGGTCATATACAATATGGACAACAACCAAGAGGGAATAATAAGAGTGGACGATCAAGAACGAAGTGCTCGTATTAAGAAGGGTGTAAGACAAGGCTGTAGCCTTTCGCCCTACTCTTCAATCTGTACATCGAGGAAGCAATGATGGAAATAAAAGAAAGGTTCAGGAGTGGAATTAAAATACAGGGTGAAAGGATATCAATGATACGATTCGCTGATGACATTGCTATCCTGAGTGAAAGTGAAGAAGAATTAAATGATATGCTGAACGGAATGAACAGTCTAATGAGTACACAGTAGGGTTTGAGAGTAAATCGGAGAAAGACGAAGGTAATGAGAAGTAGTAGAAATGAGAACAGCGAGAAACTTAATATCAGCATTGACGGTCACGAAGTCAATGAAGTTAAGGAATTCTGCTGCCTAGGCAGTAAAATAACCAATGACGGACGGAGCAAGGAGGACATCAAAAGAAGACACGCTATGGCCAAGAGAAGTCTACTAATATCAATTACCGTCCTTAATTTGAGGAAGAAATTTCTGAGGATGTACGTCTGGAGTACAGCATTGTATGGTAGTGAAACATGGACTGTGGGAAAACAGGAACAGAATGAAGGGGGGGCTGTAGAGGGCAAAAACTGTAGAGGAAGACAGATTGGAATACGTCCAGCAAATAATTGAGGACGTAGGTTGCAAGTGCTACTCTGAGATGAAGAGGTTAGCACAGGAAAGGAATTCGTGGCGGGCCGCATCAAACCAGTCAGTAGCCTGATGATAAAAAAAAAGTGAAAACCTCAGCAGAGAAATAGAGGGTAGAAACCAGTGATCGTATCATACCTTGGTCTCCAAAGCATTGCGCAATTGCTGCCCAAGTGCCTGCAAATGACACAAACACGGGTTAGAAACCCGGTTCAACACACAATTCTAACTTTTCGCCTAAGTTCTGCACTGAACATTGTAGAAACAACAGGTGGTGATTCGCGACATTTACCAGCTGTCTACATTTTCTACATTACTAAAAACGGTTAAATCTATCATCGAGTCCTAGTCACAGGTTTCCTGTCTAGCGGTTTCCAGGGGTAAAAAAAACTTGATATTCGGTTTTTCATGTAATTATTGACTTTCTTATTTTCATTTTGTCCTTATCCCGTACCTACAACGAGCGGAGCGGTTATTACGGGGTTTGACGTTATTAAAGTTAGACGGTGGCAGAATTAGATTAGATTTGTTTAGATTATATTCAGGTTTCGTTCCATATACCCAAGAATTAGACGATTCTCGTGGGTGCGGGACATGTCAGAAAGCATAACATAAAACAACACAGAACAATTAAATATATTACTCACCACCATGATCATTTGTCCGGAGAGTGTCAAGCCATGTGAATACGTCACAGTAAACTGGAACTGCTAGTAGTTACAGAATTAATACACTGTCAGAATGAAACATATTTATGAACTTAAAATAAATTTGTCATACACAAGATAACTAATATTCACTGTTGTGACCAAATGCTGTGAAAACTAAAATCTAACAGACGTTTTTACTTAAGCTGATCTGATATTCATCCATAGAGCATGAGGAGTTGCCTATCAAAAAGTCTTTCAAACTCTGTTTAAACTGTGCTTTACCTGGAGCCAAATTTTTAATAGCTGCTGACAATTTATAGTAAATGTGTTTTCCTGAATACTGGATCCCTTTTTGGACCAAGGTAAGCGATTTTAGGTCTTTTTATAGTTTGTTCTTATTGCTACTGTTGATACTATGCATTTAGCTGTTGGTTGGAAATAGACATATATTACTTGCAACAAATTGTTGTTGTTCTCTTCAGTCCTGAGACTGGTTTGATGCAGCTCTCCATGCTACGCCATCCTGTGCAAGCTTCTTCATCTCCCAGTACCTACTGCAGCCTACATCCTTCTGAATCTGCTTAGTGTATTCATCTCTTGGTCTCCCTCTAAGATTTTTACCCTCCACGCTGCCCTCCAGTACTAAATTGGTGATCCCTTGATGCCTCAGAACATGTCCTACCAACCGATCCTTCTTCTAGTCAGGTCTACCACAAATTTCTTTTCTCCCCGATTCTGTTCAATACCTCCTCATTAGTTATGTGATCTAATCATCTAATCTTCAGCATTCTTCTGTAGCACCACATTTCGAAAGCTTCTATTCTCATCTTGTCTAAACTATTTATGGTCCATGTTTCACTTCCATACATGGCTACACTCCATACAAATGCTTTCAGAAATGACTTCCTGACACTTAAATCAATACTCGATGTTAACAAATTTCTCTTCTTCAGAAACGCTTTCCTTGCCATTGCCAGTCTACATTTTATATCCTCTCTACTTCGACCATCATCAGTTATTTTGCTCCCCAAATAGCAAAACTCCTTTACTACTTTAAGTGTCTCATTTCCTAATCTAATTCCCTCAGCATCACCCGATTTAATTCGACTACATTCCATTATCCTCGTTTTGCTTTTGTTGATGTTCATCTTATATCCTCCTTTCAAGACACTGTCCATTCCATTCAACTGCTCTTCCAAGTCCTTTGCTGTCTCTGACAGAATTACAATGTCATCGGCGAACCTCAAACTTTTTATTTCTCCTCCATGGATTTTAATACCTACTCCGAATTTTTCTTTTGTTTCCTTTTCTGCTTGCTCAATATACAGATTGAATAACATCGGGCAGAGGCTACAAACCCTATCTCACTCCCTTCCCAACCAGTGTTTCCCTTTCGTGCCCTTCGACTCCTATAACTGCCATCTGGTTTCTGTACAAATTGTAAATAGCATTTCGCTCCCTGTATTTTACCCCTGCCACCTTCAGTATTTGAAGGAGAGTATTCCAGTCAACACTGTCAAAAGCTTTCTCTAAGTCTATAAATGGTAGAAATGTAGATTTGCCTTTCCTCAATCTTTCTTCTAAGATAAGTCGTAGGGTCAGTATTGCCTCACGTGTTCCAACATTTCTACAGAATCCAAACTGATATTCCCCGAGGTCGGCTTCTACCAGTTTTTCTATTCGTCTGTAAAGAATTCGTGTTAGTATTTTGCAACTGTGACTTATTAAACTGATAGTTCGGTAATTTTCACATCTGTCAACACCTGCTTTCTTTGGGATTGGAATTATTATATTCTTCTTGAAGTCTGAGGGAATTTCGCCTGTGTGATACTTCTTGCTCGCCAGATGGTAGACTTTTGTCAGAACTGGCTCTCCCAAGGCTGTCAGTAGTTCTAATGGAATGTTGTCTACTCCCGGGGCCTTGTTTCGACTCTGGTCTTTCAGTGCTCTGTCAAACTCTTCATGCAGTATCATATCTCCCATTTCATCTTCATCTACCTCGTCTTCCATTTCCATAATATTTTACTCAAGAACACCGCCCCTGTATAGGCCCTCTATATACTCCTTCCACCTCGCTACTTTCCCTTCTTTGCTTAGAACTGGGTTTCCATCTGAGCTCTTGATATTCATGCAAGTGGTTCTCTTTTCTCCAAAGGTCTCTTTAATTTTCCTGTACGCAGTATCTATCTTACCACTCGTGAGATAAGACTCTATATCCCTACATTTGTCCTCTAGCCTGCTTAGTCATTTTACACTTCCTGTCGATCTCATTTTTGAGACGTTTGTATTCCTTTTTGCCTGCTTCATTTACTGCATTTTTGTATTTTCTCCCTTCATCGATTAAATTCAATATTTCTTCTGGTACCCATGGATTTCTAATAGCTCTCGTCTTTTTACCTACTTGATCCTCTGCTGCCTTCACTATTTCATTCCTCAAAGCTACCCATCCTTCTTCTACTGTATTTCTTTCCCCCATTCCTGGCAATTGCTCCCTTATGCTCTCCCTGAAACTCTGTACGACCTTTGGTTCTTTCAGTTTATCCAGGTCCAATCTCCTTAAATTACGACCTTATGCAGTTTCTTCAGTTTTAATCTACAGTTCATAACCAATAGATTGTGGTCAGAGTCCACATCTGCCCCTGTGAATGTCTTACAATTTAAAATGTGGTTCCTAAATCTCTGTCTTACCATTACACAGGGTGTTACAAAAAGGTACGGCCAAACTTTCAGGAATCCTTATTCACACGCAAAGAAAGAAAATATATTATGTTGACATGTGTCCGGAAACGCTTACTTTCTATGTTGGAGCTCATTTTATTACTTCTCTTCAAATCACATTAATCATGGAATGGAAACACACAGCAACAGAGTGTACGAGCGTGACTTCAAACACTTTGTTACAGGAAATGTTCAAAATGTCCTCCGTTAGCGTGGATACATGTATCCACCCTCCGTCGCATGGAATCCCTGGACACATGGAATCCCGGACACATGTCAATCCCTGATGCGCTGATGCAGCCCTGGAGAATGGCGTATTGTATCACAGCCGTCCACAATACGAGCACGAAGAGTCTCTACATTTGGTATCGGGGTTCCGCAGACAAGAGCTTTCAAATGCCCCCATAAATGAAAGTCAAGAGGGTTGATGTCAGGAGAGCGTGGAGGCCATGGAATTGGTCCGCCTCTACCAATCTATCGGTCACCGAATCTGTTGTTGGGAAGCGTACGAACACTTCGACTGAAATGTGCAGGAGCTCCATCCTGCATGAACCACATGTTGTGTCGTACTTGTAAAGGCACATGTTCTAGCAGCACCGGTAGAGTATCCCGTATGAAATCATGATAACATGCTCCATTGAGCGTAGGTGGAAGAACATGGGGCCGTATCAAGACATCACCAACAACGCCTGCCCAAACGTTCACAGAAAATCTGTGTTGATGACGTGACTGCACAGTTGCGTGCGGATTCTCGTCAGCCCACGCATGTTGATTGTGATAATTTACAATTTGATCACGTTGGAATGAAGCCTCATCCGTAAAGAGAACATTTGCACTGAAATGAGGATTGACACAATGTTGGATGAACCATTCGCAGAAGCGTACCTGTGGAGGCCAATCAGCTGCTGATAGTGCCTGCTCACTCTGTACATGGTACGGAAACAACTATTCATACAGTGATGTGGTCAACGTTACCTTGTACAGCAGCAACTTTTCTGACGCTGACATTAGGGTTATCGTCAACTGCACGAAGAAATGCCTCGTCCATTGCAGGTGTCCTCGTTGTTCTAGGTCTTCCACAGTCGCGAGTCAGGCTGGAATGTTCCGAGCTCCCTAAGAAGCCGATCAATTGCTTCGAACGTCTTCCTGTCGGGACACCTTCTTTCTGGAAATCTGTCTCGATACAAACGTACCGCGCCACGGCTATTGCCCCGTGCTAATCCATACATCAAATGGGCATCTGCCAACTCCACATTTGTAAACATTGCACTGACTGCAAAACTACGTTCGTGATGAACACCAACCTGTTGATGCTACGTACTGATGTGCTTGATGCTAGTACTGTAGAGCAATGAGTCGCATGTCAACACAAGCACCGAAGTCAACATTACCTTCCTTCAATTGGGCCAACTGGCGGTGAATCGAGAAAGTACAGTACATACAGATGAAACTAAAATGAGCTCTAACATGGAAATTAAGCGTTTCTGGACACATGTCCACATAACATCTTTTCTTTATTTGTGTGTGAGTAATATTTCCTGAAAGTTTGGCCGTACCTTTTTGTAACACCCCGTATAATCTATCTGAAACCTTCTAGTATCTGCAGGGTTCTTCCATGTATACAACCTTCTTTCATGATTCTTGAACCAAGTGTTAGCTATGATTAAATTATACTCTGTGCAAAATTCTACAAGGCGGCTTCCCCCCCCCCCCCCCCCCGCATCCATATTCACCTACTATGTTTCCTTATCTCCCTTTTCCTACTGACGAATTCCAGTCACTCATGACTATTAAATTTTCGTCTCCCTTCACTACCTGAATAATTTCTTTTATCTCATCATACATTTCATCAATTTCTTCATCATGTGCAGAGCTAGTTGGCATATAAACTAATACTACTGTAGTACGCGTGGGATTCGTGTCTATCTTGGCCACAATGATGCGTTCACTATGCTACTTGTAGTAGCTTACCCGCAATCATATTTTTTTATTCATTATTAAACCTACTCCTGCATTACCCCTATTTGATTTTGTGTTTATAACCCTGTATTCACCTGACCAAAAGTCTTGTTCCTCCTGCCACCGAAATTCGCTAATTCCCACTATATCTAACTTCAACCTATCCATTTCCCTTTTTAAATTTTCTAACCTACCTGCCCGATTAAGGGATCTGACATTCCACGCTCCGATCCGTAGAACGCCAGTTTTCTTTCTCCTGATAACGACGTCCTCCTAAGTAGTCCCTGCCCGGAGATCCGAATGGGGGACTATTTTACCTCCGAAATATTTTACCCAAGAGGATGCCATCATCATTTAACCATACAGTAAAGCTGCATGTCCTCGGGAAAAATTACGGCTGTAGTTTCCCCTTGCTTTCAGCCGTTCGCAGTACCACAACAGCAAGGCCGTTTTGGTTAGTGTTACAGGGCCAGATCAGTCAATCATCCAGACTGTTGCCCCTGCAACTACTGAAAAGGCTGCTGCCCCTCTTCAGGAACCACACGTTTGTCTGGCCTCTCAACAGATACCCCTCCGTGTTGGTTGCACCTACGGTACGGCTATCTGTATCCTTGAGGCACGCAAGCGTCCCCACCAACGGCAAGGTCCATGGTTCATGGGGGGGGGTTATGAAAGTTACCTTTAAAAATATTTCTCTCCGTTATTATTAACTGAATTTAAAATTCTGAACTTATTATTAAGACATATTCCTATATTATGGGAGATTCCTTTAAAAGTATTTCTCTCTATTTGGTTTGATATTTCGTATTGGCAAGGTTGGTTGGTAGTAACTTGCTGTTGTTTAGCTTTGGATGACTTCGCGCGTTTCCAACAGTGGGAGAAACCAAGTACATCAGCCTGTGAGAATGCAACATGAATTTGCCCTGTTATAAAATCTTTCTAACAAAATGTACAAACTGATTAATTCCTGAACTTTACTACTAATCTCTTTAATTAAACAAAGTGATCCCCGTGAGTTAACTATCTTCTTAATAATGCTGTTCATGAAATGGTCCCCGTGCGTTGAAGATTTTCCTAGCAAACTGATCCTGAATTGAAAATGTCTTACCTCGCAATGTAATTGCTCGGTACCGCGTTGCTTCCTGCTCTCTGTGCGCCAGCTGCAAATTTCTAACAGCAGTTGATGAGAGCTTAGTGCAGTGCTACAGACAACAAGTAAACTATTTTATACACATCACAGAGTGAGACACTCCGTTAAATAAAAATGACTTGGATCGAGGATGTGGACAATGCCCTTAGGTGAAAAAACTGTTTCTTAAACTGTCTGATATACTATTACTTGTATGCAAGTTATGTTACAACCCTCACTGACACTGACAAATTCTTGCGCTCACAAATGTTTGACAAATTGTTAATAAAACTGAAAAATACCTTATACTGACAATTACTCAATTTTTAATGAAAAATTTAAACGTTTCTGATACGGATGTCTCATTCAACAATGAATACTAACTACGTGCTACTGTAGTGTCAATAAACAAAAATAAAATTACCTTCATATTCTTTTCATTCTAAATCAGTAATCAAATACGCCTCTTCACAGTATTAAAACACAAATTGGTTTACGTAAACCCAGATGCACTTCACGTCTACATTGACATCAGACCCCTGCTCGACGTCTGTCTCACTAGCACTATAACGATAGAACACCCTTGCTCTTCGCTGTCCAGTAGCTATGAGGAAAACAAGCGCATCTTCCAGCGACACAGCTACTCTGACCAAAGACTGTGCGCGAATAATAAGCCATTCAGAATCGTCGCTTTTCGTCTGAGACAATTCCAGAATTGCAAATAAGAAACTCCCAATATACTTGTTCAGTTAAAGTTTTAACATAATAAGTCAAGTACTGAAGTAAGACACTATTGTATTCTTGTGGTCCACTCACGCTCGGACACAAAGCTATGCCCACGGAGAACAATCAGTTAATTAACACATACAGCAAATATACGCACTGAAAGAGCACTTGTCTTTAATAACTCTAAAATCTGCTGTGATTGTAGATTATGAACGTCAAATGTCGTGACAAGTGGATAAAGAAACAGCCACGGACAAGTGCTATGTGATTGAAAATCTACACTATCTGAATTCTGAATACGCTAAGCGTCACTATTACTTTACTCTTATCAGATGGACAACAACTCAATATTCTTGTACACTGACGAGCCAGAACCCTATGACTACTACCCACCGCGATGTTGGATGCCGCTTGCTCGCGTTGTGGCACGTGACGCGATAGCAAAAGTTGCAAGCGCAGCAGACACGGACAGGGGATCACCCTAGCGAAGATATGGCCTGCAGACGGGCAAATCCATTGAGAAAAGCGACTTTGACAAAGGGCACACTATTATCACGCAGAGGCTGTGATGAACGAGTATCTCGAAAACGGTGTACGTGTTTGATTGTTCACGTGCTATTGTCGTCAGCATCTACGGAAAGAGGTAGGACATTGAAACTACCATTAGGCTCCAAATGGTTGGACTTCCACGACCCTTCACAAAACATGGGGTTCGGAGTCTTGTCTGCTCTGATGTGGAATAGATGGCGATCTACGACATCACTGCCGAAAGAGCCCAATGCAGATGTACGAACAAGTGTTTCGGAGCACCTCGTTCATCGCACATTATTGAACACGGAGCTATGCAGCAGACTACCCTACGTGTCCACATGTTGCCCCAACTACATCGTCGAGTACCACTGCAGTGGACACGCGACCGTCTATCAATTGACACGTGTCGGCTTTTCGGGTGAATCACGTTTTTGCTTCGTAGCCCGATGGTCGCCTCCACAAACGTCGGCATCGAGGTAAACGGCTGCTCAAAACGTGAAGCGCGCCACGAACGCAAACTGGTAGGGCAGTATTAATCTATTGGAGACATTCTTCTGCGCCTGGATGGGACCTGTGGTAGTAATCGAAGACACTCTGACAGTTGCGAACCACCTAAATCCCTTCGTGCTTGATGTCTTCCCAGACGGCGTATGACATACCGGGTGATCAAAATGTCAGTATAAATTTGAAAACTTAATAAACCACGGAATAATGTAGATAGGTAAAAATTGAGACACATGCTTGTAATGATATGGGGTTTTATTAGAACCACCCCATATTTCTAGGCACGTGAAAGATCTCTTGCGCGCGTCGTTTGGTGATGATCGTGTGCTCAGCCGCCACTTTCGTCATGCTTGGCCTCCCAGGTCCCCAGACCTCAGTCCGTGCGATTATTGGCTTTGGGGTTACCTGTAGTCGCAAGTGTATCGTGATAGACCGACATCTCAAAGGCATGCTGAAAGACAACATCCGACGCCACTGCCTCACCATAACTCCGGACATGCTTTACAGTGCTGTTCACAACGTTATTCCTCGACTACAGCTACTGTTGAGGAATGATGGTGGACATAATGAGCATTTCCTGTAAAGAACATCATCTTTCCTTTGTCTTACTCTGTTATACTAATCATTGCTATTTTTTGAACTTTTGTATTTTTTTGGTTCTAATAAAACCCCATGTCATTCCAAGTATGTGTGTCAATTTGTACCTCTCTATCTACATTATTCCGTGATTTATTCAGTTTTCAAATTTATACTGACTTTTTGATCACCCGGTATTTATACTGTCTCTAACTTTAATACTTGGCATTTTGTGTCGAACCTTCAACGGAAGATTGTATCTCCTACTGAGTAGCATTTAAATATTTATTTTCGGTCATTAACTATATGAAATAGGTAACGAAAATGGAATTTTTATTGCATCTCGAAACCGTTACATATGCAACCTGCGACTGGTACACAGCGGCAGGGTGAGCATGTGAGACATTTAGTAATAATAGATTCTCTTGTTGCCCGCGCTGATTTGCCTTTTATATCCATCTTGCTTCATCCGCGGCGAGTTATTTTTCTCGCAAGGAAGCAGAAATCTTTCACTTCCCTTACGAGGTCGCTAATTTTGATGCTAAGTTTATCGCTAATTTTCTTTCTGGTTCCGTTTACATTCACTCTGTTGTCTGTGCCCAGTAGGTGGTTGCTATACTTGGAAGTTTCTGTAATTATTCCTCTCATTTACTCAGGACACCAATGTAATTAGGAAATTCTATTCCTGATATCTTATCACAGGGAATTTTAATCCTAGTCTTGAACCTTTCTGTTATTTCACTTATTGCAACTTTGAGGTACAGGTTGAACAGTAAGAGAAAAAAAGACAGCTTTCCTGCCTTGCGCCCCTGTTAACCTAGCAATTATCTTTTGGTCTCCCGTTCTTATCGTTTGCTCTTAGTTTTGACACATATTGTGTATTAGCCATATTTCCCTATTGTGTATACCGCTTTTTCTGAGAACTGCAAGTAGCTAGGTCCTTTTTAAAAGGTTGAACGCTTTTTCTAGGGAGCCAAAGTCTGTGAAGTGTCTTAATTTGTCTAAGTCTATAGTCAAAGCTAACCACAGTAATTGTTTTACACGTTGCAGAAGAAGAATCGACCAGCAGCGGGGAGTAACTAGTGGTTGGAGCAGCATTTACGGCCACTCCCGGCTCACCCTCAAAAATGACTATTCTTACAGCAGACTTTTCTCATGTTTTAATTTCAGAAGGAATTTTCAGTACTTAACAGATGATACGCATTCGCAAACACTAGCTGGTCATAGGGAATAATATAGTTACTCAATTATTGTATGGTCTTTTACGAAGTGTGAGGAGAAGTTTGTTACATGGAAAATAATACATTCAGAGGTTTTCGCACCTATTCTTGTGAGTGCTCTCTTCTGGGGACTCCTGCGCAAACAAATTGTTACACTGAATCTCAGCTATAGTTCGATTCATGAATGATGGCCGTTTGCGCAAATTGAGGCACGGACGAGGATTGTTGCTGGTTCCAGGCAAAAGTTGCGGTTCGTCCTTACACGTGTTTTGTGCTCGAAGAAAGCGTGATCACGTTTAATGCTCACACTGGCTGCGACATTTACAGTAGAGTGCTCAGAACTCTACTGAGTGCTCATTGGCTGTCGCCACCATCGTTCATGACTGCTATCGTAGCAGCAACTGCTGGCGTCTTTACGAGTCCGTCAGAGGTGCTTTAGCTCCTACTAAACAGACTACTGCTCCCTACATGTGACGATTTTCAGTAAACTATATGTTATTTGCTGTATGACTGAATTAATGTCAACACATGAAGCATAAAATAACGGGCGTGACCATAACTGTCACTATGCGTATGCCGTAGCACCGAGGTCGCTGGGTGGTCTTTCCCAGCTCCTTGGTGGGTGTCTAATACCGACCTTCGACCATAGAACGCGTTATATTAGCACCCAGCATGCACGACGCTTCGAAGTGACGACATTACGGAAGATTTAAGGTGTTATATAAACGTGTAATGAGTTCTACAGAGATACAGATGAATTCTCTCCCCCCCCCCCCCTCTCTCTCTCTCTTTCTCTCTCTCTCTCTCTCTCTCTCTCTATCTCTCATACAACGCATACGCACACATGTTATTACAGTACGATACCGGCAAACTTCGAGGTGTTGTAGACGGTATCTTGAGCACGAAATTGGCGATAGGAACCCGTGTCCGGAAACGTCGCCGGCCGCTGTGTCCGAGCGGTTCTAGGTGCTTCAGTCCGGAACCGCGCTCCCGCTACGGTCGCAGGTTCGAATCCTGCCTCGGGCATGGATGTGTGTGATGTCCTTAGGTTAGGTTTAAGTAGTTCTAAGTTCTAGGGGACTGATGACCTCAGATGTTAAGTCCCATAGTGCTCAGAGCCATTTGAACCATTTGAACCGGAAGCGTCGTCCATCGACGCTACAGAGCGTGGAAGCTGCAGATCCGGCACCTTCCAGTAGACCACCCGTTCGGCAGCAAACGTGACTTTATATGCTGACGAACCGTAGGCGGAACGGCTCTCAATGTTATTTCTTATTCAGTTACCGCGAGTGATTACCATGATCGGCAGTGGAGAAGATCGAGCTAGTTGCAGGATAGACAGGCGTCGTTTCCTATCAAAGCACTACTCTGTTGCCGTGGTTTCCAAACTTATTTTATTTTTCTCCTGTACACAAGAAAACATTAGTGATTTTAGAAGGTTCCAGGCGAAAAATAAAATGTAGATGGAAACACGTGTCCGAAACCGTCATCCACTGAGGCAAAAGAGCATCACGTTCATAGGAAACGAGGTCTGTCTACGTACCAGCGAGCTCCATCTTCTCCACTGGCGATCGTGACAATAATTCGATATTACTCAGCAGCAAGCAACACTGGAGACGTTCCGCTTACGGTCCACAAACTTGCAAAGGTGCGTTATGTAACAAACTCTACATGTACAGGATGGGTCAAACCTTTTGGCTTATATTGACGCAGGTGATCGTAGGCCCAGCAGCGATTATACTCAGATAGGGAACCAATGATCGGAAATCCACATTGTTTTCTCTTGTAGATACTGAGCACCGCATAGTAACTGTTCAAAGTGACGACCGCAAGTTTCAATATATAAATTACAACGGCACATGAAGTTCTGCTGTACTCTCTCGAAGATTGCTAGTGTCCTTTGTACCAGGACACAGGTAGCTTGGAACCTAGGAAGCAGGTCTTCATTCGTTTCTACGAGAGTTTCAGACAACAACGTCTTGTCGTAACCCCAGTGGAAAAAGTCCATAGGTGTGAGATCCGGAAATCGCGATGGTCATGGGACATGATGTCTCCTTCCAATCCAACGACGAGGGTTCGTCACCAGATGCTCCATCCATTAACATCAAAGTGGGCTTGTGTACCCTATGGCAGCACATCTCACAAGAACACCAGGCATCGTGGACCAGTCAAATGGGGAGGCAGCAAATTAGGTCCTGTCAGGTGATCCTGGACAACGCCCGCCCTTACGTTGACAGAGAATCGTTGCTGGCGGCTACCGCTGTAGATGGCTTGGGGGTTGTCTTCTGTCCAGCACAGCTGTTATGGCTGGAAACTCCATCACGGCTGAAGGAGATCTCATTCGTGAACGATACAAACTGTATGAAGATCGGCAATACAACGCTGCTGTAGATAACCCCTTACCAGAAGTGAACGCGTGTCTCAGAAACCGTAGCTGCCAGTGGTTGCACACATTCTTTATGATAGGGATGTAATACTTTTTGCGTCCAGTACTTCCTCTGATGTGTACGGGTCATCCAGGTAGAACGGCTCGTACACATAGTCTTAGGTTTAGGTGCTCCAAGGTGGACAGAGGAACTGTGACAGTGCAAACAAATTAGTGACACATAAATATACACTTTACTGTGCTACCATACTTAAGTTGTACAGTAAACCCTTCGATGTGCTTCCGAAAATATACAGGTAAGCTATGTGAACAAGATTGTCAATCACTGTAGTGAACACTTGTCCCTATACGAAGGCTATAAGTGTCTCCACTCGTAGACGAACTGTCGCAGGCTGATTTCCTCTGCCAACTGTTGCTACGAACAGCAGCTCTGGAACTCCGTACTAGCACTGTCTTAACGCGAACGCCGAACATGAACTGACCGTCGGCGCCTGTGGCCGTCATTTGTTACAACGGGGAAGTCCATCTCATTGGCGTCAGCGCTGAGATTGCTGATTGGGCTGCGCTTGTGGCTGGCGGCGAAGCTGAAAACGCTGCCCGTGGCGCCAGTCGGAAAATCTCAAAGTAAGTTTGAAGTGGGACACACCTGCAGACAGACGACACGTTTAACGGAAGGGCTGCTCACTAAATTCCGAAATCCGATCTTCACCGAGGATGCAGAGCAGTCTCAGCACGCTACTGTTGCGTCCATTGTCGAGGACACAACACTCTCCACACTGTATCCTTCGCAGTGTGCGTTTCACGGGCAACCGACAGGTGCTTACTGCTGGGTGGTCGGCTGCACCATCCAACACCATCTCCTCAAAGTCTATTGATCGGACATGTCTTTAACCTTGGCCATTTGGTGAGAACGATGGCGTTTCGTAAGTTGGCAGGCACGGAGATAATCTTCTTCCAATTAGGATGACGCCCATTGGAGAAGCGGTCTCAGCGTATCCGTGCTGCTTTATGGCCACTTCATCGTGCCGCACTGTACATGAAATGCATGTCTGCCAACTCTCGTGGACGAGTAACGTTCCACTTTTGACCCGCGTCATCCACGGTACAGACGATGGATACATCACAAGGCGTCTCATTCTTGTTGAGAATGCAGGAGGCCAGCGAGGTTATCTTCAATCAAAAAGATTACCAACAATTAGTAATAAAATGATATTTATGAAATATGGAGAAACACTCAATTTAAATGATGCTTCCTCTTGTGGAATGTCCAGCACAGTTTGACTTTTGAAATTATTACAAGTCCTCTAAAATATTAAAGTCCTGTCACTGTGTCTCTGAGTGATACCTACATAGAGTCCAGAGCTGGCTTATGATGCCTACGGAGTCCAAGTCTGGGAGACGACGGACGAACACTGCAGCTTGTAGACTCGGCGGTAGCTGTACACGAGTCGGCGCACTGAAGAGAATTCGCCGCCATAGCTCAGAACTCCGGTGTGTAATAAGGCATCGATGAATCGTTACCCACGCACGTGATGCCCATGGGTTGGTAGCTGTGGCCCTTGCCATCCCATACAGCTGCTGCGCTACGAGTGTTTCGAGCGCAGCATATCGATTATGGTTCGGTACTCTCTGGAGTCGTGATTGGAAGCGGTTCTGCTTCCGGATCACGGAGTTACGGGTTCGATTCCCAGCCAGGGGACTGGGTGTTTGTGTTGTCCTTACAATTTCATCATCATCATGATCATCATCGTCATCATTCGTGACAGTGGCTAGATTGGACTGAGTAAAAATTGGACTGTGTAAAAATTGAGACTTTGTACGGGCGCTGATGACCGTGCAGTTGAGCGCCCCACAAACCTTATTTCACCTGTGCGATACATGTGGTAGTCACACGTGCTATGAGCTAAGCTGTGTGCAGTATGTCTGTTTGGTGGTCAGAAGCATACGCTGCTTATCACCCTCATGTGCGTACAACCAATCCACGATCTTTTCGAGACTGCGGCAGAACTTCATGCGCCGTTGAAATACATGCACTGAGACTGGCAGTCCTCACTTTGAACAATTACTATGAGCTACGTTGTTGTTATGCGGAGTTCGCTGTGCATCTCCATAACATAATAGATACGCATTTCCGACCATTGTTCCCTATCTCAATATAATCGTTGTCGGCCGCTATCAACTGTTTCCACTTGACCCACAGGGTTAGAGACACACGGTATAATTAGATGAAACATCACGAACAACTTATTAACGACGTATTGGTCCACCTTTGGAACGCAATACAACAGCGATTCTTCATGCCATTGATCCAGCAAGTCCTCGAAAGATTTGGGGAGCTAGGTGGCTCCAGATGTTTAAGCACAGCTCACGCAATTTCTGTGTATTACGGGCCAGTGATAAGTGGGTGATCCACGTGTGTTCGTTTGGGTTCGTATCAGGTGTATTTGCTAGCTAAGACACCATCATGACTTCACTACCAACACCTTAACCACTGTAGCGTGGTTCTGTCCTTGTGACACCTACAGCTATGTTGCTGAATGTTGCCACCGCTGTCTGCAAAGAGGCGGAACGTGAAGGGAATCAGGTGGTCCTCAATATGTTCATGTAGTCACGCCGGTTACTACCACAGGTGTAATGGGAGCACGGGTGAATGCCCAGACAGCATCACACTGCCTCCACATCTTCCATCCGTGACGCTGTGCATGTTTCGAGCAACTGTTTCCCACGATGACGGCGTATACAGAGACGACCATTGATCTGCTGTAACGAGGAAAGTCGTTTATCCCGTCAGGCGTCCCGTTTCCACCGACCCACTGTCCAGTCTATACGGTCTTGTGCTCACTGGAAACGTAACTGACGACGACTTTCGGTTCACTTGGGAACGCGCAGGGGTCATACCCACGCAGCCCATGTTCAACGATGTGGGCTGAACAGCGTGCTCTGAAACACTTTTTCCTGCACGATAATTGTACTCTGCCGTCAGATCTACCACGGTTCGCCGCCTATCCCGCTTTACAGTGCGAGCAAACCTCCGACTTGCAAGTTCTTTGACGAGCCGCAGGCGTGCAACACTTTGTCGCCTACACGTGGTTTCATCGTCCATGAACCACTTCCCGTAAGCAGTGGCATGCGAACAGCCGACCTGCTTGTCCTTTTCCCAGATGATAGTCCCCAAGCGCCCGAACGCAAAAATCTGCCCTTTCCCAAAGTCCGGTATGTCACTGGTTGTCCACATTTGCCATCCCAATTTTTTAAATCCGGTATATGATATCAAGTTTGCGTTTTATGGAGTGGATGTATACACTATAACTCTGTAAGTTTTGCTGTACTGTGGTTCAGATATGAATCTGAAATACAAGAGCGTGTGGAATGAACGTAGTACATACACGGTGTCCGATGTACGACGGAAGGGGTTCGTCCAGAGGTCAAGGAAACCATTATCGCGGAGGCAGTGGCTGGCTGGCATAGCCGCATGCGCCCCAGGCCGTCTCTCGGACTTCGTCAGGTGGCGTATCATTTTTAACCCAACTGTACAAGTTAATAAGTGCCGTCAAGCTAGAAAAAGCATCGGAAATTGTAAAATAGTGCACGATGTTCTAAACTCTGTGAAAAATTGGAGTAAGCTATAAGGAAAGATAGATAACATACGGTGTAAAGAAGAACCAAGACGGAAGAATAAGAACGGAAGACAAAGAACGAAGTGGTGGTGGTGGTCAGTTCCTATGGCACTAAACTGCTGATTTCATCGCTCCCTAGGCTTATACACTTCTTAATCTAACTTATGCTACGGACAACACACACACCGATGCTGGAGGGAGGACTCGAACTTCCGACGGGGGAGTCGCGCGAACCGTGTCAAGGCGCCTGGACCGCGCGGCTAACCAGAACCAAGTGCTAGGATTCATTACAAAGCATCGAAGACGGGGATGTAGTCTTTCGCCCATACTGGTCGATCTGTGAATGGAAAAAGAAATCGCAGAAATAAAACAAAGGCTCAACAGTGGTATTAAAACTCAGGATGAAACCAAATCAGTGATAAGGTATACTGATGACATTGCTTTGCTCAGTGTGACTGAAGAAGAATTACAGGACGCGTTGAATAAAACGATGAATCTAATTAGCACACACTATGGATTGACAGTAAACGGAAAAAGCTCCAAGGTAATGATGAGTAGCAAATATCGGTTCAAAGATCAACATAACCTTGGTACTGGTGACCGCAGTGCACAGAGAAAACAACATATGATGGACTAGGTAAGGAGAAGTAAAAAGCAGGCCAACGCTGGCGAAGAGGGTTTCTGGACGCAGAGAAGTCTGCTAGTACCAAACATAGGCCTTAACCTCAGGAAATTTGTGGCAATGTACGATAGGGCACAGTATTTAATGGTAGCGGAACTGGTACTGCGACAACTGATAAAGAACAGATGTGCCGCTACAGGAGAATGTTTACCGGCAGGTGATGGTTGAAGTGTTCACTATAGCAAATGTCTACTAATACCAGTATTTCTGGGCCCTGGTTTGTTCACAGCCGAGGTGGATTCTTCGTACACGTCGTTCAGAGGCCTGAAGATTGCGTAGTAAAACGGTGAAACTGGTTGCCAAATAAAATAAGGTTGAAAATTGACGGCTAGGAGATATTTAATTTGACGTCTTCTATCAAACAGCCGTGTTCCGCTACCATCCCTAAAAAGATGGACGTACAGAGAGTCTTGAAAGCATGGTCGACTGAAACAACTGGCCATGAGAAGTTTCTTCGCCGAATCGGCAAGGAAAGCAACACTTACGAGAACAAGGGACAGGGCGATAGCGGTTACGACATCACTGAGTTACTTCCACGGTACTAGATTTAGAGGGTAAAAACTGTAGGGGGTAGGCAGACACTGTAATACACGCAACAAATAATTGAGCACCAACGGTGTAAGCGCTATTCTGAGAGGAAAAGTTTGGCACGAGAGAGGAATTTGTTGCGGATCGCATCAGACCAGTCAGAGATTGATTATTAAAAAAAATGAATAAAGAGCGGCCTTGGAACAAAGAGAAAATTGTTGCGCCACTCAAGCACTAGATGCGGATGTTTCTGTAGCATGAGCTCGCAGTGCTGTGCGCAGAATAATAGTGAGGTGGTACAAAGTAACTCTAATGCGGCGATAGGCCAATTCAGATAGTTGCAAAGCGTAAGTAACACAACTGACTTGCATTCGAGGCACGACGGGGAGATTCGTCTTGAAATGATGTCTGTTCCCTTGAACGAAAGTCTTCCTTGCGTAACGGGAAAGTGCTACATTCCGCGAACGAAAAAGTAACCAGCAACCCATCAGTATCTGAAAGAGGCTTACTGCGTAGGCTGTACTGGCCGATCAAATGCATGTACTTGGTCCAAACGATTGCAAGACAGGACTCAGCTACTCGAAGATGAAACTACTGCAGCACGTCCTTCGACACAGATCGATCTTTCCATTAGAGAGCTATCAACTGACGAAAAGATCTGCAGTTATTTACGGCGGAACAATGCAGGGGTATGGCTCGCAAATGCGTTTGGGACAGTATTCCGAAGTATTTCTAATTAAATGAACTAGCATTTCAAATGTTCAAATGTGTGTGAAATCTTATGGGACTTATCCGCTAAGGTCATTAGTCCCTAAGCTTATACACTAAGCCTAAATTATCCTATGGACAAAAACACACACCCATGCCCGAGGGAGGACTCGAACCTACGCCGGGACCAGCCACACATAACTATCAGTTTCAGAACTTAATTAGGTGTGCGAGCGGAAACTGTTCACACATCAGTGTGAAGCGGTAGGTGGAGCAAAGATTTTCTAGAACTTCTGTCCAAGGTTAAAACCGCTGCTTCGTCTTCCTAGGTCCGATCGACGGGTCGGAGCGCCTACTGCAGTCGGAGCCTGCCCTCAACACCCCTCCCCAGTCCGGTGTATGCGGCGAACGTGAAACAGCTTGAGCATCTTTTAACACTTTTCATTGTGGGCTGACGCGTGAATGGGAATTTGGACTGGAGGAGGGAGGCGTGGTAGGATAGTCTGTGCAGTTGTGCAAAGCCACTGTGCCAGGGTGGCGTAGTGGTTAGCGCATCTGTCTAGTAAACTGGAGACCTGGGTTCAGATCCTGGCCTTGATACAAATTGTCATTTCTTGCTTCCGTCTGTATACATACGATATAGATGTCTGAGACTTGAACAAAAAGTTGGATAGAGCACCGACCATGTAAGCAGGAAATCCCGAGTTCGAGTCCCGGTCGGGGGAAAAAAAAGTCTCCGGAACAATACAGCTTCATTTGATGAGTAAGCTTGCGAGTATCAAAATGTATGACATAAATGGCCGTGTCATTTGATTAAACTTACTTGGAAGCTTAAATTTTATACGCAGCCAAGGGATCGTAGACCTTAATATTTAAATGGCAACCTCTACCTATTCCTAAGAAAAAGAGGTCTTAAACAGAAAGACAACGAACTATCTTATGAGAGTTCCATATTTACTTATTGGAGAACAGAGCTGTAAAAGCTGTAAAAAGTTATTTGTCGGTTTGTCAGTAGGCAGAGAGCACTGCACGTAACATCAGCTAATATGCGATTGGATGTAGCACTAAAATGAATGAATTTTGTATATGCGCATGGGTCACGAATTTTTTTTAGAGGAGGACAGCGTATCGACATCTTTTGTAGATACATCTCTGAGCAACATTCGAATCTAGTACTGACGTACTGGTTTAAAATGAAGCCAGATGGACCGATGTTCTCCTTGACTTTCGAAGGCGTTGCCACATAGTGGCTTCTCATAATTGTCGACTAATGATGAAATCCGGCCTAAAATAAAAAAAAAATCATTTTATTGTCAAAATATGGGCTATGTGCCTAACCTTCGTCAGTAAAAACCGGGCTTTGTAGTAACCAGTGTGGAAGTGTTTTAAAACATTGCACCAGAATGCGCCAGGTGCTAAGTGACACCTGTTCTGAAACAAAATCCGGGCTATGCGCCCGTGCTGTTGTTTTTAGTTTGAGGTCCGACTGTGTTCAAGTTCCAGTGATTAGTCCTGTCTGTTGTGTTTACGATTGTGGTTTATGTCATGGATGAAACAAGAAAACGTCGGAAAAGGGGTGAGGGTACTGTTTCCCAAATAAATAAGAAGCTAAGAGCCGAGGGAAAACCGTATGAGAACAATAAGAAAGTTACTGTACCTCAAGAACAACCTCCACCTGATGAGGAAAGCGTAAATGATAACTGTAACGCCTTAGGACTACGGCTTTTTGAAGAACTTCGCTTGATTATGATTTTTCTGTGGCGTTTCAAGCTAACCTATGTTTAGTTAATGCACGTTAGGTTATGTTTGACTTGGACTATAGTCGACCTACTAAATGTGCAGAGTAGGAAACAAACAGGACATTCGTGGCAGTCCAAAATTATTTAGTGCCTCTAATTCCCGTGTTTGTTTGTTGCTGGTTTCGTGCCGGTGCCACTATCAATGTAGAGAGATTGCATTGGCACACAAATGAAACATATTCTATCAGTTCTACGAACTAGGTGATAATGTTAAGCAAAACTTTTATTTGATGAAAAACGTAAGTGCATCCAATGTTAGAAGAAGGTGTCATGGTTCTTATGAAGAACCCGAGGAGAGTCGCAGACAGGCTAGTATTTTTTATACAGTTCCTGATGACGAAGGCGAACATTTTCGAGTTTTCTAACTAACCTTTCTGGAAATACACAAAATTATCAGGCGAAAAGTGGAAACCTTGGTAAAACAGAAAAAAAGGAGAGTGGTGATGTTACCTACATTGAACTTAGTGGAACTAAAAACAAAGCGAGTAAGTATACAGCTGATGATGTAAAACGCATTCTTGAACACATCAAAAGATTCCCCAAGGACGAAAGCCATTGCACAAGGGCTAAAAGCTCCCTTCCATTTTTAAGCCAAGATTTAAATTACAGATGAATGTATGAGGCTTTTGTTACGCTTTATCCAAACACAAACATTACATATTTGTACTACAAAAATGTATTGAAAGAACACTTTCCCAAACTGAGATTTCACTGCCCAAGGAAAGATACCCGTAACACATGTGATCTGCTTAAAAGTAAAATGTTGAATTACTCAACCAATAGAGCTGTACATCTTACTTCACTAGAATTTCATTATAGACTCGCTGAAAAAGCCAGAGAAGAGATAAAGCGTGACCATGTCTATTATACCACTCTTACAAGTGATACATGCACAGTATCCATAGATTTACAACAGGTTTTCTCTTTACCAACATTGTGACACTGCCAAATGTATTATTTTGTGTCAACTTTCTTGTTACAATTTGGGATTGCATATGGCAGATATGCAATACCATGAACCATGAACCTTGCCGTTGGTGGGGAGGCTTGCGTGCCTCAGCGATACAGATGGCCGTACCGTAGGTGCAACCACAACGGAGGGGTATCTGTTGAGAGGCCAGACAAACTTGTGGTTCCTGAAGAGGGGCAGCAGCCTTTTCAGTAGTTGCAGGGGTAACTGTCTGGATGATTGACTGATCTGGCCTTGTATCCCTAACCAAAAAAGCCTTGCTGTGCTGGTACTGCGAACGGCTGAAAGCAAGGGGAAACTACAGCCGTAATTTTTCCCGAGGGCATGCAGCTTTACTGTATGGTTAAATGATGATGGCGTCCTCTTGGGTAAAATATTCCGGAGGTAAAATAGTCCCCCATTCGGATCTCCGGGCGGGGACTACTCAAGAGGACGTCGTTATCAGGAGAAAGAAAACTGGCGTTCTACGGTTCGGAGCGTGGAATGGCAGATCCCTTAATCGGGCAGGTAGGTTAGAAAACTTAAAAAGGGATAAGTTAAAGTTAGATATAGTGGGAATTAGTGAAGTTCGGTGCCAGGAGGGACAAGACTTTTGGTCAGGTGAATACAAGGTTATAAATGCAAAATCAAATAGGGTTAATGCAGGAGTAGGTTTAATAATGAATAAAAATAGGAGTGCGGGTAAGCTACTACAAACAGCATAGTGAACGCATTACTGTGGCCAAGATAGACACGAAGCCCACACCTACTACAATAGTACAAGTTGATATGCCAACTAGCTCTGCAGATGATGAAGAAATTGATGAAATGTATGATGAGATAAAAGAAATTATTCAGGTAGTGAAGAGAGTTGAAAATTTAATAAGTCATGGGTGACTGGAATTCGAGAGTAGGAAAAGGGAGAGAAGGGAACATAGTAGGTGGATATGGATTGGGGGAAAGAAATGAAAGAGGAAGCCGTCTGGTAGAATTTTGCACAGAGCATAACTTAATCATTTGTGGTTCAAGAATCATAAAAGAAGGTTGAACACATGGAAGAATCCTGGAAATACTAGAAGGTATCAGATAGATTATACAATGGTAAGACAGAGATTTAGGAACCAGATATTAAATTGTAAGACATTTCCAGGGGCAGATGTGGACTCTGACCACAATCTATTGGTTATTAACTGTAGATTAAAACTGAAGAAACTGCAAAAAGGTGGGAATTTAAGGAGATGAGATCTGGACAAACTGATTAAACCAGTGGTTGTACAGACTTTCAGGGAGAGCATAAGGGATCAATTGTCACAAATGGGGTAAAGAAATACAGTAAAAGTAGAATGGGTAGCTCTGAGGGATGAAGTAGTGAAGGCAGCAGAGGATCAAGTAGGTAAAAAGACGAGGACTAGTAGAAATCCTTGGGTAACAGAAGAAATATTGAATTTAATTGATGAAAGGAGAAAATATAAATATGCAGTAAATGAAGCAGGAGAATGTAGATGAAGACGAAATTGGAGATATGATAGTGCGTGAAGAGTTTGACAGAGCACTGAAAGACCTGAGTCGAAACAAGGCCCCGGGAGTAGACAACATTCCATTAGAACTACTGACGGCCTTCGGGGAGCCAGTCCTGACAAAACTCTACCATCTGGTGAGCAAGATGTATGAGACAGGCGAAATACCATCAGACTTGAAGTAGAATATAATAATTCCAATTTCAAAGAAAGCAGGTGTTGACAGATGTGAAAATTAACGAACAATCAGTTTAATAAGCCACAGCTGCAAAATACTAATGCGAATTCTTTACAGAAGAATGGAAAAACTAGCAGAAGCCAACCTCGGGGAAGATCAGTTTGGATTCCGTAGAAATATTGGAACACGTGAGGCAATACTGACCTTACGACTTATCTTAGAAGAAAGATTAAGGAAAGGCAAACCTACGTTTCTAGCATTTGTAGACTTAGAGAAAGCTTTTGACAATGTTAACTGGAATACTCTATTTCAAATTCTAAAGGTGGCAGAGGTAAAATACAGGGAGCGAAAGGCTATTTACAATTTGTACAGAAACCAGATGGCAGTTATAAGAGTCGAGGGACATGAAAGGGAAGCAGCGGTTGGAAAGGGAATGACACAGGGTTGTAGCATCTCCCCGATGTTATTCAATCTGTATATTGAGCAAGCAGTAAAGGAAACAAAAGAAAAATTCGGAGTATCTATTAAAATCCATGGAGAAGAAATAAAAACTTTGAGGTTCGCCGATGACATTGTAATTCTGTCAGAGACAGCAAAGGACTTGGAAGAGCAGTTGAATGGAATGGAATAAGATGAACATCAACAAAAGCAAAACGAGGATAATGGAACGTACTCTAATTAAGTCGGGTGATGCTGAGGGAATTAGATTAGGAAATGAGACACTTAAAGCAGTAAAGGAGTTTTGCTATTTGGGGAGCAAAATAACTGATGATGGTCGAAGTAGAGAGGATATAAAATGTAGAATGGCAATGACAAGAAAAGCGTTTCTGAAGAAGAGAAATTTGTTAACATCGAGTATAGATTTAAGTATTTGTATGGAGTGTAGGCATGTATGGAAGTGAAACGTGGACGATAAATAGTTTGGACAAGAAGAGAGTAGAAGCTTTCGAAATGTGGTGCTACATAAGAATGCTGAAGATTAGATGGGTAGACCACATAACTAATGAGGAAGTATTGAATAGGATTGGGGAGAAGAGGAGTTTGTGGCACAATTTGACAAGAAGATGGGACCGGTTGGTAGGACATGTTCTGAGGCATCAAGGGATCACAAAGTTAGCATTGGAGGGCAGTGTGGAGGGTAAAAATCGTAGAGGGTGACCAAGAGATGAATACACTAAGCAGATTCAGAAGGACGTAGGTTGCAGTAACTACTGGGTGATGATGAAGTTTGCACAGGATAGAGTAGCATGGAGAGCTGCATCAAACCAGTCTCAGGACTGAAGACCACAACAACAACAACAACAACAACATGGCAGATATTAATAAAGGTTTTATGTTTCTGTGGCACGAGGACATGAGTGGCAGGGGAGGCAACGAACAACGAACTGTGTGTTAAGGAGGATTAAAAGTAAAATTACCCAGAAAAAAAAGTTTGTAGTGTGGTCTGACAACAGCTGCGGCCAAAACAAAAATCAAATGGTATTGTTCCTATGGATATGCTTGGCCTGTAATGATTTCTTTGATAAGTATGTCGTCTCTGGACACTCATACTTAACCTGTAACCGAGATTTTGCTCTAATTGAAAATTGAAGAAAATGTGAAGTTCCTTTGGACCTTGTGACAGTTTTGTGTAACGCCAATAGCAAATCTCCTTTTCTAACCGCTGTGATGAACGATGATGATATTTATGACTTCTCCAAAGAACACCTCCCCACAAAAAAGATAGAAATTTCCAAAGCCGTTTGGCTCACAGTTTCCAAACCCAACCCAGGAAAAGTGTTTACAAAAAAAAATCTGCGAAGTTGAAACTTGGACGCAAACGAATGTACTCAAAAAAGGTGTGAAAACGGAACCATAAAACGCTTGGATCTATCCCAGCTTGAACTAACAGCTAGATTGAAAACTGAGTAGACGGAGGCCTTAAAAAAGATGGTACCTTATCTCAAACAAGAAAATAAACTGTTTCACCAAACTCTGAATGAGTAAACACAGCAGCTCTTTATAGACTATAACATTGTAATATTTTGTTTATGAAATAGTGGAAAATTAATACAAAATGTAACTTTTTTAACTTTGTTACCGGCCGAGGTGGGCGAGTGGTTTTAGGCGCTACAGTCTGGAACCGCGCGGCCGCTACGGTCGCAGGTTCGAATCCTGCCTCAGGCATGGATGTGTGTGATGTCCTTAGGTTAGTTTGGTTTAAGTAGTTCTAAGTTCTAGGGGACTGATGACCTTAGAAGTTAAGTCCCATAGTGCTCAGAGCCAATTAAACTTTGTAAAAGGCATTTAATTTGAAATAAAACTTGTAAGAACACAGTAACGTACTTGATTTTATCTTTGTTCTTTAATTAGTTTGTTTGTTGACATATAGCACTTCTGTAGGCCTAACTGACTTTTGATAGTAATATAGTTATTGTAGAAAAAGTGTAAACAGTAGTTTCCAGATTTTTATAATAGTAAAATTGTTATTATTATCCTTCCCACACCCCTTTATTTACAGATATAAGTGGTAGACTTAGCCCGATTTTTATGTGAAACAGGTTGGCACATAGCACTGTGCTAAATGTTTTACAGTAACTTTACTCTAAAAAAGGCTGTAGATTAACTGTCTTGATTTGTTTAGGCTATAAAAAAATAAGGAGATCAAAAAGGAACTGCGATTTCCTCAAAACAGCAGTTGTGACACTTACCACGGATTTTATGATTAGTCAACAATTACATTTTTAAAATTGACGCTACAGCGTTTTTGTTAATATCCAGGGTGTAATAGCCAGTTGCATGCTGTCTGTCAATGATGAACCTCTTGCAAATAGAGGTTTATTGAGTAGTACCTACGAGTGATACAGATGAAAATGACTTTTATCGGCAGAGAGCATGTGAGCTTCAGATGAATAGCCCTGTCCATTTAGTACGTCGCACGAAACGTTGACGCTATAATATTTCAACGTCAGTGTAATGTATCGACACAACAGTGCTGCAAAGAGTAATGAAAATTGTCCTATTCAGCTAAAACTCGAAGTCATTTTGTCTACCGGGAATGGCAGGGAAGCCACTGTCATCGGCTTTAGAGAGCTTTATAAAAGTAGAGTATAGTCCCATAATGATTAACTTGCTGACTGTGACGTGCCAGATCCACGTCGACGTGGGTCCATGCTGCACGTGTTCGCCTGCTGCACCAACATACCGGCCAGCGTTTGAAGCCTCTTCAGTCACAAACAAAGACCCACCCCCCGTCCTTAAAGCTTAGTTATGCTCACATAACAAATTGTAAATATTTCTAAAACCACACGTGCAGAGTCGTTACAGTCGTCTTTGTTTGTGACTAAAGAAGCTTCAAACGCAGTCCGGTATGTTGGTGCAGCAGGCGAACACGTGCAGCATGGACCCACGCCGACGTGGACCTGGCACGTCACAGTCAGCAAGTTAATGCCGTACGTCGAGTAAGTCATAATAAACCTGGGAATCACTGTTTCGCCATCTTGCAACAGAATAGCAATGAACCGTGCTATTTACTACAAATGGTTCAAATGGCTCTGAGCACTATGGGACTTAACTTCTAAGGTCATCAGTACCCTAGAACTTAGAAGTACTTAAACCTAACTAACCTAAGGCCATCACACACACCCATGCCCGATGCAGGATTCGAACCTGCGACCGTAGCGGTCGCGCGGTTCCAGACTGTAGCGCCTAGAACCGCTCGGCCCCCCCGGCCGGCCTATTTACTACAACTTGTAGTCTTGACGCCTACGGCACGGCGTCCATCGGAGGGTCGCGGCAAATGATAATGTATCGCGAATACCTTTACAACTCACGGGTAGAACAAACAGAATCTAGTGGGGCAGCGCCTACTGGTCTGACGCGACGTAATTTCCACAAGGTACTGTACCTCTTTCGTCGTGAGCAGTCGCATGGGCATGCACAAAAAATTGTGGAAAAAACGCATCTACCTATGGGCGTCCTAGTGTCCACACGTTGCCTCGTTGCGCAAGCAGTCTGCTATGAATCCTCTTCTTTGTTTGGTAGCCGACAGAAACAGAGAACGCAAAAGCGACTCCAGGCAAAGAAGTATATAAGCAACAGAGCAACAAGAAATACAAAGCGATGGCGACGTTATGTCTGCGAATTTCAGAACGACGTCATAACGAGACTTTAGAGTTTCTACTTGGGAAACTGCAGAAATAAGGCTGGCAAAAAAATTTTGTTAGCTAGTAACTGGTGACTATTATACTCGTTTAAACTGTTCAAAACAAAGCGTTTCACTTCCATTAAATTTGTAACTTGTAATGCGGAATAATTGTAATTTATTATTTGATTGTTTTATATCTCTGTTGACAGCAGGAAATGCCTAAGCCGGTATTTATTTTCTTATTTTGTTCCTATACACATATTACAATTTGTCTATCAGCATGCATAAGTACTGTTCTCATGTTTAATTATGTTATATATCCATCCAATTCTCTTGTATAATGGATAAACGTAACACGACCAGATAAATAAATATAAAAGTGATTATTGTTCAAACTGAGAAATACTTAAGACAGGTTCTCAATCATTATGTGAAGGATAATTAACTTTCAGTGCGTCATCTGTTTTTATTGATGAAATATGATACGTAGATCAACATCCTCGGACTCGACAAATTTCATAGACGCCAGAATTCACAGTTTCATATTATTTGCATCATCATTGTGTTTCAGTTCTATTTTTAGTGGTTTACTGAGAAGCTACTCACGTCTCTATTGCTCTTTTAAGTCGCCATAGCATGGATGTTCATCCGTAACTTTGGTATAATCTTTTCATAAATTTTTTGGATTATTCTTCTCAGTTTTCTTACTTCGAAACTTATGGTATTTTGTTCCTTACAGAAATAGTATCAGAAAATTTTTATCTAATACGTGAAGCTAAGGGCACTGTTGCCCTCGAATTTGTATTCAGATTTAGAAGTGGTATTCCATATAATCTTTGTCTGTAATGATTTACAAACTTAAGCGTGCTTCCTCTGGAGTCAACAGACATTATTGCACATAAATTGCTTCACTGCGCAACGTCAATACAATCAAACACTGACGGGCCCCAGCTTCCTATCGTCCTCTGAAAAGCGCAAAGGTTCCCACCGAAGGTGGGTATTATGGCCTCCATTTGCAGGAAATTACGCGTTCACAAATGCGCATGCGTTGTTGCGCTGTTGAAAATTTATGGGCATGCGCAAAGTTGAACACAAAAATGGCATCATGTGGACGCACCTTAACTGATCCATGCCACTGTCATCTGAATGCGACTCCGTATTTTGGTTGTCGGATTGTCTCTGTGCCCAGGACAATGAGAAACGCATGTGATTTGAATATTATTATTATTATTATTATTTTTGTGAAGAAATTTCGTCGTATTTACAGTGGCAGCAGTTTTGAACATAGCATCACGATCGCACAAGATGTAGCGTGGACTGCGAGTGAAATTTCAGTACCTGAAATTTGTTTAACTTATTTCTGGAGAAGAATGGAGATACACGACTAAACAGAGGCATATAATGTACATACGAATCGGTCAAGCGAGAGTTTTGTAAGCCACTCCTCTCGTGGATGAGTCACATTCTTTTCCATATTCTCTCAATGTGGCATCTGATTTACCAACTATTTTTGTTACGCGGTCATTCCACCTTCGGCCGCTTCCAGTGGTCACTCCCAGATATTTTACGGTAGTCACTGTTTCCACTGATTCGTCGCCTTTAGTGTAATCGGACATCGACCGTGAATAACTTCACGAGATCTCTAATGTTATGCACACACTACATCATTAATATAATTCGCAAACACTAGAGACCTAAGATATGTGGAGTAAAATAATGGAACTATTGCTGTAAAACATTTTAGTTCAAAATTATACATATTTCGTTATCGTCATCCTCAGTATACTCCCATCTGCTATCTGTGTAACGCTCCATGCGAATCTCCCATTTTGCAAACAGTGCTGGAAATGTTCCTCCGTGAGCTTCTCGATAACGCATGCCGCTTTTTCTTCTACTGCTTCAACGGACTGAAATATTGTTCGTTTTAATGCAGATCTTGCCGAATGAATAAAAGTCTCATAGGTCAGGCGAATAAGGTGGGTGATCCAGAAATGGGATGTTGTGCTTCGCTAGAAACCTCTCAACAGGCAATTCACTGTGAGCCGATGCAGCATCCATGGCTTGATCTTCAACAATTGCAGTGTTTTTCTTTTCTTATTTTCTCACAGACTTGAGCAAGAACCTGAAGGAAGTAATGATCATTAATAGTCTGACCCAATGAAGATACAAAATTAGATAAATATCGAATAAAACTATCGTGATCGTTTTGAATCTTCATTTGCTCATTCGAGCTTTCGTTCTCGGTGAAGTTGGGCCCTTCTGGTCCACTGATTGGCGTTTGGTTTCTGGATCATAAGTGAAAAACTAAGATTCGACAAAAGATTTTCAAGAAATTGGAGTCATTTTTAGTGGTATTCAAAGTGTCAACACAAACTTTTTCACTACTTTTTTTCAAGCGTGAGAATTTTCGGCACCAATTTCGCACGGCTCTTTCTCGAGTTGAACTGGTTATGTAAAATTTGTCTCACGATTCTATCAATTCCTACACTTTCAGCTATCGATTAAATACGAAACCGACGACAGGTCGAATCACATTACCTACTATTTCGATATTTTCATCCTCTTTGATGTGGAAGAGTTTCCCTGGCGTGAGTCATCTTCAGCCTCTTCTCGACTGTCTTGGAAACGCTTGAACCACTCAAAAATCCGCATAGGTGACAAGCAGTGTTCTTCGCACACTTCTTTAAGTAGCAGATAGGCTTCAGTAACAGTGTTTCCAACTTTCATGTGAAACTTCAGGACGATTCGTTGTTCTGTTATCACACTTATCATTTTTGCGGCAAAACAAAGAAACAGTTCTTACAGAAAGGAATGCCACGGCCACACTGTTATGTTTACAGCTACTGTTCGTTCATCTTCGGCGCATTCGTTCTTACTGTGCGACAGCATCAGTCCCGGTATTTCATAGCCACGCCTCGCATAACACTCGCTTGGGGTATTCCCGAAATTCTTTTTACTCGATTTTCTTCCGTCAAGAACAACGAGTTCCGTCATAGGTCTGATCGGACACACAGTAAGCACGCACTTTGTTAGCTAAACAATAGTGCATAACTGTGCCGAATGCCTACCGGAATCCTAGGATCACTGATCAGTCTAAATGCAATGTCCACTCAGCTAATACTGCTACGGCCAGCCTTCGACAAGCCAGATGGTTGCACTTGGCCTTGACACGCATTCCGCAGCTGCTTGCGGGATGACCAGAGCTAGACTCCACCACACCAGGCGTCCTTCCGCCGGTCACACAATTCTAGTAGGAGCATTTACACAGCGGAAGGAGCAATCATCCACTTGAGCAGCACGTAGCCCAGGTCACAGTAGTATTCCACAACCGTCGCCCGAAGGCAAACCTCTTCCGGGTCAAGGTACACGCTGAGCCTGTGGTGCGTGATTTTCACTGCAGTGGTCAGCTTTCAATGGCCATTTTTCTGGCGTTTTGAGTCAGTCATGAGGCTGCGAAGTGCACACAGGGCACAACGGCAGTAGGGAGTGCCCAATACAGCGGACTACACGCATTTGTAGCCTCACAAAACACTGGCTCTGAGCACTATGGGACTTAACATCTGAGGTCATCAGTCCCCTAGAACTTAGAACTACTTAAACCTAACTAACCTAAGGATATCACACACATCCATGCCCGACGCAGGATTCGAATCTGCGACCGTAGTGGTCACGCGGTTCCAGATTGAAGCGCCTAGAACCGCACGGCCACACCGGCCGGCTGTAGCCTCGCAAGTGACTGTAAACACCGGAGAAATGACTATTAAAAACTGGCGGCTTAAGGCAACCGCTCACGTAAAGTGAGAAATCCGAGTTCGAGTCTTGGTCCGGCAAATGTTTTCAATACGTCACTAATAAATTCTGCAGCTGATGTCTAATCATATTTGCAATTTCAAAGTCATACACTGCAGTGCCAAAGAAACTGGTATAGGCATGATAGGCATGCGTATTCAAATACAGAGACATACAAACAGGAAGAATACGGCGCTGCGGTCGACAACGCCTGTATAAGACAAGTGTCAGGCGCAGTTGCTAGATCACTTACTGCTGTTACAAGGGCAGATTGTCAAGATCTGAGTTTGAACGATAGGACACAGTATCTCCGATATAGCGACGAAGTGGGGATTTTCCTGTGCGACCATTTCACGAGTGTAGCGTAAATATCACGAGTCCGGTAAGACATCAAATGAAACATTCTGACACATTAAAATTGTGTGCCAGACCGAGACTCGAACACGGGACCTTTGCTTTTCGTGGGCAAGTGGTAGTGTACTTGCCCACGAAAGGCAAAGGTCCCGAGTTCGAGTCTCGGTCCGGCAGGCAGTTTTAATCTGGCAGGAAGTTTCATATCAGCGGCCACTCCACTGCAGAGTGAATACTTCATACTGAAAACATCAAATCTCTGACATCGCTGCATCTGGGAGACGATCCAGAAAGGACGGGACCAACGACGACTGAAGAGAATCGTTCAACGTGACAAAAATGCAACCCTTCCGCAAATTGGTGCAGATTTCAGAGCTGGATCATCAACAAGTGTCAGCGTGCCAACCATTCAACGAAACATCATCGATATGGGCTTACAGAGCCGGAGGCCCACTCGTCTACCATTGATGAGTGCACAACACAAAGCATTACGCCTCGTCTGGACCGTTCAACACCGACGCTGGACTGTTGATGACTGGAAACATGTTCTCTGATCGGACGAGTCACATTTCAAACTGTATCGAGCGGATGTTCAAATATGTGTGTGAAATCTTATTGGACTTAACTGCTAAGGTCATCAGTCCCTAAGCTTACACACTACTTAACCTAAATTATCCTAAGGACAAACACACATAGCCATTCCAGAGTGAGGACTCGAACCTCCGCCGTGACCAGGCGCACAGTCCATGACTGCAGCGCCTTAGACCGCTCGGCTAATCCCACGCGGCTCGAGCGGATGGACGTGTACGGGTATGGAGACAATCTCATGAATCCATGGACACTGCATATCAGCAGGAGACTGTTCAAGATGGTGGAGGCTCTGTAATGGTGTGGGACGTGTGCACTTGGAGCGATATGGGATCCTCTGATACGTCTAGATAAGACTCTGACAGGTGACACGTACGTAAGTATCCAGTCCGATCTGCATCGATTCATGTCCATTGTGCATTCCGACGGACAGGACAACGTGACACCCCACACGTCCAGAATTCCTCTAGGAACACTCTTCTAAGTTTAAACACTTCTGACGGCCATGAAACTCTCCAGACATGAACGGTATTGAGCATATCTGGGATATCTTGCGACGTGCTGTTCAGAAGAGATCTCCAACCCCTCGTTCTCTTACGAATTTATGGACTGCCCTGCAGGATTCATGGTGTCAGTTCCCTCCAGCACGACTTCAGACATTAGTCGAACCAGTGCCACTTCTCGTTGCGGCGCTTTGCGTGCTCGCGTGGTCCTTACACGATATCAGGCAGGTGTACCAGTTTCTTTCGCTCTCCAGTGTATATTGCTGCCATACTTGGTCATTTTCTATTCACCATTTGGAATCAGAGTGCAGTTCTCTCAAATACACACACACGTTTACTCTACTAAAACGTTACAGTCAAACGTCCAGCTAATAGCCCTCGCACCCTCGCAACACACGCGCCGTCTCACTGTGACCCAGACCGCCGCCATGACACAGCTGAAAAGTCGGCGACGGCGCACAGCCGGCACTCCACACTGCGGACGCCTCCTCTCTCTGTGCGTTCCAGCATACTGCCCCGTCAGAATGACGGTAGGCTTGCAGCTAACAGGACAGCATCCGGTCCCCAAGGATCTTGCACTCGAAGTGTCAATAAATCTCCACCGCTTAAGTCTCGCTGCGTCCGCACTGTGGGAGTCTTACACTCTTTTTTTTTCATTCTTTCTTGCAGCTGGTGAGACCAGGGGGGGGGGGGGTGTCCTCCTATGAGTCTCCGGGCGTATTTTCTCTGGTGTTTCCGTAGATAAGAATTAATGTCATTTTCGCAGCCTGTAGCTGGAGTCATCCCAAACAACTACTGGTCATCACGTTTTTCATGCGAGGTTCCGTGTCAAAGTGAATCGTCGGTTTGTTTCTCGTTACAAACAACATTATTTTTAAAGCGGAAATTCACGTGTCCTTCAATAGAGCGGTCCCAAATTAGAGTCATAATTATTAACTGTATTAACTGGGAGAAGGGGACAGAAAGAATAACCAGTACACCGTGAATGACTGAGCATGCGGCCGGCCGAAGTGGCCGTGCGGTTAAAGGCGCTGCAGTCTGGAACCGCAAGACCGCTACGGTCGCAGGTTCGAATCCTGCCTCGGGCATGGATGTTTGTGATGTCCTTAGGTTAGTTAGGTTTAACTAGTTCTAAGTTCTAGGGGACTAATGACCTCAGCAGTTGAGTCCCATAGTGCTCAGAGCCATTTTGAACTGAGCATGCAGCCCTGACCCACGCTGATTGTGGGGGTAATGGTTATTCCTTTTGTTTGACTATTCCTGACAAAGCATATCGACAAAACGAACGAGGCGCTGTCGCAATTCGGGACCTTAAAATTGCGCTTTATAAATCATTTTGTTTGTAGGGGACACAAATCGATGCTTTTCGTTGACAGTGGGCGTCGCATAAAACATGTGGTGAGCAGTATTTGTTTGGAGGACTCCATGTACACAGCCGAAAAAAAGACAAAATTGCAAATAAGTGCGGAATCAGGGGAAATCATTTATTTATTTATTTACATGTCAAATTGAGGAGCAAATCTCCAAGGTCATGGAAAGTGTCAATACATGAAATTACAACATAAAAGTAATAACAGATAAAAATAAAATGTTTATGAACCAGAAAAATGTAAATCCACAAGTTTAAGTAAACTTGATCAACAATACAACAGGAATCAGCTTAATTTTTCAAGGAACTCCTCCACAGAATAAAAGGACTGACCCATGAGGGAACTCTTCAGGTTAGATTTGAAAGCGTGTGCATTACTGCAAATGCAGGTTTGATTTCTGCCGAGTATTAACTGAGTGAAAGCTGCTTATTCTTTTAATAAGCTAATATTGTTAACAAGAAATCACTGCAAGGAATATAGGCCCTACATATTGAGAGGCCAATGTCAAAATTCCCAGACTCGTGAACAGGGGTCGACAAGACGTACGTGAAGTTATACCACTTATTGCCCGAACCGCCCGTTTCCAAGCACAAAAATATCTTTTTAGTATAGGAAGAGTTATCCCAAAATGTAACACCATACGACATAAGGCGAATGAAAATAAGCAAAGTAGACCAGTTTTCGCGTCCAAAGATCACTCACTTCAGATACCGTTCGAATAGCAAAAATGGCACCATTAAGTCTTTGAACAAGATCCTGAAAGTGGGCTTTCCACGACAGTGTAGTTTCCACCTGAACTCCTACAAATTTTAACTGTTCAGTTTCACTAATGATACGCCCATACTGTGAAATTAAACGTCAGGTTTTGTTGAATTGTTTGTTAGAAACTGTAAAAACTGAATCTTACCTGTGATTTAGCATTAGTTTATTTTCTACAAACCATGAATTTAGGTCATGAACTCGGTTTCAAATACCGAGCCAATGTTGCACACAACATTTTTTAATAGCAAGCTAGAGTCATCACCAAACAGAAATATTTCAGAGTTACCCGTAATACTAGAGGCCATATCATTTATATACATAAGGAACAGGAGTGGCCCCAACACTGATCCCCACTTAACTGTACCCCACTCACATCTCACATCACAGGCATTCTCAACATTGTAAATAATTACCTTTTGCTATCTTTTGCTAAAGCAAGAGGTGAACCAGTTGTGAGCTACTCCCCGTATTCCGTAATGGTCCAACTTCTGGTACAATATTTTGTGATAAACACAATCAAACGCCTTAGTGAAATAAAAAAATATGCCCAGCGTTCGAAACCTTTTGTTTATCCTATCCAATACCTCACACAAAAAACAGAATATCACATTTTCAGTTGTTCAACCTCTTCTAAAGCAGAACTGCAAATTTGATGGCAAATCGCGTGATATAAAATGATCAATGATCCTTACATACACAGTCTTTTCAATAATTTTAGTAAACGCTGATGGCATAGAAATAGGTCTAAAATTATTTAAATTATCCCTTTCTCCCTTTTTATAAAGCTGCTTTACTACTGAGTACTCTAATCGTTCAGGAAACTGACCATTCGTAAAGGAAAAATTAAAAATATGCCTGAATACAAGGCTAACATGTGCAGCACAGTACATTAATACTCTGCTAGGGACTCCGTCATAACCATGAGAGTCCTTAGTCTTCAGTGATTTAATTATTGACCCAATCCCCCCCCCCCCCCCCCCCTTGTATACATCACAGATAAGTATTTCAGACAGCAATCTCGGAAAGGCATTTTCCAAGAAAGTTATATGATTCCCTGTAGAAACCAAATTTTTATTTGATTCACCAGCAATGCTCAGAGAATGTTTGTTAAATACTGTACATGTATCTGATTTATCAGTAGCAGAAATACAAACATAAATATCATTTCCGCCCTTTTTTATTGGTCATGAAACCGACACATCACATGTTGTACCACCATACAGCGGGACCTTCAGAAGTGGTGATTCGGATTGCTGTACACTCCGGTACCTCTAATACCCAGTAGCACGTCCTCTCGCATTGATGCATGCCTGTATTCGTCGTGGCATATTATCCACAAGTTCATCAGGCCACTGTTGGTCCAGATTGTCCCGCTCCTCAACGGCGATTCGGCGTAGATCCCTCAGAGTGGTTCGTGGGTCACGTCGTCCATAAACACCTCTTTGCAATCTTTCCCAGGCACGTTCGGTAGGGTTCATGTCTGGAGAACATGCTGGCCACTCTAGTCGAGCGATGTCGTTTTCCTAAAGGAAGTCATTCACAAGATGTGCACGATGGGGGCGCCAATTGTCGTCCATGAAGACGAATGCCTCGCCAATGCGCTGCCGATATGGTTGCACTATCTGTCGGAGGATGGCATTCACGTATCGTACATCCACTGCGGCGCCATCCCTAACCACCAGCGGTGTACGTCGGCCCCATATAATGCCACGCCAAGACAGCAGGGAACCTCCTTCTTGCTGCACTCAATGGACAGTGTGTCTAAGGCGTTCAGCCTGACCGGGTTACCTCCAAACATGTCTCCGACGATTGTCTGGTTGAAGGAATATGTGACACTCATTGGTGAAGAGAACATGATGCCAATCCTGAGCGGTCCATTCGGAATGTTGTTGGGCCCATATGTACCGCGCTGCATGGTGTCGTGGTTGCAAAGATGGACCTCGCTATGGCCGTCAGGAGTGAAGTTGCGCATCGTGCATCCTATTGCACACAGTTTGAGTCGTAACATGACCTCCTGTGGCTACACGAAAAGCATTGTTCAACATGGTGGCGTTGCTGTCAGGGTTCCTCCAGCCATAATCCGCACATAGCGGTCACCCACGGCAGTAGTAGCTCTTGTGCGGTCTGAGCGAGGCATATCATCGACTGTTCCTGTCCCCCTGTATCTCCTCCATGTCCGAACAACATCGCTTTGGTTCACTTCTAGACGCTTGGACACTTCCCTTGTTGAGAGCCATTCCTGGCACAAAGTAACAATGCAGATGCAATCAAACCACGGTATTGACTATCTAGGCATGGTTGAACTACAGACAACACGAGCCGTGTACCTCCTTCCTGGTGGAATGACCGAAACTGATCAGCTGTCAGACCCTTCCGTCTAATAGGCGTTGCTCGTGCATGGTTGTTTGCATCTTTTGGGCGTGTTTAGTTACATCTCTGAACAGGCGAAGGGACTGTCTGTGATCCAACATCCACAGTCAATGTCTGCCTACAGGATTTCTAGGAACTGGAGTGATGCAAAACTTTTTTTGATGTGTGTATTTTTACTACGAACGCATTTTATTTCGTCGACATTGTGCTGCTGACCAGACACTTGCTTCACAACTGACCGTATGGTTTTAATTTTATCCTGTGAATTAGCTATTCTATTTGCATACCATATATTCTTTGCCTTCCTAATAACATTTTTTAGCACCTTACAATACTGTTTGTAATGGGCTACTGTAGCTTGATTGTGACCACTTCTAACATTTTGACATAATTCCCGCTTTGTCCTATATCATATCCTTGTTCCGCTAGTCAACCAACCGGGCTGCCTTTTACTGCTAGTTTCCCGTTCAGAACGTTCTAATGGAAAGCAACTCTAAAAGTACATGAGAAATTTGTTAAGGAAAGCATTATATTTATCATCTATGTTATCGGTACTATAAACATCCTGCCACTCTTGTTCCTTGGCGAGGTTTAAAAAAACTCACTATTCCTGTTGTATTCACTTCCCTACATAGTTTGTAATTATATATGACCTTTGTTTGAGTGCAAAGGGCTTTTAGTGTTAAAATTTGTGCATCATAGTCTGAAGGTCATTCACCGTTTTACTAACAGAATGCCCATCTAGTAATGAAGAATGAATAAAAATGCGCCTGACGCCTCTTAGACACTCCGTATACTCTTAGCGTCCTGAGGCTACTGTGAAGACGACGCAGGCCACGTCGTTATAAAGGTATGTCGAAGTACAAGGGAAATCGGCGCAACGTACAAACACCAGCAAGAGGCCTTCAATGTCAACAAATGAAAAGTCCAATATTGAGTGCTAACGCGGTGTTCACTCAGAAGTATTAGACACAAGAGACAAATATACGGCCTGCAGAGAAAAACATGACATTAGCTAGTTATACCATGGAATAGACCGTTCAGGAGGTACGAGTATAAAAAGAAAGCCAATGAGAGACGAATGCTATTCGAAAGAATTTTTGAGACCGTGACAGTGGTTCGCAACACGACACGTCAGTAAAGCTCTTGAGGTCATGCCAATTATTTCTTCGAGGGTGTCGACTTTATTGCGTTGTTAGCAGCGTAAGTGTATTGCACAAGGGCGATCAAAAAGTTTCCGTTGGAAGGCCGTACAGTCCAGAATCGGTACGCCAATCAGGCAAAATCGCCGTGAACAGAGAACCAGTCCTCCAACCGACGCACCATTTGGTTGAAGATACCCGTTCGGTAAAACACCTTGTCCTGCTGCATGAAGAAGTCCGCAACTGCCTGCTGCACACCCTCGCCGACCCTCGTGCGACAGGAAAGGTAGACCCTTCAAGCAGGGAGCTCCAAGTCAGTAGAGAAAAGCCCAGGTAACTCCTATACACAAGGCGGGTAAACGAACGGACCCGCAAAATTACAGACCAATACCCTTAACATCAGTTTGCTGCAGAATTCTAGATCATATTCGGTGTTCGAATACAATAAACTTATTTGAAAAGCAAAAGTTTCTATCCATCTTGCCCCTCTCCCACACGATATCCTGCGAACCATGAATGAAGTGCAAAAGGCACATTCCTTATTCCTAAATTTCCGGAAAGCGTTTTACGCGGTGCCCCATTGCAAGATGTTAACGACGGTACGAGCATGTGGAATACGTTAGCAGATATGTGAGTGGCTTGAAGACTTCAGCTGTTTAGGAAAGCTGATCCAGTTGCTGTAGAGACCTTTGTAAACCTAATCAAGGAACAAGAGTGGCAAGATGTTTATAGCGCTGTTACAGTAGACGATAAATATAATGCTTTTCTCAAGACTTTTCTCGTGCTCTTTGAAAGTTGCTTTCCGTTAGAACGTTCAAAACAGGGTACTGGCACAAACAGGCAGCCTGGGTGGCTGACTAGAGGGATAAGAATATCTTGTAGAACAAAGTGGCAATTATATCAAAACGTTAGAAACAGTCAAAATCTAAATGCAGCAGCCCATTACAAACAGTATTGTAAGGTGCTTAAAAATGTTATTAGGAAGGCAAAAAGTATGTGGTATGCAGATAGAATAGCTAAGTCTCAGGATAAAAATAAAACCACATGGTCAGTCGTAAAGGAAGTGGCTGGTCTGCAGAGACAGGTCGAGGATATAGAATCAGTGCGCAGTGGGAATGTTCGTGTTACTGATAAGTCGCATATATGTACAGTATTTAATAATCACTTTCTGAATATAGCAGGTGAACTAAATAGAAACCTAGTCCCAACAGGGAATCATATAGCGCTCTTCGAAAAAAGTGTTCCGAGACTGTTACCTGAAATGCTCCTCCATGGTACTGACAAGAGGGAGATTGATTTAATAATTAAATCACTAAAGACCAAGAACTCTCATGGATATGACGGGCTATCTAGCAGAATACTGAAGTAGTGTTCTATGTATGTTAGCCCAGTACTTAGCCATATCTGTAACTTTTCCTTTAGGAGTGGTCGGTTTCCTGACCGATTGAAGTACTCGGTAGTGAAGCCACTTTATAAAAAGGGAGACAGGGATAATGTTGACAATTATAGACTTATTTCTATGCCATCGGTGTTTGCTAAAGTTATCGAGAAGGTTGTATATACAAGGTTACTGGAGCATTTAAAGTCACATAATTTGCTGTCAAATGTTCAGTTTGGTTTTAGAAATGGTTTAACAACTGAAAATGCTATATTCTCTTTTCTCTGTAAAGTTTTGGACGGATTAAATAAAAGGTTGCGAACGCTAGGTGTTTTCTTTGATTTAACGAAGGCTTTTGACTGTGATGACCACAAAATATTACTGCAGAAGTTGGACCATTATGGAGTAAGGGGAGTAGCTCACAATTGGTTCGCCTCTTACTTTAAGAACAGAAAGCAGATGGTAATTCTCCGCAATATTGAGAGTGGTAGTTATGTTCAGTCTCAATGGGGCACTGTTAAGTGGGGCGTTCCCCAAGGGTCGGTGCTGGGGCCACTGCTGTTTCTTATTTATATAAATGATATGCCTTCTAGTATTACAGGTGATTCAAAAATATTTCTGTTTGCTGATGACACCAGCTTGATAGTGAAGGATCTTGTGTGTAATATTGAAACAGTATCAAATAACGTAGTTCATGAAATAAGTTCGTGGCTTGTGGAAAATAATTTGATGCTAAATCACAGTAAGACTCAGTTTTTACAGTTTCTAGCTCATAATTCAACAAGAACCGATATTTTGATCAGACACATTATAAGCGAGACGGAACAGTTCAAGTTCCTCGGCGTTCGGATAGATAGTAAGCTGTTGTGGAAACCCCATGTTCAGGATCGTGTTCAGAAACTAAATGCTGCTTTATTTACCATTAGAACAGTATCTGAAATAAGTGACACTTCAACACGAAAAGTGGTCTACTTCGCATATTTTCATACGCTTATGTCATATGGTGTTATTTTTTGGGGTAATTCTTCTGATTCAAAAAGGGTATTTTTGGCTCAAAAACGGGCTGTTCGAGCTATATGTGGTGTAAGTTCGAGAACCTCTGGTCGATCCCTATTCAATAGTCTGGGAATTCTGACATTGCGCTCACAGTATATATCTTCTTTAATGTCGTTTGTTGTTAGCAATATTAGCCTATTCCCAAGAGTTAGCAGCTTTCACTCAGTTAATACTAGGCATAAATCCAATCTGCATGTGGAATGCACTTCCTTGACTCTTGTGCAGAAAGGAGTGCAGTATTCTGCTGCATCCATTTTCAATAAGCTACCACAAGAACTCAAAAATCTTAGCAGTAGCCCGAACTCTTTTAAGTCTAAACTGAAGAGTTTCCTCATGGCTCACTCCTTCTATTCTGTCGAGGAGCTCCTGGAAGAGCTAAAAAATTAAGCAAATTCCAGTGTTACATTGTTGATTTTCTCTATGTAAACTTACGACTTGTCACCTGAATATGTTTTTTTATATTTCATTTTATCTGTTTCTAATATCGTGTTATAATTTCATGTATTGACTCGTTCCATGATCATGGAGACTTCTCCTTAATTTGGTCCCACGGAACAATAAATAAATAAATAACAGAAACAAGTATGTTGCCTTCGACTGCGAGTTTTCATCAGAGACAAGGATATCGTCAAGAATGCCCCAGGGAACTGTGATGGGCCTACTGCTGTTCTCTGTATACAGTGGTGTTCAAAATTAAAGCAACAAACGCAGATTTTGCAAGGTTGCGTTTATTTCGCCATAAAACAGTATAAACAGGTGACATTAAAGTAGAATACAGAAGGTAATCAACTGCAACATGCATAACGATAGACAAAAATATTCTTCATTTTTTTCCACTGTTTTGCACCAGCATTCTCAGAACTGGTTAACGTGCTCAGTGTGGGGTGTGACCACATCTGGCACCAAAACAGGCCCAACGAAGACGGGACATGTTGCGGCAATAACGCCCATTCTACCTGCAGAGCTGCTCACAGGTCTGGGAGAGTGGTTGGTGGATGCTGACGGGATGCAAGCCTTCTCCTTAGTTCACCCCTAGACATGCTCTACGGGATTGAAATCGCAAGAACGAGTATTCCACGCCATGAGTGCAGTATCTTGAGTTTCCAAAAAAAACCTCAACCACCCGCGCTCTATGGCGTCGAACATTATCGTCCATCAATACGGAGTATGGGCCCTCAGCACCTCGCACCAACCGCAAATCAGTTGCCAAGTTCTCGTCACGATACGTGACAGCAGTTAAATCTTGTTGATTCACCCGTACAACTTCATGAAGAGGTGCTCGAGTGATCAACATAATCTCTACACCCGCCATTAAGGATCCTCCTCGATATCTACATCTACATCTACATTTATACTCCGCAAGCCACCCAACGGTGTGTGGCGGAGAGCACTTTACGTGCCACTGGCATTACCTCCCTTTCCTGTTCCTGTCGCGTATGATTCGCGGGAAGAACGACTACCGGAAAGCCTCCGTGCGCGCTCTAATCTCTCTAATTTTACATTCGTGATCTCCTCGGGAGGTATAAGTAGGGGGAAGCTATATATTCGATATCTCATCCACAAACGCACCCTCTCGAAACCTGGACAGCAAGCTACAATACGATGCAGAGCACCTCTCTTGCAGAGTCTGCCACTTGAGTTTGCTAAACATCTCCGTAACGCTATCACGCTTACCAAATAACCCTGTGACGAAACGCGCCGCTCTTCTTTGGATCTTCTCTACCTCCTCTGTCAAACCGACCTGGTACGGATCCCACACTGATGAGCAATACTCAAGTATAGGTCGAACGAGTGTTTTGTATGTCACCTCCTTTGTTGTTGGACTATATTTTCTAAGGACTCTCCCAATGAATCTCAACCTGGCACCCACCTTACCAACAATTAATTTTATATGATCATTCCACTTCAAATCGTTCCGCACGCATACTCCCAGATATTTTACAGAAGTAACTGCTACCAGTGTTTGTTCCGCTATCGTATAATCATACAATAAATGATCCTTCTTTCTATGTATTCGCAATACATTACATTTGTCTATGTTAAGGGTCAGTTGCCACTCTCTGCACCAAGTGCCTATCCGTTGCAGATCTTCCTGCATTTCGCTGCAATTTTCTAATGCTGCAACTTCTCTGTATGCTACAGCATCATCCGCGAACAGTCGCATGGAACTTCCGACACTATCTACTAGGTCATTTATATATATTGTGAAAAGCAATGGTCCCATAACACTCCCCTGTGGCACGCCAGAGGTTACTTTAACGTCTGCAGACGTCTCTCCATTGATAACAACATGGTGTGTTCTGTTTGCTAAAAATTCTTCAATCCAGCCACACAGTTGCTCTGATATTCCGTAGGCTCTTACTTTGTTTATCGGGTGACATTGCGGAACTGTATCGAACCCCTTCCGGAAGTCAAGGAAAATGGCATAATAGCACCTACCTGGGAGCCTGTACCTAATATTTTCTGGGTCTCGTGAACAAAATAAAGCGAGTTTGGTCTCACACGGTCGCTGTTTTCGGAATCCATGTTGATTCCTACAGGGTAGATTCTGGGTTTTCAGAATTGACATGATACGCGAGCAAAAAACATGTTCTAAAATTCTACAACAGATCGATGTCAGAGATATAGGCCCATAGTTTTGCGCATCTGCTCGACGACCCTTCTTGGAAACTGGAACTACCTGTGCTCTTTTCCAATCATTTGGAACCTTCCGTTCCTTTAGAGACTTGCAGTACACGGCTGTTAGAAGGTGGGGGGGGGGGGGGGGGGGGGGCAAGTTCTTTCGCGTACTCTCTTTCCACTATGTTTGACTCCAGAAAAGCATGTTCCACGTGCCCTTCAGATATGCGAATCCTTCGAGAACTACTCTCCACATCAAATCGGGACTCTTCTGGAAAAACAACATTTACCCACTGTTAGTTCTAGGTGGCATGTTGACGGCTCCACTCTAAACGTTCCCTTCTGTGAAGACACGCGAGAGGTAAACAGACAGCAGGTCTCCAATAAAAAAGGCCACTCAGCCTTCTGTACACCGTTTTCCTCGATACAACTCCTCCAGTGGATGCTGCGAGGTCAGATGCCAGTTGCAGTGAAGTAGTAAGGCGGCACCGTCGTGCCCTTACAGCCAAATAATGGTCCATTCTCTCTGATGTCAACGTGGTCGGCCCTATCCTTGTCTCTAGGATTTAGTTTCGCTCTCTATAAACTGTCACCTCATCCGAGAAACGATTCGCAATAAGCGATCGGGTCACATCAGTTTCCGACTCTCCTGCTCCCATTCTTCTTACGGCCCTCCACAGCAGAAAGTCAGTAGGTGCAACACTGAGCCGTCTAATTGGTGTGATGATTGGCAGCTAAATCTGAATGAAGAAAAATGTAAGTTAATGCGGATGAGTAGAAAAAGCAAATCAATAATGTTCGAATATACAATTAATACGTCGATTAAATATCTGGATGTTACGCTACAAAGGGATATGAAACGGAACGAGCCTATAAGGGTTGTAGTAGGGTGGGCGAATACTCGACTTCGGTTTAAACAGCAGAATTTTAGGAAAGCGTGATTCATATGTAAAGGAAGCAGCATATAGAAACTAGTGCGACCCATTGACAGGTATTGTTCAAGTGTTTGGGATCTGCACCAGGTTGGGTTAAAAGAAAACAATGAAGCCGTTCAAGGCTGGCTGCTAGATTTGTTACCATTAGGCTCGAAAAATACGCAGATATTACGGAGATGCTTCAGGAATTCAAATAGATATCGCTGGAGGAAAGGCGACGTTGTTTTTAGGAGGACTGTCGAAAAATTTTGGAGATTTGCCCTTTGAGATTGACTGCAGAACGATTCTACTGACGCCAACTTACTTTCCACGTAAGGAACACGAAGATAATATGGTACAAAGGCTCCTACAGAGGCATATTGACAGTCCTTTCTCCGTCGCTCTATTTGCGAATGGAACAGGAAAGGAAATGCCAAGCAGCGAGCAGTGCAGGGCACTCTTCGCCACCTGCCGTAAGGAGCATTGTAGTGTATGTATGTAGCTGTAGATGACCTTTTTTTAAGGGTGTGAAGGGGTGAGAGAGGGGCTTGGGGAGAGAGCAGGACTATAGCGAGGTTGCTCGAGTGTCTTCCACTTAAGTTGGTGTAAGCTTCTGCGGTACGAGATTTGCGTTACGGGAGCGTCTTGTGTCAAATCGTGACGAGTACGGAACTTGGTGCACCATTCCACAACAGTGGCTTGCGACAGACATGCTGCCCACACAAATTCTTCATTCCCCGATGGATGTATACCGGTATTTGTCCTTCAGCAGCCAAGAAAATAATTACAGCTGGTTGGTCTTGTTTGGGCGCATTTGGTAATAACTTACCTTACGCACGTCGGAAAGACAACAATGCCATACTAATTCCTTGCAACGGTCTCCAGCGGGAACATTTTGATCGCTCTCTTTTCTTTATCCAAAACAACATCAGAATGTGACTGGTCCTCACTTAAACATTCTCCTAAAATCGAGAATGAGACTAATATTGATTGTTGTGCTCCGTTACCTTGTTCTGATCCCGACTGCGATTTCAGCACTAAAATAATTTCTTGTCCCAAATTTTAACAACAATATTAACTACAGCGTTAAAAGCTGTAGATCCACGTCCATCGAGAAACGCATTAATCGTGCCCTATAGGGAGAACGGTGGATGCTGGGAGCGGAACCGAACAGATGAATGTGGCCATATGGCTTTGTACCTACATAAATTTGCTTCGAGTCGCTACTAACCTCATCCAAGAGGACAAAGCAGTGCTGTCTACCATTACACAACAGCGTTCACGATCAGGTGTCTTAGCTCCTGGTAAATCGACGAAACTTTTCCGTTCCATTCCAAACATCTAGTCCAGAGCTGAGCTGTACATTTTGAGAGGTGTTCGAGATTCTACAGAGGGTTGCCCACTGACGGGTGGAACGTTGGAGAGCGACATACATACTATGGAAAAAAAGACGTGATCGGTAGCGATAAACCTTTCCAGAGACAAAACGTAACTATCGAATTGTCGTTTGAGAAAGATAAAACTTGCTTATTGATGTAGAACAACTGACCATGTATCACAAAGTTTCACGGCTATATACTTCGATTGCTACTCTATATAGCCATAGACTTTAGAACGTCTTCGTGAATAAAATATTCATCTCAGTAAACTTCAATAACGGAAGAACATCCTCTGCTACAAGTGACGTGCGTTTCTTCAGCTGTGTATTACCGCTTCTCTTGGTAGTTCCAATGTACACTTTATCATATATGCCCTGCATGTCGACAGAGGAGGACGTTCATCCTTTACGTACCTGAGACCTTGACATATTTTCTTCGTTGATCTAAAAACTGTTATTGCGTCGTTAAACTCTATGTATCTCTTCTCTGAAATAGCTTGTCTGAGAGTCTGCTTCAATATTGTAACTCGGGAGTACTGGTCTTCCGACTTGCAAATTCTTTTATCTTTGTGGACAAGCATTCCAAACACATTTTTTGTTGTTGGCTATGGGTGGAGTTCTTATGCAAATATCCGTCGTTATGTGTCACTTCTCAGAAACTTTATGTTCCAACCGTCTAAAGGTCCAACTCATGACTAAAACATTAAAGAAGAATGTTTTGCTGTCATTTACCATCGACATGGTAAATTGGGGTTTTGTATTATTATTATTTAGAAAGTAAAAGATTTCTTCCAAACCTTTTTTATCATGTGACCAAAGATTATCGTATATTATCCACAAACGGAACCATCGCAATAGTTTCTTGTTTGCTTTTTCTAGAGCTGGAAATTCGAAGTTTTGGCAATAAAAAGTAGAGATACCAGGACCAAACGAATTAACCATTGCGACACCAGCTAGCTCAAAAAAGTCATCGTCTCATTGAAACTGGGAAGAAGAAAATGTCTAAATAGAGAAGTCAAATCCCTTAGGAAAACGTCCACTGTACACATAATAGTTTCGTTACCTGGAGCTATAATAGAGAAAGGCAATATGTCGAAACTTACCAGAATATCTTCAGGAACCACATTAGCCCATCTAATTTCTCAACGAAATGACCCGAGTCTTTTACATATGTGCCAGTTAGAACCACATATTTGGAACACTGACTCATATATAAAAGACTTGGGGATTACACAAGAATGAGAATGTACGTCTGGAGCGCTGTTTTGTTTACAAGTGAAGCAAACAGTGTGGAAAAACCGGAAAGGAAGAGAATCTAAGACTATGGGATGTGGGACTATAGAAACATGATGAAAATAAGGTGGGCTGGTAAGAAATGAGGAGGTTCTCCGAGGAATGCGAGAAAAGGAGCATGTGGAAAACATTGAGAGAAAGAAGGGACAGGATGATAAGACAAGTTTTGAGATATCAAGGTATAGCTTGCACGCCACATGAACGATCTGTATAAGGTAAAAACTGGGTGCAAGTGGCACTCTGAGATGAAAACGTTGACACGAGAGATCAGTTCGTGAAGGGTCGTATCAAACCAGACAGAGAGCTGGTGATCCAACAAAAAATAAATTAGAAATCGTGGTGCTCACGATTCTCGCTGCACGTTCGCCTGCTGTTGGCCATCCAGTTACACGTGTCTGCGCCTCCTCGCCTTATATGCGGAACGCCGCCGTGAATTCGCTTGTCGTGGAGACTTCCATCCTCTCGGCAAACACTCTGGACGGCTCCACTCGAACAGAGAAGCAAACACACTTGCAAGAGCGGGCGGTTGAACGCAAGCAAACGTCGCCAACGCACTTTCCCTGGCCGTGCGTCAAGTGTTTTTAGGCATCGTATTAGTGCAGCCTAAGTGTCTGAGTCTTTCAACTGGCTCAGTAACTCTGTCTTAAGTTGCGTTTTATCCTCCATAAACTCCTTTGTACAATCGTATTTATTTTCCATTTTTATACATGCTTTCAAAGCTAACACATGACGCGATGTTGTAGAATATGATTAAAGGAGACTCGGAAGACACAGTCACATGCATTTACCTTATCAGCAATCGGATATTGACAGGTAACCTGCCACTACATAACGTGTAACAAGATCACTGAAAGTATCTGTGAATCGTTTTGGACAGAGACTGTTTAATGCTATGGAACAAAGAATGATTACGGTTTAACATCGTTGAGGTCGTTAGAGACGGAGCACAAGCTCGGATTGTTACGAGGATGGATAAGGAAATCGACCATACTTTCTCAAAGGAACTATCAAGGTATTTGCCTGGGGTGAGTTAGGGAAATCATAGAAAACCTAAGTCTAGATGTCCGAAAAAGGATTCGAACCGTCGTCCTCCCGAATGCGAGTCCAGTGTTCTGACGCCTGCGCCAACTCGTTGTTTAATATTATGAATGGAAGAGACAACAGTGAGGCATAATTCATGTAGCAACAGCATATCAGACTGTTGCCTAAGTATCATTTCTGAAGTTTGCTGCATTTGCTTCAGGAAGTCATAATGACATTTCACGGAGTTCAAAATCAGAACTGTCGGGAAACAGTTAAGCTTTCCTGCACGTCATAATGAGGCAGTCGTTTACTGCCTCCCCTAAAGTAGTACCACCCTACTTTACGTGACACAAATGGCTTTTATTAGGGAAAAAAAAGGTTTCAAATGGCTCTGAGCACTATGGGACTTAACTGTAATGGTCGTCAGTCCCCTAGAACTTAGAACTACTTAAACCTAACTAACCTAAGGACATCAGACACATCCATGCCCGAGGCAGGATTCGAACCTGTGACGCAGCGAATAGCCTGCAGCATTGTATGACTGTGGTGTCGCTCATAATGACGGGTCTGTGTATACGAAACGCAGTTTTCCGTGGATCTCTGGTGCAGTTTGCGACTGGGCGGCAGAAATTTGATGATCGCATGAAACACATTCGATGGCGGACAGTATCAGTGCGACCGTTTATTGTTCTTCTAGCTTGCAGTCCAAAGACATGTTTGACGCAGCACTCCATAATATTCTACCCTGCGAAACTCTCTCCACCTCCGAGTAACTACTGCAACCTACATCCTAATGAGCCTCCTTAATGTACGCATCTCTTAGTCTCCCTCTCCGGTTCGTCCCCCTCCCCCACACGACGTACACTGCTGATCCCACGACATCTCAGAATGTGCATATCAACAGTTCATGTCCCACCAATTCTATAAAGTACCATCTCATCACTTACGCGATCTAACCATCCAATCTTCAGCATTCTCCTGTAGCACCACATTTCAAAAGCTTCTATTCTCTTCTTGTGTCAACTGTTTATCGTCCATGTTTCACCTCCGTACATATTACACTACAGACACCTCCGTAAATGACTTCCTTACACTTAAGTCTGTATTCCATGTCATCAAATTTCTCTTCATCAGAAAAGCTTTTCTTGCCATTACCAGTCCTCTCTACTTCGGCTTCTTTTCAAGTAGCAAAACTTATCCACTTCTTTAAGTTTCTCGTTTCCTAATCTAACTCCCTGAGCATCACCTGATTTAATTCGACTACATTCCATTATCCTCGTATCCTCCTTTCAAGACGCTGTCCATTGAGTTCAACTGCTGTTCCAAATCCTTTGCTGTCTCTGACAGAATTACAGTCTCATAAGCGAACTTCAAATTTTTTCATTTATTCCCCCTGAACTATAATTCCGGGTCCAGATATTTCTTTGGTTTTCTTTACTGGCTGCTGTGTGTACGGATTCAGTAACATCAGGGATAGGCTATAACTTCGTCTCACTCCCTTCTCAACCTCCCCTTCATGCCACTCCACTCTTACAGCCACCGTCTGGTTTCTGTACAATTTCTCAATAGCCATTCGCTCCCTCTGTTTTACCCTTTCTGCCTTCAGAATTTCAAAGAAAGTATTCCAGTCAACATTGTCGAAAGCTCTCCTTAACCTGTCTACGAGGATAAGTTGTAGTGAGTACTGACTCTCGTGTACCTACATTTCTCCAAAATCCAAAATGATGCTCCCCGAGATCGGCTTCTATCAGTTTTTTCGTTCGTCTTTTGTAAAGAATTCGTTTTATTATTTTGCAACCATGACTTATTAAACTGACAATTACATCATTTTCACACCTGTCAGCCAATTGCTGTCGTCGGAATTAGAATTATTACGTTCGACTTCAACGCTAAGTGTATTTCGCCTGTCTCATACATCTGGCACAGCCAATGGAAGAGATTTGTCACGGCTAGTCCTCCCAAGGCTATCAGTAGTCCTGATAGAATGTCGTGAGTGGTAATATTTGTATAGTGAGCAAGGCGTCCTGCAAAAGACGCAAACATGAAGCCAGGATTGTCCGCTGATTTTGCAATAGCACCTTTCCTTTACATTTCTCGCCAAAATCAAATCTTTAAAATTGCAGACAATACGCCAGTTTTTACACTCATACAGCATCTCATCAGAAGTACCCAGACACCTATTAGCTGACATTAATAGGGCATAATCCAACATTCGCCTTTTTGATGGACATTTTCAGTGAGGTGTCTGAAAGTCTGGAGATACAGTGCTCATGCCTAAATCAGAGAAGATAGTAATGTTACGTGCTGGGGTGTAGAGCGAAGTCGACGTTCTAACTCATCCCAAAAGTGTTCCATTGGTTTCAGGTTGGGTCTCACGACAGGCCAATGTATTTCAGGAATGTCTGCAAACTGTTGTCCCATACATGAAATATTTCCATGCTGATTTTCTCCGAAATTTTCATCTACTGTAAGTAGTACCCAACCCTCTAAAATGTTCTGATATCCTTCTGCATTTATGGCTTTTTTAACCACGACCGCTACCCCATATTATAACACCGTTTCCTGTATACTTCACTGTGGTTTCACGCTCTGATGACGATCTTATCATTCCCAGTGTTAGATTACGTCTCCAGTATCAGGTTACACACTAGGCTCACTTATATTCAAGGTCACCCCTACTCCCTCCCTCCCCTCCCCCCTTTACACAATCACTGAAAACTCATCAAGGTCACCGAGGGGAACCCTCAACAAGGCTTATGCAGTTACTCAATAGTGCCCACATTAAATAAAATTGGCGAGGGATATCTCCCTATCTCTCTATATCTCTCACCAAATGTGAGTGCAATGAAATGGTGGGAAACTCAACAGAGATCAGTGATATGGCTACAATCGATCTCAGACTTACCTGTAATGACATCTGGTGTCAGGTCATACACTTGGTCTCCTTGGTGCCCCCCCCATTCCCCGACTCCACTCCTGCTGCTGACCACTGGGGACTATGATCACTTGACCAGTGTTGCATAACTGCCTAACATTTGTATGGGGATTCCCCTGGTTGAGTGATTATCAGCGTTTGTCAGTGGGCAAGGGAGGGGTGGGGGCAGGAATGTTGGGTATGAGGGAGCCTAAGTGTGTAGCCTGTCGAGTATATGTCCTTGCCTGTAAGCCTGATTTAAGAGATTGCTTATACCTAGGTGGATTTTATTATACTCCCATTAGCTGAGTGAGGGGAGGGACAGTACTTCTACGTAATGAATGTGACCACTATTAAGTAATTTCCTAATACTTGTTGAGGATTCTCTTAGCTTACTGTTGTGTACATAGTTCCGCGTAGTCAGCGCGTACACAACTTTTCCACTAGAGCGCACCCCGCTGAGCACAACAGCGCAGGCGCAGCGCTCGTCCGTCTCCGCACTACGAGATGGCGCTGTCTTATAGACGGACCAAATTCCGTTTCCGCCGATCCGCGTATTAATATGTAACGCCGCCAATGAGATTGCTGCTAACGTAGAACCTCTTCTCCTCGCGGATCACACTCGCACAGTGATACCTGAGCGCGCGAGGTATTATAACGAGTGTAAAGACCTCCGATTAGCCAGTCTGCCTTAGTCTGCATTAGTCTGTACCAGTCTATAGTCAAGTTTCAGTCTGCGCCTAGTAAGATTACCATATTCCTGTGCATAGCCATGAAGATAAATGACTAGACACTTTGTCAAGTATCAGAGATATGTGAGAATAAGATTAAAATACCAAGGCCAAAGGAACTTCAGATAGTCAATTGTAAACAGCATCCAGAATCAAGTTACGTAATATCTATGCTTTTTATTATTTTAATAAATGTGTGTGAAAATTAATCAAGTTCTGTTTAAAGGTGGTCACCGTCAATCTGCTACTCTAAGCGTGCAAGTGGCATTTCTATCGTCTGACCTAACGGCAGAAGATAAACACGCCACGATAAGACCACGAGATATATTGCTGACACTCGCCTACTTCGCTAGAGCGACAAGTCAAATAATCTGATGGTGTGTGTACCGAAGGTCTTACAGTACGCACACCACACTTACTTTTATGAGTTCCTAGTAATGTTATGGGGGAAAGGAATGGGGGTGACTTTGAATATAAATGAGCCAAGAGTGTAACCTGAGACTGGATGTGTAACATGACACCAGACATGTTATGATCGTTGTCTGAGCTCGAAGCTTCATTGTTGTGGTACTGGCACACTGTGGCTGCAAGACGTCTGTCAAACCCAAACCTTTCAATGAAATAGCCACATGGTGTAGTGTGATTCAACACTCCAAAGCCTCATTTCCAGTTATCCAGCCTCTACTGGCGTCGATATCAAGCGTCAGTCACCCTTAACAACAGAATTCTGTGGTTTGTGAGGAACTCCTGGACCAGAGTACACTACTGTGTTACACTCATTACACGCAGTAATTGTACTAGCTGGGCTGCTGGCAGCATTTTGGAACTCACAAATGATTCCTTCAGCTGATTTCCAGTGTTACTTTCGTGGTAGCCTCCACAGTGTTCGACGGCCTCTGTCTGTCAGTACAAGGTGACATCCTGGTCTTGGTGAAGCTGTTGCTGTTCCTTCGAGTTTCCTGTTCTCAGTCACAGTCGACTTGGACCGCTTCGGAAGGGTTGGAATGACCCTTATGGATTCGTTACTCAAATGGTTCAAATGGTTCAAATGGCTCTGAGCACTATGGGACTTAACATCTGTGGTCATCAGTCCCCTAGAACTTAGAACTACTTAAACCTAACTAACCTAAGGACATCACACACATCCATGCCCGAGGCAGGATTCGAACCTGCGACCGTAGCGGTCGCGCGGTTCCGGACTGAACGCCTAGAGCCGCTAGACCACGGATTCGTTACTCAAGTGACACCCAGTGACTAGCGCACGGACTCTTCCGGCTGACCTGTTCTTCCGTCGCTGCTTGTCTACTGATAACACAGCACCCTCTGCCTCTTCTTATACTCGTGGGTTCACCTCTCGTCACGTTTCGTGGTCGATTCCGCACGACACAGAGGTATCCGGATACTTACGATCGGACAGTGTACTTGTTAGTAATACTGAATAATTTTTGCTGCTACAGATGGAAATCGATGTACCCGAGAGGAAGAGTGACTCTTCATAATTAACTGAACGAGAAGGTATTGCAACTCACTATAAAAACTGCAAGCAACCTTGTAATTAGGGCGACCACAGCTGTGTGTAGTCATCTTGGGTATTAATAACCACTTCAGCTGTATTTAATCCTTTCTTACCGGATCACTATCGGCATAGTGGCACTAAAAGCCACACCTTCAAGTGAACATATGACTAAAACATTAGAGAGCAAAAGCTCGGAAACTTTCTATCCCACATTCGTTGTCCGTCAGAACAAAACACCACTAAAGGCGGGATCAGTCCGGTTTTCCGATCTGTACGGAATTCCAACCAGGGGACGCTGCCGCGTGCTCTGTCATGCCGACGGCAAGCTGTTTACTTTCTGACATAATTTAAGCGGTGTAGCAGTGAGTGAGTGCCAGTGGATTATATGGGATCAGCTCAGTAAGAGAAGTGGGGACGTGGCAGAACAGTAGGCGTGCCTGCCACCGCGTCGTGAATCACGTTGCCTGCTTTGGTAGACGTCCAGTTATGGTGATGGTGTTAAGCAAGGGTGCACGAACCAGGCGGCAGCCGTGGTGGCCCACACGCACCAACGTTCGCTGCTGGTAGTCCCTCGGTTCGTCTGGGCAATCAGTTGCTCAGCATTTGCGCGTCTTTTCGCCCCTACACATATCCGCAGACGTCTTCCACCCCTGTCATCTATGGCTCGTGTTGCACCTTTGCCTCGGTCCCAGTTTTGGAAAGCGCCATTTTGCCATCCAGGGTATACACATTTATTATAACGTCAGTTGTGGTTTTCCTTTAGCAAGTCGTCGCTATTGTCAGCACCACGCCTGTAGTGCTGCAGCGACGTTTAGCTCTTAGAAATCAAAAGACGCCATCGGCAGAGCGTCCCAAGCCGTTCACCTTGGCGCACCAGACCGAAACTCACGCCGTGTCACTTGCGTAACGTCAACACCGCAATGGTTTTAGCGTCTGCGTTAAAAGCTAGCACCGAAAAATCTGCATTCTCGCAACATTTGCGTTCAGTGGTTAATTTGTTTCTTTGGAAGACTTCTAAGGTACGTTATTGGTTTTCTCTTTTAGCGTTCGACAGTGTAAAATCGTAAAATTTTCAGGAAAATAAATACGAGGTATAGGTAAAGAAGGATAATATACAAGAACCAAGAGGAAGCAATAAATATGGAAAATCAAAAGAGAATTCCTCGGATTAAAAGTGACGCCAGACAGGTCTAATGTCTTTCCTTCCAGCAGTTCAGTCTATACACTGAAGAACCAATCACGGCAGTCACAGAAAGGCACAGAAATGGGATTAAAATTCAGGGTTACAGGCTCCCAATGAAAATGAGGAAAATTTTCACGACCTGTTGAAAGGAATGGACAGTTTAATATGAACTAATTATGGACTAAGAGTAGATCAGAAAAAGACGAATGTATTTCTGAGGATATGAGATTAGCGATAAACATAATACGAAAACTGGGGACCACGCAGTACTCGAAGAAAAATAACGCGTGAGTCACTAAGCAAGAAGGAGATAGGGAGCGATCTAGTATAAGTAAAGAGAGCGTTTCGCCCAAAAATAGATCTATTGGCGTGAAACATAGGCCTTAATTTCAGGAAGAAATTTATGAGAGTTTGTATATGGCGGACTGCAGTGTATGGAAATCCGGAAAGGTACAGAAGTGGCGCGTTTGGGATGTAGTGTTACACAAAGACGATAAAAATTAAGTGTCTGATGAGAAATGATGGATAGGATGACAGAAGTTCAAGACAGTCTTCAAGCCAAACAGCCTTTTTGGACCCGAAACACTCATTTGAAACAGAAATGGAGACGTTGAACAAATCCAGATGAGAGACAAAAAGTAACAAGGGAAATTGAAAGTTGAATTTATACTGAAGAGGAAAGAGTAAATATGGAAATTAAAACATATACATATCAACATTTATTCCCATATGAAAGAGGGTAAGTTAAAACTGAGTTGGCAAATAGAATGATTGGAGCCAACGCGATTAACTAGAGGTTTTGGGATTCGTGGAAGTCCTAAAGCTAAGGTTGAAACAATAATATGGATTGGCGCAGTAAAAGAAAATCTGGAGGAAGCAGGAATAACAAAACTTGATACACCAAAAAGAAAAAAAAACTTAGCAGGAAAGACGACGAAAGCGAAAGAGTGATATGAGCACAGCAGAAAGCTAAAACAGAAATCAGAAAATGTCTTTTGTCGTACGCTGTGTGGTCCAGTAGCGCCTGAACGCGAATAATAATAATAGAAACAATAACAATAAATCCCTCTTCACAAAAATGGCATTTTTCTTTCAATCGCAGAAGCCATCATTGACGCATTGTGAATGAACATGGTGAATTTTAGTGTGACAACAAAAATCCATATCATACAACATTTTTTCACAGTTAACTCTCAATATTTAAAAAACACACTTTTAGCGATGAAATGATACATGTTTCATATATTATGTCAATTAATAATATCGAAATTTCCGTAGTACTGTTTGCGCTCATTAGTATACATCGCAACTACGGTAAGATCTTGTTCCTCATATGCATTGTTCATTTCGAAACAATATAGCCTCACTTTTGTTTTTTTAGCATGTGTGTATAGTTTCACTAATGGATATAAAATGGCCCTGCCTGTTTTTGTTACATTTGTTGTGAGTCTTTTGATTAAAATACATCAGAGGAACATTACGGGCTACGTAGATATACTACCCATTGTTTGCAAATGAACTCGATGATTAAGCGAGCATAATGTATGCTGTGTGTATCTGTAAATGAAAGGTATCAGAATAAAATGTAAAAAGGAAAAAAACACTTAAAAGACTTCAGGTTTATTGGAATGATACAGAGGGAGTCAAGAAACGATTGTAGTAACTGTTGCTTTTCTAGCGTTGAAGTAACGGGCTAAACAAAACAGTGAGGTGCCATAATTTTCCGGTTGCCATTCGGCCAACAGCCCCTGTTCCAGATCATCCCAGTCCTCAGTCACCAGACAGTTTTGATGACGTCCCACATATCTGTAGTAACACCAAGTCTGTAGCAGAGGAACTCGTTTACAAAGAGTTTCATTGTACCTAGAATAATTCAGAATCGAAACAGTTTACGCAAACCGAGCTAGATTATTTCGGATAACGAACGTAAAATTGGAACTGCTTGGTTCTAGACTCAAATGAAAGAAGGTTCTGGCAACAAGAATAGAAGACAGTAGACATTTTCTCAATGTTTCAAACAAGAAAGCGAGTCCATGTTTTTGTCAGATATTGCCTTTTTTTTTCAGTGGTAGCACTTATGGATCAGTACCTGCTGCCCATTCTGACATACGATAAAAAGAAGACATTCAGTGGTTTGGTAGGACGTGGGATCAACATTTTCCAGTGTAAAGTGGCCTACAAAAACCTTTTTGAATCCAAAGAGAATGGTGTCTGCACGACTTTCATGGATCAAAGAAGGGACACATTAACTCTTTCGTGGTTTCCGGGACACATTTGAACATTAGGACGTCTGTATCTCATACTGCCTAGTACTACCATCTAAAGAGAAGCTATCTAAACTTGGACCGTACATAGGAGGCTATGAGTGTTCAGGTGAGTGAAGCGTCTTCATAGCTAGCACAGAGCTTCTGTCTCATGAAAACTGAATCAAATCGCCCTCTTCTTCCCGTCAAAAATATTTAAAATAAATAGCTGTGTTTTCTTAAACATCATAGACATTGTCTGGAAACATTACTACGCTTCTCAGTCACTCTGTTGGTTTGTACAGAATTTGTATTCAGTGGAAATGTAGAAAACATTGAGCGGTTCCACATGTCGCCATGGTTGTTCGACTACGCCGCAGAAGTACATATGAGATTCTCTATTTGAAGAAAGACATTAGTGGCTATGTATTTGCTTCAAGACGAACAGAGCACACCTGGGTGCAGTCGTGGATCCGTAGGCAATAGTAAACATGTTTCCATAAAGGCACTTGCCGTCTTGTCTCGCAGTGGGATGAATGTTATAATAGGTATGGCGATTAATTTTGAAGTAATGAACAGTTTTCTTAATTTTCCGTGCGTCTCGTTTTCATTTGACTGTCCCTTACATTCATACAGGCGATGTACTCTGTGTCCACTGGCTCCTGCTGTAGTCTGTCAACTGAAGCACTTTTCTCTACTGTCTCATTATTCACAATGTTTTCATTCTCTGTTTTCCCTTGACGCGTGTACACATTTCCTCTAGTCTTTCGTAATAGTTAACATTCATCAAATCGGTTGTGTACAAAGACAGAACTGATATTGAATGTTGCACGTACTCTTCTGGTCTACATAATCTTAGTGAACCTGCAGTGAAATCACGTCGGTTTCTATGCATCCTACGTACGCTATACTTTTGGCATAATTTTTTTAGCTGACACAAACAGTTCTAGAAACAATATACACTCGACATCATCTGAACAAAGCTTATTCCTCTGACGCTTGGACACCGTCAACAAGATGATATTTCTTTCTTTCTATCTTTGCTTACGCCATAGTCCCGCAGCGACCGCAGGGTCGGCGTGGTTACAACGGATTTGGCAGTGTTAGTTTTAGGGGTGGCCGGATGTCCTTCCTGCTGCCACCTCGTACCCCCCCTTCCCCCCATCCCCCCCCCCCCCCCCCCCCCCAGGAAGGAATCAGTGATCAGTGTACCTCAACTGTCTGCGTCGAGTGTAAATCGTGAAATAGTGCGAATATGTTTCAAATGTCTGCGACGCGTGTAACTCAGGCGGAACGGGGGGACCGGCCCGGTATTCACATAACAGGATGTGGAAAACCGCCTAAAAACCACATCCACGCTGGCCGGCACACCGGCCCTCGTCGTTAATCCGCCGGATTCGATCCGGGACCGGCGCGCCTACCCGAGTCCAGGAAGGAGCGCGTTAGCGCTCTTGGCTACCCTGGCGGTTTCGTCAACAAGATGCTACACATAGTGACAAGAGAATATGGAGACACGGGTAACGTGTAAAGATAGACTCATCTGGTGTAACAACAGTCTCACACGTCTTCATACGAAACATTTTGCTTCTGTAATGAAACGTATCATAAATATCACATAAACATGTCCTCGATAACATTTCCATTGTAGAATTAAAACGAAATATTTACTTTATTTCTCCGTTCCACTTTTAGCACTGAAAACCATGGATTGAGGTATATTCTGGTTGCTGTGATCTTCCATCCGAGGGTGCACTTCTATACGCTAGTCTCTTCTGTGCAAGCTGGTTAACTGCCAGTTGGTACCTGCCTCTGTGTCTGCAGCTCGAAGCGCCGAGGTGCAAAGCAGTACCGGGAACCTTGCCAGACTACATGTACAAGGGATTTCACAAATCACGACAGGCACACATTTTCAGGAAAACTGAGTTCCTTCATTCACTTGTCGATAGTTATAAATATGTTTGCTCTAATAATTTAATTTAGTTAAAATTAGAAAGTAGACAAATGAGATGAAGTTTACTAAAACTTCGTTCAAATACACGTGTATTTTTAATTATATTACGTCTCAAATTAATATAAATTATATAATATGACAAGTGATGTAGATAAATGTAGATTAAAATGTAGATTAATGTAGATTAAAAGTATGTAAATGTAGATTAAAAGTGTAGTTTAAAAGTTAAGTGGGAATCGAACTTTTGCTTCGTATACGTCCGTCTTCCAACGATCCAACACTAACCACTTGACCACCATGACGTTAGGGTTCACGTCGAGCACCTACGCGCAGATACAACGGTTACACAACAAACGCGTGAAACTTCTCTTGCCATTTTCTCTGAACTGCTGGAGTAGTGAGGGTGTCGCAATTTACTACTTCCACATTATGTTGTTTTAATGACCTACTTGAGGTGTAAGAAGTTTGAAATAAATCTGTGAACCCAATGTCGTGGGCCTCCCCTTGTGAGATTTTTTAATCCCACCGCCGTCTCCCTCCACACACACACACACACACACACACACACACACACACACACACTTCTCGCCGTTGCCAAACAACGCCTTCACTCCTCAGGATGCGTCCTTTCATCAGATATTTCATTTTAGTCAAGTTGTGTGATAAATTTCTTTTTTCCTCCATTCAGTGCTTCCTCATTAGTTACTCGATCTGCTCACCTGATATTCAGCGTTCTCCTGCAGCGCCACATATCAAAGGCTTCTTCTATATTCTTCTTGTCTGAACTGTTTACCGTTCACGTTTCACTTCTTATAAGGCAACACTCCACATAGGTCTTAACGAGTTTCTCTTTTAGGGAATTGGACTGCGTAAAGGTTAGGACTTTGTACGGGCGCTGATGACCACGAAGTTGAGCGCCCCACAAACCAGATATCATCATCATCATCTTTTTCGGAAACACTTTCCTTGCCACAGGCAGTCTGAGTTTGACATCCTCGTTCGGCCATCGTCAGTTAGGTTGCTGCCCAAACAGGAAAACTCATCTTCTACTTTAATTGCCTTATTTCCTAATCCAATTCCATGACCGACGCCTGATTTAGCTCGATTATATTCTATTACCCTTCCTTTATTGACGTTCACCATAAAACCTCTTTTGAAGACACTTGTCATTCCACTGAATTGCTTCTTTACAGTTCCTGCCCCAGTTACGCTGTCATCGGCAAACGTCAAAGTTTTTATTTCTTCTCCCTGACCTCCAATTCCCTTTCGAGATTTCTCCTTGCCTTCCCTTACTATTTGCTCAACGTACACATTAAATAACACGATGATAAGCGAAAACTCAGAATCATTCCTGTGTCAGCCATTGCTTCACTTTCATGTCTTTCGAGTCTTGCAATGACACTGTGGTTTCTCTACAAGTTGTATGAATTTCAACGATTGTATTCCAGCCAACATTGTCAACAGTTATCTCTGAATCTACAAACGCTACGATGGTAGATTTGGCTTATTTTATGTGGTGTCACCGCCAGACACCACACGTGCTAGGTGGTAGCCTTTAAATCGGCCGCGGTCCGCTAGTATACGTCGGACCCGCGTGTCGCCACTGTCAGTGATTGCAGACCGAGCGCCGCCACACGGAAGGTCTAGAGAGACGTCCTAGCACTCGTCCCAGTTGCACAGCAGACTTTCCTAGCGATGCTACACTGACAAATACGCTCTCATTTGCCGAGACGATAGTTAGCTTAGCCTTCAGCTACGTCGTTTGCTACGACCTAGCAAGGCGCCATTATCAGTTGCTATTGCAATTATAAAACATGTGCCGTCAAGAGCGATGTTCTCCAATTATGGATTAAAGTTAAGTATTACATCAACTACGTACTTTATTTGCTACTATTAATTCCCTTAACTGTTCCAGACCTCACGCCAATCTGCGTGAGCTTAAAAGCGTGCATTTCGGACTCCTCTAGCAACACGGTGTTGGCTCTTCTGCCAACACTGCACTTTAATCTAATTTTTAACGGAAGTCATAGAGTTAGTATGGCCTGGCACGTTCCTACATTTCTCTGCAACATGAATTCACCTTCCCGAGGTCCGATTCTAACGCTATTTCTAATCACCTTTACATAGTTCGTGTCAATTGTTTGCAATTATAACTTGACAAACTGCTAGTTCTGTAATAGCGACATTTGTGTGCACCTGATTTCTTTGCAATATGAGTTAATAGCTTAGCACCTGCCGCTTCACTTGTGCAGTCTGTATCATCTGCACAGATTTTTCTTTATAGAATGTTTAGGTTAGTCACAAATTGCAGCCCCTTTTAAACTTTTCACACTAATTAACGCCATGGACGTATGGTCTTTCCCGGAGGTACTGCTGACCAAAAAGCGATTTTAGTAGCTAGAATTGAAGGCTTCTGTTAATCTTGCATTTTGCATTCTTGTGGTCATAGTCCCAAAGAAACTTTCAGTCCCTAATACATACTTCTTTATGTCTAACCGAGACGAGAAATACCACTTTTCATATATTCAGTTTTAAATTTTTTTAACATATCGAAATATTTTCTTGAGAACTTTGATCCACTATTTCACCCAATTACGTGTTCTTTTTTCAAAAACAGAAAATCACGTATTTTTTTATTAGTAATCGCGAAAACAAACACAAGTTTTCATACTTGTAGCTTTGAAACTACTTCGGTAGTCCTTTACTTATGATTTGTTTTCGAAAAAATTTCACCAAATTTTTCACCCCCACAGAGTTAAATGTCCAAAAATGCTCAAACACACATTTCTTTGTTTGTGACCGACAAACCAAATTTCAGTGTTTCGTAGACCTAGCTACAAAATTGCCTAAATAGCGACATATTTTCAGAAAACCACTCATCACCTATTTCAACCCCTTTTAAAGTGGGGTGTGGGAATTTTGAAAAATCCCTTCTTAAATGAACCCTACAGTATAACATAAACACCCTTATTAGTTTCAGATCATCCACTGGATGAGTATAGATTGGGTAATTTGTGGAGCATTTTAAGAACATGTAGTTTTTTCAGGTATATCAATTGTTGTGATGTATCTCCTGAACTGCGTGTCGCACAGTGATATAATTCTGCAGGCACATTCAGTGGTCTATGTGAATTTGCTGGAAATAGTTAATAAGTGTAGTCGCTACACTAAAAAGTATGTTTTTTAAGCATGAACAAAAAATCTATTAAAATTCACAAAATCGTAACCATGCATATATCTTTAAAATAATGAAAGTTTTTCCAGCAAAAACATAAAAGTTATTCTCTCAGCACAATGTGGTACCAATGTACATGGAAACATCATATGTGTAAAAGGACCAAAAGAGTCTCACGAAAATTCAGTATTACAGTGATAATTTTAATGGTTAAAAAAAAGGCTTCACACAATCACCCTTCAAAACTAGTATCTCAGCGACTCTTCCAATAGCTCAAAATTCTAATCTCCATTTTCTAGAAAATTGCTAAATATCCCCCTCAACGCCTGAGGTTTTCTGGACTTCTTACCAATCCACACGTCAGCGCCGGCACGAAAATCTGTCCCTGAAGTAAGCGAACACTCCAGTGAATTGGGCTGAGACACACCTGCTTGCTCTAGGACAGGTGCAACACACGCTCAAGGCCGAAAAAAAGTCATACGGAGGCGTGGGGGTTGATGCTTTACCAGACAGGCGCGCCTCCACTGAGGAAACAGTTTATGTAAGTCTGCAGACCCCTCATCATGCGAGATACTGCTAATGTGCGTTTGACACCTCGTATATATGGTAACAGTCAATGTTAAAAACTACGATTGAGTACATTTCACATATTTTTTCCTTTATTCTTTGTAAAACAAAGATCACTTCAAGAAGAATTTTTCGCACTAAATCGAAGAGAGATATTGTTTGAATTCTTCATATTTTAAGACAAGTGAGCTGGCGCTATTCGGATCAGGGCTGGCCAAACAGCGGTCCGAACGCCACGGCGAGGGGGGAGGAGGGGGAGGGATAGCAGGAGAGGAGCGGAGGGAAGCAAAGCAAAGCGAGGCTGCAGCCGGACGCCGCCAAAGCCAGGCAGGCGGTTTGTCGCACTTTGCCAACACTACCAAATTGTGTTAAATTAGATTTACGTTCTGAATTACGAACGCCTTTGTGTCTATGCACTTGTTCCAAAAATGTCACAGCATTCAATGCTGAATCAGAAATGCTGTCTGAACGCCATTCAATGTCCTAAGTACACAATCGCACTATTACGAGCTAGAAAAACATTCATTGGAACATCTTTACAACAACAGGCAGAAAGACGATATGATTAAGGAAAAATCTGAGTTAAGGGAAAATACGTGATAAATTCTTTTATGTTCGTGTTCACCAATTATTTGATGTCATCATGTCTTTTAATGCAAGCCGAAAATGATGTGCTACCAGACATGATGGACAAGACTGAAGCCTGTAGCAAAATCAGCTACAAGTTCATGACACAGAACGCTTCTCATAACTCATGGCAGCCGTGCCTCCACCAGACATGACTCTCTACGTGTCAGCAATTGAAAAATTTCGTCGTAAGTTTTCAAATCAGATTTCAGGACTCTCCATGTCGAAGACTGATTTCGATTTAGTTTTCAGATCGCTCTCGCTTGTGGTTGCTGATGTACTATCATGCGCAAAAGTATACGAACGACCAGAATTACGATCCACCTGATTTGTATGCAACCAACGTAACATAGCTATCTAGCGGGACCTCTAATCACTTTGCGGTACAGTCGTTCGACTATACAAAATGGATACCACGAGAGACCGGTAGACAACACTGTTCTTTAAGGCAATCAGTGCGATGTAACATCACACCATGATACTGCAAAAACTAGAAAAACACGTAATTAGAGATGAGTTAGACCCTAACGCTTGTACAGGTTGCAATGATTTTCAAAAGCGTTATCATCTCAATACAGTCGGAAACAACTAATCGCGGCACATAATCTATGTACCAATCCTTAAACAAAGTAAATGTTTGTATGAACAAGATATTCTGACACAATGTTTGTACTAATAAACGTCCATGACAGTTCAAAGTATTTTTCCTCTGTATAAGGCCGGCCGGGGTGGCCGACCGGTTCTAGGCGCTACAGTCTGGAGCTGCGCAACCGCTACGGTCGCAGGTTCTAATCCTGCCTCGGGCATGGATGTGTGTGATGTCCTTAGGTTAGTTAGGTTTAAGTGGTTCTAAGTTCTAGGGGACTGATGACCTCAGAAGTTAAGTCCCATAGTGCTCAGAGCCATTTGAACGATTTTAACCTCTGTATAAGGTTTCCCCGCACCTGCTAAATGTCCCAGTGACGATTGGTTTTTGTATAAACTGGTAGTTAAAGGAACTAGTTAAAGAAAATGCTATAAACAGCCGTAAACGCTCTATAGAATCCGCAATGGGCATTACGTTCCCAGGCCTCATATTTAATGTAAATTTGAGACGTAGAAAATTTTGGTAATGGAGTGGAGTTCGAATTCGGTTCTCTATGAATGGAACGTATCTGGGTTGGTTTCCTGGTCCAGTACAAAAATATTTATAATTTCCTTGTAAGCTATAGTGTGTGCATATCGAAGTACCAGCGGAAAATAATTTTCATTTTTAATGTCCCTTAATGAATTATCAACAATAACGATAGCTGCCATTATTTCTGGTCAAATATGTAAGCATCTTACTCCTGGTGAGCAAGCAGTTAATAGTTTATACGTGTTTATGGATGGATAAGGGCAGAAAATGAGTGTCTCGTTATTGCATATTGATATATCTCGGTGCTGGTGAATTCGATATTTAATATTTGACTTTACTTAGTTACCCACCCTATAACATGCTGGGTACAAAACCCTGTCACAAAATTTTACATCACACCATTGCAATTTTCAACAAGTGCTCACGTGGTTACTTTTGAAGGAAAGTGTATTAAACGTCTTTCGTGGTTAGTTAACAGGGAGGTAAGGGTCTTGATTTAGCACAAAATATTTCGTCATTTAGTTTCAAGTTCAGGTGTGCTAACTGATAGCTTACAAATCAATCGTTCGACAAATAGTTGAAAGCTACTCATGGTTCTAAAAGGCAAACAATACCAACACCGTTAGTTACACGGTTATTTAGCAAGCACGGAAGCTTCAGAGAGAAGCTTAGTCACTGCAACAGAGGGATTTCACGTGGCGGTATGCACAACTGTATAATACCGAGAGCTTACGACTCATCAATAGTCAGCTAATATATGGATTCCTCCTACTTACATCACGTGGAAACACCATGGGGATAAAATTAGAGAGATTCTTGCGCACACACAGGTTTACTAGCAATCGTTCTTCCTTCTAAATATTCGAGCCTGGAGTAAACAAATGATATGATAGTGGTTTATATAGTGCCCTGTATCACACACCTTAGTGTGGCTTGTGAAATATAGATATAGATGAAATAATGTGTTATTTGAAGTTTATGAAATGTCTTTGTTGATGTTCGCGTTTTGTAATCAGTATCATGTTGTGGTTTCATTTGTTTTATGTGTCAGCAGTAGTGCCAAAGAAATCCTACGTAATAAAAATTATTTTCACGTATTAAAGAGCAAAACACATATTATTTACTCATTCTGTCAACGATGTCAGGTGATACTACAGAACCGAATGGCTTCTGGAGAATATTTTTTTTTAGTTTGCAGTTCTTATAAGACATAATAACAAAAATTGCTGTGACAGCTACTTAAAAGGAGGGCCCCGTAAATTACTCCCTCGATATTTATATCTGATGTCCAAGTTGCAATCGGTAGCTAATTGGCCTTTATATTTGTTAATTCAGGTCCCCATCAAAGTGGTAGCAACCGTCGCTAGCGCCAACGCCGGCCATGCAACGTCTGTGTTGCGCGAGCTTGTTCTGTGGTTACAAGCTGAAGAAACTTTTCGCGTTAGCAGGCGTCTCCTGCCTGTCACCAGTCTAATGGAGAATTGGCAACATTGCAGCATACATTTGGCAGCAATGTGGCCTTCGAATTACTTCCTGTACTGGTGCACAAGTTTCCTTCTAAATTCATTCACTAATATCTTATCAGTCTCATTAAATATCCTGAATGATTCTATGTGAAAGGATGATGTAGAAGGTATAAAATGAATAATTTTGATTCCAGGAAGCTCGTTTCAACAGAAACTGCAAATGGTTTCGCTATTTACGTCGCTGTTTAGCTGACGAATCTATGTTTGAGGCGACAAGCAGACAAAGTTTGTTGCAGATGGCGTAGGGGTAAAGTGTTTGGACATGAAATTGCAAACTGCATTTGCTGTCGGTTCAAATACTGGTGGTAACAATACTATGTCCTCCTCTGTAAAATAGAATCTCGAAGGCAGATCACCAATCAGTAAAGACATCGAATGGAAACCTGTCCACCCCTATTCTCTTGTCCGTGGATGTATAAACACAACATTTACAGCATTGCACACATGTTAATCCCTTTTTTCCTGCTGATGTCAATAATATTGACTTAAGTGTGGCACTGAATGATTTTTTAACTTTTCCTTGCTAATTCGTAATGATTTGGGGTATTTTGCCTCAAGAAGGCAGACTTTACTGTACGGTTATCATGATAAGTTTTAATCAATTTTTATTACTATATTGCATACTGCATATGGTCTTTTCGGTAGTTTATTAAACATGACACACAAAAATGAGGGAGATATTAATCAGCAGCAGTGTAACTTCCATATGTGTCAAAACAGTCTGAACAAGTCATCTGTAAAGCCTACACTTAACATTTAACGGCAGACATTAACATCCCTGCATTTTGAATAGTGTTTTTCCTCCAAATTTCGCATTTTACAAACACCGTCGCTGAGCGCAAATAAATAAAGAAAAGCAACACGACTTCTGCTCTCAAATAAAGGTTTCAGCAATTAATTTAATTTTAATGTGATTAACGAAGAATTGGAGATTTCCGACATCAAATCGAAAAGCATTCCCTATTCATGGAAGGAACTACATAATTACAATATTTGGGCAGATGGCTCTAAAAATGATCAAAGAACATATACCTTTCCTTCAATCACATGTGTAATAGCAGCATAATGAAGACAGTCATGACAGCAATCATCGAATTATCTGGTATCACGCTGGAGTTGTATTTCTCTTACTAAAACATTAGTTGTCCAAGAAAAATTTCATATTGGCATCAAATCGGAGCTATGAAGACTAGACTGCTCCTTTATCACGCAGTCATGAGATTAGAATAATACCCGCATTAGAAACTAGCAGATAATTATCCAGTTAATCGAGAGAGCCGGATATTTTTCACAGCGCCCAGGCGCATCCTCCGACACAACAGCACAATCAGGACGCTGCTGTCAGTCGCAGTGGCCTGCTGGGCTGATTGTAGTTTGATGATTGCGAGGTATAGGTTCGATTCTCACTCATGGCGTCCATTTTTAACATTCACCAAAAGATCTAATTCACTTATGGTAACGCCAAGTCCAGAATGTTAGGTCGCACATTGGCTCAGAATCCGCATTAAATACAATATCCCTTCACTGCCAACAGACTCAGCGCCTTTTAAATGGCGCCATAACAAAGGAGGCAGCCGCCGAAGGCACAAACTCTGTCGCCACTAAACTAACACTAAAAAGTTTATTTCATTTAATTTAGGAATGATTATTTCGTTCACAGTGCTCATATTTAATTTGAACTTGAGACGTTGTAATTTTTGGTCCTCGACTGGAATTCGAATTCGGATCTCTAGGAATGGAACGTATCTGGGTTGCAATCCTGGTCCAGCACAAACATATTCATAATTTCATTTTACGCCCTAGCATGTGGACATTGACCGACCCCAAAAAATAATTTCCATATTTAATGTCTGTTCATGAATAGTCAGCAATAACGATAGGTACCGCTATTTCTAGTGAAACATGCGAGCATCTCACTACAGGTGAGCAAGCAGTTGATACTTAACGTCTATTTATGGATGGGAAACAGCGACAGTACGCCCCGGTTTCGATTGCCGGGAAAGCAAAACAAATTGTACCCTTATCTCACATTGATACAGCTCGCTGCTGGTAAATAAATTCGATTTCTAACATCTGATTTTACTTAGTTAACAATCCGATAACATGCTCGGTAGAAAATCGCGTCACAACATTTTAAATCATAGCATTCCAATTTTCAGCACGTGCATACTTGGTTACTTGTGAAGGAGAGTATATTAAACGTTTTGCCTGATTAGTTAACAAGGCGATAATGGTTTTGATGTAGCAGAAATAATTTCGTCATTTCGTTTCACGTTCAGATGTGTTAACTAATACTGGTGAAAACCTTTACATTTCACGCCTCTTTACGGTTAGTCAGCGTTGATGATCGTTGCCTTGATCAAGTTCCGGGCAGATGCGAAAGTGTATTTTATTTAGTAGTGGCTACGTCTGTTGGGTTTCTGTCCATATCCAGAACAAAAAATTTCGTCATGTCATTTATAGTTAAAACATGTGGGCAAATAATTCCTCATGAATAATTAATACAGTGATGTTACTGATTATACTCGATTAATATTGCGGTTTCTATAGAGCGTTTACAGCTGTTTATCGCGTTTTCTTTAACTAGTTCCGTTAACGACCAGTTTATGTAAAAACCAACAGTCACTGGGACATTTAGCAGGTGCGGGAAAACCTTGGACAGAGGAAAAATACTTTGAACTGTCATAGACATTTATTACTCCAAACAGTGTCTCAGAATATCTTGTTCATGCAAACATTTACTTTGTTTAAGGATTGCTACATAGTTTATGTGCCATAGTTAGTTGTTTCACATTGTAATGAGATGGTAACGCTTTTGAAAATCATTGTAACCTGTACATACGTTAGGGACTAACTCATCTCTGATTACGTGTTTTTCTAGTTTTTGCACTATCATGTTGTGATGTTACATCGCACTGATTGCCTTAAAGAACAGTGTTGTCTAGTGGTCTCTTGTGGTATCCATTTTGTATAGTCGAACGACTGTACCGCAAAGCGATTAGAGGACCCGCTAGACAGCTACGTTATGTTGGTTGCATGCAAATCAGGCGGATCACAATTCTGGTCGTTCGGATACTTTTGCGCATGACAGTACCTCCTCATTACCTCCGACTTGAGCTGACAGACGTGTAGATTACCACCCAGCTCAATGCCCTGTTAATTCAATCCAGGAATTTACAAGAACCTTATAAAATGTTGCGCCAAGAGCCATATCCTCGACTGCAAGGACAAGTCAATGTGTGCAAACGGTTTTCTTCTGTTCTGAAATAGAGAAAGTCCCCACAACGTTTGAGTTTAACTGATTTTAATCTGCGAACCATAGTTCAAGATATGTTATATACTAGCTTTGCGACCCCTGCTTCGTTCATGTAATCTGTATAGTCTGCACAGATTTTTTTGCTAGTTTTTCTTTAATCAAATTTTTATGTTGTTCGCACATTACAACACCTTATAAACTTTTAACGCTAGTTAAGGGCATAGAAACATGGACTCTCCGCATGTATCTCTGACCAAAACGCGATTCTGGCAGCTGGTGTCCGAGGTTTTTGTTCATGATGCCTTTTGCATTTCTTTATATCCAACCGAGAAGTGAAATTTAAATTTTCATAGATTTAGCTTGTAATATATTTTAATATAATGAAAATTACCTCCCTAGTTCATCCCCTAAAAGACTGAATTTCCAAAAACATTTGTAACAAAGAAACCAAACACTAATTTTCATAGATTTAGCTTTAAAACAGCTTTCACAATGAAATATTCATATATTTTCTGCAATCTATTTCGTTCCATTACTGGTGCGTTTGCAAAAATAGTGACATGTGTATTTTGTTACAAATTTTCATATATGTAACTTCAAAAATGGTTGCATAATAAAGTGATTCCACAAAGAATTTCATCCCCTATTTCACCCCCATACAGATTGAATTTGAAGACAAAGCATATTTCTCTTTTTACTTGTGACTGAGAAGTCAAATACCAGTTTGCATTGATGTTACTTGAAAAATACTTTAATAACTCCTTAATAATGATTTATTTGCTAAAATACTTTCACCCACGATTTCACACCCATAGAGGTTAAGTTTCCCAAAACGGTCCAACAGGTTCTTTTTTTTTTAATTTATGATCGAGAAAACAAATAGGAACTATCGTAAGTATGGATACAAAATTCCCTTAATCCCGATATGTTTTCAAAAAAACATTTCATCGCCTATTTCACCCTCTTAGAGGTGGAATTTCGAATAATTCCTGTCTAAATGATACAAACGGAATAAGGTCCACACGCATTTGAGATCTCAAATTTCCATCCTTAGCCATTTGGGCTGCACGTTGATCAGTCAGTCAGGCCGGACACTTGGTTCCATTTACAGATATTACGTCCTTCTCAGTCTGAGGGGGCTCCGCTCGTCTGATATACCTTGCATACGAGGTTCTTTCGTCAGTGCTGGCTCTCCCAAAGACCACAATAATTCTGAGGATACGTCGTCTGTTTCACTTATTTCGACGTGTATTCCGAGAACTGTGGGAGTGCCGTGGTGCTTCTGCGTTGGTCTTGAGGCCGGCAACTGCGCTCGGGCTCCTTGTAGGCGTGCTCTGGCCGCGGCTGTTCCGCCTCGCCTCCGCCGCGTTGTGTCAGCCGAGGAGGAACTTTGGCTCGCGAAGGTCCAGCCAGCTCTCCAGACCGGTTTGTCCAGTCGGCGGTCCGCAATAACAAATTAAGGAAAGGAGATTTTCCAGCCGGCCGGTGTAGGTGCCGGGACGGAAGGCAGCTGCTTCGTTGCGGGTTCCTCCTACAGGGTGACTTGCACAACGGTCTAGGCAGCCAGTTTTCTTGCATCTAAATTAAGCCGTGTCTACTGCAAACCTATTGTAAATAGTGACAACGGCTTGGAAAGCGTCACAAGCGCCGAAGGGTCAGTGCTTTCGTTCCGGTCATTACTTGCGTACTGCTGCCATAATTACTGAGGTGCAGTGTTTCTACTCAGGGACCATATACATTGAAAGCATCGATTATGGCTGTAATTCTGTTGAAATCGATTTGCAAAAGTAAATAAGGAAAACATGATTTTGCGACTAGTTGCTGCTTATTTGGTAACCCATGAAAAGAACAGTGTAAACAACGGCACTCAGACGCCTCCAGGAGCAGGGCAAGGGGGGGGGGGGGGGGGGGCTGGGACTGCCCTCGAAACATTAACGTTCATTTGATCCGTCGGTAACACCACCAAGAGACAGTCACGGACCGACCGACCAAACGACTTGCTAGCCACCAATCGGTACATGAAAACTCGAAGACCAAACTGTTATGGACGTGATTAGCCACAATAAAATATGCATTAAGCTGTCAAAACTACACACCGTGTTGGACAGCGACGACAGGTGAGGAAAGGACAGTGCCTGAAATTACGTTAGTGGCCAGGGCAGGTAACCGAGACACTAACGGCCACAAGGCAGAAAATTCCGCTGGTACACTTGAATTGTAGTGAACCAATATAGTTAATTCCACCGCATGGCGGCTAAATTTCAGCAATACGAACACTCGGTGTTGCTCACAGAAAAACCACCCCAACAGCGAACCACCGAAACGAACCACACAACAAGAATGGACTTGGTTTGGGTAGCTGAAACCACTACTCATATTTGATGTCCTGGGTTGGTGAACCACGAAGCTCGTAGCGATCGGACAGCTCCACACACGCTCCGACACTGCGCAGGGACCGCCAGCGGACCCAGCCGACTGCGCCGCCCGGAGATATCCTCCCTGGTTCGCACCAACCAACCGACTGCAGCAAAATGCCGACAACATCTAAAATAGTCGTCAGTGGAAATAACGCCAACTACACACACAACCTGACAAACACTTGCTCGAAGTCCTGAACGATACTCAACAGTAACTAAGCAAGCACGAAGAAAAGTCGGGAGTCGATGCACACACACACAGCCGACTCATGAACGATCGGCGAGCCAAAACGCGTCTTCCTGTAGGACGAGCGACCGACGATCCACCAAGACCGTGGCCCGGCTCAAGTGATGCGTGGCGGCGATGGTCGGGCGAGCCACGTCGACGCAGACCTCACAGCTGCTCCAACCCGATGCACTAGTGCCGCATGCAACTCCCCGACTGTCAGCTCCGGACTGCGCCCCAGACGCGTTCCAACTGACCGGCAGCCCGAACTCGCGACCCGACCTCCCTTACGACATACAACGACCTGGAAGTAATAGCAGTCGAGAAAAGATACTACGAGAGGGGATATACCAATACGCACTGCTAGCGCCGCTCACAGTCAGGCAAAGCAACAACTCAGACACAGTAGTGATTTAAAATAACGTAATGACGTGGAAGTACGTTAAAAACAGGGTGTAAAATACAGAATCAAAACATACAAAACGGATCGCAAGAATCATCATGTGAAGCTTGTGTAGAACAAATACGATGTACGTACCTCTGCAGCCACATACCCTTGTAATGACGGGATCCCAGTGTCGAGTGCCGGTGAAAACGCACAAGATCTCAACTTTCCTTACACCTCACCGTTGCAGACAGACGTCACACCACGACATAGACACAAATTTGAATACAGCGAACAGACACGTCTCTCACCGAACAGTCAGTTCATAATTTTGTGAAAAAAAAATATGCGGCAGCAGGGTGGTTTGAACAGGGATCTCCGACTTTGCAATCCACCACCATGACCACATATCCATGACGCCGTGGTTTTTCCAGCTCGCTGGATGTTGCACATCGTGAGTTTGGACCGTTCACAGTTTCTATTTTGCTTCTTTTTTCACAGTTCAGTACACCTGACTATATTCATGCTTGATCTGTGTGCAGATTTTTACTGGCTACCCGCTGCCCCATCTTATATACAGGTAGGTCCATTGATAGTGACCGGGCCAAATATCTCACGAAATAAGCATCAAACGAAAAAACTACAAAGAACGAAACTCGTCTAGTTTGAAGGGGGAAACCAGATGGCGATATGGTTGGCCCGCTAGATGGCGCTGCCATAGGTCAAACGGATATCAACTGCGTTGTTTTAAATAGGAACCCTCATTTCTTATTACATATTCGTGTAGTACGTAAAAAATATCAATGTTTATTTGGACCACGTTTTTCGCTTTGTGACAGATGGCGCTGTAACATTCACAAACGTATAACTACGTGGTATCACGTAACATTCATCCACTACGGACGGTATTTGACCCGAGTTAAAATGAACCGTTTACCAATTGCGGAAAAGGTCAATATCGTGTTGATGTGTGGCTATTGTGATCATAATGCCCAATGGGCGTATGCTATGTATGCTGCTCGGTATCCTGGACGACATCATCCAAATGTCCGGACCGTTCGCCGGATAGTTACGTTATTTAAGGAAACAGGAAGCGTTCATCCACATGTGAAACGTCAACCACGACCTGCAACAAATGATGATGCCCAAGTTGGTGTCTTAGCTGCTTTCGCGGCTAATCCGCGCATGAATAGCAGACAAATTGCGCGAAAATCGGGAATCTCAAAAACGTCGGTTTGAGAATGGTACATCAACAACGATTGCACCCGTACTATATTTCTATGCACCAGGAATTGCATGGCGACGACTTTGAACGTCATGTACCGTTCTGCCACTGAACACAAGAGAAATTACGGGACGGTGACAGATTTTTTGCACGCGTTCTGTATAGCGACGAAGCGTCATTCACCAACAGCGGTAACGTAAACCGACATAATATGCACTACTGGGCAACGGAAAATACACGATGGCTGCGACAAGTGGAACATCAGCGACCGTGGCGGGTTAATGTATGGTGCGGCATTAAGGGAGGAAGGATAGTTGGCCCCCCATTTTATCGATGGCAATCTATATGGTGCAATGTATGCTGGTTTTCTACCTAATGTTCCACCGATACTACTACAAGATGTTTCACTGCGTGACAGAATGGCGTTGTACTTCCAACATGACGGATGTCCGGCACATAGCTCGCGTACGGTTTAAACGGTACTCAACAGCATATTTCATGACAGGTGGATTGGTCGTCGAAGCACCATACCATGTCCCGCACGTTCACCGGATCTGACGTCCCCGAGTTTCTTTCTGTGGGGAAAGTTGAAGGATATTTGCTATCGTGATCCACTGACAACCCCTGCGAACATTACGGAAGGCGAACTACTCGCTCTTGAGAGGAATGTCGTTACACGTATTGCCAAATGCAGTGAGGTTGACGGACATCATTTTGAACATGTATTGCATTAATATGGTATTTACAGGTAATCACTCTGTAACAGCATGCGATCTCAGAAATGATAAGTTCACAAAGGTACATTGGAACAACCGAAATAATATGTTCATACGTACCTACGTTCTGTATTTTAATTTAAAAAACCAACCTGTTACCAACTGTTCGTCTAAAATTGTGAGCCATATGTTTGTGACTATTACAGCGCTTTGTGATAAAAGCGAAAAAATGGGTCCAACTAAAACATTCATAATTCTTTACATCCTACACGAATATGTAATAAAAAATGGGGGTTACTATTTTAAAAAACGCAGTTGATATCCATTTGACCTATGGCAGCGCCATCTAGCGGGTTAACCATAGCCCCATCTGGTTTCCCCCTTCAAGCTAGACAAGTTTCAGTCTTTGTAGTATTTCGTTTGACGCTTATTTCGTGAGATATTTGGCCCAGTCATGATACATGGTGAACCGTGAATTTACTTTCAAAACTTTTTCTTAAGAATTTACTTTATTTACTAGCGATTCGTCAAGAACATTAATACATTTAATCACACTATGTGAGCGTGGAAGTAGTTGCCAGTGGGCAACTGATGAAAACAAATAAAATTTCTTTCAACAAATGGAAATTATTCCTGAAAGCCTTTTTTAAGAATCAGATATAAAATTATAATCAAAAAGCACCCTCTAAATATCAAGTTACAATTTATTCAGAGGCAGAAAGAACAATTTTTTTACAGTATGAGCTTTCGTGCTGAGAATCTTGCCGCTCCCTTTTGACAGCGCCGTAGTCACGACCGCCCACAACAGCCTCTGAAAGACTACACTGGTGCAAATCTGCAACACACCAGATTACTTTAAACTAAAAATATTTTAACAACTCACACAAGCACATAAAGTATGCACACCGTAGGAGGGATAGAAATGGTACAAAACACTAACATTAAAAGATTAACTTGCCACCGAAGGTGGAAGGGTGGCAACTTTATATACTAAAATAACCATTTAAATGAAAATCCATGAAATGCAGTCTTACATAAAATATACAAGGTTAGCCAAACATGCTCTACCTCACATATAACACGCCTCTCAAGATGACAGGCAAGATAAAAACATATTTCAGGAATTCGGCCGTTACACTTCAAGCAATAAATTCGTTAACACCGAATCTGACAACATGACAGAGGCAGCTGGTGACGTACGGCAGACCGACAGACAGACAGACACTAACTACCTAACAAATGCGGACGAGAGACAGACGAGCAAGCAATGAAACAACATATCACGAATCACTTAACTTCTAATAAACTGCGATGCCTGGCGAAGACCTGGCGCAGCACCCCCATATCGCTCTCCCGAACCGTCCGCTGCCAGCCGCTTCAACGGACGCAGGAAGGCGTGCCAATCTCCCGTCTCACGGCGTCGCAGCTCGCACCGGCCAGACTGATGTCGTGGGTTGACTCCTGTTGCTCTCGTGTCGGCCACGAAGTCACTACACCTCGCTATACGGCGCGGCCCACTGGACTGACGTGGCGACATCACATGCGCCGACGCTCAAGACGGACACATCTTGTGTCTCAGTGCGCGAACGACCAACCGATCGATCCAACCGCCAATGACCGTTGCCCGAGCAAACTCGAGCAGACTGGCGGCCTAACACATACTAGCACTCCGGACAACAGACAGACACTGACTGCCCCACACTGACCCAGCTGACCAGCTGACCAGACTCGCCGCCTAGCGAGCTCATAGCGCCCCTTAATGCTCACTACGCGCTGCGGCGCGCCCTTCCAAACAGCAATTTCTTTTCCACGCCTCAAATGGACCACCCTAAATTTAAAATGCTGTCACTGTCTACTGGTGAAAAGGTATAATTTTACGTCGAGATTTTAACACCACAAGTCGAGTTTTTAAAGTCGGAAACTGCGAGTAGGTTTGAGGTGGTCTAGCTGGTGGCGTGCAGACTGTCCTCAGTTTATTCGTCCAGCATTTGAGCACTCTGTGACTTCCACCACAATTTAAATACAATTTCATATCCTTTCTACGATTTCTGTCGCGTTAAATGTGTGTATTTAACACATTAACTTATTTTTAATATTAACTAGATGTTTAAACTACTTTGCGCATGGGAATTCGATTCTTTAACGTGGGACATGTCAGGTAGTACACCGTTACACTTAAGCTAGTGTTACTTTTACTATTTGAGGGATAACTGAATCAAATTTTGCACATGTTGTCATTAGGGTATTGGCTATAACACAGTATTTTTTTCAATTTATTTTGTGAAATGATTTGGTCAGGACTTTGCTGTATAACACAAGAGGAACATTTTCTCAAAGATTACTTTACTTCTCACTTTGAAAACGTGATAGGTTATTCTTAGTAATTAGACAAATAAATGTGTGTCTAGTTTTTAGTAATTCTTAGAGCTGTTACAACAATTTTTTTAATTAGTGTATGACACGTAGAATTTTATATTTCACAACAAGTAAAAGACATTTGACGGTAATGATCTTTAAAAACTTTTGTGCCGCAGGAAATTGTGTTACAGTATGTACAATTTCTGTCGCAAATTTTACCTTTTTAGCTGCAATAATACAGCAGAAAACGTTACTTGTAGACTAAAAAATAAAAGTTGCGAGAAATGCTGAGAGAAAAGGATTTTATTAGCATTTATGCTAGAGACAAGTACCTTAATGTTGGCCATAACGATGTATATCTGGTCTTTTGGTCTTCATGCAGCTCTTTTCTTCTGGTCTGACCCTTCTTGCGTCCGGTTTCGGCAATATCCTCCACTGGTATTTCAGAACTAGCAATCATCATTCTTCTTCAGTAGGTTTTCAGCGAAGCAACCTGCATCAAATCCTAGTCTCATAAGGGTTCTGATTTTTTCATTTACCATCACTTAGCTCTAGACAAATATCATACGAGGAAATTTTAACAATAATAGACCAGTAAATTGTTGCCTTTGGGAGTCTGTTCTAAACGTAGTTATTAAAGCTTTCGTTCGGGTTTTGTGTTTCATAGTGTGTGGATTTCTGTAATAAATCGTAATTAATCGGATCGTAAATCTGATGGCAGGAAATAATAAAATATCGCAAATAAAGGAAGAGCCGTGTAGCAAAGTACTCGTAGCACTGTGGACTGGTTGAAATAAGGTGGCTTTAACATCATTTACAGCACGAATTAAACTCCGAAAACTGGAGACAATATTTTTGACTTGGTATAGAACTGTCTGTTGGCAAAAAAGTTTTTTAACATAGAGCCGTGGTAAAAATTGCTGCTTTGAGGAGAGCGCCGCAGCGCGTAGTGTGAAGCAGTCGCCCTCCGTTTCTGACGGGGGCGCCGCTGTGGCAATCGCAGCTTTGGCGACTCCCTCTGGTGGGAAAGGGGAAAGGTTGCCTGTTCACGTGCATTTAAGGGGTGCTATGAGCTCGCCAGTCGGTCAGTCTGGGTCAGTCTCTCGTCCCCAGCTTGCTAGTCTGTCTCTCGTCCGCATTTGTTAGGCAGTTAGTGTCTGTCTGTCGTTCGGAGTGCTAGTATCTCTGTCGTTCGGATCAACCTTTAAAGCTGGCAAAATGATAGTCTTTCCACTCCGCCGGTCGGGGCTTAGTTCCTGCATCTCAGTCTGCGTGTTAGGTTGTCAGTCTGCTCGAGTTGCTCATGCAATGGTCTTTGGCGGTTGGATCGATCGCCTGGTCGGTCGCGCACTGAGACACAAGATGACTTGTCCGTCTTGAGCGTCGGCGCATGTGAGGTCGCCACGTGAGTCCAGTGGGCCGCGGCGTGTAGCGAGGGGTAGTGACTTCGCGGTCGACACGAGAGCAACAGGAGCCACCCTACGACATCGGTGTGGTCGGTGCGAGCTGCGACGCCGTGAGACGGGAGTTCGGCGCGCCTTTCTGCGTCCGTTGAAGCGGCTGGCAGCGGACGGTTCGGAAGAGCGATTTGTGGGTGCTGCGTCAGGTCTTCTCGAGATATCGCAGTTTATTAGAAGTTAAGTGATTGGTGATATGTTGTTTGATTTACTCTTGTTAAATTCTACTTGTTTTCTTGGTAAGGTCACCAGCCGTTTTGCTTTGGGGACGTCCCACCATTCTTCTTCGTTTGCCCACCTGCGGGAAGGTGGTTGTTTATAAATTCGGTGGTCCGTTTTTCCCTTGGAGCGGGTTAGAAAAACCAGCGGATCTGGTTGTTCGGTAATCTCCCTGTCAATCTACCGTACGTTAGTAGCTGCCTCTGTCATGTTTGTCTGGTGTGGTGTGTTAACGAATTTATTGCTTGGAGTGTAACGGCCTAATACCTGAAATATGTTTTGGTCTTTGTAAACTTTGATATTATTGCCTATGATCTTGAGAGGCGGTATCTGTGTACTGTAGAGCATCTTAACTATTGTTTTTTCAACCTTGTAGAATTATATATAAGATTGCACTTCATGGGCTTTTCTTTAAATGATCATTTTAGTATATAAAGTTGCTACACTTTCACCGTAAGACTTTTGTTAGAAGTTAAAATCAAGTTACACCTTCGGTGGCAAGGTCAATATTTTAATTGTTAGTGTTTTTTACCATTTCCACTCCTCCTACGAGGTGGGAGGGGTGCATAATTTGTGTGCTTGTGTAAATTGTTAAAACGCTTAGTTTAAAGTAATCTGGGTTGTTTCATATTTGCACCAGTGTAGTCTTTCAGAGACTGTTGTGAGCGGTCGTAAGTACGGCCGTGTCAAAAGGGAGCGGCAAGGTTCTCTGCCCGAAAGGTCATACAGTCAAAACCTGTTTCTTTCTGCCTTAGAATAAATTGTAACTTTGATATTTAGAGGATGCTTTCTGATTATAATTTTCTGTTCCTTTTAAAGAATGCTTTTAGGCACTAATAATGTGAATAAAATTCCCATTTATTAAAAGGAATTTGGTTATGATTTCATCAGTTACTCCCTGGCAACTACTTCTATGCTTACATAGTGTGATGAATAGCTAGTAAATAAAATAAATTCTTAAGAATTTTCTTTGAAAATAAATCACGGTTCAAACATATTTCGCAAATTTTACATACATTTCCCTTAAAGAACCGCCGTTGGGACGCTTACTGGCGTAGCCTAAACCGCTGAAGCGCGCACTGCTGAGTTAGCGGCTGGTCCTGTCGCTGACCGGTGGACACCTCCACGGCCAGCAAGCTGTCTGCCACCCGGCCAGCTTCCTGGCGTCTCTAGTGGACCGCTTGGCATGCCTCCAGCTGGAGGCTCCAGGTTTTCCAGTTCCAGGCTCCCTTGACCCTGCAGCAAAGGAAGCGCGCCCGAGCGAAAATGTGGCTCCGGTCACGCTTGGCCGGTCTCGACGCCTCACCTGTTCGCTGTCACTGCTTGGCAATCGCGCACCTTTTTATCGTCAGCTGCTACACAGTGCGGCTCTTTCTAATGAACCTGTTCCCGACTTGCCTTTGCTGGAGTCCGTAAACATTCGTATGGTAATTTATACGAAATGAATGACGCATATAGTGTAGTACCTATTGCAGGACACGTCGATGATTTAGCTCCTAAATTTCCCCTTTCAGCGTTATCTCACTACATGGTAACAATTTATAGAACCTGTACTGCTGCGTGTGGAAAATACTTTGCTGCACTGGTCGTTTCTCTCCGCCTCCACACAGTATTAACTCGTGTTTATTACAGAAATTTCAGCCTCAAAATTATTTTATTTCAGTTGTATAACCTATAGAGGATATTTATCTACGAATACATTAGTCGACCGCGATATTGTCGCACTTGGAAGTGAGGTTGCGTTGGTCATCATATCATGAGTTTTTATTGTGATGTTTCAAGAAGACACACTGAACAACTACTTTATGGTATATGTCCAACTGTCCTGAAAGCATTCTCATTCCTCAGACACCACTGCACTTATTTACTGTAACGCCCCCTCGTGATTCCAGTAGCGGCTACGGAAGGCCAAGAGCAATAACATCGTGGTCGTGTAGCAGCATTCACGAGAGTTGTATCTCGAGAATTATGTAGTCCAGAAGTATATAGTAAAGGACAAATTCATAAGAATTTTTAAAAACAATGGTCAAATGTTTTGTAAAATTGTTTCAAAGTAAGAACTAAAATACACACATCAAAAAATGTTTTGCATCACCCCGGTTCCCAGAACTCCTGAAGATAGACGTTGACTGTGGATATTCTATCACAGATAGAGTCCCAATGACTCTTCAAAGATGTCACTAAACCCACCCATAGATGTAAACAACCATGTATGAGCAGCGCCTATGAGACGGAGGGGGTCCGACAGCCTATCAATTCCAGTCATTCTACCAGGAACGAGGTACACGTCTCGTGTTGTCTGTAGTTCAACCATGCCTAGAAAGTCAATACCAAGGTTCGATCGCGTCCGCATTGTTACTTTGTGCCAGGAAGCCCGCTCAACAATGGAAGTGTCCACGCACCTCGGAATGAACCAAAGCGATGTTGTTCGGACATGCAGGAGATACAGAGAGACAGGAACTGTCTCGCTCTGGCCACCCAAGGGCAACTACTGGATGACCGCTCCCTAAGGATTATGGCTCAGAGGACCTCTGACAGCAACGACACCATGTTGAATAATGCTTTTCGTGCAGCCACAGGACGTCGTGTTACGAGTCAAACTGTGTGCAATAGACTGCATGATACGCAACTTAACTCCCGACGTCCATGACGAAGTCCAATTTTGCAACCACAACACCATGCAGCGCGGTGCATATGGGCCCAACAACATGCCGAATGGACCGCTGGGGATTGGCATCACGTTCTCTTCACCGATCAGTGTCCCATATGCCTTCAACCAGACAATCGTCGGAGGCGTGTTTGGAGGCAACCTGGTCAGGCTGAACGCCTTAGATATATAGTGTCCAGCGAGTGCAGCGAGGTACAGCTTCCCTGATGTTTTGGGGTGGCATTATGTGGGGCCGACGTACACCGCTGGTGGTCGTGAAAGGCGCCATAATGGCTGTACGATATGTGAATGCCATCCTCCGACCGATAGTGCAACGATATCGGCAGCATATTGGCAGGTCATTCGTCTTCATGGACAATTCGCGCCTTCACATCTTGTGAAGACTTTCTTCAGGATGACGACATCGCTCGACTAGAGTGGCCAACATGTTCTCCAGACGTGAACCCTATCGAATGTGCCTGGGAAGGATTGTAAAGAGCTGTTTATGGACGACATGACCCACCAAACACGCTGAGGGATCTACTCCGAATCACCGTTGAGGTGTTGTACAATGTGGACCAACAGTGCCTTGATGAACTTGTGGATAGTATGCCACGATGAATACAGGCATGCATCAGTGCAAGAGAACGAGCTGCTGGGTATTAGAGGTTACCTGTGTGTACAGCAATCTGGACCTCCACCTCTAGAAGAGTCGCTGTTGTAGTGGTTCTTTATTTACGTGACCATTACGGCACTCCAAACCCAGTTCTCGATACCAGTAATATCGGACTACTTTTCTGCGAAGTAACAGTCATATTTTTGTGACAATATTCACATTTGGTTTTATTAATGTATAGGTACTCCGATGTATCGATATATTACAGTGATATGGTTCTTGTGTGTATTCATTTCTGTGAGACTGTCATAATCTTTGACTTACTTGTAACCGTTTTGGCGCGAATGCGCACAGAGCAGTCTTTGTTTCGCTTTGCAGACGTTAAGTTGTTATTTCTCTTTGTAAAACAACAGTCAAGTCTTGTGTTTAATTAAAGTGGAAATTAAATTCATGATACATGAAAATTGATACAAAACTGTTTTCCTGATGATGTGATCATTAAGAAGAAGTATATGTGAATTTACAAGAAGTTTAATAAAAATGTGGATCGTGAACACCAAGTCAAAAATTATTTCTACCATACTATTCTTCTGATCTGGGATGGTTTGATCATTAAGAATTTCCTGAAAAAACTCATTTGTTAGGTCTTCAAATATTGCTAAAATACGGATCTGGACCTTCTAGTAGTCAAATCAACAAGATGAGCCCTAACAACTTCGACGAAATCTACGTGGGAATCCATTAAAGATAAGTGCCAAAATTAATGACTTTTTTACAGTGACTTCATTATATCCATTCTGACGATACCATCCACAGTCAATAACTTTATTGTTGCCCGATAAAGCGAACATATGCTACGTGAGCAACATTATTAATCTGATTTCTAACTTACTTTGCAAGTGGTGGTATTGCTAGATTGTATGGTGGTACAACATGCAATGTGTGGTTTTCAAGAGCAATAAAAAGGGCGTATGTGATGTTTCTCTTGATCTGTTTTCCAATTTTCTGTACAGGTTCCGGAACTCTCGGAGCGGAGGTGATGCAAAACGTTTTTGATGTGTTTAGATTACAAAAACATTTGACATGTCTTCGAACGATGCTCGAAATCATAAACATTGAACTTAAAATTCTCAGTCTCACTTGATTTGATGTATAATTTAGAATTTTAAAGAGCGCTTGAGTGCAGTCTGTGAGTCGTACACTTGTTTACGAGCAAGTGGTCCACGGAGAGGCAGCTAATGTGACCTGCGTGCACTGCCCTACGGAAGGATCACTTTGGTGGATGTGCCACAACATGGATAATAGGAGCAGAGAATCTAGTGTTCCCATTTTGAAAGTAAGACGACGACTATATGGCCAAACAATTTTGCTTTTCTGTTTTAACCTCGAGTGATTTTGAACTGCATTTTGTGTAGGATTAATTTAGACAGGGATGGGAGCCTGGAACGGAAAACACGTTGCTGTAGATTAAGTTCCTAATATTAGAGCTTGTGTGCAGAAATATTTATAACGGGCAGCTTCTTCAGTATCGATCACTATCAGCGAAATGTATGACCACCATGTTGAAATGTGTGTTTGATCGACTGCTTTTGAGATGAAATTTATGTTGACCTCTTCACCACAACACCGAGTGAATCTGGCGTTCGGCACCTTCCTAATTTTCAGAAGGGGAATCTGATATCTACAGAGCATCACAGGTTGGTATTCTGTCGACGTGTAGTTCTTCAGAGACAGAACTCAGGCTCTGCTGCAGAAGGATTGTGGTATCAAGCAGTGGTACCACACCACTCGCATCTTTAGGCTGGCAACAGAACTGTAGATTTCCATCCGACGCTCGTCCTGGATGCTATTGTATGAGCTGGTGCTAATTCTTGAAATGAGTCTTCATATGTTTCATGAAATACAACTCAGAAAAATCTTTTATTTCCTGTGTTATCTTGTTCGCTTATCATATCTGCCTCCTATGACGAGAGTTGTCACACCATTCTGTAGCCCACCTCTCCTTACTATTGTGTACAAAGTCGTACACATAAGGATAGGGGGAAAAATCTTCTGTGGTGTTTCCAAAGGACCTCCCCAATTGCGTAGTATTCACTTGTATCGATTTAGAAGAAACTCAAATATGAATAGTTAGACTGAAATTTTAAGTTATCCTGTCTGACTAACATTCCAGTGATGTATCATCAGGCCAACTCATTGAGTCTCTAAGGCGCTAACAAACCATTGTAAATATATCATTTTTTGGGTATTTTGAAGTGTCCTTGAAAATTTATAAGAGCTTTCGATACTAAGGTACATTCTACTAATTTTTGACAGGACTAAGCACCACTCAGAAGCGAAAACTTTTGAGGTCATCGGTCCCTTGGCTTACACACTATTTAATCTAACAAACTATCTTATGCTAAGGACAACAAATACACTGTTGGTACCGCGTTTCAAAAATATTCATTAACTTAGTATTGAAAACTGAGTGTAAAAATTCATAAAAACATAATTATGCGTCATGGACGTCGAAGACCCCTAGAGGTCTCTGCACCATCGCGTCACAAGCTGTGGCGGTGCGCGCCTCCTGGTCCGCTTTTAGTGTGAGGGCGCCACAGTGGAACACGTGGTCCCAGCAGCCAATAGCGGCGCCCCCGAGAGCGTACTTAAGCGCCTGCCTCGGGCTGAGCCAGGAACAGCTTAATTCCCGTCGCTCCGCAATCTTCCTCTCCCTGGACCTCGAACGTGCATATGACCGCGTATGGCATTCCGGTCTCCTCTTCACGCTCCAAACCTTCGCCCTTCCCATTAACTACGTCCGTCTGATTGGCTCCTTTCTCTCCCGCCGTCCTTCCTATGTCACCATCCATAACACCGATTCCTACACCTTTTTCCCCTCCGCCGGTGTGCCCCAAGGCTCCGTCCTCTCCCCCCTTCTGTACCTGTTGTACACGGCGGACATGCCGCCGCCGTCACTCCCCGTCCACCTTCTCCAATTTGCCGATGACACCGCCCTCCTTGCCCTTGCCCCCACCCTACAGCGCTCCCAACGCCTTCTCCAATCCCATCTTGACCGGTTCACCGCTTGGTGCAACCAGTGGTTGCTCAAGGTCAATCCCTCCAAAACCCAGGCGATCATTGTAGGCAAAACCACCCCTTCCTTCCGCCTCCTTGATTTCTATCTCACCGTCTATGGCCGTCCTATCGCCCTCACTCCCACCCTTAAGTACCTTGGCGTCACCCTCGACCGTCGCCTCTCCTGGACTCCCCATCTCCAGACAATCCAAGCCAAGGCCCGTTCCCGACTCCGTCTCCTCAAGCTCCTTTCCGGCCGCACGTGGGGTCTGGACCCCTCCACAATCCTCCACACCTATAAATCCCTCATCCGCCCTATCCTTTGTTACGCCCATCCAGCCTGGATCTCCGCCCCCCCTACCTTCTATAAATCCCTCCAAATCCTTAAACGCCATGCTCTCCGCCTTGCCTATCGCATCCGTCTCCCCTCCCCCACGCGGATCCTGTATGATCTCATCCCCTTCCCCCACATCCTCCTTTTCCTTGAAAGGATACGTATCCTGTACACCTCACGTAAACTTGATCCTCCTCACCCGCTCGTTTCCCCGATCCTCTCCCACCCCCGCCCGCTGCCGCGCCTGTATTCCCACGTCCCACCCGGTCTCCATCTCTACACCCTCCTTACCCTCTCCCAAGGTGGCTTCCGCCAGCTCCCCCTCCCTGATGATGTCCTCGTCCCCTCCATCTACCCCTCTTATCAACTTTGATCCTCCCCCCTACCTCCTATGTCCTCTCCTTTAGGCACCCTCCCTCCCTCCCTTCCCTTCCCTCCTCTTTCCTATCCCCCCTCCCTCCTCCCCTCTCCCCCGGGCTTCCCCTCCCCCTTCCTCCCTCCCCCTCTCTCCTTTGCCCATGGCATCTCTGCTGCCCCCTCTCCCATTCCCCTTCCCATTCCTCCTCCTCCCCCTCCTCTCTTGGCAGGTCCCCGGACTCGTACACGCTCAGTGAACATTCGCGCGCCGGAGATCATCGCCGTCAGTGTTTCGTGTGTGTGCCTTCGTTTGTGTGTAGTGTTGTTCGCCGTCACGCCCCCACCGTTCACGTGCCGTCGCCATCATCCATATTCTGTGCATCGTGTCGCCCAGTGTTAGTGATGTTTCTCGTCCAGTGTGAACGGCTACATGTTTTTTCGATTTTTAGTGTCTACATTTTTTTTTTTGCCCACCGTTATTACGGTCTACTCTGTGCCACCTTTCTGTACTACTTGTTGTAACACTCAAGGCTGAAGAGCGGCGTATTGTGCTGCTGCCAGCCCGCCTTTGTATAAGGTGTTAAAATCACAATAAAGAAAAAAAAAAAAAAAAAAGCTGAGCCAGCTCCCCTCCTTTTCCATCCTCTCTGACCTTTCCCTCGGCAGGTCCCACCTGGCAGTTTGTTCTTCATTGTGTGTGCTCGAAGTGGGTATAAAGTGTGTTGTTCTGGAGTATTTTTAATACTGTGGCTGACTTTTAACCTGTGTATGTGCATTCAGTGCTTTGTTTTTTAAGAATCGCCAACTGTGTTTTTTAACTTTCTGGTGACTTTTTTAATTGTCTCCCATGAGCATCTCCATGTCAGTGTATTTTTACCTCCATTTTCTCCCCTTACTCTGTTTTATGTTCCCCTTTTTTAACGCCTTATATATGTACCATTTTATTCTGGTTTTAGTTGTCATGCCACTCGGCTGAAGAGCGGCGGATTGTGCCGCTGACAGCCCTCCCCTGCCCATATGGGGCAGGGGAATGAAATCACAATAAAGAAAAAAAAATGAAAGCTCAGCCAGCGAGTCTAATCTCGCGTACGTCGGTTTACACCTCACTTCCCACTAAACAGCTTCCTTCCTTGTTTTGTGTACGAGTAGATGTGTTTGTTTCCTTGTGACTCCATTGTTCAATCATGTTGTATTTGTTCTTCCCTTCGTTGGTCGTGTCCATCCTCTCCTGTTGTGTTGTTGTTTGTAGGCCTATCCGCGGGTCCCGCCGCACTTTCCGTCATTGCTACCCGCTACTGTCCGGGTCACAGTTACAACATTTTGGTGATGAGGTAAACGGTGGTCGTTGTTGCTATGGAGGCGAAGTTGGTCTATCTGCTGGAGCAACAGCAGCAGCTCATGCAGCAGCAGCAGCTCCAGTTAGATATCTTACAAAAGTCGCTGCAGTTGCTAACGGACAAAGTCGATGCCTAGGATGCGTTACTGCACCAGCTTCAGAGTCCTCAGGTGTCCGATGCTTTCCCGCGTCCGCTGCCGTTTTCACCCTTTAATGACGCTTAAGAGGACTGGGAAACCTACTTACATCGGCTGAAACAACATTTCACGTCTTTCAAGTCCCAGACGACTCGTTGCAGCAGTTGTTGTTTTTGTCTTGGGCCTCTCCGGACACAGTCTTTCTTCTCCGCAAGTTGGCACCATTGTCAGATACCGTGGCTCTCTCTTTTCGGGAGATCTGCCTTTTACTGACAACCTATTATTCCCAATGCTACCATGTAGTTGCCTCTCGGCAAGGAGTTCCACCAGTACCGTAAACAGCCTGGTCAATCGTATCGTTCCTGGGTCACGGACTTGCAGGGTCTCAGCCATCAATGCGATTTTACGTGCACCAATTAGCAGTGTAAGGCTTCATATGTGGACTCCCAGGATGTGGTGGTTGAGCTGGCTCCCAACCCTAAAATTCGACAATCCCTCATTGGAAGAGATTCTCCGTATTTCCCACTTCTTTGAAATTGCTCAAACGGCTAATAAGCGTCTTATGGCGCGATTGCAGGTGGCAGCGATCGTGGCATCGCGGCGTCATGGCGGGTTCCGCCCTCGCGACCTCGATATGGCCCGGCCGACAGGGGCCCGCGCCACTGGGACTCCTCGTGTTCTGACGTCGTCACTATGGCGTCGGCGCCTTCGGTCGCCCCTCGTCGCCGGTCGCGCGGTCCACTTCCATCTTGCCCACAGTGCTTTACTGCCCATTCACGGGCTGATTGTCCCCACCACTGGAAAACGTGCACGCTGTGTCACAAGGAGGGCCTCATCCGATCGGTTTGTTGAAGTCGCTCGACTCGATCCAGTCCTGCCTCTCCTGGGCCTCAAGATACCGTCCATGCTCTGCAGTTGCTCGTCCCACAGGATGATCCATCAGCGCGGAAGCTTTTCCTCACGCTCCGCATTTTCACAGAGGAATGTCAGTTTTCAGGTCGACAGTGGGGCCACCGTCTCCCTGGTTAATATGGCGACATATACACGGCTGGGCTCTTCTGCGTTGTCGCCTCCTGCTCCCCATTTGGTCGCCTACGGAGACTGTTCCATTCCCCTTCGTCGGCAGTTCGTCGTCCAGGCGACGTATAAGCGTGTTCCATGGCTTCGTACTCTCTTTGTCGTCGACCATCCGTTGGCTTCGAACATTTTTGGCCTGGATGCGTTTCAACTGTTTGGCTTTTCAATTTCTGATGAAGTTTAGGTCGTTTCCACGGCTGTTTCCTTTCAGGACTTGGACGATCTGTGCTCCGCTTTTGCGTCATTGTTTGCACCAGATCTCGGATGTGCTTCTGGCTTGCGGCGTACATCACCCTTTGGCCGGATGCACAGCCTCGCTTTTTCTGGGCCCGGCCCCTCCCGGTGGTCTTACAGCCAACAGTCAAGCAGGAACTTTATCGGCTCCAGGCCGCTGGCTTGCTGGATCCTGTAACTACAGTGCATGGGCGACACCACTGGTGGTCATACAGAAACCCAGTGGGTCCCTTCGGCTGTGTGGGGACTTCGGCGCTATAGTCAATGTTCAGTCCCTCGTTGACCTTTACCCCATTCCCCAGCAGGAAGACCTTCTTTCCAAGTTTGGGGGGGGACAGTATTTTTCCAAGATCGACGTGGCTAAGGCATACCACCAGTTGCCCTTGGATGCTGAATCTCAGAACATCATGGTTATCAACGCGATTTTCGGATTGTATAAGTACAAGCGCCTTCCCTTTGGTGTCTCTTCAGCGCTGGCCATTTTCCAGCGATTCCTGGAGCAGCTTACACATCCTATCCCTGCATGTGTGAATTATCTGGATGACAGTCACTGGGCGTTCCTGTCAAGACAGTTGCAAAACCTCAGCACCTTATTTCACGCTTTGCAGTCTGCTGGTCTACGCTGTCGGCTGGACAAGTGTTGTTTTTTCCAACCAGAAGTGGATTACTTAGGCCCTTCCTCGTCCCAAGGACTTATCTGAACTGCAGGTGTTTTGGGCAAGGTTACTCTAAGTTCTTGCCCCAGGCTGCCTCCGTTGCTCAACGCCTCAATCACTTGCAAAGGGGTACCTTTTGTTTGGACTCCTGCCTGTGACCAGGCTTTTCTCCTTTTAAAGGCAATGCTGAAGTCCGCCCCTTGCCTTACTCCCTTCTCTCTGGACCGCCCCTTGGTTGTGGCAGCTGATTCATCGGCATATGGCATTGGGGCCATCCTCGCGCCGATGGCTCCGAACAGCCCATCGCTAATGCCTCTAAGACGTTGACCCCAGCACAACGGAACTACTCCCAGATTGAAAAGAAGGCCCTGGCGATCGCGTTCGCCATCCAGAAATTTCACCTCTATCTCTTTAGGGCAAATTTCACCCTCTTGATGGACCATAAACCCTTGGTTACACTTTTCGGACCCCACTCTCACCTTCCCGAGTGGACGGCTCAACGTCTCCAGCGCTGGAAGGACTTGGAAGAGCAGTTGAACGGAATGGACAGTGTCTTGAAAGGAGGATATAAGATGAACATCAACAAAACAAAACGAGGATAATGGAATGTAGTCAAATTAAATCGGGTGATGCTGAGGGGATTAGATTAGGAAATGAGACACTTAAAGTAGTAAAGGAGTTTTGCTATTTAGGGAGTAAAATAACTGATGATGGTCGAAGTAGAGAGGATATAAAATGTAGACTGGCAATGGCAAGGAAATCGTTTCTGAAGAAGAGAAATTTGTTAACATCGAGTATTGATTTAAGTGTCAGGAAGTCGTTTCTGAAAGTATTTGTATGGAGTGTAGCCATGTATGGAAGTGAAACATGGACGATAACCAGTTTGGACAAGAAGAGAATAGAAGCTTTCGAAATGTGGTGCTACAGAAGAATGCTGAAGATAAGTTGGGTAGATCACGTAACTAATGAGGAGGTATTGAATAGGATTGGGGAGAACAGAAGTTCGTGGCACAGCTTGAGTAGAAGAAGGGATCGGTTGGTAGGACATGTTTTGAGGCATAAAGGGATCACAAATTTAGCATTGGAGGGCAGCGTGGAGGGTAAAAATCGTAGAGGGAGACCAAGAGATCAATACACTAAGCAGATTCATAAGGATGTAGGTTGCAGTAGGTACTGGGAGATGAAGAAGCTTGCACAGGATAGAGTAGCATGGAGAGCTGCATCAAACCAGTCTCAGGACTGAAGACCACAACAACAACAACAACAAGCTTACACCAACCGGGATAAGCCCACCGCCCACCATGCTAATGCGGACGCTATGTCACGCCTCCCAGCAGGCCCTGATCTTGCCTTTGACCAACAGGAGATCCTCTGCTTTCACATTGATTCCGCCCGCTGTGATGCACTGGACAGTCTTCCTCTTATGGCTGCTGACATTGCTGTGGCTGCCCGCCGCGACCCTGTCTTGTGGCAGGTTCTCAACTACGTGGTTCACGGGTTGCCGTCCTATGTTACTCATCAGATGCAGTCCGATTTCAGCCCCTGGCGCCACCTGTCCCACAGGCTCTCCCCGGTTGATGATGTCCTTCTGTTGGTCACGGTCAGATGCCCACCGGGTGGTCATCCCTCCAGAATTCCAGCTTCGGGTGCTCACTTTGTTACACTGTGGGCACTGTGGTATGTCCCGTATGAAAGTTTTGGCCCGCCAGCACGTGTATTGGCCTGGCATCAATGACGATGTTGAGCGCCTTGTCCGTGGGTGTACTGTCTGAGCGCGTCACCAGGTAAGCCCCCCTCAGTCGTTTGCACCCTGGCCTGTGCCTCGCTGGACTTGGGATCGCATCCATGTGGATTTTGTGGGCCCGTTTTTGGGGTCTATGTGGTTTCTCATCGTTGATTCCTACTCCAAATACCCATACGTTGTCCGAATGGCATCCACCACCACAGAGGCTGCACTCACGGCCCTGGCCCAGATTCTCGCCTTTGAGGGCCTGCCCCACACATTGGTCTCTGATAATTGTCCCCAATTCACGGCATCCTCCTTCCACAACTTCTGTCAGGCCAACGGTATCAAACATATCAGTAGCCACCCTTCGTCCAATGGCGCAGCGGAGAGGGTTTTCCACACTTTTAAACACCAGTTGACTAAGGCGGTCGCAACATCTCCAACCAAGTCGGTCCTCACCCTGTTTTTGAGCACTTATCGCACTACTACGCCAATTGACGGTCCATCAGAGCTCCTTCGTGGGCGACAGCCGCGGACCCTGCTCCATTTGCTGCTGCCGTCCTCTTCCCGACCCCCCAACCGGCCCTCGCAGGGGTACGCCCCTGGAACAGCCGTGTGGGCCCGCGAGTACGGGTGCAAGGCGGGTTGGACGCCCGCCACGGTCGTCGCGGCCCATGGGTGGCGTGTGACGTCGGTGCAGACGTCGAAAGGGTTGGAGCGCCGCCATCATAATCAGCTCCGCCCTCGTGCTGCCCGGGACTCGCGCCGCCACCTCTGTCCCTACCTCCTTCGGGTACGGACGAGGTCCCCGAGCCACCGTCCCTACCCCGGTAGCCATCTCCCCGCGGGCCTGCCGCCGGCCCTCTCCGTCTCCGGGTGGATCGGCGGCTCCCTCCCCTCCGCCCCCCTGGACTCTGGATCGGCTGTCCTGTATAGTTCGGGAGTCCCTTCCTCCCTGCCGCTAGCGGTTGATGCGCCCAGTTCCTCTTGCCACTGCCGCCCACCTCGGCACCGTTCATGGCGTTTCCGCCCCTACGCGAAAGTTTCAGGGGGGAGGGGTCCGGTACCGCGCACCACGTCATGGACGTCGGAAACCCATAGAGGTCTCTGCACCATCGCGCCGGAAGCTGTGGCCGTGCGCGCCTCCTGGCCCGCATTTAGTGTGAGGGCGCCACAGTGGAACACGTGGTCCCAGCGGCCAATAGCGGCGCCCCCGATACAGTACTTAAGCGCCTGCCTCTCGCTCAGCCAGCCAATCTAACCTCACGTACGTCGGTTTACACCTCGCTTCGCGCTAGACAGCTTTCTTCCTTACTCTGTGTACGAGTGGACGTGTTTGTTTCCTTGTGACTCTGTTGTTCGGTCTTGTTGCATTCGTTCTGTCCTTCGCTGGTCGTGCCCGTCCTCTCCCGTTGTGTTGTTGTGCGCGGGCCTCTCCGTGGGTCCCGCCGCGCTTTCCGTCATTGCTACCCCGCGACCCGAGGAAGGGCTCGAAGCTCCGACGGGTGTAGCCGCGGGAGCCGTGGCAAGACGCCTCTGACCGCGCGGCTGCCACACTCGGCGGTCAGAGGCGAGGATCACGTCATCAATAGTGTTACGATAACTGCCTTGCCATTCCTCGGTTAATTCTTATGGTACATAAGACATCCTGATGTAATTTTATAACTTTGTCTCGTACCTATGCGTTTTCTACTATCTTGTGACACCTGCCTGCGAGAGGAAATTTTCGCAAGCGATCTGACGCAAGACTGCCTCATTAGTTCAAGTGCAGGCACAAAAACAAATGAACAGATACCCGGTATTTTAATTGGAAACATGCACTCTATCATTTGTACAGGGCGTTCAAAAAAAAAAGGAGATTCATTTTCATTAGGAAGTCAGATCAGTTGAAAACTAGAAAATAAGTCCGTTTCAGATACAGCTCTGTCCTGCTGTCCTGGCCTTACAGCGTGACCACGTGGGGTCGGCACGTTATTCTGGATACGCCTGTGTTATGTCCGAGTCGTCTAACCACCCCCCTCCATTCTCTCCCCCCCACGCCCCCTCCCCCCACCCGTAAAGGAATTTCGGTACCCTAGGTGCGTGCGTCTAATACTATACCTTGCGAAACTGCGAAATTTTTCGTAGCGGATGGGAATTGTGGATTTCCTGTGCGACAGCCAACGTCATTTATCCATTATCCAACCAGGTGGCATTTTACTGTGATCCATGGTCCAATAGTGAAGATACCTCTCCCACGGCAATATTATTTGACAACGTCGTTGGCTCAACACGGGCACACGTCGTGGTTGTCCACTGCGGCGTGCTGAACAGTGCCTGGAACACTTGTGCATGTACGTGCGCTGTCACTTTACACAGTGGGCAAGCCTCCCTCCTTCCCGTTCAGTGGTGAGGTGTGGACGTCCAACATCTTATTCCCTAACCGCGGCTTTCATTCTTCTTCAACCGCTTCGTACGGATCTTCACGATAGACGCAAATGAACGGAGCACGAGCGGTGCTGTTCCGGAGATGCTTGTTCCTAGGACGCTTAGGGCTGGGGATTTACACATTTGCCGCCCGTATCGTCACTAGAATGGTTCTCCATTCTGCTCCAGTTATATACAATGAAGGAAAAAGTCGCAATTTAACGTAGAGTAATGCAATTTCTGGAATGCGTTTGTCTAGGTAACATATTGAGGCCGAGCGGTTTTAGGCGCTACAGTCTAGAACCGCGCGACCGCTGCGGTCGCAGGTTCGAATCCTGCACGGGCATGGATGTGTGTGATGTCCTTAGGTAAGTTAGGTTTAATCAGTTCTAAGTTCTAGGGGACTGATGACCTCACACGTTAAGTCGCATATTGCTCAGAGCCATTTGAACCACTTGTTTTCTTATTTGTGATTAAATATGCAAAATCACAGGTTTATGCACCCGAAGTAAGCCATTGCAAATGTCAAACGCTCGTACATTAATAATCGATGTAACCGCCAGAATTTTGAATGCAAGCATACGACCTTGCATGCATTCTATTCTACAACTGTCGGATGCCAGTTTGTGGAATTGTATTCTATGAGTGTTGCACTTGGTCGGTCAATACAGGGACGGTTAATGCAGTTTGTGGATGACGCTGGCGTTGTCGTCCGATGATGTCCCATATATGCTCCACTGGAGAGAGATTTGGTGATTGAGCAGGCCAAGCCAACATGTCGACACTCTGTAGAGCATGTTGGTCTATGGCAGCGGTGTGTGGACGAGTGTTATCCTGTTGGAAAACACCCCCTGATTTCTGTTCATGAATGGTAGACAGTACAAGAGGTCGAATCACCAGACTGACGTACAGATTTTCAGTCAGGGTGCGTGGGATAGCCATGAGTGTGCTGCTGCTGTCATAAGAAATCGCACTCAAGACTGTAACTCCAGGCGTAGGTCCAGCGTGCCTAGCACGCAGGATGGTTGCAGGCCCTCGATTGCCGTCCTTCTAAGCAACACACGGCCATCACTGGCACCGAAGCAGAACCAGCTTTCACCAGAAAACACAACAGATCTTCACCCTGCCTTCCAACGAGGAGCTCTCGCTTGACAGCACTGAAGATGCAAATGGCGGTAGTTTGGAGTCAGTGGAACGCACGCTTCAGAGCTAGTGGCTCGGAGCTGTCCTCGAAATAACCGATTTGCAACACTGAGTCACCGTGGTGCCAGCTGTTGCTCAAAATGATTCTAAAGACGCAGTCATAGGCCGAAGACGGTGGTCTGCCCTCTAGATAGTGCCACTTGACCGCCTGTAGCCCTATCTTCTTTCGAGCATACATTCTCGTTGTTCCGGCATTCCCTAGCACCGGCACGCCGGTCCCGAACGTTAGAGCAGAGAGGGCTGGGAAGAAGACGTCAGCCGATTTCACGCGGACCGGCCCCTCTCTAGGAGGACAAGTCGACGACAGCGCCCTCTATGCGAAGAGAACATAAGCGCTGCACCCGATTGGCCGCGGCCCAGTTGAACAGAATTCAGGGGTGTTTTCCAACAGAATAACGCTCGTCCACACACCGCTCACAGTTCTACGACTTCCACAGCGGCATCAAGAATAGGCAATTCTATAGCAGCGACTAAGGAACTGTATTGCTTCTCTTGTATTATGAATTGTATATACTGAAGAGATTTCTTATTTTGGGGGTGGCCGATCGGTTCTAGGCGCTACAGTCTGGAACCACGCGACGGCTACGGTCGCAGGTTCGAATCCTGCCCCGGGCATGGATATGTGTGATGTCCTTAGGTTAGTAAGGTTTAAGTCGTTCTGTTCTAGGGGACTGATGACATTAGAAGTTAAGTCCCATAGTGCTCAGAGCCATTTGAACCATTTTCTTTTTTCTTATTTTGTCTGTCGCCCTTTGCCTGCGGCTCATCTGTATTTCACAAAGTGAGATATTGTAATCATTTCCTTTTTTAATAAACTTCATTAATACGATTTGCTTGAACTGTTGTCTAGCGATCCGAGATAGTAATTTTCCTGGCACCCCATATTTGACGAGCAGGCGGGACACAACATTCGTGACTACCGCTGGTAGCAATTATGTACAATGGTTACAATCCTGTGCATTTTCAACTTCTCGCGGCGTAATGAATAATCCATTAAATTTCGGGCATGCAGCCGCGCAAATAATTGCGCGGCTGCATGCCCGAAATTTAATGGGTTACAATCCTGCCAAATCTTTCTGCATTACCGCGGACCGAACATCTAGCTCGCCGTAGCCCTATTCCAAGAAGTCGTTCAAACTCGACGATGTGTAGATAATGGCGTCTTTCTTGCCTTAAAGGCATTCTTGACTAATATCAACTCGCCACGTAGAAGGTCAAAGGTAACTAACACAAATTTGATCTGCACACTCGTAGTGGCGTTGCTGTCGTCACTCTTATGCAGCGGGCATGAAATTCGAATAGATATCATTCAGATGCAGAAACACGCCTACAAACTTTCATTTATGTCCCATAACTCCTTCTTGGCGCTGAGGTCCTTTTTTCCTTACCGCGTCACGTCCCCGCAAGGTCACCAGGCTGCTATGAATGTCGCAGTGGACGGTGGTCGCGGTATTTAGGCTCACCGGTGTGCATGTGGAACCAGGTACTTGCTGAGGTACGGGCCACTTTGCTAAAGTCATGAGCAAACAGCACTTAGTGACGTTGGCTGCCTGTTTTGGCGTTCACGTCTTACTTACTAGTCGTGTTTGTCTTTGTGCTTAGTCATCGAACGGTAATATTATTGTCAGACATAGCACTTAGGGTTCACCGTACATCATTTATTCACTACATATTACTTTGATTTTTTGCTGTTATCGGGATAACGTTAGTTAAGTGTGAACAAAGCGACCAATGAGATGGAGTCCTGTTATTCCAACCGAGACTCACATGACCGTTATGTCTGCTTTCTTGGACACTGAGGTGGCTAGTAATAAAACAGTTAGGCCGGCCGTGGTGGCCGAGCGGTTCTAGGCGCTACAGTCTGGAAACGCGCTGCTGCAACGGTCGCAGGTTCGAATCCTGCCCGGGTATGGATGTGTGTGATGTCCTTAGGTTAGTTAGGTTTAAGTAGTTCTAAGTTCTATGGGACTGATGACCTTAGAAGTTAAGTCCCATAGTGCTCAGAGCCATGTGAGCCCATAAAACAGTTAATTAAAATACTCTAAATAAATAGTATTCTATTAATTGCAACAGAATTTATCTCTGCTCGCCAGGCTCGGCTGTAGCTATGAAACTGCACACTTGGACTTCTGGTTCAGGACACTCTAAACGAGACACGATTACTGAGTAGTAAATTGATACAAGTTTGGAATGGCCGTGCTATGAGTTCACTAGAGTCACTAGAAAACAGAAGTTCTTAGACACTTGTTGACACAGTTGTGATAGCGTTGGCGCGTAGGCACGGTTCACAGGAGACGGAAGTCTCTTCACTCAGCGATTGTTTACACGGGCTGTGTCATGCCGACTATGCAGCGCAACTAGTATACTCCATCACGAACAAAGTAAGAGCATATGGACTATCAGACCAATTGTGTGATTGGATTGAAGAGTTGCTAGATAACAGAACAGAGCATGTCATTCTCATTGGAGAAGAGTGATTTCAGGTGTGCCGCAGGGGAGTGTCGTAGGACCGTTGCTATTCACAATATACATAAATAACCTTGTGGATGACATCGGAAGTTCACTGAGGCTTTTTGCAGATGATGCTGTGGTATATCGAGAGGTTGTAACAAATTGTACTGAAATGCAGGAGGATCTGCAGCGAATTGACGCATGGTGCAGGGAATGGCAATTGAATCTTAATGTAGACAAGTGTAATGTGCTGCGAATACGTAGAATGATTGATCCCTTATCATTTAGCTACAAAATAGCAGGTCAGCAACTGGAAGCAGTTAATTCCATAAATTATCTGGGAGTACGCATTAGGAGTGATTTAAAATGGAATGATCATATAAAGTTGATCGTCGGTAAAGCAGATGCCAGACTGAGATTCTTTGGAAGAGTCGTAAGGAAATGCAATCCGAAAACAAAGGAAGTAGGTTACAGTACGGTTGTTCGCCCACTGCTTGAATACTGCTCAGCAGTGTGGGATCCGTACCAGATAGGGTTGACAGAAGAGATAGAGAAGATCCAACGGAGAGCAGCGCGCTTCGTTACAGGATCACTTAGTAATCGCGAAAGCGTTACGGACATGATAGATAAACTCCAGTGGAAGACTCTGCAGGGGAGACGCTCAGTAGCTCGGTACGGGCTTCTGTTAAAGTTTCGAGAGCATACCTTCACCGGGGAGTCAAGCAGTATATTGCTCCCTCCTACGTATATCTTGCGAAGAGAGCATGAGGATAAAATCAGAGAGATTAGAGCCCACACAGAGCCATACCGACAATCCTTCTTTCCACGAACAATACGAGACTGGAATAGAAGGGAGAACCGATAGAGGTACTCAGAGTACCCTCCGCCACACACCGTCAGGTGGCTTGCGGAGTATGGATGTAGATGTAGATGTAGGAACTTCCTGGAAGTGGGTAGGACCCGACCTGGAACAGAACTGCCCTCCCGACTCTGGTGACGCTATTTCAAGGCAGAGGCCCGGCGGTGGCGCCTGAGAACAACGGTAGGCCCGGCTTCTTCCTAGCACCTCACTGGCACCTCCGCGATACCGCTTTGCTGTGCAGTATCTCTGCGGTGGTCATACTTCTTGCGCTTCTCTCGGTACTCGACCACATTGCGTTGTCACAAGCACTGCAAATTCCTGTAACTTTACTATTTCTTTAATTTTCTGTACGCAACATCTCAGACCACAAGACTACCATACCACGTTCCAGTTCTGCCTATGTATTCTAAGACAGAACCCTGAAGACGCGCAGGACACAGCTTGCATTTTGGTCACCGATGAGTCGGAAATCACGCAGCCGCATAAATACCACTATATAAGCCCGTCTGGTTTGGCGCAGATTCCTGATGGATATCGTGGAAGCAAGGAAACGGTTCGCTTTAATATCGAGGTGTGGGCTGTAATTACGAGTAACAGATAGATAGAGCCATACACTTAATTTGAATTGTTAACAGATGCTGTTTCTTACCAGTTTCCGGGCGACAAATTATCCTTGCTATTATAGAAAGGTACCCTTGCAGCAAGACAACGGACTTGGTGTACGAGCAAAAGCGGGCTCCTCCCCATTTTCTACGTCCCGTTCGTCTCCATACGACGCGAACGTGTTAGCAATGGAGGCATTTAAAGATTCCGATGCACTCCAGGAGCGTCGACAAGGTGCACTCGTTACAGCTGCGAGCGTCCCTTGTGGATAAAGCAGAGGTCACCCGCGTGTGTTCGCAAGAGTTCACGAATATTCAGAAGGACGAATGAACGATCCGTATTACTATGACCAGTCCCAGTTGCTTAATACTCCGCTAACAGTTTGAAGGAGCAACGAAAACTTCATTTTCAGTATTTCATGCAATTGCTGACCGATTCTGAAAATTTAAAATGCTGTCATGAACTGTTAGTCACCAGTATCCTTAATTATGAGTGATAGTGTTATGTTAAAGGTTTAAAAGATTAAGACAAGTATTAAAGTTAGATGTTTATATATCTTGCGGCAGCATAACTCACGGTTTACAAATTACCCTCGCTCTCTTTATCCAGTATTTGAGAAAACGATTTCAAACCTTTCTTGTTGGCGGCAGATGGCTATCACAGGAAATGATGGCCTGTATTCGAGTAAGTATGTGATTACGAAAACAAGTTTCCACCAGCACCATCTGCCGTGGTACTGAACGCACTAACAGACAAAATTTCTGACGAATGCCACAAAGAGTACAGGAACAGAAGACCACACAGACAATAAACCTATATGCAGCACCCAGACAGACACCATAGTGTGGAAGAACTAAACTAAGTCTCAATATAAAACAACTGACATGCAATAGACTTACATAAGTAGACCTAAAACTGACAATAGATTAATGTATAAAATTAGACATAAACAGTGTCGGCGCACCGTCGCAATTGCCATCAGCTACCACGGCACTCTAAACCTGTATACAAGCAACCAGATAGAACATAAATAGAGATATCAAACGCCATAAATAGAATAGAATAGAACTTCCTAGGCTAAGGTTAAGGGACTGAGGATCAGAGGCTTGAAGATAAATCCCAAGGCGCTCATCCTCAGTCCCCTACGGTGGTGGGACTATCATCTCTTCCTTTCCTATCGTCTTTTCTCCTCTTCAGACTAAACTATTCCTTGTATTTCCTTCTTCCAATTCAAAATTAATTTTTGTAAAAATTTTGTTAAATCGGTTTTGGGAAAGCTGCCAAAGTAAAGAAAGAAATAAGGAAAAAAAAAAAAAAAAAAAAGCACAGACCCGCCTCCACGTGGCGGGACACGGGCAACGGTGCGACCGGATGCGGGAACTGGTGTGAGTTTCATCAACTACATCAGTGTCCGCACACCGGTCGTAGCGGCCAAGTGGTCAAAATAGACCCACCTTAAGCACTTAGGTGGTGGGTCGTAAAATCAGGGCGGCAAGTGAAAAAAAAAAAAAAAAAAAGTGGTACTCCTCTGACTTTTCTGACGCAGGCCGCCATGAATTCCTCCTCTGCGCCCACCTCTTCACGTCAGAGTAGCTCTTACACCGAACATCCCCTGTTACTCGTTGAACGTATCGCAACCTCTCTCGACCCCTGCAGTTTTTACCATCTACAGCTCTCTCAATAACATGAAAGATATGTCTTAACACTTGTCCTATCATCCTGTCCCTTCTCAGTGTTTTTCACATGTTCCTCTCCTCGGCCATTGCTACGAGAACTTCCTCACCCCTTATCAGTAGCCTGCATCCCCCACCCTCGATTCTTTGAAAAACAGAGCTCAATAATAAAATAGTTTCAAACGTCTGGTTACCTACCAAATAATTTAATGTGGAAAATACTTGACGTTAAGCATCAAAAATCTTTACAGGGAGAAAAAGTTTCGATTTATATGTAAAGTCTGTTGGAAGTCACTAAGTTATCTCATTATCAAACACTAGAAGAGTGTACCAGGCGTAACTAGTGTTCCGTTTTAAGAAAAGTTTTCCACGCAACTCACTATTTATGAGGTCATTTCTCCTGAATCCCGTTTCTTACAATGATGTATTTCTGCAGGTGGACCGAGTGGGATGTATGAATATAGTCTCCAAAATGTGTCGCGGATAGATAACAGAGTTAGGTACTTTATGGGGAGGGGGGGGGGAGGTGTCTCTAATTACTTTTCCGATAGCCGAAAAAAAAATGTACACCGTTTGTTGAAAGTAGCTAACTTAAGCGCTCTCATTCTGTAATACTGGACATGGTGTGAATAACTTGCGCGCCACAGGCTACACTGCTTCATCAGTTATACACAGCTTTAACTCTAATACTAAGTGTGTTAAATCTTTAACGTAATATTATCCTTTTAATGAGAAAATTATGATAGGATTTTAAATTTTTGAATTCGGTCAATAATTGTATCAAATACTGAAAGTCAAATGTTTGTTGCCCCTGAAAGACTTTAAGTAAGCAACCTGCAGTTGGAATTGCGTGACCTTGTAGCCACTTAACTTTCAACAGCCTTCTGTAGCACCACATCTCAAACTCTTTGACTCAGTCATTTTCCGGTTTTCCCACAATCCTTGATTCACTAGCATTCAATGTGTGCTCCAAACGCACATTCTCAGGAAATTCTTTCACAATAACCTCTTCGTCTGCGGTAGTCTACTTTTTATGATCTCCTTGCTCCGTCTGTCATATGTTATTTTGCTTCATAGTTAACAGAACTCCTTCACTTCGCCTATTTCGCGGTCACTAATTTCGAGGTTAAGTTTGTCCCTTATCTGATTTCTGCTATTCTGCTGCTTCACAACTTCATAATATGAAGAGCAACAAATTAATCAATGAGGATAAAGTTCACAGTGAACCATCTAGTCATCGTTAAAGCAAAGACAAAAAGCTTGTCCCAGTAGAGAGAATAAGATTAAAGTGCCTCCGCCGGTGCCGACGATTTGCAACGAAGTCAGATGAAGAGACACTGGCTCACAAGCTTTTGAACGACGTTGAAAATCCTTCTGCGACGAATGAGAGGCAGATCTGGAAAAAGCAACATTGCCGTTCAAACGCGCATTTCGAAGCTACATTCATAGCAGGTTCCAGAGCCATTGCTCGGTTTTGGCCCAAAACTTACGTGACACGAGTGACAAAATAATAGTCCAGGAGCCCGCATCTCGTGGTCGTGCGGTGGCGTTCTCGCTTCCCACGCACGGGTTCCCTGGTTAGATTCCCGGCGGGGTCAGGGATTTTCTCTGCCTCGTGATGGCTGGGTGTTGTGTGCTGTCCTTAGGTTAGTTAGATTTAAGTAGTTCTAAGTTCTAGGGGACTGATGACCATAGATGTTAAGTCCCATAGTGCTCAGAGCCATTTTTAATAGTCTAGGAAACTACATAGTATGACAACAAATAAAAACAATTCATTGGAGAAAGATTTTATTTCGTCAAACACAAAGGCCGTAACGCCCATATATCCGCTGCCATGTAGTCTAGACAGCTTATGATGTTATTCTGATGTAAGAATGTGACACCTAAATTGCGAAGTAGGTACGATAAACGTGCTACTACTGTATGAGATTTTTTTTTTCCGCTGCTGTTTCCCCGCTACCTACTTTTACTTATCTGGTAAAATTGCATCCACAACTTATATGTAAAATTCATGCACATACAAAACGTTGCAAACCTTTCTACTTTACAATATATGATAATTTCTGCTATTTTAACTTAAAGTGTAATTTTTCCTTGCGCTTGAGGTTATTACTGTATTCAAAACATTCTATCATTCAACGCCGTGCTGGCTATGAGGTTCGTTCAATAAGTAATGCCCCACTTTTTTTCCCTCAGAACATGTTTATTGTCAAGAGTCAGAATTTGGTGACAATATACATTAACATGTCTTATCCACGTCTTATTTTTCTACATAGTCTCCTTCACGTTCTATGACCATTCGCCAACGTTGTGGAAGAGCATTTATTCCCTGCTGGTAAAAGTTCTTGACCTGTAGGCGTAGCCATGTTTTCATTGCATGACTGACACTCTCGTCATCTTCAAAGTGTGTTCCCCGTAGAGAATCTTTAAGCGGCACGAAGAGGTGGAAGTACGAGGGTGCCTCGTGTGGACTGTAGGGTGGATGATGCATTCGTGGAATCCATCGTGAGGACGTCTTTGAATATCCGAGAGTCTCGATCATGGTAGATACACTTCCAATGCTGACCGACAACTGTAGAGCCAATTGTCGGGTTGTGATGCATCCGCACGATTCAGCACTTCTGGAGCAGTGGCTGTGACAGGACGTCCCGAGCGTGGCTGATCATGGAGCTCTGTTCCTGCATTTCCTGAGGCTGTAACTTTCTTTACCCATCGCCCACCTGTACTCCTATCAACTGCAGCATCGCCGTACACACAAACGTTTATGAATGTTCAGCACGGTTTCTTTTTCTGCACGCAAGAATTCCATAACAGCACGATGCTTGTAACGTGAGTTGTGTGTAGACGCCATTTTGACGCTGTACTACGGCTCTGCCATCTGCCAGAACGGTTAGAAACTTCACCGGCGCACAGAACATACATCAGATGTGAAGCACCAACAAGGCCGTTTGCCTATGTATATTAATATACTTTTTTAAAAAAAATGTGGGGCATTACTTATTGAACGACGAGCTTTGAGTTAAGATTGTTACTTTTCAAAGAAATGTGCTCCAGCACAGACAAATAAATAAAACATGTGTCCAGTTAACTTCAGCTGAATAAAAGTAAGAAGTCCTTAAATTGTATTTGGTTCTTGCTACTGCTCAGTTTTTCTCGCTTTTGCTCTCCATTACCATGTTCAACAATACTAGTCGTACGCCTCTTACACTCACTTGGCGATAGATGGAAACAGCTAATGCAACCAGTAACAACCCGGTCGTTTTGGTAGTCCTGATGTTATTGTTATGGTGATGGGAGGGGAGGAGCTGGGACATAATGTTGCGTGGACGAACTGACCTCCAGATTTTTCGACGTGGCACACTCACATGTCAACGTTATTGGGACACTGCGTCTTTTCATGTATGCATTCGACACTGTCTTCATTTTTATGAAGGATAATGCACGGCCACATCGAATAGAGCTCTTGGAACGAGAGGATATTTGGTGAATGGGTTGGCCTGACGGCTCCCATCCAGCTCGTTGGGGAGACACCATCCAGCAGCTGTCAGCTCCGCTGGTGGATGAATGGAGCGCTCAGCCACAAAAAGTCCTCACCAGCCAGCAAGGGATCAGGTTTCAGAGAGTGCACTGGTACCTGTGGTGGTCGCGCACCCTATTACGAACCATGCCCCGCCTTTCGTAATGCCCAGGAGACTTTTATAAATAGTGGTGACTTCGGTGTCATTATCGCCTTTTAATGAAAATGTCGTTGTTGTTCGTCTCATTGCGTATTTCTTTCCGTTGCCCTTTGTATTGTACTGTACAGGTTATAACTGTGTATGGGCCAAGTGTCATCGAACTATGTTACTTGTCGGTGACATATCACACGTAAGTCACTTTCGTCCTTAAGTTTTGCACACCATTGTATTTGTCGCCATGAAATTAATATATAACAAAGGAAATAAGAAAAGTGGTTTCGTGATTGGATTGAAAGAAAGACGTTAGTTGGGTTACTTAGCGACCATACTGAAAACAATTATTGTGGAAGACCGAAATACACTCCTGGAAATTGAAATAAGAACACCGTGAATTCATTGTCCCAGGAAGGGGAAACTTTATTGACACATTCCTGGGGTCAGATACATCACATGATCACACTGACAGAACCACAGGCACATAGACAAAGGCAACAGAGCATGCACAATGTCGGCACTAGTACAGTGTATATCCACCTTTCGCAGCAATGCAGGCTGCTATTCTCCCACGGAGACGATCGTAGAGATGCTGGATGTAGTCCTGTGGAACGGCTTGCCATGCCATTTCCACCTGGCGCCTCAGTTGGACCAGCGTTCGTGCTGGACGTGCAGACCGCGTGAGACGACGCTTCATCCAGTCCCAAACATGCTCAATGGGGGACAGATCCGGAGATCTTGCTGGCCAGGGTAGTTGACTTACACCTTCTAGAGCACGTTGGGTGGCACGGGATACATGCGGACGTGCATTGTCCTGTTGGAACAGCAAGTTCCCTTGCCGGTCTAGGAATGGTAGAACGATGGGTTCGATGACGGTTTGGATGTACCGTGCACTATTCAGTGTCCCCTCGACGATCACCAGTGGTGTACGGCCAGTGTAGGAGATCGCTCCCCACACCATGATGCCGGGTGTTGGCCCTGTGTGCCTCGGTCGTATGCAGTCCTGATTGTGGCGCTCACCTGCACGGCGCCAAACACGCATACGACCATCATTGGCACCAAGGCAGAAGCGACTCTCATCGCTGAAGACGACACGTCTCCATTCGTTCCTCGATTCACGCCTGTCGCGACACCACTGGAGGCGGGCTGACGATGTTGGGGCGTGAGCGGAAGACGGCCTAACGGTGTGCGGGACCGTAGCCCAGCTTCATGGAGACGGTTGCGAATGGTCCTCGCCGATACCCCAGGAGCAACAGTGTCCCTAATTTGCTGGGAAGTGGCGGTGCGGTCCCCTACGGCACTGCGTAGGATCCTACGGTCTTGGCGTGCATCCGTGCGTCGCTGCGGTCCGGTCCCAGGTCGACGGGCACGTGCACCTTCCGCCGACCACTGGCGACAACATCGATGTACTGTGGAGACCTCACGCCCCACGTGTTGAGCAATTCGGCGGTACGTCCACCCGGCCTCCCGCATGCCCACTATACGCCCTCGCTCAAAGTCCGTCAACTGCACATACGGTTCACGTCCACGCTGCGATGGAGCTCCGTATGCCACGGCAAACTGGCTGACACTGACGGCGGCGGTGCACAAATGCTGCGCAGCTAGCGCCATTCGACGGCCAACACCGCGGTTCCTGGTGTGTCCGCTGTGCCGTGCGTGTGATCATTGCTTGTACAACCCTCTCGCAGTGTCCGGAGCAAGTATGGTGGGTCTGACACACCGGTGTCAATGTGTTCTTTTTTCCATTTCCAGGAGTGTAGTTACTCCACCCATCTGAGAATGTCACCAGAATCGTTCAAAACTTTTTCGGTATAGTTCATAATGCGAAAGAAAGAAAAATGGTATAATGCGGGAAGTATTTTCGCCAAAACTGAAACTACAGATCAAATTGCGTGTTTTGCCGAGTGGGGATTCACATTCTTCTCTTCAATAGATGATGTCTGTCCCACAGTAAAATATTTTACATGCTTGTATTTATCATAATTCATTTGTGTATGTATTTGTAATGATATAAATTTTGCCCTTCAGCTCAGATATTGTCAACCAATCAGTGTCCAGGTGTGTAAGACTGCCTCAACCACATCAACACGTAGCTGCTTGTTTTTGTTGTGAACCTCATTAAAATCCGAAAAAAACATCTACTCTTGGTATTGGTGTCTAAGAAGCGAACAGTTTACTCCGTTCCCCTCTTCGTATTTAGCGTTGTTGGCATGCTACCGAGACGATGCCTAAACTCTAACCACGCACAACTGTTATAGTTGACGCCGTGTAAGTCGCTTCCTTAAAGTTGCCAATGGGTGGGCGCCGCAGCTTCGTGGAGCTGCTTCAGTCAGTAATGTAACGTCTCTATGGCAATGCCACAGTGTTCTCACAGCCCCATAGAGTCTACTCTATAAAAATATCGGCTGCACATTGTAAGGATACTGGCGGTTTTAGAGCTGTATATTTAAATATTGATTTATTATTAGATATTCTGTACATCAACAACATATCAGTCTGCCTATCCCTCTTAGAGCAGGAATTGGAAGGAAACCGTTCACGGTTCGCGATAACCACTTTGGTAACAATGGTAACTGCAGGTAACTGGCACAACAGAAGGTGTCCGATGGATCCATCGTTCCGTTCCGTCACACATCGGATTTGTCCGGAACGCTTCAATGTCGACTTCCCTGTTTTTTCATTTATGACAGCGCATTGTAGAGTCAAAATTGCGTGGTGAAGCTAGATGTTGAAGTTACTGTTGGCAGTGCCGCCAACCGTAAAGACCGGTCTTGTCATTTAAATTTCTGTTCGCTATTTTCAGCAACTGTTTTTGAAGCATACCGATTTGATGTAATAGCACACTAGTTGCGTTAAAAATTGTTTCTTAGCGTACCTGCTGTGGTTTACATGGTTTAAACGGCTCTGAGCACTATGGGACTTAACATCTCAGGTCATCAGTCACCTAGAACTTAGAACTACTTAAACCTAACTAACCTAAGGACATCACACACATCCATGCGCGAGGCAGGATTCGAACCTGCGACCGTAGCGGTCGCGCGGTTCCAGACTGAAGCGCCTAGAACCGCTCGGCCACCAAGGCCGGCTGCACCTGCTGTGCTATTTCCTCACATCTGAAATATTGTTATTGCATTCACACCGCCACTCCCCAGTACAATCGGACTTCTTCTTTTGAGCCACAAATACTTGCTTCACACGGCCAGAGAAAAACATTTTACATTATGAAAGTTCAAAAAGTATTAAGATAACACAGCGGAAATAAAGTTGTGTTCTACTGCAATTTCAAAGAAGAACTTGAAATATTAACCAAAAATTTTAAAATAAATTTAATGTAGTTGTTGTGGTCTTCAGTCCTGAGACTGGTTTGATGCAGCTCCCCATGCTATTCTATCCTGTGCAAGCTGTTTCATCTCCCATTACGTACTGCAGCCTACATCCTTCTGAATCTGCTCAGTGTATTCATCTCTTCTTCTCCCTCCACGCAGCCGTCCAATACAACATCGGTGATCCCCTGATGCCTCAGAACATGTCCTACCAACCAATCCCTTCTTCTAGTCAGTTCTGCCACAAATTTCTCTTCTCTCCAATTCCAGTCAATACCTCCTCATTAGTTATATGATCTACCCATTTAATCTTCACCATTCTTCTGTAGCACTACATTTCGAAAGCTTCTATTGTCTTCTTCTATAAACTATTTATCGTCCACGTTTCACTTCCATACATGGCTACAGTCCATACAAATACTTTCAGAAACTACACTCCTGGAAATGGAAAAAAGAACACATTGACACCGGTGTGTCAGACCCACCATACTTGCTCCAGACACTGCGATAGGGCTGTACAAGCAATGATCACACGCACGGCACAGCGGACACACCAGGAACCGCGGTGTTGGCCGTCGAATGGCGCTAGCTGCGCAGCATTTGTACACCGCCGCCGTCAGTGTCAGCCAGTTTGCCGTGGCATACCGAGCTCCATCGCAGTCTTTAACACTGGTAGCATGCCGCGACAGCGTGGACGTGAACCGTATGTGCAGTTGACGGACTTTGAGCGAGGGCGTATAGTGGGCTTGCGGGAGGCCGGGTGGACGTACCGCCGAATTGCTCAACACGTGAGGCGTGAGGTCTCCACAGTACATCGATGTTGTCGCCAGTGGTCGGCGGAAGGTGCACGTGCCCATCGACCTGGGACCGGACCGCAGCGACGCACGGATGCACGCCAAGACCGTAGGATCCTACGCAATGCCGTAGGGGACCGCACCGCAACTTCCCAGCAAATTAGGGACACGTCTCACGCGGTCTGCACGTCCAGCACGAACGCTGGTCCAACTGAGGCGCCAGGTGGAAATGGCATGGCAAGCCGTTCCACAGGACTACATCCAGCATCTCTACGATCGTTTCCATGGGAGAATAGCAGCCTGCATTGCTGCGAAAGGTGGATATACACTGTACTAGTGCCGACATTGTGCATGCTCTGTTGCCTGTGTCTATGTGCCTGTGGTTCTGTCAGTGTGATCATGTGATGTATCTGACCCCAGGAATGTGTCAATAAAGTTTCCCCTTCCTGGGACAATGAATTCACGGTGTTCTTATTTCAATTTCCAGGAGTGTATTTCCTGACACTTAAATCAATACTTGATGTTAACAAATTTCTCTTCTTCAGAAACGCTTTCCTTGCCATTTCCAGTCTACATTTTATATCCTCTCTACTTCGATAATCATCAGTTATTTTGCTCCCCAAATAGCAAAACTCTTTTACTACTTTAAGTGTCTCATTTCCTAATTGAATTCCCTCAGCATCACCCTTGTTAACACGACTACATCCCATTATCCTCGTTTTGATCTAATAAATTTAATATAAAATAAAAATATCGGCAGTCGACATTACCATTTTGACATCGACATACCAGAGGAAACAGTGTCTCCAAAATATTTCGAGGCCTTTGGGAAAGTATCGATATTTTATCGGCTGCCTTAGCCGTTATACAGTTTCGAAACTTGGTTTCGCAACTTAGTGTCGTCGTGTGTACCATCCTTCGTAGTGGCGATGAACTTGGCGTTCCAACGTGACCGAGGCGCAACAGGTGAAACGCTCGTGTGGCCCTGTGCCTAAGAGTGCCACTTTGGAGGAACGAGGCAACTCCACCAGCTTCCCTGCCATTTACGCAGTGCCGCTACCGTGCAAGGAGCGGACAGCCAATCAGCAGCGTGCGAGCGCTGCCGGACGGTGCGCGCCGTGACCTATCAGGGAGAGGCCTAAAGGCCGGCCGTCCCTGGGTGCTGGAGGCTGGACGCCGCCGGAGGCTGGAGGCTCGGGCTGGACAAGGTTGCGGTCAGCGCGCGGAGCTGACCACGGCCACCTCCTCGTGGCGAGGACGGCCTCGCTTTCTCCGGCGACCGCATCCTCCCTGGAGCCGCCCGCTTCGGCATCTGAGCGGGCGCCGCGCCCCCAGCCGCCGCCACTGGTCCCCGGTACACCCTGGGCCCGTTCACACGACCTCCTCTTACGTCACCGCCGTCGTCCTCACCGCTGTCGTCAGTCACCGCCACTGCCGTCATAACGATCGTCGACGTCATCGGAGCGTCACGTACTTAACAATCTACACTACTGGCCAGTAAAATTGCTACACAAAGAAGAAATGTAGATGAAAAACGGCTGTACATTGGACAAATATATTATACTAGAACTGACATGTGATTACATTTTCACGCTATTTGGGTGCATAGATCCTGACAAATCAGTACCCAGAACAACCTCCTCTGGCCGTAATAACGTCCTTCATACGCCTGGGCATTGAGTCACAGCTTGTATGGCGTGTACAGGTACAGCTGCCCATGCAGCTTCTACGCCACAACACAGTTCATCAAGAGTAGTGACTGGCGTATTGTGACGAGCCAGTTGCTCGTCCACCATTGACCAGACGTTTTCAATTGCTGAGACTTCTGGAGAATGTGCTGGCCAGGGCAGCAGTCGAACATTTTCTGTATCCAAATAGGCCCGTACAGGACCTGCAACATGAGGTCGTGCATTATCCTGTTGAAATGTAGGGCTTCGCATGTATCGAATGATGGGTAGAGCCACGGGTCGTAACACATCTGAAATGTAACGTCCACTGTTCAAAGTGCCGTCAATGCGAACAAGAGGTGATCGAGACGTGTAACCAATGGCACCCCATACCATCACGCCGGGTGATACGCCAGTATGACGATGACGAATACACGCTTCCAATGTGCGTTCACCGCCATGTCGCCAAACACGGATCCGACCATCATGATGCTGTAAACAGAACCTGGATTCATCCGAAAAAATGACGTTTTGCCATTGGTGCACCCTGGTTCGTCAGTGAGTACACCATCGCAGGCGCTCCTTTCTGTGATGCAGCGTCAAGGGTAACCGCAGCCATGGTCTCCGAGCTGATAGTCCGTGCTGCTGCAAACGTCGTCGAACTGTTCGTGCAGATGGTTGTTGTCTTGCAAACGTCCCCATCTGTTGACTCAGGGATCGAGATGTGGCTGCACTATCCATTACAGCCATGCGGATAAGATGCCTGTCATCTCGACTGATAGTGATACGAGGCCGTTGGGATCCAGCACGGCGTTCCGTATTACCCTCCTAAACCCACAGATTCCATATTCTGCTAACAGTAATTGGATCTCGACCAACGCGAGGATCAATGTCGCGATACGATACAGTAATCGCGATAGGTTACAATCCGACCTTTATCAAAGTCGGAAACATGATGGTACGCATTTCTCCTCCTTACACGAGACATCACAACACCGTTTCAACAGGCAACGCCGGTCAACTGCTGTTTGTGTATGAGAAATCGGTTGGAAACTTTCCTCATGTCAGCACGTTTTAGGTGTCGCCACTGGCGCCAACCTTGTGTGATTGCTCTGAAAAGCTAATCATTTCATATCACAGCATCTTCTTCCTTTCGGTTAAATTTCGTGCCTGTAGCACGTTATCTTCGTGGTGTAGCAATTTTAACGGCCAGTAGTGTACTTCTACACGTATTTCCGTACTCAGCAGTGTTAGGTTATCTTCCAGCACATTTGGGCACGGAGTGCGGGAAGAATGATTATTTAAACGTTTATCTGTAGACTGGAATCACTATAATTTAGGCTACGCTGTCCCTACGACATCGCTTCGTACCGGACTGTTCAACATTCCTAGATCCAACACTTAATTCTGGGTCTTGAAGCCTTGGGAGTAGCGTTCCGTGGAACAGCTGACATTTACGTTTTAAGTGTCGGCCAGTACAGAATCTCAGCATTTCTGTAGCGCTTTCCGCCTGCAAATACGACTGCACCTACACCCAGTTTTAACATGCCACACACGCCTGGAATTTTGATAATAATAATAGCGATAGTACAAGGTGTACCAAAACAATCACCCGATTTTTAAAAAATCATAAATGTTATTTGAGATACGTGCGTGAACAACATGCTGTTGGGAAGAGCAAAGTCTCGAGTTTTTTATGGTTCCCGCTAGGTTGCAGTAGTGTACGCACTCTTCGGTTTTAGTATGAATGGTGTCGGGACAAGAGAAAGCGTTTTGTGTTCTACGTTTTGCGCAGTGCAGGTCAGTAACAACTACTCAGCATGACTTTCGTACGAGGTATGGTGTGGATCCTCCTACAGCACAGAGCATTAGACGATAGTATGAGAAAGAGGTTGTCTCTGTAAAGGCAAATCGCCGGGCCATCCCCGAGTGTCTGACACAGAGGCCGAACGCATCCGCCATAGTTTCACAAGAAGTCCGCAGAAATCCTTTCGCCGTGCAGCTCGACAACTCGACATGCCTCCGACGTCCGTCTGGCGTATATTGCGTCGGCGTTTACACATGAAACCATACAAAATTCAGCTAATGTGTGCGATTCGTATAATTTCGTTCTTGGCAAGATGGAAGCTGACAGTTTTCTTCCACGCTTAGAGTTTAGTGACGAAGGAACATTCCATTTAAATGGAAAGGTGAACCGTCATAATGCGAGAATATGGGGTACGGAACAACCACATGAAGTTGTGCAACATGAGAGGAACTCTCCAAAATTTAATATGTTTTGTGCAGTTTCACAGGAAAAAGTGTATGGTCCATTTTTCTTTGCCTAGAACACAGTTACACGAACATATCTCGATATCCTTGAGAACTTTATTTTCCCTCAGTTGGAGACTGATTCGATCTACTTCATTTACCAACAGTATGGGGCACCGACACGCCGGCATCTGGAAGTGCGGGAATTTTTAAGTCACTGGATTACTGGACAATGGATCGGTCGCACTGGATCAGATGATTCAGCCTTACCTTTATGGCCTGCAAGGTCACTGGACATGACTGTTTATGTGCCTACATTACCAACAACAACGAATGAACTGGGTTCAAAAAATGGTTCAAATGGTTCTGAGCACTATGGGACTTAACATCTGTGGTCATCAGTCCCCTAGAACTTAGAACTACTTAAACCTAACTAACCTAAGCACATCACACACATCCATGCCCGAGGCAGGATTCGAACCTGCGACCGTAGCAGTCGCGCGGTTCCGGACTGCGCGCCTAGGACCGCTAAACCACCGCGGCCGGCGAATGAACTGGGACATCGCATAACAGCAGCTGTGCAAGCTGTAACTCAAGACATGCTCACTGCAGTGTGAGAACAATTTTAATACAACATTGACATATGCCATGCATCTCAAGTGGGACATATTGAACACCTATGAAAAGGTATGGAAAAAAAAACTTTTTGAGTTTTCCGTTCATCAAAAAACAAAATTCATTGTGTATGTTTATTAGTTTCAGAAATACAGACGTGCCAAATAGTATGATTCTTTTTGATACACCCTATACATAAAATATTTTAATATAAGAATGTTATTTTTTTTAAATGAGTGATGAATACGAGGAAAATTTCTTAAGTAATGCACACATTTTTTTATTTACACAATTTTTTATTTATTTACTTTTCAATAACTCTTTACAGTCTTTCAGTATAGTCTCCCTGCTTCTGTATGACTACATCGCAACGTACCGAAAGCTCTATTAATCCCTTGCAGGACACCACTTTTGTCCGCCTGTCACATAGCGGATAGAAAGCTCTTCCGATGAAATATACAACTTATACCCATAGGTTTTTTTTCAATAACGGGAACAAGCCGAAGTCTGGGGGACTCATGTCCGGGCTGTAGGGCGTATGCGGCAACAGTTCCCATCAGTATTCACACAGTTTTCGAGCTACAACATTGCCGATATGCAGGCAGGCTTTGTGGTGGAAAATGAGTGGCCCAGCCACGAGCAACTGAGGTAGGCTTTCGTCATTTTTCTGCGCAGATTTTATAATAATACACTGCTGTGGTACTCGTCCTACATGGAATTATATCTATGACGATGATGATTCCTTGCTGATTTTAAGTAAAAATTTGCTTGGACTTTGATTCAACGCATCGAAATTCTTTGGGGACGCGAAAAATCTCAAGCTCTCCACTCATTTAATTGTGATTTCAACTCGGGTTCAAAGCCTCTAATCCACGGTTCTTCAATAGAGACAATTCGAAAATCCCTGACCTTTACGATGGAATCGTTGTTTGAGGAAAGTTGCAATGTCAGGCGTTTCTGCTTCTCTTCAGCAGTCAAATAGTGTGGGACCCATCTCGCAAGAAGTTTTCTCTCCTTCAAACCATTGGTCAGAATACAGAATACTGATGTCGGGGGAATACCCGTGGCTTCAGATGGCTCCTCACAAGTTGCACTTCGATCTTCTTCAAGAGCATTTGCGTAAGTTTCACACTTTGTTCACCTCTTGACGTTTTTGGCCTTTCGGGTTTTTGATTATGGCTTTGCTCATACAAACATCACGAGAACGATTAACCTAACGTGAAACTGTGCCACAGTCCACTGTGAACTCACCACAAACTCCATCAAACACACTTTGTATTTCTGTCGGATTTTTACAGCGTTTCGATGTTGAGGTACCACGTCTGGTCTTCCACAGCCACAGTACCCGAGACCCCTGCAGGGTCCATTTCTGCCTCTCGCCAATTTTATGTTAGAGTACACTGCGAAACAAGAAAAACACGCGCTACTTGCTCAAGCTCCCAACTACATCTGACGCAATTTTCATTGTTGCTGCATCAAACAGTCCACAGTAGTACCATCCTGTGCATTACTTATTAAACGTCCCTCGTTCATCGTTATAGCATAACATCTAACAAATTTCATTTCAGAACTAGTTATAAATAAATTAGAAGCAGTCTCGATCGTTTAACTTTTTTAATGGTGACCGGTTTCGATCTTTTTATCAGATCATCTTGAGACGTACAATAAACAGTAATTTATATTAACATACAAGGGACGAAATCATATATTCATAAAGCAGTAAATGACGCTGATATACCACGAATGTCTGCCGGGGTAGATGTCCCAAAATTTGGGAAACACATGTGTCAATCAATTTATGTAACAACTATAATCGCAACAAACTTTCATAACTCCGGCGTCTTTATAATTTATGTGATATAAAATCGAATTGTTCACTTTGCATTATCGTTTTACCACTTGCCATTACTGATGTGAAAGAGTGCACATTGTAGGTCTCTAGTTTGCACCTACGTTTTCTAAAGATCAGTTTTTTTGACTTCCTTTTCTCTTTTCAATGGGACGTCTTTCGTATTCTGATTTGGCTTTCTCAGCTTTCTTCTGCTCATAAACATCTCATATCTGTTGCCAGGTGCAGGAACTGACAGCCTTTCAATGGCTGAAGGGAGCTGCCTGGAACGTGGAAGGGCGTGGTGGGAAATTGTAAAGAGAGAAAAGAATTGTTATACGAATATATACCAAATTTACTGTCAAAATCATTTTTTATTCAATTAAAAGTATCGACTGACGAGAACGTCCTCTACGCTTTACTACCTCGCTGAATTTGACCCGGTATTAATTCGTATTGAACTTGTCTCCCTTGCGCAACACGATCTGACTGAATACTGTCAAGAAAGCAAGAAAAGTACCCAACTCCCAAATGAATCTCACAGCTTTCGAATACAGCACAATGGCATGGACCTCAATGCATTTATTGTATGAAGGCCTTATATTCTGCCGAGGTGCGGTGTCACTACATCCAAAGCGACAGTAATAGCTGCTGCTGCTGGCTGTCTGACGCTCGCTGCAGCTCTGAAACTTGCTCACTCACCTGGACTAATATTGTCCGTAATAGTTCTTTCTGTGAACTGCTCTGGCGCCGTAAGGTGTGTGAGCTATATCAGCTGCTTGCCCACCGGCCAGACAATTACTACAAGCACGCGAGAATAAAGGGCACTTCAAATGTCCAATTGCTCTTAGAGCTTCTTAATTTTCTCACTCTGTTTTCAGAGTGACGAATATACAGCTCATAGAGGAGCGCTGGTACATCTACTCGACAGACAGTCGGAGTCTAGGTGCCTCTGTATTGTGCATAAAATGGTACACCGGAGACACTTCCTCTCCGCTCACGGAGAAAGCTCAGAAAGGATTGCCCTTTACACATAACTCAGGCAACTCCACTATTGCAAAAGAACAGCAGAAGGACGGCACGTTGCTGTCTAGTCACAGTGAAAGGTATGTGCTAAGGTCTGATCAGAGTAGCTCCAGAAAATAGTCGGTAGCTGCCAACCGAAAAGTGGAACGAGTATAATATCTTTATAATATCTTTGAGTAGGAGGATCTTTGATGGTTAAGATAGCTGGGTGCGCGCAGTTAAAAAAAAAATACAGCTTTAAGGGAGGAGTCGCAGCTAGGCACCCGGAGGAAGCAGACGTGTGGTGACAGCGTTAAGGTAGGTCGCTGCCCCTGACCAAACGTTAGCACGTAAATGAGAGAAGATATATAATCATTTCAAATTGGTTTTTGCTAGATAATGTTCAGAGTTAGGATTTGTATGTCCAAGGTTTGACACGGTATGCGTTTGGTAAAATTTTTGGTAAGAGTGATTCGTGCTACGAAAATGTTTGAAATGGTAGGTTTTGTGTATGACTTAAAATTTTAGGAATATATATATTGAGATCAACATTGTGTTTAAATTAACAGCCTGAATCATAATCCACATCCTTTGCTTGTATTGAATATGAAAATGAGTAGTAAACTAAAGTTACTCACCAATGAAAGAACCAAGTAAACATCAGGGCCAAAAGTTAATTTTCCAGTACCATCTTAATGCCATTGCACAAACGGCATTATTCTCTTAAACTTGATTGCTGAGTTAAATACATGTTGAATTTCTGGCAAAATGGAGGAGTGCAAGAAACAAGTTCACAAATGCAGTCAGATGCAGGTTTGCTGAATAATTAATTTAGAACAATTTTATCACTGATACTTTCACAGAATAAGAGGATACAATTGTGGTGAGATACTTTCAACAGGACCCGTCTCCAAACGAGTGCCCCCTTCCTGCTTCGTGTTGTACAGCCTCCAGCCAATCTGTGCAAGTCCACATAGCAGTTGAGCGGAAATTTTCAGTAAAACTCCCACTCCTGCCTAGTTTTTCAGAAGAGCCAGTAGCAGTTGGTTTTGGTTGAAGCTGTGGGCGTTGGACTGCGGCGTCTAGCCGCAGCAGGCTCCGCTTCCCACTCCACCTTCTGCAAACTCCCGAGGCCCGGGCCCGTGTAGACGTGTGCTGCTAAGAGACGGCTTCCAGCCGGCACGCCCGCGCCCCCTGCCGTGCCGTTCACTCCGGAACGTCGCCACTCTGCAGGGACACCGCACTGAGGAAAGCCCGCAGAAACGCTGTCCCGTCCCTGCCACGCACGGCAGAGGGGCCCGCTGGTTCACAGTGCCTCTCTTCGCTTCCTGCGGTTTCTCAGCAAAAACATTGTGCCGTATTCTGACGGCCAGTTATATCTTGCGCATGCAATACAGGCGATTAGTAACGTCGTCCTCACTGGTTACGTGTATCCGTAAGAGCGTGCAAAAATGTAACAGGGCATAGAGAATCCTCCACTGAACATTTTGAGGTAGGGAACCTGGGATCGGAGAAGCCAACCTAAAGACACACGGAAGTAAAACTGTCTACCGCATTTTCTAATACTATTAATGTTTTCGAGCTTATTTACAACCAACATGTGTACAAGTTTATACTTACTGTGCTGTTTATTTTAATGTACATTCTTTGTTTCCTGCAAGGAAACAAGGTGGACGAACCTGATTACTAGGAACTCTACCTGGCTGTCTGAATGGCCGCCTGTACTTGAGGTTCGTGCAAAGAGTTCTGCACCGGCTGCTGTGGCCGAGAGGCCCTAGGCGCTTCAGTGCGGAACCACGATGCTGCTACGGTGGCGGGTTCGAATCCTGCCTCGCGCATGGATGTGTGTGATGTCCTTAGGTTAGTTAGGTTTAAGTAGTTCTAAGTCTGGGGCACTGATGACCTCAGATGTTAAGTCCCATAGTGCTTAGAGCCATTTGAACCATTTTGAAAGAGTTCTGCCTGAGTTTTTGGGGAACGTACCCTTGGCTGCTCGTGATATGGATACAACGTGACGGTGCACCGGCTCACTTCATTGTGGGTGTCTTCAACCATAGCCGCGCGGACCAAGGGCGCCTTGCCACGGATCGCGCGGCTGCCCCCGTCGGAGGTTCGAGTCCTCCCTCGGGCATGGGAGTGTCTGTTGGTTGGTTGGTTGGTTTGGGGGAAGAGACCAAACAGCGAGGTCATCAGTCTCATCGAATTAGGGAAGGACGGGTAAGGAATTCGGCCGTGCCCTTTAAGAGGAACCATCCCGGCATTTGCCTGGAGCGATTTAGGGATATCACGGAAAACCTAAATCAGGATGGCCGGACGCGGGATTGAACCGTCGTCCTCCCGAATGCGAGTCCAGTGTGCCAACCACTGCGCCACCTCGCTCGGTGGAGTGTCTGTTGTCCTTAGCGTAAGTTAGCTTAAGTAGTGTGTAAGAATAGGGACCGATGACCTTAGCTGTTTGGTCCCATAAGAACTTACCACAAATTTTCAAATTTTCCAATTTTCTGCAACCATCTCAGTGCTGAATTTCCTGGTCCATGGCCTGTGAGGTCACCTGACCTGAATCCCCTTGATTATTACCCGCAGCAGCGCCTGCCCGTGGCCTCCAACACGCACGCGCTCGGCTTCTGGCGTATGAAGTCCGTGCTGGACCCGCTTGTGAACACAAACACGTTCTGCCTACCATCTTTTTTTGGTTGCTTTCTCCCCGTTTTCCTGAAGCTGTAAACAGAGCAATCGCCCACAGCCGCTGTCGACGTCGCAGGTCGTAATCATCGTGCTGAAGGAGTGCCTCACTTAGTGAAGACGTGAAGCTCTTTCCGAGCGCTGCCATACGCGCTTCGCGGTTGTTCCTGACGTCTGCAGTCCTCCGACTCATCACATTCTAATACGGTTTCTATTATTATTCGCTTCGGCTTGGAAGGAAAAAAGCATCAGGTTTTCCAGTGCATCTACGGTGCCTGTTATGATTCACTGAACGAGAGGATCCGCGTATATGACTGGAAATTCTGGAATATTTCCACTGCCTTGTATCACCGGTATATTTCTGTGCGCTCGTTTCCGGTTAATGAGGTCACGGCATTCATTTGGTTATTTCGTTCCCGCGAAAGTAAACTCAGCATTTCTAGGACTCGGGAGTGTCAAATGCTTCTTTGGTGTGCGTGTTTTCGTTGAAGGGAACGGAAATGAGTAATATGTTTTCCAGACAAAAATCCTTATATCTCGGGCATGATCGCCTTGAGTCCAGTGATTTATTCTACAACGAAAGTTTATTTACTGACGTAGAGCTTAATGTAATCGGCTGTTACTCAGTGGCGGCTCGTGACCAAAGAGGTTTGGTGGTGCACTTTGCTCACGAAGGAAAAGATCAACAAAAGAGAGAAAATCAGTACACTGCTCATGTTTTTGTAATGCCTGATATAAGCAGACCGCTCGTTCGTGTCACTCCTGCATCTAATCATAATAAAACCAAAAGGTGTACACAGAAAAAGCATTACTTTTGCAGAAAAAAAGGAATTTTCTGAATTGAAATCAACTGAAAAAATGGTAGGCATGCCTTACTAACCTTTCCCGGCATGACTGATGTTAACGCCGTTCGATTTTACCTCTGAATTTGGGTGTGGTGGTGATCACTTGTACAGGAACTCTATTCTTCTTTCCGTCATATTTGCAAATCTTTCAACTACTCTTTGATTGAAGTCTGCAATTCCTAAAACGAGGTCTCGTTCAATAGAGAGCATTGCGAGTGCTGATAGTCTTTCTTGGTCCATAGTATTCCGCAAGAAGGTTTTGATGCGTTTCAGCGAAGAAAAACAACGTTTTCCTTCTGATGTGGTCACTGGAATTGTGATTATCGTTTTCAGGAGCTTCACAGATACTCTCAGTGTATCACAAAGATTATTGTCTGTTATGTGATCCAGAAAACTCAAAGCTCCACACATGCTTTTGAACTCCTCTCTTCCATAAATAACACTCAGTTCTGTTCGAAGTTTCTTTGCTTCCAAAAAAGAGTAGCATTCAATAGCAGCTCTGAAAGACGTTTCTGGAAAACTGGAAGAGTAAGTAGCGAATTTCTCTGGTAGAAAGAGAGAGGCTGCAACTAGATGTCCAGTGAACTTGAATCTTTCTTTTCCATCGTAACTTATGACATCACATACTTCTTTTGCCTCCCGCAGTAGATTGCACATCGCTGCGCCATCTTCAGTTCTCTCTCTTTTATGGTACTCGTGTAAACCTATTGAATTTTCACTCACTCCTTCCCTAATGTTCGCAATTTCACGCTCAAAAGCTGTCAGCAGATTTTGTGCATAAGTTGGGTCAATATCACTTTTTTGTAGCTGTTTATACAAAATATCCACATGGATCATGACTTTATGAAAAAATTAAAGCCAAGAAATGAACTTTCCATCCTTCAAAATTGTTACTAAGCCATAGGCTTGCAGGATCGTTTTTGCCCTTGGTTCATATTATTCGTGCACATGATAATATCTTCCCTTGACTGAAAATTCCGTCGACTAGGCACTGAACGTGGCAGTCGTTTTCGTACTAGTTCGTCGAGAACTTCTGTTCTTTGAGGAGATTCTAAAAAGAAGCTGAGAAGTCCCTGAAGTTTAGTGAAGAATACTAGCACATTCTTATTAACTGAAGCGGCTTTAAGCATAATGAGCAACAATGAATAATGAATGTACGAAGCATTGGGAAACATTTCCTTAACAAGAGGCTGCACCCAACGTGACGAACCACTCATGACTGCTGCACCATCATATGTTTGTGTTGTTAGCTTATTTGGACAATTCCTTAAATGATTATTTATCTGTTCGATAATGGACGTTGCCAGAGACTGGGCATTATGCTTTCCTGGTTCTATGAAGTCACAAAATCTTTCAGCTGGTTTTCCGTTTACCTATATACTGTAACCATCTTGAAAACACAGGCTACGTCACTGCTTACGTCAGCTATTACGGCCAAAACTCGGCAGCCTTAATTTCCTTTCTAATTTCTTCTTGGCAGATTTGAAGCACGCACTACAGGAGTTCATTCTGGATGTTTTTTGAGGTTTCTTTGAAAACTGTAGCTTTGTCTAAATGCGATTTTAATACAGAGTATAATTCTGCAGTAAAATTAATCAAGGAACGAAAAAGACCAGGATTGGAAGATGATTCAGTCTCATCATGTCCTCTAAGGTCAAGTTCCAATGCACCACAGAAACAAGTATAGTTAATAATTAGATTCAGTAAGCACTTACTATCGGTAACTTTTTGGTTGTGTAACGCCACGGACCTTCTGTACCCACTGTCTAATTGGGTAGCTATATTTACATTGCCTAGACTTGCCATATTCAAATGGTTCAAATGGCTCTGAGCACTATGGGACTTAACATCTGTGGTCATCAGTCCCCTAGAACTTAGAACTACTTAAACCTAACTAACCTAAGGACATCACACACATCCATGCCCGAGGCAGGATTCGAACCTGCGACCGTAGCAGTCGCGCGGTTCCGGACTGAGCGCCTAGAACCGCTAGACCACCGCGGCCGGCTTGCCATATTCAAAATGTTATTTACATTGACTGAAGAAAGTTCGTGTTTTCTAATTTTGGATGTTTTGAATGTCACAGACGCCCCGTTTAGACCATGAAAGATCCCAAACAATAAACAAGGAAACCAAAATAAGGCATTTTTCATGTCACAACCTCATAGCCATTCGTGCTTGTTGTACAATTCAGAGTTAAATTTCCTATTGAATTGGCGACTTTTCGTTTTAACGGTCTGAGAAATAGTTAAAGCAGGAGTCGGCCTACCTAGCCTTTTGATTTCTAATTTTTCTTCAAACTTCCGTGAACCGAAGGGTTCAGAGAGCAATGAAATCACCTAATTCATTATTTCACGTACTCACTTTTCACTTGAGTCTCAAAATTCACTGTAGCACACGCTAAAATAAATAACACAACGCACAGGAAGTAGTTAGTTCGCTCGCAACTGCACCTGAACTGGTAAGGTGGCGCGAGAACCACGCTTTGTTCGAAGATCCGATTGTTCCGTTTCCCTTCGGAAGAGTTCGGGCCCTCTTCCTGCGACTGGCAGGGTGGCCCGGGTGAGGTGTTTATACACACAAGGCCTTCTTCATACGAGTACATTGTTGCCAAGCGTTGCCCCCGCACCCCCCTGAGACACCGAAGTCCGCGTTTGCAGCCACAGTGCAACCTGCTTTCGCCGTCAGCACATTCCGTCCAACTCCGCTGCGTTCGGCGTTTGGAGCCCCGGCATTTCAAAAGAGATAAACGGCGTGCTACTTCTCCACTAGTATATAACGCTCAGAAGGCAAACTCAGTTAAACAAAATTATTCCTTGTGGGTAGCACAAACCTGCAAACCGATACAGGAGCCGCCCCTGCAGTGTTACTATAAGCTGTAAGTTCAAAAGTAAATTACCATGTTTTTGTCACGAATTTCTTCGGTGTGGTCGTAGCACGGAAGTAATGTGGTCTGCTCTGTGGCTAATCCTTTCACAGCAAGCACACCGGCTTCCGTTCTTTCCTCTCGTCCGGCATTTTCTTAGTTTTGCAGAATGACGAATCTATTTTACCATTACCTATGAGGTAGTATCACCCGGTACTTGGGCCTTTTGTTTAGTTCCAGTCGCTTCTAAATCACTTTTTATTATGAGCTGTGCTCTTATCGAATCCCCAGCTTATTTGTTTTCCTAGTCTTCATTGTTTATATATACAGTTTTTTCCTCTTTAGAGTTTTTAGTATCTCCACATTTCTTACTTTTTCTTTCCAGACCCCCACTTCAAAGGCTTCTAACTACCCTTGGCGTTTCGCAGTGTCCACATTACAACGCCATATAGCACGACAAACTTTTCCCCAATATCTTATCGAAGATTTCCTCTGTAATTGAGATCTTTTCTTCGGTTCTCACTTACGTGCTTATTTTAAGCACTAAATATTTAAAATCGTCTTCCCATTTAATAAGTTGCCTCCATGTCGCAGATTATTTATCTGTAGTGTCTCCTACCTGTAGTTGCTCCTTTCTGTTTCTACTTGCCACACTGTTCGCAGCTGTCCTTGAGTCTCTCCAAACTGCTGCTGATTATTTTGTCAGCTCTTACTAGTAACAGCGCATCGTCAGCACCTCTCATACAGCCTATCTGCTTTCCTCCCACCACACTCCTGCCCTTACATGATCAAGACATCTGTGTATGATTTCCTGTAAATAAATCCAGAGACAAGTCGGTGGGGTACTGCATTGCTTAATGGAGCAGCAAAGGCCAATAATACTTTGAGTGTGGACTAGGATTGTACCGTGTGGAATTCTCTGTCAGAGATATTGGATATGGTAAGCATGACTAGAATAAAGACTAGTACTAGCTTGGAAGCGATGGAGGAGAGTATCAAACGAGTCGAAGGACTCGAAAGAACGCACAACCAGAAATTGTACAGGGCGTACAAAATAACACTGCCCCAGCAAAAATATTTCTTTTACCTTAAGATAGGCAACCCAACGTACATCATCCGCATTCGGAACGAATGATGTAAGATTATTGGATTTCACTTTTTTAAATAACTTAGAAAGTTTAAAAGAATGCAATAATAATAATAATAATAATCAAAGTTCAACACAGTTGCAACGCCGAGGTAAGAATCACCAAGCAGGCAAATGCAAACATTTTCACGAAATCTGTCGCGAAACGAAAAGTTTGCAAAAATTTAGTTTTAGTTTACCAGTTTTAATGCATTTAACTTATTGTACTACTACTTTAATAGCACTTTCATTCAAATTGTAATGATTTTCACGGTCCCTGGTTGTTACATTGAACAAATTGACTGAGTGGTTGAGACATTATTATGGAGTGTTTTAGACTATTTGCTAACAAGACAAAACTGTCATAATTTTCTTTTTTAATTGACAGACTAGATATTCATTAAGGACAGACATTTGTGTTAGAATAGGAAAGGTGCAGTACGGTAGTCGAGGTGACAATGACTGAAATTAATGACTAGATCGAGGGGATCGAATTTTACATGACTTATCGATCTTCAATCAAATTCACTTGGTATGCCTTACAAAAGTTCTAATCTAAAGTGATATGAAGAGCCTTACAGGCTGTCCACGTTGCTAAGACGACGGTGACTCCGTTTGCGACACAGTCCTTCGTCAGCTTCAGTCGTAACGAGAGTACCCTGGCCGTCCACAGACATATCAGAAGCAGAATCTCACTATTGTCTGGAACTTAATTCGTGTGCCCATCTTGCACTGCGCCGTCGTTAAGATTCCGAAGATAGTAAACTGATGTTACGGACTCATTTTATGTGACAAGGACCGGTCTTTACGTAAGAAACGTTTACTTCACTGTACGAAACTTGAAAGAGATACACGGACAGTAAATTTCATTTTTCTCACGTAATTCAGTCACATAATCAAACATTGTTTCTCAAGTGTTAAAAAATAACACAATGTGGTACTTTTTGCAGATTTTAGTCAGCAAACTTCGAATAATAGCGTTAATGATACTCAAGCCATTGCTTCCATTCCGCCAGTGATTTACTCTGGCTGAGAAGCAACTACAGCAATCTAAAAGAGTTACGAGAGAAATAAAGTTAACTTCGACACCAATTAAGACTGTAGAAATAAACGGATACGCCAAAGGGAACGCTTACTTGTGACGGTGTTCTACCTGACGAGGTGACGTTTTTACAGACAACGTTATGCGGCGTCTAAGCTTTCTTACTCCGAATGTTGAAATATAACACATCAAAATCACAGTAATAATCCGTTGTAGTTGTTACATATTTTATTACAATCATAAGCATTATAAAATCACACTCACAATAACACAGGAGACTGCGTTACAAAGCCAGATCACTTGGACAAATAACAAATAAATTTCTTTAAGCGGAACAAGACCCATAAAAAAATTTGAATATGACTAGGTAAATATACTTATGTAAAGTTTTACTCAAACTAAAAATGTCCATACAATTCCCATCAGAAGTGTCATTACTTCCAATCAGCTGAGGAACGGATTAAGGCTAAGAACATAGATCTTTTAAGGTTTGGCTACCCAACTTTCCTAAACAAAACTATATGTAAATGACTAAAACAGTTAAGGAGGTGCTTTAATTTTGACCAAACCAATATTCAAATTTACTTACTCAGTTGATTAATCAACAACATTCTTAGAATGATTAGAACTAGAAAATGAGCATATGACAATACCCCTAATATGAGGTTGCTTCAATGTTGCGTGTGAATTAGCGATAGACACCAGCAGACCAAGCATTCAAATCAATACGAGAGATTGACGAGACAGGAAATGGCATAGAAACGTACTCAACTTTGCACTGCAATTGAACGTCAGATGCTATAATTGTCCACCGGAAAGATGGCATCACGCGACAACATAGCCCAAGATGTAAAGGGGAGGACAAGGCTTTAAATATCTCTCTGCCCCGTGGTGCTCTGCTCGCAGTATGCTCACGTCGACCGCTGCCAATTATCTCTAACACAACACACATGAACGGCAGACAATATTCTGAGACATAGTGTAGTCTATCTTATCTAGAGAACAAGTGATCAATACAACTGAACAGAAACAAATTAGCCTCCGTGAGTTACTTGGCCAGTGCCCGCCCTTAAACTTTGATTAATAAGTTCACTAAAAATCATGCCCTAAAGTTAAAATGACAAGAATGACAGGCGCACATAACCAGATCACCACGGGCGGTGGACGTACCCTCACGACTCTACACGCCGTAGCCGCTGGCCCCGCTCCTTCGTTGTCCGACTCGTCCTCTCGCCGGCCTGCCTACGTACACAGTCCCACGCGAATCTCGCTCACCGCCGATCCCGACACACCTCCCCAGCAGAGCGTACGCGCTACCGTTAAATCCGCGCCGCCGAAGATGAGCAGAAGACAAATAAGCAATAAAGTCGACTCAAAGATCAAAATGACGATCGATGGAAAAAGGCGCCAGAAACGCGCCAGTTACCATGACACACACATCAACGACATAGGTAAGATTCCCTTCCTGAAAGGAGCTCTGCAGAAACTCTAAACATACCCTCGAGATAAGGAAGAACTACTCCGGAATCAGTATTCCGTTGTTTGTTGGCAGTGGCAGCTCTGACACTGTAGCAAAAACGTAACCTCGTAGCAGGTGCTCAAAGCGGCAGTTTCCAGTGGCAGTGCGTGCGTCACAGAATGTTGCCGCGCGGTCTCCGGTAACCCTGGTGTGTTCATTGCGTAACAAGGCAGGCGGGCCTGTCAGTTCGCCCTTAGTTTCTACCGGGCTTTCATGCAGCAACGACTCCACGTAAGATTACAGCCAAAAACAAAATCTATAGCGATTAGATCCTGATATACATCGCCATCCTCTTCAGAATAAGACGTGAATCTTTTAGTGTGAAACAAAGCGCACAGCGCGTGTTCATCAAGTCTTACTGACCAGCTCAAGGATCCGCTGAGTCGAACTCCCAGAGTGCAGTGTTCGGACGACCTCACAGCCTGCTTCCATATTAACAAAATGTTCGTTTGTTTATGCTATTTGAAGCAGTGGACGTATGCAAGCAATCACGTTTTCGAGTGATCAAACATAACAGAATTTCAACAACCGTTTCCAGAGCTTCTGACAATGTCTCGTGTGGCTGAACTCTGGATGAGGTAACACTTCTAAATCCCTATTTCTCTACTACGTTTAACAACAATTATATTGACATTTTCAAAAACACACTCCATGGTATCCACTTGCGAACTGGTTTCGGAAGCAATAACATTTTTTAATCTCTACTGCGTAATTCCCCTGTTACGGAAAGATTTATAATACACTACTGGCCATTAAAATTGCTACACCAATAAGAAATGCAGATGATAAACCGGTATTCATTGAACAAATATATTTTACTATAACCGACATGTGATGAAATTTTCACGCAATTTGGGTGGATAGTTCGTGAGAAATCAGTACCCAGAACAACCACCTCTGGCCGTAATAACGGCCTTGTTACGCCTGGGTATTGAGTCAAACAGAGCTTGGATGTCGTGTGCAGGTACAGCTGCCCATGCAACTTCAACACGATACCACAGTTCATCAAGAGTAGCAAGAGTAGTGGCTGGCGTATTGTGATGAGCCAGTAGCTGTATCCAGAAAGGCCCGTACAGGACCTGCAACATGCGGTCGTGCATTAACCTGCAGGGATCGAATGAAGGGTAGAGCCACGGATCGTAACACATCTGAAATGTAACGTCCACTGTTCAAAGTGCCGTCAACGCGAACAAGAAGTGACCGAGACGTGTAACCAATGGCACCCCATTCCATCACGCCGGGTGATGACGAATACACGCTTGCAATGTGCGTTCACCGCGATGTCGCCAAACATGGATGCGACCACCATGATGCTGTAAACAGAATCTGCATTCATCAGAAAAAAATGACGTTTTGCCATTCGTGCACCCTGGTTCGTCGTTGAGTACACCATCGCAGGCGCTCCTGTCTGTGATGCAGCGTCAAGGGTAACCGCAGCCATGGTCTCCGTGCTGATAGTCCATGCTGCTGCAAACGTCGTCGTACTGTTCGTGCAGATGGTTGTTGTCTTGCAAACGTCGCCATCTGTTGACTCAGAGATCGAGACGTGGCTGCACGATCCGTTACAGCCGTGCGTATGAGATGCCTGTCATTTCGATTGCTTGTGATAAGAGACCGTTGGGATCCAGCACGGCGTTCCGTATTAACCTCCTCAACCCACAGATTCCATATTCTGCTAACAGTCATTGGGTCTCGACCAACGCGAGCAGCAATGTCGCGATACGATAAACCGCAATCGCGATAGGCTATAATCCGACCTTTATCAAAGTCGTGATGATACGCATTTCTCCTCCTTACACCAGGCATCACAACAACGTTTCACCAGGCAACGCCGGTCAACTGCTGTTTGTGTATGAGAAATCGGCTGGAAACTTTCCTCATCTCAGAACGTTGTAGGTATCGCCACCAACGCCAACCTTGTGTGAATGCTCTGAAAAGCTAATCATTCGCATATCACAGCATCTTCTTCCTGTCGGTTAAATTTCGCGTCTGTAGCACGTAATCTTCGTGGTGTAGCAATTTTAATGGCCAGTAGTGGAGTTAACATTTAGTCTGTTTATGGGCCTTTTTCATTTAATTTGAATGTTTCTTTTATTTTATATTTCATCCACGCCGCAACTCTTTTTACAGTACTTTCCTTTCTATTTTTTGTTTTGCAAACAACACCCACACGTAAAGCGAACTAATTTACGATCAGTTCTCTCGCCACTGCCGATGAAACCAGACGGGAAGCTAGAAATCACATTGAAGTCCACGTCACAGCCATTGAATACTGCAGCCATTTTTGGACAGGCACCAGGAGTGTGACGGAGTGGTTCGAGTTCCAATTGACGTGCTGACCCCCCAACTTGCCAGATCTGATCTTGATCGAACACATCTGGGATGTGACTGAACGTGACGTGACGTTACAGCTTATCGCCCCCCTCCCTGGCATTTACTGGAATTATGTGGCTTGTACGTGCAAACGTCGTACCAACTCGCCCCAGCGACCTACCGTGGTCTTATTGCTTCTATGCCTCGATGTTATGCGTGTGAAAGCCACTCAGCCGTTGGCAGAACTTGTTCTTAGCCTTCCGACTTCCGCTGGCGCCGTGACAGAGTCCAATGTGTGGCCGAGTGACTGCAACTCACAGAGCAGCGTCATCAGCTAGGCCAAACCACTGCTGTAGGACCAGCCAGCTAGACCTGACGGCTCCGCATCTCGAAATGGTACCAACAAGACGAGGCGTCCCCTAGGTGTCCCTACATGACACTCCATCGGATTCAGAGTCTGGGTTCAACTCAGTGCGCCCGGACGCCCTTGCTGCCTTTCGTACGCGCAAGTCTGGCCATAATCTCGCAGGCTGCTGAGCTGTCCAGACCCCAGCCTCGTATTATTAATGCCACTCACGCTGCAGTCCGCGTTATACTGAGGCAGTACGCCATTGCTCCTGTTTCCACCTGCGCCACCTAACTCCAGGGCGCTGTCATTAGGAGGCTGCTTGGAAGCAAAATTTAATAAAGAATTTTGTTACTCAGTGAGTATCGTTGACTCCGCACCATCAAATTTGGGAGAGAAACAGCAGCCCTCACAAATATCAGCAGCGTGGGATTTCTAACCTCACGGATCCAATAGGAGCGAAGGTTCGGTCAAAAACTTTTTTTTTCCAAGCCGTGGCCTACTGGCTGCTCTGCACCCGTCTTGTGAGAGAACAGTGCAAGGCAGCCTACATGTGAGGGGCAAGAAACGGTTTTCCAGGTCCCGATGTGAAGGCTGCCCTGTAGAGGCATTTTGTGCTGGAGGGGTATCAGACTGCTTTATCAACCTGCATTGCATGGCGGTCTGTACATCAGGACGAAATAAATGATTTTGAAGCCCCTACACGACACGTGGGTCGTTGGAGTCGTATTGGCCTCCTTTATTGAACTGTATGGCAGGGGCTACATGTTCCGATGAGCATGATTGGGAACAGGTTGAGGTGGATAGAGGAGGCGCAAGGAGGAAATGGACAGAGAGAGGAGAGTAGGGGCCTATGCATGAGGCAGGTGGAAGGTATAGAGCAGTTATTGGGCAGGTGGAGAAGGTGGGGATGAAAAGAGAGAGGATGGGGTCAGAGGGAGTTTGGAAGTAGTCAGATAGGGTGGTGGAAATGGATAACGAAATGAGGAGGAGGAGATGAAGAGAGAGTGGGGAGGAGCAGGTAGACAGATGGAAGAAGGAGGGAGGAGGAGGTATGTTGAGTATTAGTATCGAGCGCGTATACAGGCGAAGTTGTTAGTAAAACACTGTGAGAATCATTCGAGAAGTCCTGAAAGTTAAAATATTGTGGACGTTGTCATAGACCAGGAAATGAAACGAACTTTTGCTAGCTCTATAAAAAAAATTAGTTTGAATAAATATATGCCAGTCTCCCCCCCCCCCCTCCCCCCCTCCTGAGTTCTGTCTAAACTTCCATCTGATTCTAAGTATTTCTTGAAGTTCCACCGGAATATAAGTATTTCGTTGTCGTGTGTTTGAGCAACATTGGCCAACAATAATCTGGTGGAATAGTGTGTCTAAATCACTGGAACGCCGATTCCTAGCCAAGTAGACAGATTCTAAACTTTAGGGCCAAAATCGTTCAGACGCTAGAGCACCAGAACTGAAAATTTCAACATTAAGGGCAAATGGTGAGTTTTGCATCCCGCCTGGGAGGCGGCGCATGGGTGGGAACGGGAAACGGTAATACAAGTCGTTACTGCAAGAAAATGGTTTACTGGTGCAAAAACAAGGTGATAAACGATTACATAGCTTTGTACGTAGGTGCGATGCTGAAGCGAAGTGTCCTGCTGGCTGCTCTTGATCAAATGGGCTGAAACTGGAGAGGAGCTCTTAGAGCTCTCCCGCTCCCGATAGAGTGCGCTGTCGTCGGTGACTCGTAGTGCCAACGTGAGAAACTATTCCGTGGCATCGATACCACAGTGAGGAATGAATATTTCAAGTCTAAAAGAGCAGTGCGTTCGAAGCATAGTGAGACGACTGGTCGTATTTCTGTAGCAAACAACCACACGCCGAATAGCTGTTGCTGGCGCTGCTTTGAAAGCAGTATATCATCGTTATAGGAAGTTGCAGACGTGCATTTAATGCATCAAGGAGAGTCAAAAATTATGTGCTCTTCCGCCATAACTCACCTTTAGAATTTTTACACTGCCTTGATGCGCATCCACGCTCACATATGGTACCACTGCAGTCATGTAAACACACCATTCGATCCCGACCATATTAGCTGAATTCTGTCAATGACAGTGTAAACGTGTCCGATCTGATAGTACTTTGCACCGAGGAGAAAAAAAGGGCAGTGATTCGCAGGGAGGGACGAAAGCACTGAAATGTTTCTCCGTGGATCGGGTGTTTGAGTGAACGGACGGGTGTGACACGTGTTGAGGAAGCAAGGCGCGCAGAAGCGTCCACTCTGGTCCAAAACGTTCAGCAAGCTCAAGAAATGGTTTTTGTGGTGTCACCGCCAGACAACACACTTGCTAGGTGGTAGCCTTTAAATCGGCCGCGGTCCATTAGTATACGCCGGACCCGCGTGTCGCCACTATCAGTGATTGCAGACCGAGCGCCGCCACAAAAAAAATGGTTCAAATGGCTCTGAGCACTATGCGACTTCTGAGGTCATCAGTCGCCTAGAACTTAGAACTAATTAAACCTAACTAACCTAAAGACATCACACACATCCATGCCCGAGGCAGGATTCGAACCTGCGACCGCAGCGGTCACGCGGTTCCAGACTGAAGCGCCTTTAACCGCACGGCCATACCGGCCGGCTAGCGCCGCCACACGGCAGGTCTAGAGAGACTTACTAGCACTCGGCCCAATTGTACAGCCGACGTTGCTAGCCATGGTTCACTGACAATTACGCTCTCATTTTCCGAGACGATAGTTAGCATAGCCTTCAGCTACGTCATTTGCTACGATCTAGCAAGGTGCCATTTATCCTTTGCTATGTATCTAATGAAGCATGTACAGTGACGAGAGATGTTCACCAATTCTGGATTAAAGTTAAGTATTCTACCAGTTACCTCCTGTTTTGCTAGTCTTATCTCTCTGACCTGTTTCAGACCTCACGACAGTTTGCGTGAGCTTTAAACGCTTGCCTTTCGGCTACCCGTCCTAGTGGATTGGCTGTCGGGTCAGTCCACTACAGTTTTAACCAACAGTCGAGTTACCATCGACGTGGTCTTTGGTCATTAATGATGTTTCCGCCTGTCAAATCATCCACTGCTTTCATGTGTGTGTGTGTGTGTGTGTGTGTGTGTGTGTGTGTGTGTTTGTGTGTGCGCGCGTGGTTTAGGGGCACTCAACGAAAACGTTATGAGCTCACTAAGTTTTCTTAAGTTTCTGCACAACGGACACCGAGACAGGTTACTGATGAATTCCTTGTCGAAAATGTTGACTTCCGCCAGCGCTTATTCGACTGTTTCAACAGGGAAGGCGACTCATGCCGAGCATAGTCTCCGACGGTGAAATATGAGGTCACTACTATGCGCCAGAAACAAAACGCCAGACTATGGAATGGACCGGGCAAAAAAAGTAACGATCAGTCATCAGCCAGAAAATTTATGCTGAGCGTAAGTAACAAAGGTAACAAAGGGAACAACCATCAAAACAGTCTCTCAGACTGAATTGTAAGAAACCAAACTAAACTCAACAATTCGCAGCACGCGATGAGACCTGAAGGAGTTGTATGACAACGCTCGCAAGCAAAAACCTTCTTCCTGGCATAAATACGCAGCTTTGTGGGCCGCTGCACCAAGTGAATTGAAAAAAAAGGGGAATATGCTGAAAAATAATGTACAAGTCAAACCACCATTCTTGGTCAAATGTTTGAACGGAGCAGAAACAAGATGCGGTGGAGATAACACAATGGATTATTGTCCGATTTTTTAGCTAAACGAAAAGTTGGAAATAGACAAACGAGATAACGAATTGATCAGCGTTAGGTCTAGTTTAAACGTTTAATTTCTTGAAAGTAATAAGAAGAATTAAGAACAAAACTTAACTAGTCATTTCAGGCACGATTGTATAGCGGTTTCTTATCCGAATTCTCATAGCCAAACGAAAAGCGGGAAATGGAAAAATGGGGTATCAAATTGACCAGCGCGAGGATTGCTTTTGCAAAAAAAATGTATAATTGCTTGAAAGTAATCATGATAATTAGGAAAAACTTAATTAGCGATTTGAGGAAAAATATTTGTCCGAATTTTCATAGCCATGCCCGGGGGAGGACTCGAACCTCCGACGGGGGAAGCCGCGCGAACTGTGACAAGGCCCCCCCGCACGGCGACATTTTGGGAAAGTTGAAGTTCTTCACGATCAGCTGCTGCTTCGCTCGCTACGGAACTTCCATCATTAGCAGGATGTTGGTGGGTAGAGTTAGACACGTAATAGAAATCAGTGCTAAGCAGCATGCCGTCGACAGCGTGCGTCGGCGCCTGCTTAAAAGTCGGCGCACTCGCGGAACCTGGGGGAGAACGCCAGAAGACTGTCATCCAGGTCTCAGTGAGATAGATGGGCCATACCTGCGCCAGAAGCATCAGAAAAGAAGAAGCTGCGAATCAATGAAGCCAGGACATTATTCTGTTGGATGAGTCAAAATACTCCGATATTGAGGGAATGAGCGCACGGGAGCACAGGGAGGGACGGTGCGACTCGCCTAGCCACCCTACAGGTGGAGGTGGTCTGGTGTTGCCCCCAACGACCTGTTGCGAAGGGTCAAGTGGGTACTTGTGTCGTGTGGCTGAATGCGATGAGTGAATGAACTGTGTAGTGCTAGATTCGTGTTGTTTTAGATGAAGGGAAGCAAGGACGTTAAAATTTTCTATCACCGGAATTTGAAATAGCGTCTACATCGATGTCCAACCACATACTCCGCAAGCCACCGTACAGCGTTGGCCGGAGGGTACTATGTGCATCTAATGAACCGCGCGGGATTAGCCGAGCGGTCTACGGCGCTGCGGTCATGGACTCTGCGGCTGGTCCCGGCGGAGGTTCGAGTCCTCCCTCGGGCATGGATGTGTGTGTGTTTGTCAGGATAACTTAGGTTAAGTAGTGTGTAAGCTTAGGGACTGATGACCATAGCAGTTAAGTCCCATACGATTTTCACATACATTTGAACAACATCTACATGACATTTCCTTTCCTGTTACACTCGCAAATAGAGCGAGGGAAAAACGATTGCCTGTATGCCTATGAATGAGCCCTAATTTGTCGTATCTTCTGGTCCTTACGTGAAAAGTACGTTGGCTGCAGGTGAACCATTCTGTAGTCACCTTCAAATACCGTTTCTCTAAATTTCCTCAATAATGCTCCTCGAAAAGAACGTCGCCTTCGCTTCAGAGAGTCGCATTTGAGTTCCCGAAGAGTCTCCTAATACCTGCGTGTTGCTAGAGCCTACCGGTAACAGATCTGGCAGTCCTTGATTCAAATGGCTCTGAGCACTATGGGACTTAATATCTGAAGTCATCAGTCCCCTAGACTTATACCTAACTAATCTAAGGACATCACACACATCCATGCCCGAGGCAGGATTCGAACCTGCGACCGTAGCGGACACGCGGTCTGGCAGTCCCCCTCTGAGTTACTTCGATGTCTTCATTTAATCCGACCTGGTGCGGATCTCAACTATTCGTGCAGTACTCAAGAAGTGATCGCAGTAGCGTCCCATATGCGGGGTCGTTTATAGATGTATAACACTTTCCAAAATTCTCCCAATAAACCGAAGTGGGCCATTCGCCGTCCCTACCAAAATAGCCACATGCTCGCTCTATTCCACGTCGCTTTGCAACGTTACGGCCAGATATTTCAACAACGTGACTATTTCAAGCCGGAAAGCAGGAATGCTGTATACGAATGTCTAAACATTCTGCGTGGTGTCTGTTTATTCTACATCGTGTCTCCCTACCACTTTCGCGCAACGACGCTCTGAACGTGTTTTTTAGGGAATTGACTAGTTTGAACCTGGGACCTGTTGCTGGTAAGGAGACGCCAGTCCACACATGACATGTAGAATTCAGACCAGTTCAGTGAGACTAGCGATGATATAACCAAATACTTAATAATTTCAGCGTCAGCTCCACTGCACTCTCTGTAAAAGAATCTTAATACTAACTAAATTTAGTGGAAGGGGTTCAAGGCTTTCTTATTTTTAGTTAGCTGGTAAAATAACGTCGAAAAAGCAGTTAAGTTTACCATTGGAAATTTTATTCTACTCACAAAACATTGTTTATGAATTGCACTATTGATAAAAGGAAATGTTTTAATACAGGATGGTAAAAACCAACTGCGTTCAACAAAAATGTGAGCGAATATTCCCTGACTGGGTTCCCAAGTTCTACAATGAATCGAAGGATGACCTATGCCATATCACATCTATAATCTAGATTTAAATTAAGTTTCACAAGAGAGAAAATTATCAAAATGGTCTACAGTGGCCCTCAATTATCTTTAATTACTTATCTAACTTGTCGTAAATTACAGTGGCTGATGTGGCTTCTCAATAACTATATAACAGAAAAATCATCGCGTTTCAGATTTTTACTTCAAGTGGCAAATGTGAACACCATGAGCTTTAATTGACGATCGACACTAGTATTACGCAAAAAGAGGATGTAACAGATGAGACTTCTGCAGTTCTGAGTGAAGCCTTATGCGCTCAAAAATGCGGCATCGCGTGCGTTCATTACCTTGTCGGTGTTCGTCAGGGGGCGGCGGGCAGCACAGCTCCGCTCACCTCGCCATCTCCGAAGCAACTCTCTCCTAACTTCTCCTTACTACAATTTACCGAAGTTGGTTTAAAAAAAACTATCTGGCTGTGTTTTCATCTGACCAATCAGGGTCTTAATGTTAACCTTAAGCTCCACCTACAAAAATTCTGTCTATCCAATGAGAAACGTTATACTTTTCGTGGTGGGGCAATGTTTTTAAAGTTTGCAACGTAACAGAGACGCGAAAAAGTCTCACGCTAAAACTTGCGGGTGGTGTGGCCCTTTTTGTGTTATCGCAAGATCCATATTGTTTTTCTGGAGGGCTCTAGCTTTTAACATGGGCTGGGGGGTGGTCCTGACGTAACAGAGACGCGAAAAAGTCTCACGCTAAAAACTTGCGGGTGGTGTGGTCGTAGCGGTTAGCTGGCGACGTGGGTGTCCGTCCCTTATCGTAGGGCCTTCTCGCTTAACACGGTTCTGCTCTCGGCTTCTGTTCTCGTTTCTCCCCTCGGAACTGCATCTGTCTCTCGGTGGGAAGGTATGACATGCATTTAGACATTCTTGTGTTAGTCTGTGGTATTCCATTTGGTCACTCGTTACTCGTATTACATTGGTTAATTTAATGTCACGATTTATTCGGAGCTATGTGACATACTACTGGATTTGCTTATCATGTCAGGGTTTTCATGGAAGGTGTTGGATTTGCCTGACACCTTACAAATGTTACGGGTTTGTTTTTCCCACTCATTTGCGTTAATTTACATTTTTCTGGATGTAGAGCTAGCTGCCATTCATTAGACTAACTATAAATACTGTCTAATTCATGTTACATCCTCCTACAGTCACTCAACGCCGACACCTTCCCGTGCACAACAGCATCATCAGCAAACAACCGCATATTGCTGCCCACCCTGTCCTCCAAATCATTTATATATACAGAGAACAACAGCAGTCCTATCACACTTCCCTGGGGCACTCCTGACGATAGCATTGTCCTGATGAACACACGCCGTCCATGACAACACACTGTGTTGTGTTGCTTAAGGAGTATCGGAGGTACTCACACATTTGGGATCATATTCCATAAGCTCCTACAGTTGTTATCAGTCTGCAGTGGGGCACCGCGTCAAATGCTTTCCGGACTAGAAATGTGGAATACGCGTGCTGCCCTTCATCCTTAGTTCACAGTACATGGTTTCTCGGACTCAAGAAAATTTATTATGTTCAAGGATTCTTCATCAAACCGATGTTTGGAATATTGGTCTGCAATTTTGCAGGTATTTATTTACCCTCCTTACGTACAGGAGTCACTTGCGCTTTTTTTTCCTGTCCCTTGGGACTTCGCGCTGGGCGAGATATTCGCGATAAATGCAAGCTAAGTAAGGGTCCATTGGCGTAGAGAACGTGCGTTAGCGACCTCGGCTACGGATGCTGGTCAGTCAGATGAACATTGTGAGTTCAACATAGAAAGATAGGTTACTTTCTGCTCTTGGTCTTGCCAACTTGACTACATGACACACTGTAGCTAAGAAAGAGTAAATTTTACTCGTAGAGCTATATATCTTCGTGTTCGTAGTTGAAAAAATGTACCCCGTATCCGCAGAGACAACAATTTACATAGCCGCTGATGGTGTGTATATCTGTACGAAATTGCGTCTACTTGGCACCGTTACTTTGTAATGGTTCTTTACTTACGTGACCATTATGGCACTCCAACCCCAGTTCTCGATACCAGTAATATATAATACTACCAGTAATATATAATACTGCTTTTCTGCGAAGTAACAGACATATTTTTGTGACAATATTCACATTTGCTTTTATTAATGTATAGGTACTCCGATGTATCGATATATTACAGTGATATGGTTCTTGTGTCTATTCATTTCTATGAGACTGTCATAAACTTTGACTTACTTGTAACCGTTTTTGGCGCGAATGCGCACAGAGCAGTCTTTGTTTCACGTTGGCAGAAGTTAAGTTGTTATTTCGCTTTGTAAAAGAACAGTCAAGTCTTGTGTTTGGTTAAAGTGGAAATTAAATATATGAAGATTGATACAAAACTGTTTTCTTGATTATGTGGCAATTAAGAAGAAGTATATGTGAATTTACAAGAAGTTTAATAAAAATGTGGATCGTGAACATCAAGTCAAAAATAACTTCTACCATACCATTGTTCTGATCTGGGATTGTTTGATCATTAAGAATTTCCTGAAAAACGCGTTTGTTAGGTCTTCAAATATTGCTAAAATACAGATCTGGACCTTCTAGCAGTCAAAGTGGAATCACCCTAGAAGCAACAAGATAAGCCATAACAACTTCGACGAAATATACGTGGGAATCCATTCAAGATAAGTGCCAAATTAATGACTTTTTTACAGTGACCTCATTATTTCCATTCTGACGATACTATCCACAGTCAATAACGTTGTTGTTGCCCGATAAAGCGAACATATGCTGCGTGAGCAACATTATTAATCTGATTTCTAACCTACTTTGCAAGTGGTGGTATTGTTAGACCTTGTACCTGCTCTACTCCCCTCGTTGATGGGAATACACGACGGTAAGCGTCCCGTCTGGGCGTCCAGTTATTACTCACAGTGAAGAGCCTGCCGACTTCAGACGCTTCCGACGGAGCCTGTGATCTGCTGTCCACATAATTGGCAAATTGGCCCCAGGCCGAGATGAGTTGCTGAACCTCGTCGTTTGCGTTTGTGATTACGGCGGCAGCCGAGTGTCTTCCGCCCCTCCGTCCAGCAGGTTGGTCTCGCCGAGCCACTTAGTGGGACCCCCTCCACTGTAGGCGGCTTCCATTTGCTGAGCTCACTGCTCACTCACTCAGGCGCTCGGCTGCCGGTGCCAGAAAGTGCGCCGTCATGCGGCGCGGAGTCGCCAGCCTCGCATGACCGACTTTTCAAACTGCGAGGTTGCGGTCTCAGACTTGGCGTTGGCGAGGTCACGAAATGTGATGCGGCCCAAGTGTGTTGTGTACGTTCAATTACGCTCGTGTGGAGTTCACGACGCACGCAATGCCGGACTCGAAAGCTTCGGTCCTTGAACAGTCCTCCAACGTGCAGCCACCACAACAGCCTCATTCAGTGTACAAGTTTCACATCCAATGCTACTCCAGATACAGTATTAGGCTTAACAACAAGGTAAAAAGTATGTAGAAAGGTTCCTCAGTCCCTTCTTCAGTACAGGGCGTAAGTTCGTAAATGGTACCTCGGGGGCCTTCAGCTACATCAAAACCGAGGAGATCGGTTGGTGGTATATGTAGCCATGATATGGAACCACTCACCTCTTGAATCTGATGTGATTTATTGTACCATTAACTAATTTTCGAACCACTGCCTGGTGATCATCAGATCAATGTTTTACAGAAACATCATAGCGCGCGCGCACACACACAAACACACATACACAGACTGTTTAGATGCTCTTAGTTTCGCAGTAAGTAAACACTATTTAGCTGCACTTGGGCTTAAGGTATCTAACATTTTCGATTTAAAGCCAAACACTCCTACATGCTCCTGTTTACGGTAAAACGAAGTGCAGCTAAATACTGTGTGTGTGTGTGTGTGTGTGTGTGTGTGTGTGTGTGTGTGTGTGTGTGTGTGTGTGTGTTGTATTTCTGTGTGTGTGTGTGAGTGGAGAGAGAGAGAGAGAGTCCACATTCATGTATGTGCTCACATTCATACGCAATATTTCCGAAGGTACAATGTTGTTGTTGTTGTTGTTGTGATCTTCAGTCCAGAGACTGGTTTGATGCAGCTCTCCCAGCTACTCTATCCTGTGCAACTTTCATCATCTCCCAGTACCTGCTGCAACCTACATTCTTCTGAATCTGGTTAGCGTATTTATCTCTTGGTCTCCCTCTACGATTTTTATCCTCCACGCAGTCTTCCAATACTAAACTGGTAATCCCTTGATGCCTCAGAACATGTCCTACCAACCGATCCCTTCTTCTAGTCAAGTTGTGCCACAAATTTCTCTTCTCCCCAGATCTATTCAATACCTTCTCATTATATATGTGGTCTACCCATCTAATCTTCAGAATTTAGTTATGTGGTCTACCCATCTACTCTTCAGCCATCTTCTGTAGCACCACATTTCGAAAGCTTCTATTCTCTTCTTGTCTAAACTATTTATCGTTTCACTTCCATATGTTGTGACTTGGCAAGACAGCCAAGCCACTATGAGGTAGCCGAAAGGCACGCGTTTAAACTCACGCAGGCTGGCGTGAGGTCTGGAGCAGTTACAGGAGTTGAGTCTAGTAAAAAAAGTACGTAGCTTCTGGAATACTTAACTTTAATCCATAATTGGTGTACATTGGTCTGACGGTACATGCATCACAAGATAAATAGCAATTGATAATGGCGCCTTGCTAGGTCGTAGCAAATGACGTAGCTGAAGGCTATGCTAACTATCGTCTCGGCAAAAGAGAGCGTAATTTGTCAGTGAACCATCGCTAGCAAAGTCGGCTGTACAACTGGGGCGAGTGCTAGGACGTCTCTCTAGACCTGCCGTGTGGCGGCGCTCGGTCTGCAATCACTGATAGTGGCGACATGCGGGTCCGACGTATACTAACGGACCGCGGCCGATTTAAAGGCTACCACCTAGCAAGTGTGGTGTCTGGCGGTGACACCATACCATGCATGACTACACTCCACACACATACTTCCAGAAACGACTTCCTGTCATTTAAATCTATACTCGATGTTAACAAATTTCTCTTTTTCAGAAACGCTTTCCTTGCCATAACCAGTCTACATTTTATATCCTCTCTACTTCGACCGTCATCAGTTATTTTGTTTCCCAAATAGCAAAACTCGTTTACTACTTTAAGTGTCTCATTTCCTAATCTAATTCCCTCAGCGTCACCCGACTTAATTCAACTACATTCCATTCTCCTCGTTTTGCTTTTGTTGATGTTCATCTTATATCCTCCTTTCAAGACATTGTCCATTCCGTTCAACTGCTCTTCCAGGTCCTTTGCTGTCTCTGACACAATTACAATCTCATCGGCGAACCTCAAAGTTTTTATTTCTTCTCCATGGATTTTAATACCTACTCCGAATGTTTCTTTTGTTTCCTTTAGTGCTTGCTCAGTGTACAGATTGAATAACATCGGGGATGGGCTACAAACCTGATTCACTCCCTTCCCAACCACTGCTTTCCTTTCATGCCCCCCGACTCGTATAACTGCCATCTGGTTTCTGTACAAATTGTAAATATCTTTTCGCTCCCTGTATATTACCCGTGCCACCTTCAGAATTTGAAAGAGAGTACGATGTAGCACACAAGAATTAAATAAATAAACACTGTATTGTGACAATGACGCACATAGCATTGGTACATTTGCCTTCAGAAAAGCTAACCAACTCACTCTTCAATAGTGAGCGCTTTTATGTATAGAAAATGCCGAAAATTGCAGAAACTATTTCTATCAAATTAAGAAAAAAGTTGAAAAACTTGTAGAAAGCACGACGGTGAATAAAAGTATATACGTGGGAAAGCACCGTGCTACACAAGCCAGCCTCCAGAGCAAGCCTGTCTCTTTGATCTTTCGATATCCTGAAGGCTACGTATAAGCACCGGTCAGCAAGTGACATTTAATTACACGGTCCAGTCCTATTGTGACCTCCGCCTATGTTTGTCGTCAACGTGCAGAAACAATTCATCTACGGCAAGTGGCAACACTGGCAGTGGACGATCTATAATGCGATAGGTCGGGTGATTGGAGGGGGGGGGGGGGGGGGGCGGATGCGCAAAACAATTCAGTTGTTGTCTGAATGCGTAAACGGAGAGACTTATTTCACGTACAAAATGCATGAAGAACGGATTTTGGGTCAAGGGTGGAGGTACTTCCGAAGACACAATTTATGAACTGTTCGTGTGCCGCCGTCATTGATGTATACAGCGCATGGCAAAGTGGCGCTGTGGTGTACAACAGGGCATAAATGACAGGATCGACGGCTGCGAAGATGTTTACAGGCGAACTGACGTGCAGCTGTTAAGGAAGTGACCGATCAGGAGGACCGAGGGGCTACAAACACTGTCTCCCCAGCAACAGTTCAGCGAACGCTAGTGCTTGTGAGGCTCTGCAGATGGCGGCAGGTTCGTGAGCCCAACCTGACTGACGCTCATCGGCGATAAAGTCTGGAAGTTTCACTCCACTACCGCAACTGGGCGTCGACTGAGGGTTGACAGATCACCTTTTCAGATGAGTGACGTTCCATACTCCTTCGAACAGATGGCATCAGGCGTGAACGGCGTGGAACGTCTGGGAACAAACACCCAGCAATAATCGTCGGAAGGTTGGCTGGTTGGTTGTTTGACGGAAGAGACCAAACTGCGAGGTCATCGGTCTCATCGGATTAGGGAAGGACGGGGAAGGAAGCCGGCCGTGCCCTTTCAAAGGAACCATCCCGGCATTTGCCTGGAGTGATTTAGGGAAATCACGGAAAACCTAAATCAATCGTCGGATGCGTCCAGGCCACAGGAGTGAGCGTCATGGGGAATGTTTCTGTGGCATTCCCAGGGCGATATCTTCATTCCGGAAAGCACAATGGATCCATCCCTAGATGCAGTTTGCTTTTCTACTACCAGGTGTTGGACCTCACTCAGTGTAACTGAGTCGTTCGAAGAGCACCGTGATGAGTTACCGTATTCACAGGACTGCCAAACTCCACGGATTTAAATCCAGTCGAGAATTTGTGAGACGGTTCGCGCCATGGCTCGTCAACCCGAAGTCCTGGTGATGGCACTTGGCTCGACATGGCTCCGCATCTCTGTCGGTACCATTCAGAACCCGAGGAAAATGTGAAACGACTTCTGTTGTGTTGGCTGAAGAGTCAACACCGTATTACTAGAGGAGGCCGAAATGCACGCGTTTTAGCTCACGCAGGCTGGCGTGAGGAGGGAAGAACTATACTGACTTGAGGTCTGGAACATGACAAGGAATGAGAATTCAGAAAGCGGACGTAATTAGTTTCATACTTAACTTTAATCCATTAATGATGAACGTCGCTCTTGACGGTACATGATTCACAATATTATCTGTTCAAAATAGTAACTTAATATGGCGGCTTGCTAGGTCGTAGTAAATGACATAGCTGAACGCTATGCTAAACTGTCGTCTCTGGAAATGAGGACATATTTAGTCAGTGAACCGTCGCTAGCAAAGTCGGCTGTACAACTGGGACGAGTGCTAGGGAGTCTCTCTAGACTAGACCTGCCGTGTGGCGGCGCTCGGTCACTGATAGTGGCGACACGCGGGTCCGACGTATACTAACGGACCGCGGCCCATTTAAAGGCTACCACCTAACAAGTGTGGTGGTTGGCGGTGACATCACAACTTCTGTTATTTTCTGCATACGTTAATGATGTGGCGTTCAGGGTGAGCGGCGATCTGTGGCTGTTTGCTGATGATGCTGTGGTGTACTGGAAGGCGTTGTCATTGAGTGACTGTAGGAGGATTCAAGGTTACTTCGACAAAATATCTACTTGGTGTGCTTAATGGCAGCTACCTCTATATGTAGAAAAATATAACTTAATGCAGATTTGTAGGAAAAGCAAAGCCGTAATGTTCGAATAAAGGATTAGTAATGTCCTGTTTGACACAGTCACATCGTTTAAATATTTGGGCCTAACGCTGAAAAGCGATGTCAAATGCAATGAGCATGTGACGATTGTGGTAGGGAAGTTGAATGGTCAACTTCGGTTTATTGGAACGATTCTGGAAAAATGTGATTCACCTGTAAAGGATACCGCATATAGGACACAAGTGCTCCTAATTCTTGAGTACTGCTCGAGTGTTTGGGACCCGTACCAGGAAGACAACCAAGCAAATCAGAGGAGGGCTGCTATATTTCTTATCGGTAGGTTCGAAACCACGCAAGTATTACGGAAATGCTTCGGAAACTCAAATGGGAATCCCTGGAAGGAAGGCGACTTTCGAGAAACTACACTGAGAAAATTTAGAGAATCGGCATCTGAAGGTAACTGCAGAAAGATTCTGCAGCCACCAGCATACATTTCGCATAAGACCACAAAGATAAAATAAAAAATTATGGCACATACGGAGGCATATAGACATTTTTCCATCGGTCTATAGGCGAGTGGGCGGCCGCTGTGGTCGAGCGGCTCTAGGCGCCTCACTCTGGAACCGCGCGACCGCTACGGTCGTGGGTTAGAATCCTGCCTCGGGCATGGATGTGTGTGATGTCCTTAGATTAGCTAGGTTTAAGTAGTTCTAGGTTCTAGGGGACTGATGACCTCAGATGTTAAGTCCCATAGTGCTCAGAGCCATTTTAAACCATTTTATAGGCGAGTGGAACAGGAGGGGAAATGACTATTGGTGGTAGAGGGCACCGTACAGTGGCTTGCAGAGTATGTATGTAGATGCAGATGAAGATGCAGACTCTCTTCCTGCACGTCTCGCAGCGTGCCGCGATGCAAAAGGCGGTTACTCGGGCTTCTGACGGGTGGTCACATTAGTATGACCAGACAGTGCACAGCAGATCGTACGGAAAACGACGCCTGTTTGAGAGATCCTTAATTTGTCGGTGCTTTGGAACAGCGTATACTTACAGCATGGAGGCAGGTGTACTAGAGAAACTGCGAAAACACTGGGATAGAAATGCAAAACGCGTAATCCATCGAGGTGCCTCCCAAGTTCTCCTTGTTATGTCCGGACGTTGCTCTTCACGTAGCAGAAACACCTGGTTCACTCATGGGAGTGCGCCACAACGTGACGTAAACCACTCGACCAGCGTCATCTCCCGCGTCCCGTCTGGGGAAGGCTCAAGTAAGGACTACAGGCAGCAGTGCGGGTCTGCATTAAACCAGCAACCTGTTACCTAGCGTGGTGATTGAGGCTCTGATAAGGCCCTGGACTTGCATTCTGGAGTATCTAGATGTCGGATTCCTGTGGTTTCCCGAAAGGGCTTAGTGAAAATATAGAGTCGATTCCTGAAAGGACAAGGCCGATTTCGTTTCCACCGCTCCCCAGCAGGAAATGGTACCCCGTCCCAAATATGTTCGTCGGCAGGTCGTTAAGCGCTACTCTTACTACCATCCAGTACATTACAGCTGTGCCAAAGCACTGCCCTTGGTGGTCTCCAATAAAATAGCACTCCGTCTTCAGGCCACAAGTGGCCCATCGGGACCATCTGACCGCCGTGTCATCCTCAGGTGAGTATGCGGATAGGAGCGGCGTGTGGTCAGCACACAGCTCTTCCGGTCGTTACGATAGTTTTCTTTGACCGGAGCCGCTACTATTCGGTCGAGTTGCTCCTCCATTGGCATCACGAGACTGAGTGCACCCCGAAAAATGGCAACAGCGCATGGCGGTCCGAATGGTCACCCATCCAAGTGCCGGCCACGCCCGACAGCGCTTAACTTCACTGATCTGACAGGAACCGGTATATCCACTGTGGCAAGGACGCTGCCTGCCATAAAATAGCATACAATTAAACACTCGTAGTCAAATACACCTATTCTAGTAGATCGAAACCTTACCTACGCCCCTCTCCCTTCCCTCCTTCTGTAATGGGCTAAGCAAATGACCTTCATCGCCTGAGTCTAATCGAATGATTACCGAAATAATAACTGATTAGCGGAGAAGGTGTGCAACAAGCTACTTCTACAAATGACTTACTCAACTTCCGATTTAAGAAAGTGTTGAATCATCATTGTAAAGTAGTGCGAAGCACACGAAACAGTCAACAAAAAATACCACAAAGTTGTGAGTAACGTGCAGCAGATTAGTGGTTATTACTTTGTATTTACGAAATAGCAAAGAGATTTGTGAAGTCTGGCTATAAATTATCAAAGAAAGGCAAATGTAGAAAAAGATCGAAATATTGTTACGAAACTGGCTAATAGATGAAGTATCTCCATTTGTAATCGAAACTATGTAGCGTCCCAGTAATGTTTACTTGCACAGGTAAAATTCATTAAGATGACAAATATAGGATTTGAGTGCTTTCAATACCACTGGTGTGCAAACCTTAAAGACGAAACTAATTCGGTGAAAGCTGAACCGTAGAAACAACTGCTACATTGTGGTACAGAAAGTAATTAAAATACACTACTGGCCATTAAAATTGCTACACCAAGAAGAAATGCAGATGATAAACGGGTATTCATTGGACAAACATATTATACTAGAACTGACATGTGATTACATTTTCACGCAATTTGGGTGCATAGATCCTGAGAAATCAGTACCCAGAACAACCACCTCTGGCAGTAATAATGGCCTTGATACGCCTGGGAATTGAGTCAAACAGAGCTTGGATGGCGTGTACAGGTACAGCTGCCCATGCAGCTTCAACACGATACCACAGTTCATCAAGAGTAGTGACTGCCATATTGTGAGGAGCCAATTGCTCGGCCACCATTGACCAAACGTTTTCAGTTGGTGAGAGATCTGAAGAATGTGCTGGCCAAGACAGCAGTCGAACATTTTCTGTATCCAGAAAGACCCGTACAGGACCTGCAACTTGCAACGTGCATTATACTGCTCAAATGTAGAGTTTCACAGGGATCGAATGAAGGGTAGAGCCACGGGTCGTAACACATCTAAAATTTAACGTCCACTGTTCAAAGTGCCGTCAATGCGAACAAGAGGTGACCGAGGCGTGTAACCAATGGCACCCCATACCATCATGCCAGTATGGCGATGACGAATACACGCTTCCAATGTGCGTTCACCGCGATGTCGCCAAACACGGATGCGACCATCGTGATGCTGTAAACAGAACCTGTATTCATCCGAAAAAGTGACGTTTTGCCATTCGTGCACCCAGGTTCGTCGTTGAGTACACCATCGCAGCTCGCCTGTGATGCAGCGTCAAGGGTAACCGCAGCCATGGTCTCCGAGCTGATAGCCCATGCTGCTGCAAACGTCGTCAAACTGTTCGTGCAGATGGTTGTTGTCTTGCTAACGTCCGCATCTGTTGACGCAGGGATCGAGACGTAGCTGCACGATTCGTTGCAGCAATGCGGATAAGATGTCTGCGGATAAGATGTCGACTGCTAGTGATACGAGGCCGTTGGGATCCAGCACGGCGTTCCGTATTGCCCTCCTGAACTCACCGATTCCATATTCCGCTAACAGTCATTGGATCTCGATCAATGCGAGCAGCAATGTCACGATACGATAAACCGCAATCGCGATAGGCTACAATCCGACCTTTATCAAAGTCGGAAACGTGATGGTACACATTTCTCCTCCTCACACAAGGCATCACAAGAACGTTTCACTAGGCAACGCCGGTGAACTGCTGTTTGTGTATGAGAAATCGGTTGGAAACTTTCCTCATGTCATCACGTTGTAGGTGTCGCCACCGGCGCCAACCTTGTGTGAATGCTCTGAAAAGCTAATCATTTGCATATCACAGCATCTTCCTCCCGTCGGGTCCACAGCTCGTGGTCGTGCGGTAGCGTTCTCGCTTCCCACGTCCGGATTCCCGGGTTCGATTCCCGGCGGGGTCAGGGATTTTCTCTGCCCCATGGTGTTGTGTGATGTCCTTAGGTTAGTTAGGTTTAAGTAGTTCCAAGTTCTAGGGGACTGATGACCATAGCTGTTAAGTCCCATAGTGCTCAGAGCCATTTCAAACATTTCTTCCCGTCGGTTAAATTTCGCGTCTGTAGCACGTCATCTTCGTGGTGTAGCAATTTTAATGGTCAGTAGTGTAATACGCAATGAATCGAACAGACATGACACACTTTTTCGAAGACAGTAATTACGATGGTCCCGTGGACATCACAAAAGGCGGGGCTGGGATGTGCAGTCACTATGGACTGTGCAACGCTCGTCCGTGCTGGGCACAACGTCGCTGAGGAGTTCCTACGGTAGGACGTTTCGTTCCTCCTGACAGCTGCAGGATTGTCTTTGGTGCGTGTGGACGTACCGCAGTACGTCTCCCGAACGCATCCCACTCGTGCTCCCTGTGGTTTAAACCGGTGGAACGAGCAGGCCAGCGCATTCGCCGAATACTGTCGCTTTCCATGAGCTACTCCAGCTGCGCTATTCGATGTGGTCGGGCACTGTCTTCTATAAAAATGAAGTCAGGGCCGAGTGCTGCCCTGTATCGACGCACATGCAGAACGACTGCGGAGTCAGACCGGCGAGTGTACCGTGATCAAAGGCCTAGGTGTCAGTACACCCGTGCCGTTCTTACTGGAGCACTTCGGTTAACTGCATAAAATTTCGGGGCCGGCACTTGATGTTAATTCGATGTTAATTCATCTGCACACATGTCCGTCCCACTGTGCTTCCTGAAATACGCCTTCGCTATACAATGACCAACGTCTCATCGTGTATCAGAGACATACACACATCCGTTCTGCGCTGTGGCTGGTACTGCAGTTCCCTAACGAGGCGAGGGACAAAGGCGCTGCACCCGTCACCCTTTAATCTCTGACAGATACAAGAAAAAAAGCCTAACTTTCCCTCGCATTTCCCTACTGAGATAGCTTAATATTCATTTACATAGAATTACATAGGTTGTAAAAAATGATTTTGCGAGGGTGAGTCAAATGAAAACCTTAAATTTGTAATAACAACTCGAAATTTCGCGGTCTTATCCTGTATGCTGGTAAGCGTGCAACAAACAGCTTGCTGGATGGCCTGTAGGTGGTAGCATAGTGCAGATGCACACATACCGTCGCAGTATCAGTATAAAGATGGCCGCCCCATTAGCGACCTGCACCAGGGATGAACAGCGTTCTGTTATACGGTTTTTGCGTAGTGAAGGTGTGAAACCTATTGAAATTCATCGACGAATGAAGGTTCAGTACGGTGATGCATGTTTGTCACAGCAGCAAGTCTATGAGTGGAGTAAGAAGTTCGCAAATGATACGACTCCAGTGGAAGATGCTCCTCGTACAGCTCAGGCACAAAGAGTTGTGACTCCACAGAACATTGCAGTAGTTGAAGCCATAGTGAAGAAAACCCCCGAGTGGCGCTGAATGGCATTGTAGCACGTTTACAGATTAGTCATGGATCAGCATACCACATTGTGCATGATGTGCTCCAGTTTCACAAAGTGTCTGCAAGATGGTGCCACGGTAGTTGACTCCTGAAATGAGAGAACGACGTGTTGATACTTGTGAAGACCTTCTTCGGCGCTTTGAACGAGAAGGTGATGGCTTCCTTGCAAGAATCGTTACTGGGGGCGAAAACAGGGTTCACTTCCACCAACCGGAAACAAAGAGAGCGAGCAAGGAATGGCGCCATTCCTCATCGGCAAGTGATTTCCATATGTTTGGACCACTCAAAGACGCATTGGGAGGAAAGAAGTTCCGTTCTGATGAAGAGGTACGCCACGAGCTGCATGAGTGATTGCGCCGACTACCAAAAGAATATTTTTCTAAAGGAATTTATGCACTTTGTAAGCGCTGGAGGACTTGCTTTGAGCGTGGGGGAGATTATGTTGAATAGTGATACAGCTTTGTACCACTTCTGCACAATAAATAATATTTAATAAAATATTTAAGGTTTTGACTCACCATCGTATAATGACTTACAGGTGTGAAAATTACCGAACTATCAGTTTAGTAAGTCAAAAATACTAATGCTTACAGAAGAATGGAAAACCTGGTAGGCCCGACCTCGGCGAAGACCAATTTGGAACACGCGAGGCAGTACTGACTCTACGAGTTATCTCAGAAGATAGGTTAAGGAAAGGCAAATCTACGTTTATAGTATTTGTAGACTCAGTGAAAGTTTTTAACAACGTTGATTGAAATACGCTCTTTGCAATTCTGAGGTAGCAGCGGTAAAATACAGGGAGGGAAAGGCTATTAACAACTTCTATAGAAATCGGACGGTAGCTATAAAAGTCGACAGGCATGAAAGGGAAACAATGGTTGAGAAGGGAGTGATGCAGGGTTGTAGCCTATTGTGCACGTTATTCAATCTGAACACTGAGCAATCACTAATGGAAACAAAAGAAAATTTTGAAGTAGGAATTAAAGTCAGCGAAAAGAAATAAAAACTTTGACGTTTGCCGATGACGGCGTAATTCTTCCAGAGACAAGAAAGGACTTCGAAGAGTAGTTGAACGGAATGGGCAGTGTCTTGAAAGGTGGATATAAGGTGAACATCGTCAAAAGCAAAACAAAGGTAATGGAATGTACTTGAATTAAATCAGATGATGATGAAGGAACTAGTTTAGGAAACTAGGCACTTGAAGTGGTAGATGAGTTTTGCTATTTGAACAGCAAATTAATTGGTGATGGCCGATACAGAGATGGTATAAAAAGTAGACGCAATGGTAAGAAAAGAAGAGTTTGTAACATCGAGTATAGATTTAAGTAACTTCCTGGCAGATTAAAACTGTGTGCCGTACCGAGACTCGAACTCGGGACCTTTGCGTTTCGCAGGCAAGTGCTCTACCAACTGAGCTCCCCAAGCACGACTCACGACCCGTCCTCACAGCTTTAATTCCACCATTACCTCGTCTCCTACCTTCCAAACTTCACAGAAGCTCTCCTGCGGGAGCTGGATGTAGGAGACAAGGTACTGGCGGAATTAAAGCTGTGAGGACGGGTCGTGAGTCGTGCTTGGGTAGCTCAGTTTGTAGAGCACTTGCCCGCGAAACACAAAGGTCCCGAGTTCTAGTCTCGGTCCGGCACACAGTTTAAATCTGCCAGGAAGTTTCATATCAGCGCACACTGCGCTGCAGAGTGAAAATCTCATTCTATAGATTTAAGTGTTGGGAAGTCATTTGTATGCTATTTGTATTGAGTACGGAAGTGAAACATGGACGATAAATAGTTTAGACAAGAAGAGAATATAAGCTACTGAAATAAGCTGTTGCAGAAGAAAGCTGAAGATTATGTGGGTAAGTGATGAAGTATTGAACAGAACTGGGGAGAAATTATATGTGTGTCATAACCCTACTAGAAGAAGGGATCGGTTGATGCGACACATTCTAAGACATCAAGGGATCACCAATTTTCATTGGGAAGTAAAAATCGTAAAGGGAGATCAAGAGATGTATAAAGTAAGCAGATTTAGAAGCATGTAAGTTGCCGTAGTTATTCGGAGATGAAGAGGCTTGCACAGGATAGAGTAGCATGGAGAGCTACATCCGACTACTCTTTGTACTGAAGACAATAAAAATATAATTAGATTGCACTTCAAAAACAATATTGAGGAAAGACGCGTTATATCTCTTTGTGCTGAAGACAATAAAAATATAATTAGATTGCACTTCAAAAACAATATTGAGGAAAGACTCGTTATATCTGTGTTATAGTATTACAGGACATACGGAGAATTTCACCGAGCAGCCTTTTTGCTCGATTTTTCGTTCGCTTTCCACGAAGCATAGTCACTTGATGAAACCGCAGGAAATTTTCCCGTCAAGAGTTGCACCACATCAGTAAACGCAGATTCCAGGGTGTCGTTTCTGGAAGAAGCAAAAAAACCGGATGAAGGGTTTGTGCTGCAACAGACGTGTAATGAAATGGTGAAATGTGTGGAGTAATGTGACTGTAGGGCGATGGCGAGGTCATTGGGGACCGCATGCGGAAATCCCCGGCGCGTCTGCAGACAAAGCGGCGACGCCTGGAGCAGCAGGAATGCTCGAGGCGTGTCCACCAGCCACCCAGCCAGCGGCGCTTACGTCAGCGAGCGGAGAGCCAGGGTAGGCCGGTGGCGGCGATAGGTTTTGTCGGGACGCTCGTAACAGCTTCTCACTCATTTGTTTCAAATCGTTGGGTAAGGTACCGTCTTCATCTAGATCGTACACAAAATGTACCTGACCTAATTAGTCGCAAGCAGTCATCTTCCGTACAGCACTCGGAGATACACTAATGAGCCAAAACAGGACGGCCGCACACCTAATCCCGTGTTGCATAGTGCAGATGCACACATACCGTCGCTGTATCAGTATAAAGATGGCCGCCCCATTAGCGACCTGCACCAGGGAAGAACAGCGTTCTGATATTCGGTTTTTGCGTAGTGAAGGTGTGAAACCTATTGAAATTCATCGACGAATGAAGGTTCAGTACGGTGATGCATGTTTGTCACAGCAGCAAGTCTATGAGTGGAGTAAGAAGTTCGCCTAGGGGACGCAGTACAATAGCTGTGCGGCGCGCCATCGCCTTGATAAGTCCTTAATGGTTCCCAGAGGTATGTGACACCAGAGGGCTACGCACAGGTCGCGTAATTTCCGTGAACTAGAGGCCGCTGCTCGATGGACGCGTCATATGAAGTGGTTTCTGTGGCTAAGATATCAACGTCAGTTCACTATCGTGCTCTCCAAGCCACTACAGCACGATTCTGTCCTTGTGACACAGACGGTTATCCTCGGCCAACACATCGAGCAAGAAGAGATCAAACTTCCTGGCAGATTAAAACTGTGTGCCGGACCGAGACTCGAACTCGGGACCTTTGCCTTTCGCGGGCAAGTGCTCTACCAACTGAGCTACCCAAACACGAACCACGACCCGTCCTCACAGCCTTACTTCTGCCAGTACTTCGTCTCCTATCTTCCAAACTTTACAGAAGCTCTCCTTGCAGAACTAGCACTCCTGAAAGAAAGGATATTGCGGAGAGCTTCTGTAAAGTTCGTACTTGGGTACTTGGGTAGCTCAGGTGGTAGAGCACTTGCCCGCGAAAGGGAAAGGTCCCGAGTTCGAGTTTCGGTCCGGCACACAGTTTTAATCTGCCAGGAAGTTTCATATCAGCGCACAATCCGCTGTAGAGTGAAAATTTCATTCAAGAAGAGATCAGATGGTCCGCAAAAATTTTCACAGATGTCATTGTGCCTTAGATTTGTATCACAGGTTTCACGGAAGTTCGGCTGAATGTTCTTCACAGCATGATGCTCCTGATATGTTTCCGTGGCGCAGTGCGAGGATCGAGCAGTCCTTAGCCTAGATAACAACGATTTGGATGCGACCGTCGACGTAGCGTAACAAGAAATGTGATTCATCCGACCACATGACACGTTCCCGTTGATACGCGATCCAGTCCCGATGATCCCAGGCGCAGTGCAGTCGTAATGGATGATACCGTTCGCCGGCAGGAGTGGCCGAGCCGTTCTAGGCACTTGTCTGGAACCGCGCGACCGCTACGGTCGCAGGTTCGAATCCTGCCTCGGGCATGGATGTGTGTGATGTCCTTAGGTTAGTTAGGTTTAAGTAGTTCTAACTTCTAGGGAGAGACGGGTCATATACAATACGTACAGCAGCCAAGAGGGAATAATAAGAGTGGACGATCAAGAACGAAGTGCTCGTATTAAGAAGGGTGTAAGACAAGGCTGTAGCCTTTCACCCCTACTCTTCAATCTGTGCATCGAGGAAGCAATGATGGAAATAAAAGAAAGATTCAGGAGTGGAATTAAAATACAAGGTGAAAGGATATCAATGATACGATTCGCTGATGACATTGCTATCCTGAGTGAAAGTGAAGAAGAATTAAATGATCTGCTGAACGGAATGAACAGTCTAATGAGTACACAGTATGGTTTGAGAGTAAATCGGAGATAGACGAAGGTAATGAGAAGTAGTAGAAATAAGAACAGCGAGAAACTTAACATCAGGATTGATGGTCACGAAGTCAATGAAGTTAAGGAATTCTGCTACCTAGGCAGTAAAATAACCAATGACGGACGGAGCAAGGAGGACATCAAAAGCAGACTCGCTACGGCAAAAAAGGCATTTCTGGCCAAGAGAAGTCTACTAATATCAAATACCGGCCTTAATTTGAGGAAGAAATTTCTGGGGATGTACGTCTGGAGTACAGCATTGTATGGTAGTGAAACATGGACTGTGGGAAAACCGGAACAGAAGAGAATCGAAGCATTTGAGATGTGGTGCTGTAGACGAATGTTGAAAATTAGGTGGACTGATAAGGTAAGGAATGAGGAGGTTCTACGCAGAATCGGAGAGGAAAGGAATATGTGGAAAACACTGATAAGGAGAAGGGACAGGATGACAGGACATCTGCTAAGACATGAGGGAATGACTTCTATGGTACTAGAGGGAGCTGTAGAGGGCAAAAACTGTAGAGGAAGATAGAGATTGGAATATGTCAAGCAAATAATTGAGGACGTAGGTTGCAAGTGCTACTCTGAGATGGAGAGGTGAGCACAGGAAAGGAATTCGTGGCGGGCCGCATCAAACCAGTCAGTAGCCTGATGACAAAAAAAAAAAAAAAAAAAAAAAAAAAAAAAAAAAAAAAAAAAAAAAAACCTTCTAGGGGACTCATGACCTCAGATGTTAAATCCGATAGTTCTCAGAGCATTTTGAACCATTTCTGATGATATCGTTGGGTCAACGACTCAACGTCAACATGAAAGCGTTGCCAGCTGCAGATACCCGTGTTCAAGAACGTACTCCCAACAGTATACTCTGAAACACACTCACCTGCACCAGCATTATACCATGTCGTCAGATATGCCACAGATTGCCACATAGCCTGCTTCACACAGCGGTTACGCCTCCAGCCTCCAGGTTTTCAGACGATGCGAAGCCAGGCAGACTTTCTCTTTGTACCATTATTGGTGGACCCAGGTTAGTGCCATGCACTGCCACAGATACAATGTTAAAACAAAGTTCTCATCCTCGAATTGACACACAAGTCCTCCTATGCCAATAGTTAAGCTCTGCAGCAACCTGCTTTCAAATGACAGGCAGGCCAATTGGATCACAAGTCAATCCCCGCAGAAATCCACCCGTTTTCCAAACACACATCGAAGCACTAGAGTGTTAAATGGGCACCGTAAATAGTCGTTACTCTCATCAACCGCTTTCTACCATCTCTGCCATAGGGAAAACAGGATAAATGTCTAATGTTAAGCCGGACAAAAATACACGTAAAAACACCACAAGTTTTGTCTTCCGTAATACCTCGCCAAGTCCATTTCGTTGTTATTAAACGCTACCCCCAGGTAGCTGATGTCTCCATATTGTGATACGAGACCCCACCCCTGTCCACATAGCAGGTGTTAGCTTATACAGTCGCACCGTATTTCACAATAACCGGTCAACAGTGGAACCCTTTACAGCCATGCACAGGAAAAGCACTTGCCAACTCCTGCAGTTTTCCGCACCAGAACAAGAACTGTATTGCAGTGAACACACAGTGTGTCATGGGGCGATCACTCTGTTGTAGAAAGAATTCAAAAGCCAAAATCGCTTAAATATTATTTACTAGATGACCGGTTTCAACACACTAAACGTGCCATCATTACACTACATACATTACTATTAGTACAGTACCACATACCTGAATGTAGCTTAACATGTACAAATCATTTGTATATGCCGATACATGAGGCAGGCAAGCTGATACAAAATCATTGTCGCAGAAATAAAAATTAAAAAACAACTGCTCTCATGGTCATACTATTTCATCAGACGTATAAAACCGAAGTCACAAGATAAAACTGTTTGTCACATGACCGCAGCTCGACTAACGACGGTCGGCCTCACACTGCCCTCTTCCCCGCCGGTTTGCCTGCTGCGAGTCTAGCGGTTCACAACCGGCCACTAGATAGCGCTGTCCCAGTAGTGCACACACAGTCCCACGGTATAACCACTCATTACTACTGCAATACAACTTTACTATTATTGCTCATCAAATACCCATGCACTTTCGCATACACTTCCTGTACATATTATACCTGCTATGCATACTGTATATAGTATAAAGTATGGCACAAAAAGAGAAAAAAATGACCAATAAGCTGTATTGATCGCTGGCGACCACTCGCTCCCAACTTCATCCTTCGCACCACAGACACCACCGCCCCCTGTCCTACGCTCGCGGGGACTACCGGTTCACTGCCGAATTCGCGAGCTCCAGAACTGTTTCACGAAATTATTTCAACATTCCGACCCTTTAGTTAAATATCCTCAGCAACAGAATTTAGATGTTTCATGCGGCCACTTCGTGCTGACGCTCGTAGTACCTGCTGAATGTAGGTCTTACTACCAACTCTTTCGTTTCCAAAAGGTCTTAAGAAATAGCAGTTCGTCTTGTGCAAGTGGCTCGCAATTGAAAATAGAAGGGTCTCTTTCGTCAGGTCAGCGGTGGACCGGTTGGCTGCCTCCAGGTTTAGGAATAGACTCTCACACCCAGGAAGCTGGAAATCCGGCGCTGCTGTTCGCAATAGCGACCAACGCTCGGCGGCTGGCGCGTTTTAACAAACGTCGACATACTTCGTACAGCATCATTGGATAAATCATCAAAATAAGGATCACGGACAACTTTATCAATCTTGACTGTGGTTGCATTCTTAGGTATGCTTCGGAACCAGCATTGAGCCCGGTTAAGGAGAACCCACTCAGCAAGCACAAACAGCTGCCAAGGCGGGCGTAGTGCCGACTTCCTTTTTTTTCCTACTTTTTCACGCCTTCTCAAATGCTGATCATTGTTTATGGTGCTTTTTTCAACCCGTGTTTAAGAATTTCGTTCTGTACCATCATCTGTTGGGTTTTATCGCCTGCTGGTCTGCTCTTATCCTTTCGACCGTGTACCCCACTCTTTTACTTTTTGCCTTCACCCACGGCAGTCGGGTGCGGATCGCCACAGCCGCCGACGCGTGTCCTCGGCCGCAGACCGCGAACGGTGTGGCCGCATCGGAGGGAGGGGGGGGGGGCGTTGGGGGGGGGGGGGGGACATTCTTAAGCTGGGCGTCAGGTCGTTAGCGCATCTGGCACGACGGCGATGTGTCCCACCGCCAAAATTTCTGACCGCTGGACACTATGAAGCGGCAGTACAACCGTGATCCGTGCGATCAGTAGGCTAATGCATACGTGATGTACAGCTGCTTGTTCCTACACCTACACACAGGAACCTTACAGAGTGCGGAGGAGTGTACTTTGCGCGTACCACCGTTATTTCTGTCCGTCCATTCGCGAATGATGCGTGGTAACTTGTATTGTCCATAAACTTCCATATGAGCTCTAATATTTCTCTGATTTTCTCGTTGCGTTAATTTCGCAACATTTATGTGGACTGTGTAATATACTGCTCGTCTGTCCTTGGAAAGTAAGATCTCGTAATTTCAACAATAAACTTCTCTGCCACTGAATTTTTTTGAGCATTTCCGTAACGTGCTCACGCATACTAAAAGTTCCAGTCACGAAACGCGCTGTTCATGAATGCGTTGTGTCCCTTCTTTCAGACAAGTCAGAAAGAACAGACTCCACGAATTCATATAACTGATACGCATATCTGGGTAATGGATCCACGTTCTTCAGTGCGGAAGCACAAATACGTCAAGGCAGCGAACACGGAATCAATGAACATGGACTACGGATAGGTGGCGCAAGGTGGAAACGTGGATCGGCCGTGAGGCGTGCCGAGATAATCCGCGTACTTGCGACAACACCGTGTTCCGGATGGCGCTGTGGTTCACGCACCTGCGTACTTCACAGGTGATCCTGGGTTCGAATCCGGGGCCGGTATACATTTTTCACTCGTCGCCGTTGATACGCTTAATGTCCCGCTGCAGCTGACAGCAGTGATCCACTTGTCCCTGTCTCTGCCGTTAATCCAACTTGGTAAAGGTTTCAAACGGACGAGGAAACTCAAGTATCGCTCGAACGACTGTTTTGTAAGGTAGCCTACCTCCTCCGTCGAGAGACTACACTTTCCGAGGGTTAGGTTATTTTTTTTTTTTTTTTTTTGGGCTCCGCCGGCCGCCGTGGCCGAGAGGTTCGAGGCGCTTAAGTCCGGAACCGCGCGACCAGTACGGTCGCAGGTTCGAATCCTGCCTCGGGCATGAATGTGTGTGATGTCCGTAGGTTAGTTAGGTTTAAGTAGTTCTAAGTTCTAGGGGACAGTTTCAGAGAAAATTGAAATATTTCCCCGCACTTTGTAAATCAGGTGTCAAAAAGTTCACCTCTGCACGGCGTAGGCATTTTGATTAACAAAAGTTGCATTGATATGATACTTGATTTTTAAAATGGCTTCATTCGAAAGAAGTACTCAGTTCAGGACATTTCGAGAGCAGAAGACACTAGCAAGGCAAATAAGGTATCAATAACATCATGTCTTCTGAACAAAACGAAAATAGAAAAAACAATAAAGAAATAAATAAAGAAAAACAGATTAGAGAAATATCTGATGCGCATGTAAATTATGCTCGGTATCATGGACAGTGAATGAGGTGCGTCAAATTTTTCTCTAATTTATATTATTTCGTACCTTTACTCAAATTTTTTTAAACTTTTTGAATTTTACGTTTCGCTTACTTTCCAAGTCCTGTCGTATGCGTAACCACATATATTTAATGGAAGAGAGTACTTTCAGTCGTTGCTCAACAATTCTTCGTACAATGATGGGCATTTCTGAATGTTTATACTCATTACAATACATTTGTTCATATTGAGCACCATCTAGCAATCCCTGAACTACGCATCAGTACTCTGCATGTCTTCCTGAGTTTGGCATCAATTTTCTTGCGTAGCAACGTCTCTGCATACAACAGCACTATCTTGTGGAGATTACGACTTTATCAACTAAATTATTTATCCTATAACATTGCCTTGCGTTTCAACCGGATTTACTTTTCGGTCTGAAGAATGAAAGACTGTATTGTTTACCAGGAACCCTTCAGTCCAGTCATAGCGCCTACACTAGATCAAAAGTATCCACATCCCTCCAAAAACATACGCTTTTCTTATTAGGTGCTCTGTGCTGCCACCCACTGCCAGGGACTCCAAATCAGCGACCTCAGTAGTCATCCGACATCGTGAGAGAGCAGAATGGGGCGCTCCGCGGAACTCACGGATTTAGAACGTGGTCAGGTGATTGGGTCTCACTTGTCATACATCTGTACGCGAGATTTCACGCTCCAAAACATCCCTAGGTTCACTGTTTCCGATGTGATAATGAAGTGGAAACGAGAAGGGAGACGTACAGCACAAAACCGTACAGGCCGACCTCGTCTGTTGACTGACACACATTGCCGACAGTTAAAGAGGGTAGTAATATGTAATAGGCAGACATCTATACAGACCATCACACAGGAATTCCAAACTGCTTCAGTATCCACTGCAAGTACTATGACAGTTAGGCAGGAGGTGAGGAAACTTGGTCTTCATGGTCGAGCGGCTGCTCTTAAGCCACACATCACGCCAGTAAATGCCAAACGACGCCTCGCTTGGTGTAAGGAGCGTAAACATTGGACGATTGAACAGTGGAGAAACGTTGTGTGGAGTGACGAATCACGGTACACAATGTGGCGATCCGATGGTAGGGTGTGGGTGTGGCGAATGCCCGGTGAACGTCATCGGTGCCAGCGTGTGTAGTGCCAACAGTAAAATTCGGAAGCTGTGGTGTTATGGTGTGGTCGTGTTTTTCATGAAAGGGGCTTGTACACCATGTTGTTGGCACTATCACAGCACAGGTCTACATTGATGTTTTAAGCGCCATCTTGCTTCCCACTGTTGAAGAGCAATTCGGTGATAGCGATTGAGCACCTGTTCATAATGCACGGCCTGTGGCGGGACTATAACATCCCTGTAATGGACTGGCCTGCACAGAGTCCTGACCTGAATCCTATAGAACACCTTTGGGATGTTTTGGAACGTCGACTTCGCACCAGGCCTCACCGAACGATATCGATACGTTTCGTCAGTGCAGCACTCTGTGAAGAATGGGCTGCCATTCCCCACGAAACCTTCAAGCACCTGACTGAACGTATACCTGCGTGAGTGGAAGCTATCATCAAGGCTAAGGGTGGCCAACACGATACTGAATTCCAGCATTACAAATGGGGGGCGCCACGAACTTGCCAGTCATTTTCAGCCAGGCGTCCGTGTACTTTTGATCACATAGTGTATTTTGTTCACTACGCGGGACTGTACCGAGCGCCTTCTAGAAGTCGACGGACACGGCATGTACCATGGCTCCGCGCCGCTACCTGTTGCCTTCCCAGTTTCGTGGACGAACGCAGCGTTCAGGGTCTCACACGATCCTTGTTTTCGGAATCCGTATTGATTCCTAGAAAAACTATTTTCGGAGTACAGAAATAACGTAATATGCGAGCATAAAATGTGTGGTACTAACTTTTACACCACACTGACGTCAACGTTCGTTTGGCGACCATTTTTGAAAACGGGAATGACATTTTTCTAATCACTGGGAATCCTTCATGCCCTCAGCTTCCTAACGGCGACTGTTTCATATCTCTGCAGAATCGTATATGCATCCAGTCAGGTCTAGTGGCCTTTCCTCTGTAGAGCGATTTGAGTTGCTTTTCTATCCCGTGGTCACTTATTCTGATATTTGTCATTTTGGAGCTCGCGCGACTGTTGAAAGTGTGGTGTCACCGCCAGACACCACACTTGCTAGGTGGTAGCCTTTAAATCGGCCGCGGTCCATTAGTATACGTCGGACCCGCGTGTCGCCACTGTCAGTGATTGCAGACCGAGCGCCGCCACACGGCAGGTCTAGAGAGACGTTCTAGCACTCGTCCCAGTTGTACAGCCGACTTTGCTAGGAAAGGTTCACTGACAAATACGCTCTCATTTGCCGAGACCATAGTTAGCATAGCCTTCAGCTACGTCATTTGCTACGACCTAGCAAGGCGCCGTATTCAACAGATATTTAACTTGTGATGCCTGTACTGTCAGACCGATGTTCTCCAATTATGGATTAAAGTTAAGTATTCTACCAGTTACCTCCTGTTTTGCTAGTCTTATTTCTCTGACCTGTTCCAGACCTCACGCCAGCCTGCGTGAGCTTAAACGCGTGCCTTTCGGCCTCCTCTAGCAACACGGTGTTGGCTCTTCTGCCAACACTTTAGAAAGAAGTAACGGTAGTATGCTCTTCCTCAGTGACAAATATTTGCAGAAAGGAATTTAATATGTCTCCCTTCTCCGTTTCGATACCACTGTCGTCAGCAACTTTCTGTATAGACGTCTTCGATCCGTTTACTGATTTAGCATAAGACCAAAACGTCACAGGATTTTCTGAGAAATTGGTAGTTAGTATACCTGTTCAGAATTCGTTGAAAGCTTCACGCGTGACTTTGCCAACTCTAATTCTGACTGCGTTCAAATACCTTTTGTAAAGGCATCGTCGCTATTACTGTGGAGACCAAGTTGCCACTGCTTTTGCTGTAGGCCGATTTTGTGATTTCGTGAAACGGCTTCTGGTGCAGTATACTGCTAAGAAAATTTCCCCCTGCCACTGTTACACAGCTATGCCTCAGGGTCAGGTAACAGGATAGGAGAACGAAGGTTCTACAACACTCCAACAAATTAGTAACAAATTCGCACAAACGAGTTAAAACGTTTATTCACCTTTGTGTCTTGACGAATAAGAAGTCTGCAAGACTACTTGTAACATAACACAAAAATGGAGGCACTCAATGGCTAGGTGCAAATAAACGTAGTAAAACTTCACAGTACGTAGCAAATGCTCTCTAAACGACGTTTGCAACCTCCCCCTCACTTATCGACCTTAATGACAGTAAAAATTAAACCGCGTGCACCTAATTGAAATTTGGGAAAAGCAATCGTCACCGAAGTTAATTTGTCGGTAAAGAGGAAGGAAAGGGTTACATCTAAATGAAAGGAAAAATGCAAAAGATATATAGATATTTGAGATTTTGGGAAAATTACGGTAGTCAGTCCTACGCACAACTACTATAATAACTGAAAATGGAAGATTAATGCACATATAATTAGCACTAAAAGCGTGGCAAATGAAGGTTGACACGTGTTGTGTGAAAACTGAAGTAATAAATTTCGCTACACTCTGACTTAATTTAGCAATAGAATTAATAAAACCGGAAAATTGAAAGTTAATTTAGTGCCTGAAATTAATAGTGAACTTTGTTTCTGAAGTACTACGAAATTCAATAAAATAAGGTTAGTCTTGGGCTACCTCAACAATCATTTCAAAAGCTACTTGAATCAATGCAATTTAGAAATAAAGGATTTAACTTTGAACTTGAATTAAATGATTCTGAACAATTAACAATAGTAAAATTTAGTACGTGCTAAGCTGAGCTGCAGTCACAGGTAAGCTAAAATATGGTAACAAAACTCAGACTCTTAATTTGTGCTTGTGTAACCTAAATATTCAGCCAGCTATGAATACCTTTACTGAACTTTGAAATTAAAGCAGTGAAATGGAATGATAGTACTTTAATGCTGGCGTCTGAATTTCAACGACACTCGGGTTCATTCCGGAAAAGGAAGGGACCCTGCTTGGTAATGTAATTGGGACAATGAGCAACAAAGGTTCATGCTACGTTGCTGTAATTTTGTGAGGCAAATTGAACAGTTTGAAAATCTGAGGTCTGCCATACAGTTCTAAAAGTTTACGTGCTTCCATTCTTCCTTGTTGGTTGATTGAAGGTTTGAAGTCGTCGATCGGGAAGGTGGCGACAATCACTCATTGTCGGCCGTCGCTGTTGCAGAAGCTGGATGTTGGTGCGCCTTCTTCTCGACACAGTCACCAGGCGAAACGAGCTCTTGATGTGCGACACCGTGTCAAAAACTATCATAGCAAGTCGAGCGCAATTACATGCTGCCAAACCCCGAAAGCTCGGCTACTCGTGGGAGCGTCACACAACACACCTGCTTCACCGCCCTACTACCGCTAGATCCCCTCTGCCCGCGCTCCACGCGGCAGAGTTAACACTACCAAAGATCCTAAACACTTTGGTTCTCCACACGAGCTATCGATGTAGTCGTTCGGTAGCATAGTTTTCCCTAGGCAAGACTCAGCGCAAAAATACAAATAATATTTACAAAACAAACCAATTATACATCGATATATATATATATATATATATATATATATATATATATATAAACAATTACAATATATAAAGACACAGAAGTGTCATATCTTCAGGTAACAAAATAAGGAAAAAAATTTATAGTACAATAGATGGAAATAGGAGGATATGCATTTCCGGCGTTACACGTTCCCTGTCTATGTCAGCCCTGGACGATGACCTATGACCGGGTGGGCGAGAGCTGCTCTTCTATCTTCCCAGTAGACTTCTGCTGTCTGTTGTCGTCCGGTGGATTGTACTCGGCAATTGGCCGAGGCGAAGTCGATGTTTTTATCTTCAGCGCCGCCTGTGGGGCTGGTGGAAATCGCGCAAGTGGTGACTCTCTGTGTCACGGGCACCAGCTCGGACCTTTGCGCCTGTGGTACTTTTGCCGTGGCTGTGTCTTGTTCGGACGACACAGCTTGTGCAAATGAATTTCGTTTCCTTTAAACCTGTAGCCTTCATTCTTCTTCTTCTTGTGATGGTGGAATTCTACAGACTGGTTTGACGCACGCTACCCTGTCCTGTGCAAACCTCTTCATCCTTGCGTAACCACTGAAACCAACATCAATTGGAAGTTGCTTACTGTATCCATCCCTATGTGTCCCTCTACAATTTTCATCCCGCTCCCCCACTGCCACCTCTCTCCACTACCAAACTGTCGATTCCTGAGTGCCTGAGGTTGTGTCCCATGAAGTGATGCCTCCCTTGTCAAGTTGTGCCACAAACTTCCTTTCTATCCAGTTTGATTCGGTGCCCTTCATCAGTTAGTCGATCTACCCGTCCAATCTTCAGCGTTCTTCTGTACCACCACATTTCGAAAGCTTCTTCTTCTGCCTGTATTGTTTATCCCGCACATTTCGCTTCCGTACAGTGCTACACTCCAGACTAATGCATACCGAAAATTCTTCCTAACACTTAAACTTGTACTGCATGTCAATATAGTTCTCATTTCATAAAACCCTTTTATTTCTGTTGCCGTTTTGGACTTGGTATGCTCCTTACTTATATAGCAGAAACAATGTAGTACACTCCTGGAAATGGAAAAAAGAACACATTGACACCGGTGTGTCAGACCCACCATACTTGCTCCGGACACTGCGAGAGGGCTGTACAAGCAATGATCACACGCACGGCACAGCGGACACACCAGGAACCGCGGTGTTGGCCGTCGAATGGCGCTAGCTGCGCAGCATTTGTGCACCGCCGCCGTCAGTGTCAGCCAGTTTGCCGTGGCATACGGAGCTCCATCGCAGTCTTTAACACTGGTAGCATGCCGCGACAGCGTGGACGTGAACCGTATGTGCAGTTGACGGACTTTGAGCGAGGGCGTATAGTGGGCATGCGGGAGGCCAGGTGGACGTACCGCCGAATTGCTCAACACGTGGGGCGTGAGGTCTCCACAGTACATCGATGTTGTCGCCAGTGGTCGGCGGAAGGTGCACGTGCCCGTCGACCTGGGACCGGACCGCAGCGACGCACGGATGCACGCCAAGACCGTAGGATCCTACGCAGTGCCGTAGGGGACCGCACCGCCACTTCCCAGCAAATTAGGGACACTGTTGCTCCTGGGGTATCGGCGAGGACCATTCGCAACCGTCTCCATGAAGCTGGGCTACGGTCCCGCACACCGTTAGGCCGTCTTCCGCTCACGCCCCAACATCGTGCAGCCCGCCTCCAGTGGTGTCGCGACAGGCGTGAATGGAGGGACGAATGGAGACGTGTCGTCTTCAGCGATGAGAGTCGCTTCTGCCTTGGTGCCAATGATGGTCGTATGCGTGTTTGGCGCCGTGCAGGTGAGCGCCACAATCAGGACTGCATACGACCGAGGCACACAGGGCCAACACCCGGCATCATGGTGTGGGGAGCGATCTCCTACACTGGCCGTACACCACTGGTGATCGTCGAGGGGACACTGAATAGTGCACGGTACATCCAAACCGTCATCGAACCCATCGTTCTACCATTCCTAGACCGGCAAGGGAACTTGCTGTTCCAACAGGACAATGCACGTCCGCATGTATCCCGTGCCACCCAACGTGCTCTAGAAGGTGTAAGTCAACTACCCTGGCCAGCAAGATCTCCGGATCTGTCCCCCATTGAGCATGTTTGGGACTGGATGAAGCGTCGTCTCACGCGGTCTGCACGTCCAGCACGAACGCTGGTCCAACTGAGGCGCCAGGTGGAAATGGCATGGCAAGCCGTTCCACAGGACTACACCCAGCATCTCTACGATCGTCTCCATGGGAGAATAGCAGCCTGCATTGCTGCGAAAGGTGGATATACACTGTACTAGTGCCGACATTGTGCATGCTCTGTTGCCTGTGTCTATGTGCCTGTGGTTCTGTCAGTGTGATCATGTGATGTATCTGACCCCAGGAATGTGTCAATAAAGTTTCCCCTTCCTGGGACAATGAATTCACGGTGTTCTTATTTCAATTTCCAGGAGTGTAGTTTTAGCTTCTATTTTCGCATTGGTCTTGTATTACAATATGTGAAATAAAGCGGCAGATGAATATGTACAATACCAAACAGTTACAGACAGTTCAACACGTCAAAACAGCCACTTGACGAAAATCCTTGAATAGTTGTGTCCTGTGACATGGATTGCCGTTGGAAGTGCCAGGCAGCTTTGCTGGTCGTTAGGCGGCGTGAAGAATAATTTCCAAGTATGCTGTCATAGCAGGCCGTACATAAGAAATGAAAACAACTACAAGCGCAAAACAATAGCCGAAATGATGGTTTATAATCTCAAACTTAATATTCCAGTAAGACGTGGACATGAACATAAATTACGGACATAAATGCAGGAATTCACAACAGGTTATCACGTTAGTTTGTATGAATGTAAATTCTCTTCTGGAATCACTCAGCTGCCTCATTTCATGTTATGTTTTACGTATTAGCTTCATCTCCTTTGCTTGCAGTTCACATTCTAATGAAAATGTCTGCTGTAAAGTCTCATTCCCAACAAAAATGAAATGAAAGCTGCGATGAAGACTTTTCTCTTTATCACTGAGTTCCTGAGCACGTAGCAGAACATCTCATACAGGTTGTTGCAGCGGGATTTGTATTGTAACAGTAGTTCGGATGAGTAAATTATCTCCCCTGTTTAGCCGGCCGCGGTGGTCTCGCGGTTCTAGGGGCGCAGTCCGGAACCGCGCGACTGCTACGGTCGCAGGTTCGAATCCTGCCTCGGGCATGGATGTGTGTGATGTCCTTAGGTTAGTTAGGTTTAAGTAGTTCTAAGTTCTAGGGGACTGATGACCACAGCTGTTAAGTCCCATAGTGCTCAGAGCCATTTGAACCATTTCTCCCCTGTTTATTCTGTTTTTGGTTTTGTCATACAATTCTTGTATGTGACACAGCTTTTTCTTCCTGTACAACTTCTACCTTCATTCCCGTCTTCCGCTATCGAGGTCGCTCGCACCGAATCCAGAACTTATGGGTTCCAGCCTGTGGTATCTATATTACTAACCGACTATCCCGGAACCTCGGAACCCGAAACACAGTCTGAGATGCTGGATGCCTATCTAATGGCTTACAGGGCCAACAAAAATTTCGTTTTCAGTATTTGGCATTATAATTGACCGAATTTAAAAATTTAAAGTTGTATCATAATCTGCCATTATGAATGTAATTTTACGTTAGAAGTCGAATACAACAAGATAAGTATTATACAGAATGAGATTTTCACTTTGCAGCGGAGTGTGCGCTGATATGAAATTTTGTAGCAGATTATGTGACGGACCGAGACTCGAACTCGCGACCTTTGTGTTTCTCGGGCAAGTGCTCAAACGAAGTTTTTTTTCTTCTTTTTCGGTAGTCTGTGCGGACGTCAGAAAACATCCGTTCACGTTGATCGTTGATTCTTTTACTCAGTTTTTTATTATAGAGGGCGAGCAGCCCTCTGACCGAACACGCTGAGCTACCGTGCCGGCATTCGACTGAGCTACCCAAGCACTACCTCACAGCTTCAATTCTGCCAGTACCTCGTCTCCTACCTTCCAGACTTTACTGAAGCGCTTCTGCGAACCTGACAGAACTAGCACTCCTGGAAAAAAGGAGCACTTGCCCGCGAAAAGCAAAGGTCCCGAGTTCGAGTCTCGGTCCGGCACACAGCTTTAATCAGCCGGAAATTTTCAAGTATTATACAGTTAGTAATTGTGAGTTTGCGGTGAGGCAGCCCAACTGGGGGCTCATAGATACCCCGATTTTATTCATCCATGTTTGAGAAAGAGAGCACTTATCTACTTGCAACAAACTTTACGCATAATATCAAACTTTTACAAATTTGTTTCATTCTGACACCTCCCACAAAATGATGTAAAGAAAAAACTTCCATTTCGCCGTTCATGCAGTAACACTTCAGCTTCAGATTTTACGTTCGAACTTATTTTTTCTTTACTACTATCTGCATTCGCAGCACATCTGCTCATAGCATCCTCACACTCCACTGACTGCACCTACAAAATTATATCAACGTACGACTCTTAATTCAGGAGATATGACGTCATAAACTTCTACAGGCCTGAGAAACTAGCTTTTGCTTGACATCGAGTACAAATTACCGAGACCATATTCATCTAGAGTTTCGTAATGAGAGCACTTAGGGACTTCCAACAAACTTTAAGTATCATTTCATACATTTTATAAACTTTTTACATTCTTAACGTCAAATATTCAAAATTGACTTGTAAGTAACCAGACATTTGAAGGTGTTTTATACATGGATGCAGCTTCAAAGAATCGGAGGTGTAACAGTTATTTCATAATCGCTTTTCGATTACCGAAGAAAAATCGATCGCGGCAACTAGCAACAAGCTCTTTTACCCTAAAATAAACTTATACCGCATGCCGTGAATTCTATTTTTGTCTTTTACATAAGACAGTCTCATTAAAATAGTATAACGCTGCTGATAGTTTGCTGACTCCATAAATACTTCACGGTCTTTCTCCAACTGCATTGTAGGTTTCACGTAATAAATCCATATTTCGGATGTCAAAAACAATTATTTCCTCAAGTTTTGCTATCGTGCTATATAAAGACGTTAACAGGATAAAACGTTTCATCGGCGACCTAATCATTTAGCTAATTCCAGAAGTGTGACATTTCAAAAAAGGGAGCTGTTATGCAGTACTAAAATTCGATTAAAACGAGTTCAGCTACATACATGAGAATATGTCACTCCAAAAATGTACCTCTTTTATACAAGATTCTGAACTAAGAAATAACTGATAATGCTACCTGGCAACAGTTCCATAAACATACGCAAGAGAAGGGGATGCTTACATAGTGCAACCCAAAGAAATAACTCAGAGATATTTTAGTTCTTAATTATTAAAACTGCATTCAAATGCAACAACAAACGAAAGATTGCACTTGTCCTGTGATGGACTGCGTCGCATACGGGACATGATGTCTAAAAAACTGAACAATGGAGAGTTATAGACACATTATCAACTTCTGAACACATCTGAATTAGCAGGAATGTGAAGCAGCCAGTAACTCAACAATACAGCTGAAAGGTTATTGTACCAATGGCGTGGATCACGATATACCTCTTCTAATAAGGGAAGTGAAGGCGCATTTAAAGACGTGGAACGTTGTGGACAGAATATTACTCCAGGCCCCAAACCTGACCATAATTCTCATATTTAGTAGCCTGAGAGAGGCCACCAGAAAGTAACTTCTGATACCCAGCGTCCATGAACAAGCTGAGATAGCGATCGTCCACAATAAGTGCCGTGGAACCGGCGAGAAGAGCGGAGACCATAGACACTATGCCTTGAAAATGAGGCTGACAGACACACAAGCCTGTCACTGATCCGTACACACTGTCTTCAAATTACATGGTAGCTCACATGCCTTCACTGGACTAGTCAAACACTGCTATACATCAAGCAATCGATAATCCTGGTACAGAAAGTCTCTGCCAGAGGCTTGCAGCTCAGAACTCGTGCAGGAATGAATAACTCCACAGCAGATCTTGAACGAACCGCCTTCGACCTCGAGTGGGCAACCCGAGTACATCATTCACAAGCGGAGGGGGAGGGGGAGGGGGGAAGAATTAGGGTTGCCTACATTCAGGTGCATGAAGTATATAGCAGGCCAGTTTTAATTGTAGCCCTCGCACAGGCTACACTGACCGTTTAGCTAGGCCGAAATGAATGCTGACATCCCTCTGATCGGAGCAAACCTGAACTGGTTGTCTTCCCGCAACTGGCTTTAGCTTCCCGCCAATGACAAATGAACTCTCGACGGATCCACCCGAAACCGCACACATGTTTCTGTGATGGCACGTAATCTTTTGAGACCTAGTTGCTTTGCGATTCTGGGGTGATGGCGCTGCGGGCTGCACGAATCTGTACATTACTTAATCCAACTGAATTTATAAATTTTCATATCCTTACGCACTAACTATTCATGTTAACGTCTAAATTACTTCTTTTCTTTCTAGGTAAGAGAGGCTGCCAACGCGGCGTCGAAAAATAAGTAAACGTAAGTACAAAGCCCAAATAAAATACATAAATGGTCCTTGCTGTCCTATAATATCAGACAAAGAATTTTCTCAGAACCGATACGTCCCGGGTAGGTTACCAATGCAAGGTCTACCGATAAGACGAAGTAAGAAATAATAAATATTCCTGTAACGCAAATTATTTATTTACGAGTATCATATACAGGGTGGACATCAATAAACACAGCAAACTGCACTGATGGATTCCTGACTGGTAAAGGAGAAAAGAAGATCCTATGAACATGTTTCCCGAAATGCATCGTTGGCACGGTAAATGGCGTTGACGGATGAAAGTTCCTCTGAGTACGTGCCGCGTGTTCCTTGTGCGTTGCAGGCTATGCGATTGACGCAGCGTACTGTAAGCAGCACAGTGGTCCGGTATTCGTGTGGGGAATCACCCGAGATTGATGTTTGTGTGCGGCCAAGCAGATAGAAACGTTCGAGAGGCAGCACGGCAATACCAAAGACACCGACCACATCGCACATTTCAAGCGCTTTTTGCGCGTTTGTGCGAGCAAATAATCCTGAGTTCATAACGAGCATCAAAACCGATACAGGGATTTGTGAACTCAGGGTTGTCGTAGCCAGATTGAATATTGTAATCCCTAAATCCTCGAAAAATAAGCGAAAAATATATCTATTCAAAACAGCAGATAAAAATTCATTTGACGCCTTCCTGAAAGACAATCTCTGCTCAGTTCAAATTAATGATATAAGTGTAGACCGGACGTGGCTTAAATTCAAAGAAATAGTAATTGAGAGATTTATACCAAATAAATTAACAAACGACGGTGCTGATCCTCCTTGGTACACAAAACAAGTTAGAACACTATTGCAGAAACAACGAAAGAAACATGCCAAATTTAAACAGACGCCAAATTCCCAACATTGGCGATCTTTTACAGAAGCTCGAACTTCAATGCGAGATGCTTATAACAGTTTGCACAACGAAACTTTGTCTCGAAACCTGGCAGAAAATCCATAGAGATTCAGGTCGAATGTGAAGTATGTTAGCGGCAAGAAAACATCAATGCCTTCTCTGCACAATATCAATGGAGATACTGTCGAAGACAGTGCTGCCAAAGCAGGGTTACTAAACACAGCTTTGCGAAATGCCTTCACAAAAGAATTCGAATCGAGAACAGCTGCCAACATGAGTAACGTAGAAGTACATATCCTCGGAGTAGCGAAGCAACTTAAATCACTTAATAAAAGCAAGTCTTCTAGTCCAGACTGTATACCAATTAGGTTCCTTTCGGAGTATGCTGATGCATTAGCTCCATACGTAACAATCGTATACAACCGTTCGCTCGACGAAAAATCCGTACCCAGAGACTGGAAAGTTGCACAGGTCACACCAATATTCAAGAAAGATAGTGGGAGTAATCCAGTAAATTACAGGCCCATATCATTCACGTCGATATGCAGCAGGATATTGGGACATATATTGTGTTCAAACATTATGAATTACCTCGAAGAAAACTATTGACAGGGTTTAGAAAACATCGTTCCTGTGAAACATATCTAGCTCTTTATTCACATGAAGTGTTGAGTGCTATTGACAAGGGATTTCAGATCGATTCCGTATTTCTGGATTTCCAGAAGGCTTTTGCCACTGTACGACACAAGCGGCTCGTAGTGAAATTGCGTGCTTCGTCTCAGTTATGTGTCTGGATTTGTGATTTCCTGTCACAGAGTAAATCAGAAGTGATTTCTGGCGTTCCCCAAGGTAGTGTTACAGGCCCTTTGCTGTCCTTTATCTATATAAACGATTTGGGAGACAATCTGAGCAGTCGTCTTAGGTTGTTTTCAGATGACGCTGTCGTTTATAGACTAATAAAGTCATCAGAAGATCAAAACAAATTTCAAAACGATTTATAAAAGATATCTGAATGGTGAGAAAATTGTAGTTGGCCCTAAATAACGAAAAGTGTGAGGTCATCCACATGAGAGCTAAAAGGAACTTCGGTTACACGCTAAATCAGTCAAACCTAAAATCCGTAAATACCTAGGTGTTACAGTTTCGAACACCTTAAATTGGAAGTAACACACAGAAAATGTTGGGGAGGAAGGCTACCCAAAGACTGCGTTTTATTGGCAGGGAACTTAGAAAATGTAACAGATCTACTAAGGAGACTGCCTAGACTACACTTGTCCGTCCCCCTTTATAATACTGCTGCCCGGTGTGGGATCGCTACCAGATAGGACTGACGGAGTACATCGAAAAAGTTCAAAGAAGGGCAGCACGTTTCGTATTATCGCGAAATATGGGAGAGATTTTCACAGAAATGATAAAGGATTAGGGCTGGACATCATTAAAAGAAAGGCGTTTTTCGTTGCGACGGAATCTTTTCAAGAAATTCCAATCACCTACTTTCTCCTCCGAATGTGAAAATATTTTGTTGACACCGACCTACATAGGGAGAAACGATCACCACGATAGCCGGCCGCGGTGGTCTAGCGGTTCTAGGCGCTCAGTCCGGAACCGCGCGACTGCTACGGTCGCAGGTTCGAATCCTGCCTTGGGCATGGATGTGTGTGATGTCCTTAGGTTAGTTAGGTTTAAGTAGTTCTGAGTTCTAGGGGACTGATGACCACAGATGTTAAGTCAAATAGTGCTCAGAGCCATTTGAACCATTGATCACCACGATAAAATAAGGGAAACCAGAGCTCGTACGGAAAGATATAGGTTTTCATTCTTTCCGCGCGCTATACGAAATCGGAATAATAGAGAATTGTGAAGGTGGTACCATGAACCCTCTGCCAGGCACTTAAATGTGATTTGCAGACTATCCATGTAGATGCAGATGGGATCTTTCAGACAGACGAACTTGCAGGGTGGTGGACTGTGGGTACACCAGATTTGGAGGAGCGGATTCTTCAGGATATTGAGAAGAACCCAGGTACAAGCTCCAGGCACGGGCCCACCATCACAGTGTAAGCCAAAATAAGATTATGTGCATCCTGCGTGACAACCGCTACTATCCCTATCACTTGCAACTAGCGCAGGGATTATCAGCAGCAGGTTTTGTCAATGGTTTTTGCAGCAGAACATCACAATTATGGGATTTCTGTCATCAGTCCTATTTAATGACGAAGCAGCTTTTATCAGAACTGGCATCTGCCTAATCGTCATCTGTGGCCTATAGACAATGCTCTGGGAATGGTTGAGGCGTCTGATCAGCATCGGCTCAGCATCAGTATGTGGGCAGGGATTCTTGACGACCACATACTTGGACCGGTTGTTGTCCCACAGAGCCTCTACGGAGGAACGTGCCTACACTTCCTACCGAGTAATCTTCCTGGACTGCTTGAGAAGATAACTTTGGAAGTATGACAGGTTGTGTGGTTTCTGCACGACGGAGCACCATCCCATTTCCTCATTACAGCACCTCATCATCATCATAACGGGACGATGGATAGGGTGCGGAGGCCCTGTAGCATGGCATGCCAGATGACCAGACTTAAACACCCTTGATTTTTTCCTCTGGGGGCATCTTCTAACAGTACCATCACTTGCAAAGTAGGTTAGAAATCAGATTAATAATGTTGCTTACGCTGCATATGTTCGCTTTATCGGGCAACAACAAAGTTATTGACTGTGGATGGTATCGTCAAAATGGAAATAATGAAGTCACTGTTAAAATGTCACTAATTTTGGCACTTATCTTGAATGGATTCCCACGTAGATTTCGTCGAAGTTGTTATGGCTCATCTTGTTGATTCTAGGGTGATTCCACTTTGACTGCTAGAAGGTCCAGATCTGTATTTTAGCAATATTCGAAGACCTAACAAATGCGTTTTACAGGAAATTCTTAATTATCAAACAATCCCAGATCAGAACAATGGTATGGTAGAGATAATTTTTGACTTGGTGTTCACGATCCACATTTTTATTAAACTTCTTGTAAATTCACATATACTTCTTCTTAATTGTCACATCATCAAGAAAACAGTTTTGTATCAATCTTCATATATTTAATTTCCACTGTAACCAAACACAAGACTTGACTGTTCTTTTACAAAGCGAAATAACAACTTAACTTCTGCAAAGTGAAACAAAGACTGCTCCGTGCGCATTCGCGCCAAAACGGTTACAAGTAAGTCAAAGATTATGTCTCACAGAAATGAATACACACAAGAACCATATCACTGTAACGGAGTACCTATACATTAATAAAACCAAATGTGAATATTGTCACAAAAATATGTCTCTTACTTCGCAGAAAAGTAGTACGATATTACTAGTATCGGGAACTGGGGTTGGAGTGCCGTAATGGTCACGTAAATAAAGAACCACTACAATCTGAAAGGCGTTGTGTATGCTGAACCAGTTCCTCATGTGCAGACCCTTCAACAGCGTGTTCGCGACTCCTGTGAAACTATTCGGAGAGAGGCATGAAAGTGCGAAAGAGTGTGGTAATCCATGATGCGACGTTTCAACGTGTGCACTGCAACCCATGGAGGCCATTTTGAACATCTGTTGCGACGTGGACGCCATGCAGCCCTGTACCGTGTTCCGGGGTGGTTTGTTGTTGGACACACACCGTCCATTTCTGGACAGATGTGCATGGGACCTTTTTTCCTCCATTTCCAGTCAGGAAACCGTTCCAGCAATTTGTCGGTTTTATTAATGTTCACCGTGTATAGTGTGCGGGTTTCTCTACACTTGCATAACACAGATGCATGGATTCACCAATAGGAAACTAAAGTCGGCTACGTGCCTGTTTCAGAAGAAATGGGAAATATTATCAGACAAGGTAGTACGTTCAATATTGAGTCGAAAATATTCTTACCAATTCGTGTTAATTTACCAACAAGGTTATAGATAAAGGTGTTTGAATACTATGCGTAACATGTAAGAGGGTCAATACTCACCATCTACCGCAACCTATTGAAAACATTAACGTAATCTTGTTTGTTTGTGATAATTATAAGTACAAACACCAATGTGCAGTGCTACAGTTTTTCAGATACTTACTGATATAAACACCGGAATGCACTGCTGTTAAATCAAATATTTCTGACAATGTTCATTCTTGATTCTAGCTTGTTCTGAAGAGGGTTTCTAAAGAAGAAAGAGTTTCTGCTTTAGAAACATGGTGCAAAGGTGGTTATAATATAGTAATAAATGAGTGCAATAATGATTTCAACACTTTTCCACTGAAAAGGAACGCTATCTAAAACTTACGGAAACTTTTCGAGAAGAGTGGATGTGAAGCGAATTGGCACAGGTAAAATAGGTCATGAATAAATGACGAAACGAAGCTTAAAGTTTTACAAGCGGTTATCTAGAGACCTAACTCGCAGGCTTTCTCTCGTACAAGATATTTGTAGAACTTCAGTGCGGAGAATTTTACATAAGGCCAAATTCAAACTTTACATACCTCGTCCCCTACGTTGGCTCTTGCAAGACGAAGTTGCTCGTAGGTTTCAGTTTTGCTATACAGTGTTAAATGAATAAAGAGAACCTGATAATACGTTGTTTTCTAAGATAATTTGGAGCGAAGATGCAACTTTTATATTATTACGCCTTGTCAACAGACACAACTGTACCTATTTGTATAGATAGAACCATAAACACATTTTTGTGAGGCAGTTAAATGAACCTGGCGTTACAGGTTCGGGCTGTATCTCATGTCGTGGAATAATTGGGGCTTGGTTTTGATGGAAGAGTGACTAGGGAGAACTACGTGGAAATGTTGACGACCTATGCCATTCCGGCACTACAGATAACATGATGGAAGCCCATCCCATTACGCAACAGGTGTGCCTAACTATGTTGATGAGATATTTCGTGGGAAAGTTATCAGACAGCGAGAGGCAGTAGAAATGTCATCAAGATCTCCTGACCTTTCTTATTTTGGGGTTACGTTAAAGTGTGTGCTAGAAAATCGCAATCAACTGCTCGAAAGCAGTTATTCACAACGCTTATGAAGACATTTATTCTAATAAACGACTGTCTAAACAATTATGCTTAAGCACCACAGATCGTCTGATAAAATATGTCAACAAAGATGGAAAACAATTCGTGAATGAATGTTATATATAATTCCGTAGTTTCAATAAACTGTTCAGTTATTTCAGTATTCCAATCGTTCGTTTTGTATTCAATTGTTTTACGACGGGTAGTGACTTTTGGCCCATCCTATATTCCTCATAGAAGTAGTTACTTAAGTTTCCGTCAGTCAGATAGGCGCTAAAAAAAAACTCATGCTGTATTCTAACCAAGTGATAGTGTTGTTTAATTCAACATTCAGAGTATGTTATTCGTAAGGTAGATACAGTCCTTTCGATTCGCAATAAGATTGTAAAATGAATGTCAGGAAGATATAAGGAGTGTGTGAGATAAGAAATAACATATTCCGCGATTACATGACTGGATATGTCCAATGTGAATCAAAGATTTTCTTCTCTTTTGTGGATGAAGCATTTTCTGCTCTTTGGTAAGTATATTCCAAGATTTTATCTAGGCTCAGAACACTAACGTATCACTAGAGTTCAGTTACTGATAATGGGGATATAATGCTTTGAAAGCTCTGAAATTCTTCTTCTTTTGGAATTTGTAACATCTAAACAAAAATTCTTGGTGTATTAATGCATGTAAGGGGGGTTTGAAAATTAATTATTTTACTTTCAGTTACGCGATAAAAATCTAAATTATGGCGACAGAAAGTTTACGCATCACGGAAGGTTTAATTGTCTTTTTTTTTTGTGCCATGGGTTGAAACTCTTCATGAAGTCTGCAGGTTTCGTGAGTGCTCAAAGACTTCTCCTCTACTTAGTTTCTTATTTAAGTAAGCTCCACTTGTCTCGTTTTAGGAAGCATTACAACTAAACATTTTGTTTCAAATTCAAGTGAATAACGTATTTTCGTTTGAACCACGTTCTCGACAAACGCCTGTACGGATTGCTGTTCGGTGTGAGGCGCACGACGTCGTGCACTCAGACTCAGCCCAGATGAGGCAAACCTCATGTGACGTTATCAGAAGTCAGTGAGTAATCTCCTCACGAGAAAACTGTCTTAATTAACTGTGGTACAGTAAATACTGTACAAGACTGTCTAAATCATTTTCAGTTGAGAATCATTACATTTCCTTAACAGTGTGTTTTTCCACTTTGCATCGTGTAACAGCTTAGACGGCAGACTTTCCAAGGTTTTATTTTATCAGCGGCTGATACAAACAGTGCCATAATTTGTGTTCACATTTTTTTCAGACACAGTTTTCAGGATAGCTTTTTATTTTTATTCGATCTTAGAGAACTAAGGGAGACAGTGGGTACTAACGTGGCCTCGAGAGCCCAAGGACTTTGAATAGCTCTCTTTTTCGTGTTGTCAGCTCATTAGTGACCACGTACATTCATAAGATCTTTGCAATATTGCGACGGGTTCTTATCCCGAACACATAATTTTCTGGTCGTTGCTGCAGTAAGAAACAGCTTTTCCTCTTTAGGGTAATATAGCAAGTCATCGAATACTTTGTATCTGCTGTCCAGTGTTAAGTTAGCCGTAGGACGTTCTGGCTTTTAATGTATAACGTTCTGTGCACTGCACATATCACTATTTTCCATCTCAAAATTATACCCTGTAATTTCTTTCTAACTGAAAGTCTTAATTCTAGCGACAAACTTTCGAAGATATTCATCGTGTTAGCCAAAGCATTTTCATACGTGTTACCGTATTCTCCATTTATGCACTACTGCCTAATGCGTTACGTGTTCTACCCACTTAGTTCTGTGACAGTATTGCACTTGGAATACTAAAGTAATTTGCAAGTAGCCTTTGTTATTTTACAAACCAGAAAGAATGAAGAAATTCTGGCAAGCAAGAATGACAAGCAAGCACTTTGGGAATTCAATTAAATAAAATCTTGATAAAGCGATTTGTCGCACAAATATCGGTTTTAAGTTATGATCTATGGTGCTGACAGCACATGCTGGGTGGACAAAGTAGAATACCCCCGGAAAATATTCGTTGTACCTTAAGATGCAGCTTCCATTAGCCGCATCCTGGGTGGGTATGGTAAGCTGGGTTGCCTACATTAAGGTACATGAAATACTTTGCGGGCGAGCTTTACATTGCTCGTCCTGCGTAGTCATTTCAGGACTCTGAATCTACCTCATTCATTATCAAAAGAAATCAAATAGGCTAACTGCTGTTAACTATCGATACTGCTCGAGAGTAACTGAAGCAGTGATCAGCATTTGCTTTGGGGACGATGCAGTAGGAATTGGGCAGCAAGGAAAACATTGGACATTATCACGATATGTATTATACTATCATCCAATATATCAAACTCTTCCAACGGTGACGTCGAACGGGAATTATCATTTCAAATCACAAGACGCGAATGTAAATCATCAATGATGGGGTACATTATACCAGTAGTACGATGAAATAGACGCTGCATTTGCGCAAGAAAAAATTGTGGCACAAAAATCTGAGGGGTCTCAATTACCCGACTTATCCTAGTAATACAAGAATACGTGAACATACCGGAACAAAGGTATTGCACACACGACACCTGCACCGATTAAACATAGACCGAGATAGACCATCGATGAGCTCGAAATTAAAAATTATTTCAGACCGTTCAAATGGTCCAAATGGCTCTAAGCACTATGAGACTTAACATAGGAGGTCATAAGTCCCCTATACCTAGAACTACGTAAACCTAACTAACCTAAGGACAGCACACACATCCATGCCCGAGGAAGGATTCGAACCTGCAACCGTTGCAGCAGCGCGGCTCCGGACTGAAGCGCCTAAAACCGCTCGACCACAGCGGCCGGCATTTCAGACCGTGCCATCATCTCTGGACTCTTTTAGTACAATGGACTCTTGTACTACAATCCACGTGGAATTTTAGATGAAGTAAATACGCAGAAATCAATCAATGAAGCCAATAATTTGTAGTAGAACAGCAAGCGAAACCCCTTATATGGCATTCAGAAAGCAGAAAGAGACACAATGCAAATAATCATTCAATCTCTATGGTTCGTAAGTGGCTCAACGAACATGTGATTGATTGCACAAAGAAAGAATACAGAAATCGAAAAAAAAATTAGCAATCTACATCAAAATAATACGAAAAACATATGAGCAGCATTAACAAAATATAGAGGAGACAACCTTTTGAGCCGGCCAGGGTGGCCGAGCGGTTCTAGGAGTTACAGTCTGCAACCGCGCGACCGCTACGATCGCAGGTTCGAATCCTGCCTCGGGCATGGGTGTGTGTGATGTCCTTAGGTTAGTTAGGTTTAAGTAGTTCTACGTTCTAGGGGACTGATGACCTCAGATGTTAAGTCCCATAGTGCTCAGAGCCATTTGAACCATTTGAACAACCTTTTGATATGATATTGGTCTAATCTATTTGGATGTTGCTGTCTGTTATCTCACTTATTTGCTTATTAGCAAACTCGTAGTAATATAAGTTATGTGACTATAAATAAAGAGTTGTGTTGTATTGGAGTCATTGCTTACTGTTGACATCACAATAACGTCTAATTGATTTGCTTCACACGGCGATCGTCACACAAAGAAAGTACCACAAAAATAATCATTTAAATCAACAATTTATGTCAAAATAGCAAGCAAAATAGAAGTGTAGCATTTTAAAGAGAAAAGTGGACACTATGAAGGCAACTGTTCAGCTAGTAAAACATGTAACTGACCTATGACTCTGATGGTATAGAATCGTACAAAGAAGTCATCAAACTGAACAATTTCTGTCAAAATAATAAGCAAAACATATTCTGCATCGTATGAGAGAGAATAAAATGCCATAAAGCGTTTAAATAATCTACTGAGGAACCCGCAGAAGACAAAAAAATGGTTCAAATGGCTCTGAGCACTATGGGAGTTAACATCTTAGGTCATCAGTCCCCTAGAACTTAGAACTACTTAAACCTAACTAACCTAAGGACATCACACACATCCATGCCCGAGGCAGGATTCGAACCTGCGACGGTAGCGGTCCCGCGGTTCCGGATTGCAGCACCTAGAACCGCACGGCCACCGCGGCCGGCTCGCAGAAGACATACCAGCTTCTAACGAACGCGACAAAATGTACTCCCTCGATCCGTGCCATTATATCCCACAGAGGTTCGCAGTTACCGTAATTGGCCTCACAAACCTCTCACCCAAACGACTGTGTGAATAAAACACAGAATCGGATACGCACTACTCACAAGGAGACGTCACCAGCTCGACCTCATATGTTAAGGAGAAGAAAGCACAGCTGCTAGGCATGAGCTCCAGTGATCGATCCCGCGTTAAAATTGGGCCATTATTCTCACAGTACGCAGTCATGATCCGCTTTTAAACTGGGCGCGCACTGGTCGTTGTCACTCGCTCTATCCCACTGCAGCCGTCTACTGCCCGAGCGCGAAGTTCTGTACAGCGGATTGACAAGCAGAGGCCTCCAGTTCGTGTGATGAAGGGGTCAGAGAGCGAGACAGTAGGTGGACACATCTGCCCAACGTGGTTTGAAATCCTGTTAGAGGACAGTCATGTTATTCTATGCGAAAAATGGTATCATCACGCACATATTATGTTCAATATTAATTTAGCAATAATCTCGTTCTGATTTTCTGCAGCTAAATATACTCTAAAAATCACATTTAACGAACCTGACTAACTGAAAAATAATTACGAAATGTGGGTAATAATTTTCTACCAACAATTTAACCATGACAATCACGTTGAAGAATAGTGCATATCTTGCAAACGTAATTCGCATTAACAACGGCAGCTTTAAAATGCAAAGAAAATAATGCAGAACAGCGATCTCAGTAACTCATTAGCGCCAAGCTACTTCTTTAATGATTCAATAATTCATTTCATTCATTTACACTGCATTTTTGAATCGCAACATACAAATGTTCAAAGCTTAAAGATCTCTGGTACCAACTACAGTTTTGGAACCACGCACTTTGATACAATGGATGGAGGGTGTCACCAATGTCGAAAAGATATTTCGCAAACCGCTTAGTCCGCAGGACATTATTTCGCTCCCGGCACTAGGCGGCTGCCCACTAATGACCGAAAGCTGTACTTTCAGAAGGTCATAACTGTCTACTATCATATTTATGGCCCAAATTTTCGCCCGGAAACGATTGCTGGAACTGATATTTGCAGCTATGCTTTTTCTGGTTAAAATACGAGGTCGAGTTGGTGATGTTACCTTGTCAGTTATTTTGAAACTACTGACGGAACATCTAAGTTGTCGCAGTGATCGACCCAAATACGATCCCTATGTTGATGGGGAAACATGCATTCATGTCCATAAAATACATTTCTCCAATTATGACTTCTTTTTTCTTTATCATGTGTGCGGCGCTCAATCTGGATCGAGCTACGAAACCTCTTGGTGCACAAACACCTGCCGCGTTTCAGATTTACTGCAAGCAACTTTGAGGCTCTCGATCCAGAAAGATGTCGCCGCCTACGATTGCTCGAGGAGGTGAGGTCATTCTGCTGGGTACCAAACACTGCAAAGGAATGCAGGGAAATGAATTAGCGGGTGTGACAGCCAAGGAAGTAGGTAGTTGAAGCACCCTACATGCTACATTCTCGCCGTTGAGGTGAGGATGTCTCGATGAGGAGAAGAATGTGTGGTAATGAAGGACCAGTGTCAACGGCTGGTAAAATCGACAACGCGTCCGTAGTGATCCTCCTTCCAGGCGCACAGACGAGGTGAGGTTCTTCTCACTCAACATCAGACAATCCACAGCTTTTTGCTCTAGCTGTAACATCCTCCAGCTCGTCGTGCTTGGTTCAGCCAAGAGGACAGGGGCTATTTCGCAAGCTGTCTGTTCTATATTTTAGCAAATTATGATACCAATATACAATAAAATGTCTTCGGATACTTTGTGAAATATCTGATTTGCTACCTAGAAGGTTGCGGTTTGTTCAAATGGTTCAGATGGCTCTGAGCACTATGGGACTTAACATCTGAGGTCATCAGTCCCCTAGAACTTAGAACTACTTAAACCTAACTAACCTAAGGACATCACACACATCCATGCCCGAGGCAGGATTCGAACCAGCGACCGTAGCGGTCCCGCGGTTCCGGACTGAGCGCCTAGAACCACGAGACCACCGCGGCCGGCTTGCGGTTTGTTATCAAGGTGACTGGCTCATGTTCGCTTTTTCTTTATGTGAGTGATGACATAACCATAATTATTATTTTTTTAATCTTTATTTCAAACAACAATTATAATTTAAACATTGAAAATATTAACAAATCTCCGTTCTGAGTGACTGGATATCACTGGGTTGATAAATGTCGGTGGAGACGGGAAAAAAGAGTTTTACACATTTTAATCACATTCATCTCAGACCATTTTAGGAAGTGGGTCAATAATCTCACGATATAGCGTCCTAAATCGCAGGTTAACATTCATCCATACGTACCTCATCGGCAGTAGTACACAGTTCGTAACTTTTCCAGACAGCTCTCAGTAACAGTAATTGCAAGACTAAAATACAACCAAAGAGGTTACAAAAAAAATCGCAATAAATGAATCAGATACTACAAACTGCTAACACGTTCAGGAAGAACATTTGATCATATCTTGTTCGACTGCCACTACGAGAACGTGGTTGTCTCAGAACAAAACTTGGTGAACTCAAGGTTTTCGATAGCAGTTGACCACAAACTTTTTGGTTCATTGCTAACTTCATAGATCAGAAATTTTCAGGGCCGTACCACGCCAAATCTTTCGTCTGCTTGACGCATTTAATGTATTTAAGTTAATTGAAGATCATAATAAAAAATGAAAGACATAATTTAAATTCACAAAGTCCGCAGCTCGTGGTCGTGCGGTAGCGTTCTCGCTTCCCACGCCCGGGTTCCCGGGTTCGATTCCCGGCGGGGTTAGGGATTTTCTCTGCCTCGTGATGACTGGGTGTTGTGTGCTGTCCTTAGGTTAGTTAGGTTTAAGTAGTTCTAAGTTCTAGGGGACTGATGACCATAGATGTTAAGTCCCATAGTGCTCAGAGCCATTTGAGCCATTTTTTTTTTAAATTCACAAACAATGTGTCGAACAGGTTTCATGATAAGCTATGAGTTATGGAAGTTCCCTAATGTCGAAGTCTGTCTTCAGTGTTCCGTCGCATGACGATTCAGTAAAATTATCTTCTAGTACAGAAATAACGTCAAATTCCAATCAAAGGTGTTCTTTAATTCATGGGAATTTGTCCATATTATCTACTTGAGTTTTTTGAACCATTTTATAAGCTATGGTAGGTGAATTCAAAAAAGGATTTTATATAGCAAGAAAAATCAATTTCATAGTATTATGACACTTCGGGATAAATGTTCATGACATGTCTCATATCGACGGTATACTCCGCGCTACGAATCAAAAAATGGTTCAGATGGCTCTGAGCACTATGGGACTTAACATCTATGGTCATCAGTCCCCTAGAACTTAGAGCTACTTAAATCTAACTAACCTAAGGACATCACACACATCCATGCCCGAGGCAGGATTCGAACTTGCGACTGTAGCAGTCGCTTGGCTCCGGACTGAGCGCCTAGAACCGCTAGACCACCGCGGCCGCCGCGCTACGAATCTATGGAGTGACTACCAGTCCGTGAGCGAGTAGCTTATAAGCTGTACACTGTGACAAAAGTCATGACATAGGATTATGCACGTACACAGATGGCGATAGTATCGCGTACGCCACGCGGGATTCAAATGGTTCAAATGGCTCTGAGCACTATGGGACTCAACTGCTAAGGTCATTAGTCCCCTATAACTTAGAACTAGTTAAACCTAACTAACCTAAGGACATCACAAACATCCATGCCCGAGGCAGGATTCGAACCTGCGACCGTAGCGGTCTTGCGGTTCCAGACTGTAGCGCCTTTAACCGCACGGCCACTTCGGCCGACGCGGGATTCGCCGAGCGGTCTAGGGCGCTGCATGTCATGGATTGTGCTGCTGGTTCCGGCGGATGTTCGAGTCCTCCCTCGGGCATGGGTTTGTGTGTTTGTCCTTAGGATAATTTACGTTAAGTAGTGTGTAAGCTTAGGGACTAATGACCTTAGCAGTTAAGTCCCATAAGATTTCACACACATTTGAACAGTATCGCGTACACAAGCTATACAATTGGCAAATTGGAAATTTGTGGTAAGGACTATGGGACCAAACTGGTGAGGTCATCGGTCACTAGGCTTATGCAGTACTTAATCTAACTTAAACTAACTTACGCTAAGAACAACGCACGCACACCCATGCCCGAGGGAGGACTCGAACCTCCGACGCGGGAGGGGGGGGGGGGGGGGGGAAAGGGGGGGGGGGAGCCGCGCATACAATAGGCGGAGCTGTCATTTGTACTGTGGTGATTCATGTCAAAAGACTTCCGGCATGATTGTGCCAGCAAGACGGGAATGAACAGACTTTGAACGCGGAATAGTAGCTGGAGGAATCTAATATTCCGAGATTCACAGTGTCCAGTGTGTGCAGAGAAGACCACATTTCCACATTTCAGGCATTACCTCTCACCACAGACTACGCAGTAGCCTGAAAGCAGATGCGTTTGCGTAGAGTTGTCAGTGCTAACAGACAAACAACACAGCGTGAAATAACAGCTGAAATTAATGTGGGATGTACGACAAACGAACAGGACAGTGCTGCGAAATTTGGCGCTAATGGGCTGGATCCTGAACTTCTGGAAAATTGTGGCCTGTTTCAGCTGGTAAGAGCTGGTAGTAGGTTTGGACTGTGGCGCAGACCCCACGAAGCGATGGACCACAGTTGTCAACAGTACACTGTACACGCTGGTGGCGGCTCCATAATGATGTGGGCTGCGTTTGCGTGTAATCGACTGGGTCCTCTGATCCAAAGGAACCGATCGTTGACTGCAAATGGTTATGTTCCAAGACAACGATGTAATTTTTGTGGATGACAGTGTGCCATGTCATAGGGCCACTGTTGTTGGTTATGGGTTCGAAGAACGTTCTAGACAGTTCGAGCGAATGATCTGGCCACCTAGATCGCCCGACACGACTCCCACCGAGTATCTATGAAACATAATGTAGAGGTCAGTTCGCGCACAAAATCCTTCACCAGCAACACTTCCGCAGTTATGGGCGGCTGCAGAAGCAGCGTGGCTCAATATTTTTGCAGGGTACTTCCAACGACTTGTTGAGTCCTTTCCGTGTCGAGTTGCTGCACTGTGTCAGGCGAAAGGACGTCCGACACGATAGTGAGAGGTACCCCACGAGTTTTGTCACGCCAATGTATTGCTGAGTCTTGAGTCCCCGCTAGCAAGACGCACGGAACACGACACGACTCTACGCACCCATCACTGGAGGTCTATCGCCTGCGATACAAACGTTGCGACGCTCTAAACGTTTCGTTTATTGAACACGTGGCACGATAACAGTACACTCTGCCTACAGTCAATAAAGAGGGAAGTCGAGCAATAGTAGTTAGTGAACAGCAAGCCATAATGTAGATCTTTCCCGTAGATCACGTCTGTAACCTCACGCTGTTGTCAAAGCATCATTTCTACCATCCAAGTAATATAATAAAGAAATTGCTGCTAACGAGCAGACGTCCGTCGCTAACATATCTTACGTGGCAACAATGCACTTGGTTTCACACAATTATTGTTGCTCATACTCAATGACAGAGTTCTTACTGCTAGGGATGTATAGGATCTCAAAGGCTGACAAGCAGGCGCTGATGCATACATGCTGCTCCACTGAAGGCACCATATTTTTGCCGATTTGTAGCTACTGAAGACACAGGGATACGCGATGGTGTAGGAAGCAAAAAAGCTGATCTTAGCGCCAAATAAAAGTACCGATACAGCAAATCTAGTTATCAGTGTAGCTGCTTTCAAGTTTCAGGGTAAAGAGGTGACGGAACAGCATTGACACGGCTTCATATTTGGAAATTTTCAGTATTTTTCAAAACAAAGGTTATAGAGTTGCATACCAAACATCGAAATATAAGTGAGGAAATTTATGGCAATTCTGATTGACTGCCGCATCTTGAAAACACTGTTGCAGTGAATTAAAGATGACAAGAAACTACTTGAAACTTCCTGACAGATTAAAGCAATGTACCGGACCGAGACTCGAACTCGGGACCGTTGCCTTTCGCCGGCAACTGCTCTACCAACTGAGCTACCCAAACACGACTCAGACCCGTCCTCACAGCTGCAATTCTGCCAGTACCTACTTACGGTTGAGTATGGAACTATGGGTGGAATCAAACTGTCAACCTTTCTTATTCTTGTCGACAGAATACGGTACAGCCACTTAACCGGACACCAATCACACAATCAATGAATTTAATTCCCTCAAAGCAAGAAAATGCAAAGTAAAATGGTAACAAAAACGTAATCCTTGAAATGGGAATTTTCTCAACATTTAATTATAGCCCTTTTTCTTCTAACCAATAATTTATGCATTTTTTATGAAAAGTAAATAAAATCTATTATTGAACACCTTTCTTAAGCCGATCAATAGGGATTTGTTTTACTTTCGTTTCTTAAAAAATTTATACAGTAATTTATTTATTGCTGATATTTAATTTGTTGTGTGCAACATTTTCTTCAGTATAGTTAATTTAAGGAACACTTTCTCAGTACATCTTTATTTTTATTAAATATACTTACACAACTATAAAATTTTAAAAATATGCGTAGAAAAAATGTGCAAAAGTAGTGCTGAAGGGGTGAGGCAGGGCAGAGCTTTGGTAGATCTGTCGGGGCTGCTTGGTCAGCTCGGTACGGCTCAGTGAGCTGCCTCGCTTACTAGCAAACAAACGTCTCGCCTTGGTCCGCGTCCATTATGAATATTTTGCCAGCGAAATCCTCTAGATAGTTAAACAAATTTTTTATTTACTACGCTACTTCGCCTGCTGCTATCATCAGATATCTGCAAGACTAAAGGAACCCAAAGAGCGACATGCATTTGTTACATAACATTAAGCTACAAAAAACTGAAACTTAAAATAATAATTTAAAAGGTTCATTCACCAAAAAACTTTGAACTTGTGAAACAATGTTTAATGTCAGTATTAAAACCTGTGCCTTATTCGGGCGTCAACTAATAACTGCTACAAATGTTATACAAGTGCAAAGTAAGTTCTACTCAACAGGTGACTTGAAAATGACCGGTTGTCTGGAGCTAGATGTCTCTCATCAAATATCCATTTTAACACTTTCGGTGGTTGCATTACGCCGTCGTTCAAAGATGAGCTTAATTTCGGCGGTAACAAATCTCTCTCTCCGGAGACCGCTGATCTTGCTATTGCCACTTAACATTTAATATCATCTATACAACGAGAATCATCAGCTGTGTTTCTATTCAAATAGCATAACACATCAACTAATTGTAGTGTCGCATTTAGATCTAGTTCCCTCAGAATAATGGTAATTAATTACACTACACTTCAATATGTTTAATTTTTATTCTCTATTCAAAGCACTACTCATTCGTTTTTATTGATTTGTAAAGCCCTTTACCGTTCCTGATAATTTCATCTGAAAGCATTGTACTTCTTACTTTTCCTGTTTGAGCATTAAGTCCCTTTCCATATTTCTGCATGGCTTCGTATATTGCTTTTACAATGTACGTACTGAATAACACTGGGGACGACCCATCATGGACAAATGTTAACACCACGACATAGCGCTTCAAATGGGCTCGTGACCATGGGCACTGGACGTTGGCGCAGTGACAGAGCGTTGCATGGACAGATGACTCCCGATACCTTCTTCATCATTCCGATGGGAGGCCGCGAATCTGCTGTCTTCCAGGACAACTGTTACTTGACACCTGCAATGCAGGACACTGCCTGGCGGCGGCTGCATTATGCTCTGGGGAACATCCAAGCAGGCATCCATAGGTCCAGTGGAGTTCGTCCAAGACACCATGACGGCCAAGGAGTATCGTACACTGGTTGCAGACCGCGTCCACCCCTTCATGACGATCATATTTCCCGAAAGCAGTGGCATTTTTCAACAAGATAAAAAATGGCTCTGAGCACTATGGGACTTAACATCTATTGTCATCAGTCCCCTAGAACTTAGAAGTACTTAAACCTAATTAACCTAAGGACATCACACAACACCCAGTCATCACGAGGCAGAGAAAAGCCCAGACCCCGCCGGGACTCGAACCCGGGAACCCGGGCGTGGGAAGCGAGGACTCTACCGCACGACCACGAGCTGCGGACTCAACAAGATAATGCACGATGTCACAAGGCCAAGAGTATGACGGACTGGTTCGAGGAACACATTGGAGAATTCCAGTTGATTTTCTCGCCCTCCAACTCTCCAGATTTGAACCCGATCGAACACATCTGGGATGTGACTGAATATGGCATCTGTTGGGTCTTGCCCACTCGCCTCTTATAGGGTGCCTATGGGATGCTGCGTTCTCGGAATGCTATACAACAAGTAAATAACACTAGCAGTTTTATTTCTATAAAGCAGAGTGACAATACTTTGGATTTAGAACAAGCGTCGCAAGCGATGAGCGACAGGCAATATAAATCAGAGTCCTGTGATATATGCAATGTCCAGGCAAATCTGTCACACAGTTTGTGGATCACTACTAACTGTTCTCGTAGCACTCTCTGCTAGACCGCGCTAATACTCCGCAAATCCTTTCCACTAATGTCCGTATACTGAGGCGATCTGAGCGGCAGAGGCTGGCAGGAGCGTCGCTTATATTCACTTCTTGCAGAGGTCGCTTCTGGCGCGGCGCGGTCCTTGTGAGCGGGCTGTTGGCTGACGTCGCCTCTGCCGCCTTCTCTGGTCTTGCGTTCTTCTTCTTCGTTCCGGCGCTTGTGGTTACGCCAGAGCAGCGTCAGAGCTCATCATCCCCCTCTCCGGAATTTACGGTAGTTAGGTGACTTTTGTGTGCAGATGTGCCAATTCCCTCCAGCAGCCTACCAGGATCTCATTGCGTCCGTGCCATGATGGCTGTAGCGGCTATTAGGTAGGTGGTCATAATCTTCTGGCTGCTCAGTGTCCGTTACTATGCGTTTTGTGTGCCATGGGTGGAAATTTTCTGCACCATCCTTGCATTTTTTGAAGATATAAGCGACATTCTGGACCATCACATTATCAACGGCATTCAGTCGCTACACCTACTGTGACGGTCATTCACCTCCCGAATGCTTTTTGGTGCTGATGGGATCATGGGCTGCTGATTTCTGGGCAAATGTAGTGTTTGCAATTGGGGTAACTTGATCCAAATTCTGCGAAGCCCGCTACTTGCTTAAGGAGGGTAGGACGTCAAACGCGCCGACCTGGAGCAGGAGAGGCACCACAGGACATTTTAATTTCCACTGTCTATACTTTTACAAGTAAATTCATAAAACTTTGTCAGCATGACCAGGAAGGATTCAGAATTCACACTCATATCAGTGGAAGTTCGAAAACATAACGAAGTAATCTTTTTTACATGTAAAATTTCATCATTTTTTTCATTTTCTGACGGCAGCATTTGTTGCTATAGGTACACTTTTCTTCATAAGTAAGAGAGATGGTTCGATGAATTTTGCACAGCATGCAAATCATACTTAAAGGTGTATGAAACTCTAGAATTTTCGAAATCTATTAAAAACTGTGGTAAAAATTGAGGTAATTACCTACAAAATTTGTGTTTTTTCTAAACATGAAGTTTAAAATACAGCAGATCATTCATTTTTCATAAATTAAATAAATTCTAGAGTTCCATACACCTGTAAGTATGGTATGTATGCTGTGCAAAATTCATCGAAGAATCTCTGTAACTTAGGAAGAAAATTGTACCTATAGCAACAAATGCAGCTATTAGTAAGTGAAAAAAATGATGAAATTTCACACGTAAAAAAAATTATTTTGTTATGTTTTCGAACTTCCACTGCTATGAGTGTGAATCCTGAATCCTTCCTGGTGATGCTGAAAAAGTTTTATGAATTCATTTGTAAAAATATAGACATTGGAAATTAAAGTGTCCTGTGATGCCTCTGCTGCTCCAAGTCGGCCCGTTTGACGTCCTACCCCCGCCCCCCCCCCCCTTCCCCCCTTAATTTGCCACGCAGCCTGCGTTGGCTTAAGTTTGCTATAATTTGTGGCTTCATTGTTCTATCGAGCTGTCCAGATGAGCAACAATGTCGCCCGTTTGCCTTGCAGTCTTTCAAGGACTTGTTACCTCCACGAAGTGTTAGCGTCATTTTGTAATTTGATTTGAGTTTAGGGAACTTTGACCTCTGTTAGTTTTTATAGAGGTCCTTAGCAGTCATTTGAGCAAACAGATGTCTGCTAATTTAAGTCTTTACTGAGATTCCAAGATCCTATACATAGTTGTACAATTTTACCACCGTTAGGCGATTCCTAATAATAAATATAGCGTGGTCCACACGTAAGCTTGTCGCTCTCACTATGACGGCGTTCTCGTTGGGCACAGCGGCCAAACTCAGCATTCGGTTACTTGTAGGATTCAGAGAAGAAAATGAGCTCTGCACTCTCTCGTCTTGCAAGATCAAAGATTTATTTTATAACGAGCACTCACTTAAGCTGATCGACTTTACTCTAGAAATGGGACACAAAGTTCATTCCAAATGCTAAAAGATACGTTTCTCTTTCTTCAATTTATCCTTCTGCATTTCTTCGGTATGCAAGCTGATCTTCCTCTTCGCGACTTTCTATCAGTCTCTTCATTCCTTTGTAAATAATAATTATTATTGTTCGACCTTAAATTATTGAACTGATGATTCTTTAATACTCATACATGTCGCTCTTGCTTGCTTTGGTATTAGCATTACATTATTATTCTAAAAGTTTGAGGATATATCTTCTGTATTATACATATTGTACACCAGGTGGAAGACGTTTGTCATTGTTTTCTCGGACAAGAATTTTATGTTTCGGAGGGAATGTAGTCTATGTAATGGCCCTTGTTTCCACTTAGGTCCCAGTGCTCTATCAGGTTCTTCTTATTGTACCGCATTCCCCACATCCTCTTCATCCAACTTCCCTCCGCTTTCCATAACATTGTCTTGAATTTTCTTTTGTTCACATAGCTCTTCTATATATTTCTTCCGTCTTTCACCTTTCGCTTTTTTGTTTAGTTCCAGCTTACCATCTGAGGTCTCGATTATACACACAAGTGCTTATGTTTTCCTAAAATGTCTTTCATATTTCTGTAGACAGCACAGATCTTTCTCGTAGTCATTCATATTTCTACAGATTTATATTTCTCTTCTAGCCACTCATTCTTAGCCGCTTTGCAGTTGCAGACAATCTTTTAGTCGCTCTATCCTTTTCTGCCAGCTTTACTTGCTACATTTTTATATATTTTCCTTTCTGCAATTAAATTCGTGTCTTTTTTTCCAGGGACTACTGCTGGGAGTTGTCTTTTTGCCTAGTTTTCTTCTTCTGCTGTCATCAGTATTTGATTTTCTAAAGCTTCCCATTCAGTTGACTTCTTATTCCCCGTTTGTTAGACATTTCGTAGAGTGCCCTTTGAACATCCCAACAACATCTGATTATTTCAGTGCATCACTGTCTCATTGCGACTCCACAGCACTTTCTTTAGGTTTAAAAATGCATTTCGTAATTAATAAATTGTGGTCAGAGTGCACGTCGGTCTCTGGAAAATTTTCAGTTTAAAAATTTGATTCCTGAGTCTCCGCCTTACCTTTACATAATCTCTTTAAAACAATCAGTACAGCCAGGAATATTCTATCAACGCAAAACGACATCGGTCAGGTACAGTGGTAATCAACTGTTGTCACTTTTCGAATGTTAACTTCAAAGAAACGTGCGTGGTTACAGTAAGTGGTCCAGCAACGTTTTCAGTAGACACGGAACCATCGATACTGGGTCGAGGCCGGCCGCGGTGGCCGTGCGGTTCTAGGCGCTTCAGTCCGGAACCGCGTGACTGCTACGGTCGCAGGTTCGAATCCTGCCTCGGGCATGGACGTGTGTGATGTCCTTAGGTTAGTTAGGTTTAAGTAGTTCTAAGTTCTAGGGGACTGATGACCTCAGCTGTTAAGTCTCATAGAGCTCAGAGCCATTTGAACCATCTGAACTGGGTCGAGGATGAGTGGAACCGTGTATCCTTCTTGGACGAATCAGTTTTCTTGCAATAGCAGGTCGATAATCGAGTCCGGCTTCGCCATCCAGGCCTACCACCTCACGAAAGACGCACAGTAGCACGGATGCAGGCCGGCGATGACGGTATAATGATACGGATGGAGGGCATTCAGCTGAGTTCCATGTCGGTTGTGGATTACGTAAACATCACAGCAGACCTCCTACGTCGCTAGACACTAGATCTCTTCCTCGACGGCGATGGAGTCTTGCAGCAGGACAATTGTGAGTGTTACAAGGCCAGAATCTTACCACACAGGTTTGAAGAAAACGGCAGTGAAATCACGTTCAAGTCTCGCCCTCGAAATTCTTCCGATCTGAATCCGATCGAACACATCTGGGACGCCATTGGCCGCCAGGTCAGCCGTCACAGACTACAGGCGCGTCATTTATTGGAATCGCGTAACCTCTGAGCAGACATCTCCAAGTACCAATAGAGAACTTCTCGAATCCATACCTCTCAGAATAGTTACTCTATTGAATTCCAGAGATGGGGCTAACACGCTGTCAATGTTTTGGCTGCTTACTATATTGTGCCACCAGGTATACTGAGGGAAGCAAGAAGAACAGGATGGTATGAAGCAGAATAAGATGGAAGGACAACATGGGAGAGGATATGCAACTGTGAAAGATACTAACACACAATGGCAGCCATTCCACGTAGAACTTTGAAGACAGTAGTTCGGTTTGAAACGTCAATTGAGTGAGTAGAGTAAAAATGCGTCGTAAAGTTAAGAAAGTACTCCAGTAAACTATAAGGGGCAATCCAAAAGAAATGCACACAATTTTTTTTAAATCCATCTTTTATTCTACGTGTTTGAAAGTTTTACATTGTGTAGATACATCCTTTAGGAACAATATTTTCATTTCTCCACATAATTTTCATCCCTCTCAACTGCCTTACGCCATCTTGGAACCAGGGCTTGTATACCTAAACGGTAAAATGCTGGACCAACGTGTTGGAGCCACTGTTTGGCAGCTTGCACAAGGGAATCATCATCTTCAAACCTTGTTCCACGAAGAGGGTCTTTCAGTTTCCCAAAGAGGTGATAGTCACATGGAGTCAGGCCAGAACTGTAGGGCTGGTGTTTCAGTGTTGTCCATCCGAGTTTTGTGATCGCTTCCATGGTTTTTTGACTGACATGTAGCCGTGCCCGCTTTTGGCAACACTTTCAGTATTTTGTAAACACTTCCTTCCCCTATCCCAACGTAGCGTGACAATTCGTTCACTGTGATGCGTCTGTCAGCAGTCACCAATTCGTTAACTCTCTGCACATTGTCTGGAGTGAGTGCAGTACGAGGCCTGCCGCTGCGAGGACAATCCTCAATATTGCCGTGCCCGCTTTCATCAGTAACCCGCTTGCCCACCGACTAACTGTTCTGCGATCGACAGCAGCATCTCCATACACCTTTTTCAACATCTTGTGGATGTTTCCCACTGTCTCGTTTTCACAGCACCGGAATTCTATGACAGTACATTGCTTCTGACGAACATCAAGTGTAGCAGCCATCTTGAAGACATGCTGTGACGGCGCCACTCACGGGAACAGGTTGAACTAAGTTTGAAAACAAGCGGGAAGGATGTATCTACGCACTAAAACTATCACACATGCAGGATGAAAACTGTACTTTTACAAAAATAGTGTGCATTTCTTTTGGAATGACCCTGGTAAATTTATTCAGCTGTGAGACAAGGCAGTCATTGTGGTTGCCACCGGAACCACGATTGTACGCAGACGTGCATATTTTCGTCCGAAGCAAATCAGCAGTCAACAATGACACACACAGTGGTTGGTTATGGTTACTACAAGCCACACCACAAGTTGAGAAACGGGGCCAAATTTCTAGTAGATTACTGTCGAGTTGAGAGTTTCACACACAAATCTTTTATTCTTATCTTACAGAAACTAGCAGTAAGGCAATAAACAGCCTTTTAAACACCCCGCTAACGGCAATCAAGTAATTTATAGCAATACAACAATTTTTTAAAAAATTATTTAAAAAAAAATAGAAGTAACAGTACGGCAATAAACAACCTTTCAAAACACGCCGCTAACGGCAATCAAGTCATTTATAGCAATACAACAGTTTAAATTTTTAAAAAAACACAGAAGCTAACAGTACGGCAATAACAGCCTTTCGAAACACGCCGCTAATGGCAGTCAAGTAATTTATAACAATGCAACAGTTAAAAAATTTAAAGAACATTAGTAAATAGGCTGCTAAAGTAAATACAGAACTTTGTTAATAAAGTACGGTGAGGTAGTGAAGCTACCAACAACGCCATTTTAAAAAAATCAAGGTCTCAGCAAACACACGATTAATGGCAATAAAGGAATGGAGGAATTAAAAAAAAAAGTTTTTAAACAAAAGTGTCCTGGAATATCATTAGAGCATAACAGATACGACGGACCCGTGTAAGGCGGCCACAAATCACCCACTCAGGGATGCTCAGGCGAGGCAGAATACTGACCAATTTAAGTACACCCGTAAACACTATTGCTACTCTCAGGCTGGTCACTGCACCTACGTTTAGCCAGCGAAAACTTGTAATAAGATGGCTTAACTTGCTGACAGAATTAGAGCTAACCTCGTGCAAGGAAAGATTACACCACACAGTCCTGAATGAGCGAGCACATGATGAACCAACAAGAAGCACGAATTTACTCATAACACACGACAGAATAGCGAAACAATTAAACTGCCAAAACTACACCTCCCATTGGGCAGTAACTAGAGGAGTACACTGTCTTCAATTACACCGCAGCCGGGGGCAGGACACCCGATCGCCGGAGGCCACAAGGCAGAAGAGACACTGGGTACGCAAACTTATTACTTAATGATTAAACCTTCCATTAACTTAACTTGCAATTATGCTCGAACAGGCAGTACACGACCTCCGGTGCCAAGGATCCACGCATCCGACCGCGCACGCGTCGCCAGTGTACCCAACACGCCACGGTTACGCGACAACACGCTCTGTCACCGGAGTTCACGTCTTCTCTGCAACATTGACGGGTAGTGACCACTCCTTCATGTTAGGTGTCTCCTTTTTAAACTCCAGTGTTGAAACGGAGGACTTAAAGAAGCTTGTTAACGTCCCACCGAGGTGAAATGAACAGCAACTACTAGTGGGGCGATTGTGTATAAAACCAACGCGCGGGGAGCTGTTCCATCAACTCCACCCGCTCGTTACACACAACCGACATACATCACGTGGCGACTCGGTGCAACCGACCACGCCTGGTCCGCGCTAAAGAGCCACACTGCCCTCCCGTGTTCACCACTCTCTCTGCACGCAACGCCCCTACTTCCGCGCCACCACACGAGGTTACAACCGGTCAAAGATCTCACTTCCTCCATAGCAGTTTCCCGGAAGCAAAAACGCGGCTATCGATATCAGAGGGAAACAACCAAGCAGCCACTTAATGACAGAGAACATATTAAACAAACATGTCAGGGGAAGAAAAGGAAAACAAATGCAATCTAAACACAAGGTGTAGCACGAGTCGATACACGGCTCAAACACTATCTTTCTTCAGAACTACAAAAATATCGACTTCGCATGGGGAAAGAGCTGGAATATTTGGAGGATGTGTAAGGGCTTCACAGGAAAACTTCTGCTGCGTACTCAAATCAGCATTCGAGAGGGCATCATCTCGGAACAGAACGATGCCGTTTGTCAACATTCCTGGGCGTTAAGACTTGACAGTGCGTTTCAATTTCTGCGAAGTGTCCCCGTACCGCTGTGCACTAATTGTGGCGATCTCGGTACATGTTATTTACATATTTTTGGAGCCCTGTTCAGAGTGATTCCCGGCCGCCTATTTGCTTCGGAAGAGGAGGTGGAATCCCGGATACAATCCTGGTTCTTTAGGCAGCCGCAAATATTTTCCCGTGAAGGCACTGGCCGTCTTGTCTCACAGTGGGATAAATGTAGCAACAGTTGTGATGATTACTTTTGAAATAATGAACACTAAACTTACTTTCTTTGCATCGGCCTCATTTCCATTTTACTGTTCCTCACACGCAAGACCATTCCTCGCGAGCAAGGTCAAGGTAGAATGTACGACGAGAGCAACGGAAGCGAGACGCAGAGCCTCCGCGAGCATGACCTCAGTTCCACGTACTCACGACACACGCAACGCACGGCGCGGACAGCTCGTCCTTCTCGCAGTGAGTGAGTGAGTGACTGCTCGTAAAAGCCGCCGCTGGCCCTCCGCTGTCCGCCGGCTGCTCCCGCGGCGATTAAGGCCACGACCCATCCGGCCGAGCGAGCACCTGCCCGCTCCTCTCGGGGCAGTCCTTGACACGCTTCACAGTGGACCCACTTTTCATGCATCACGCCTGCCGATACCCTCGAACCTGACGTAAGACGTACGCACTTACACTGATCGGACAGAACATTACGACCGCATACCTAATTAGTCGAAACGCCCACCTTTGCCACGAATAACAGCGACGACGCGTCATGGCACGAAGCAAGGAGGCCTTGGTAGGTCGCTGGGGGTGGGGGTCCAAAATGTTTCAAATGGCTCTCAGCACTATGGGACTTAACTGCTGTTGTCATTAGTCCCTTAGAACTTAGAACTACTTAAACCTAACTAACCTAAGGACATCACAAATATCCATGCCCGACGCAGGATTCGAACCTGCGACCGTAGCGGTCGCGCGGCTCCAGACTGTAGCGCCTAGAACCGCTCGGCCACTCCGGCCGGCGGGGGGAGGAGGGGGGGGGGGGGGGGAGCTGGCACCACATCTGCACGGTGTGCGGACATTTGCCACGCCGGACATTTGCCATGATCTTACCTGCTCCGAAGAGTTGGGTCGCTTGTCTCCCCCTCCTCCTCCTCATCGCTGTCGCGCAGTAAAAGGACTTACTGAGTCTTTCCGCTGGTTTACTTAACATAGGACCAGAATCTCGTTGGATTTTCCGCCACATTTCTAGAGACACTTTCGTTGTGGAATCTTAATGCATCTCGCATTGAAATCCACACCAAATTTCGAGGGTCAGTGAAACTTCGCCAATCTTGGAGATTTTGCGTTCGTCTAAATTATACGTGCCTTTTTCGGTGCTCCTGCAGCAACTTTCTGTCGTGTTTTGTGTACCATGGGGGATCGGTTCCGTCTCTTATTAATTTATTTGGTATGATTCTCTCGAGTGCTGTTGATAGTATTCCTTTGAACTGAAGCCACATATGGTCTTCACTTACATAGTTTGGATGTATTGGAGACTGTCTCTTAGAAAGACGTCAAGCGAATTTTTAGCTACTTTTATAAATAGATATATTTCGCGTTTAGTTTTGGTGAATTCCTTTGTTACTGAACTGAGCCTCGCTCGACTGTGTGTTCGCGAAACCTAGGATGCTTTCTCTGCGACCCTGTAAATACCAGAGCTAAACAATGTAGAATAACAACGTACGTTACAAGCATAGCATTCTGTATTACTTCATTTCCTTATTTCTAACATTTTGAAATTGTACGTCGACTTTAGATGACATGTCAATATAGATGTTCTTATCTCTATTTAGTGAACGTATTTTCAGTCATGTTTTGAACATTGTCCCGCTACACTTTACTAACCAATGTTTCGCCGCAAGGGATATCGGATTTTAGAGAGTAAATTAATATGGAGTATGTCGTTCTTCTATTCAAACATTCACATTCCCACTTCTTCGTTCCTTATTGTCTTTTGGGCATGCAGTTGTAGCTATAAATATTTCGATTTCGGAAAAAAAGCTCTGTATATGGCCAAGATGTCGAAGAAGAAGGTCCCTTACGTATTCGTTGTATCGAGTAAGATGTGGAGACGGCTGTTTGAAAGCGGACAGAAGAAGTACCAGGAAGGGCATCCCTTACCCGAGGGATCGCTACTCAAGCTACCTGGCGAAGGGACAAGTGTGGCAAATGTCCGGCATTCCATCTGCGCACACAAGTCACCCAATTAACGCAAATTCCGGAGACAGGGGAGATGAGCTCTGACGCCCCACACCATCACATCCCAGATGTGTTCGACCGGGCTCGGATATGGCGTGTTGGGGAGCAAGCATGTCAATTGAAACTCGTCACAGTGTTCCTCCAACTACTCCATCACATTCCCGGTCATGTGCTGAAAAATGCCACTGCCGATGGGAAATATGATCCTCATGATGGGGTGTACGTTTTTGCAATCAGTGTACGATACGTCATGGTGCCTTTCACGAGTTACACTGGACCCGAGGACGCCCACGCGAATGTTCCCCAGGGCATAATGGAGCCCCCGCCAGTTCGTCTGCGCCCCGCATTACAGGTGTCCAGGAGCTGTTCCCCTGAAAGACGACGGATTCGCATCGTGCTATCAGCGTGATTAAGAACGTATCGGCATTCATCAGTCCATGCAACGCTCTGCCACTGCGCCAACGTCTGTGCCGTTGGCCACGTCTCCATTCCAGTCGTAGTTGCCGGTGTGGTGGTGCTAATTTTGCCACAGGCATGGATCGCCGGCTGCCGAGGCCCGTCATTAGGGGTGTTCGGTGCACCTTGTTTTGACGCACACTTACGCTCTGCGGACATTAAAGTCTGATGTTGGTTCCGCCAGTCTAACCAGCGTACGGCGTTCGACACCTGTAATGATGGGTGCCCACCCAACCCCAGGACGTATGGACGTGGCTTCGCGACGTGCAGTTGCCGAAATGCTCGTGCCAAGCTTTCGGGTCATGAAAATCTGCCCTCGGCCAAACGCAGACAGAAGATGTTGAAAACTCACCCAACCAGTTGCAAATAAAGGTTTCAATATTTGCAAAAGTATCTTCTTCGTAAGTAGTGGCCTTATTACATCACATGATGGCGCAATAGGTTAGATGAAGCCGAGCGGCTCGTGTCATAAGCAGAATTGACAAAACAAGAATTATCTGGAGCTATCTAAAGCCACGGATTGCAGTAATTCATCTTTTATCAATTTTCATCACTTAACACTTCCGGACTGAGATGCCGTGGTCCATACATAAGACTCTTCCCTGACGTTTCGCCTTCGACTGCGGAAGGCATCCTCCGAAGACAATCGGCAAACTGCGACGAGAGCGCGAGTGAGCGCCGTATATATAAGCCATCCAGAGGGCGCCGCTGTCAATCACGTGACGTCGGCTGTGCTATGATCTCTGATATTGCCAACTTTCTCAATTGAAATTAATCGATTGCCACGCTGTTGCTGCAATGTTGACATCCATATCTTATCCAGCCTAATGCCTTCATCTTTTCTATTAAAATTATTACAGTGTCTGACAACAACTTATTTTCAATATAATAATGTTTTTTTATGAACAGATTGACGGGATGGCTATGGGAAGTCCTCTTAGTCTAGCTGTGGCTAACTTGTTCATGGAGAACAACAGCTAGAAAAAGACCAGCCAGATGGTATAGACGATGCATTTGTTATATGGACCCATGGGCAAGAGGAACTGGATGCCTTTCTGTTACATCTGAATAGTATTAATCCAAAAATTCAATTCACTTTGGAAAAGGAAATCGATGGTTACCTGAACTCCTTAGATCTGACTGTAATCAAACGAGAAGACGGATCAGGATAAGGTTTTCAGAAAAGACACACACACTGATCGTTATCTGCAGAAAGATCCTAACCACCACCCAAGACATAAAAGAGGGGTGATTGAAACATTAATAGACAGGGCCCACAAAATATGTGAACCAGCTCACTTAGATGATGAGACTGAACACCTTAGAGCGACCTTCAAGAAGAATGGGGATTCCAACAGAGAGACAGATCGTGCACTGCGCCCTAGACTGACAACCAAGACGGACGAGGATCGACACCAACTCAAGGGTAAAGTGTTTTTACCACTCATCAGTAACGTCACTGATCGCATTGGAAAAATTTTAAGCAAGTACGAAACTGTTTTCAGACCCACCTCGAAAATAAAAGAATGTTTAAGATCCGCAAAAGATAAACGACATCCTCTAGCTACACCAGGTGTCTCTAAAATACCGTGCAGTTGTGGAAAGGTCTACATAGGCACAACAAAAAGAAGCGTCAACACCCGTCTCGGTGAACATAAAAGGAGCTGCCGCCTCGGACACATTGATAAATCGGCTGTAGCGGATCTTGTGTTTCAGGAAGGTGATCATGAAATAAAGTTTAGTGAGGCGAACGTCATAGCAAAGACGTCGCATTATTATGCACGAACGTACAGAGAGGCCATTGAGATTGCCATACACTGCAATAATTTTAATAAAATGGCTCTGAGCACTATGGGACTTAACTTCTGAGGTCATAGATCCCCTAGAACGTAGAATTATTTAAACCTAACTAAACTAAGGATATCACACAGCCGGCCGGAGTGGCCGTGCGGTTCTAGGCGCTACAGTCTGGAACCGCGAGAACGCTACGGTCGCAGATTCGAATCCTTCCTCGGGCATGGATGTGTGTGATGCCCTTAGGTTAGTTACGTTTAAGTAGTTCTAAGTTCTAGGGCACTGATGACCTCAGTAGTTAAGTCCCATAGTGCTCAGAGCCGTTTTGACATCACACACATCCATGCCCGAGGCAGGATTCGAACCTGCGACCGAAGCGGTCTCGCGGTTCCAGACTGTAGCGCCTAGAACCGCTCGGCCACTTCGGCCGGCTAATTTTAATAGAAAAGATGTCAACATTGTACCAACAGCGTGACAATCGATTAATTTCAATTGAGAAAGTTGGCAATATCATAGCACAGCTTACGTGACGTGATTGACAGCGGCGCCCTCTGGATGGCTTATACAGGGTGAGTCACCTAACGTTACCGCTGGATATATTTCGTAAACCACATCAAATACTGACGAATCGATTCCACAGACCGAACGTGAGGAGAGGGGCTAGTGTAATTTCTTAATACAAACCATACAAAAATGCACGGAAGTATGTTTTTTAACACAAACCTACGTTTTTTTAAATGGAACCCCGTTAGTTTTGTTAACACATCTGAACATATAAACAAATACGTAATCAGTGCTGTTTGTTGCATTGTAAAATGTTAATTACATCTGGAGATATTGTAACCTAAAGATGATGCTTGAAACCTCCGACGTTCAGTTGCGTGTTGTAACAAACACGGGCCACGGTCGGCGAGCAGCATCTGCAGGGACATGTTTACGATGACGACCGTGTTTACGAGTGTGGCTGTAGTGCACTGTTGTGGTTTGGTCTAGCTGTCGCAGTGTCCGCATGTAGCGCTTGCTGCTATTGTTATTCTGCATTCGTCTCCGCACGCAGACCAACTGTAGTACACCGTGTTACCAGACGTCTGTGATAGTGTAGTGTTGTAGGAACTGTGACCATGGTGTATTCGAACTCTGAAAAGGCGGAGATGATGCTCATCTACGGCGAGTGTCGATGAAATGCAGCTGAAGCCTGCAGGGTGTATGCAGAACAGTACCAGGACAGAGAGCATCCAACGTGCCGCACATTGCAAAACATCTACCGCCAACTGTATGCAACAGGTATGGTCGTAGCACGCAAACGGGTCCGTAACAGGCCCGTCACAGGAGAAGCGGGTGCAGTTGGTGTGTTAGCTGCTGTGCCATGAACCCACGCATGAGTACACGGGACATTGCGAGAGCCGGTGGACTGAGTCAAAGTAGGTCATGCGCATACTGCATTGTCACCGCTTTCACCCGTTTCATGTGTCGCTACATCAGCAATTACATGGTGATGACTTTAATCATCGAGTGCAATTCTGTCAATGGGCATTAACAGAGAATGCGTTGCAGTTCTACCTGTTTTGAAGCGGGTTTCACAAACCACGGGGCAGTGAATCTACGGAACATGCATTACTGGTCCGTGGACAATCCTCGCTGGCTCAGACAGGTAGAGCGACAGCGACCGTGGACTGTAAATGTATGGCGCGGAATCATTGGCGACATCCTCATTGGTCTTCACTTCATTGCAGGGGCCCAAACAGCTGCAACATACATAGCGTTTCTACAGAATGATCTGCCAACGTTGCTCGAAAATGTCCCACTGGAAATGCGTCGACGGATGTGGTATCAGTATGATGGTGCACCTGCACATTCCGCAATTAACACTAGGCTGACCCTTGACAGGATGTTCGACGGGCGTTTCATAGGACGTGGAGGGCAGCCCGTTTTCCTGATGTTACACCTCTGGACTTCTTTCTGTGGGGTACGTTAAAGGAGAACGTGTGCCGTGATGTGCCTACAACCCCAGAGGATATGAAACAACGTATTGTGGCAGCCTGCGGCGACATTACACCAGATGTACTGCGGCGTGTACGACATTAATTACGCCAGAGATTGCAATTGTGTGCAGCAAATGGTGGCCACCACATTGAACATCTATTGGCCTGACATGTCGGGACACACTCTATTCCACTCCGTTATTGAAAACGGAAACCACGTGTGTACGTGTACCTCACCCCTCATGGTAATGTACATGTGCGTCAGTGAAAAAGACCAATAAAAAGGTGTTAGCATGTGGACGTAATGTGCTGTTCCAGTCTCTTCTGTACCTAAGGTCCATCACCGTTCCCTTTGGACCCCTACGTAATTCGGTGCTCTCCGATACACACGATCGAACAGCGGAGGAGTGGTACTCAAGCGTCAACTTTAGGTTACAATATCTCCAGATGTAATTAACATTTTACAATGCAACAAACGCCACTGATTACGTATTTGTTTATACGTTCAGATGTGCTAACAAAACTAACGGGGTTCCATTTAAAAAAACGTAGGTTTGTGTTAAAAAACATACTTCCGTACATTTTTTTATGGTTTGTATTAACCAATTACACTAGCCTCTCTCCTCACGTTCGGTCTGTGGAATCGATTCATCAGTATCTGATGTGGTTTACGAAATACATCCAGCGGTAATGTTAAGTGACTAACCCTGTATATTCGGCGCTCACTCGCGCTCTCGTCGGAGTTCGCCGCTTGTCCTCGGAGGATGCCTTCCGCAGTCGAAGGCGAAACGTCAGGGGAGAGTCTTATGTAAGGACCATGGCATCTCAGCCCGTAAGTGTTAAGTGATGAAAATTGGTAAAAGATGAATTACTGCAAGCCGTGGCTTTAGATAGCGGCAGATAATCCTTGTTTTATCAGTTTTACTTATGACAAGAGCCGCTCGGCTTCATCTAATCTATTGTGCCATCATGTGATGTAATAAGGCCACTATTTCTCAAGAAGATATTTTTACAAATATCAAAACCGTGGTCAACAGCTAATAAAACTTTATTTGCAACTATTCGACTGATTTTTCAACGTCTTCAGATTTACACAGTGGCTGTTCCGCAGTCATGTTTAAGGTTAATTCAGATACATTGCGCGCCTTCCCTATTCTGCACACGGACAGCACGCTCACTAGTTCAACGTGCACCGTGCGTGTGTCTGACTGGGAGTCACTCCTCGCCAGATGACCCTGCTGTCGCCTGGACGGGTTTATATCGATAGCAGGTCGGTGGTCACAATGTTTTTGGTTGATCAGTGTGTGTGTGTAATCTATTTACCGTGTGGACGCTATTGGCTGCACCACTCGATTCATTGGCGTTACAGTGAACGCGAGCATCACGTCGATAATCGATATCATTCGTACGTGCCCTTTCTTGACTTGCAGCATTGCAACACAATCTAATGAGGAAGTACCTGCTTGAACGCGATTACGGAACCTCGACGTGTGGCCGACTTAATCTGAAGAGGCACAGGGGTTCTCAGGGCCTACATAAAAACCGTAACAATTCAAATGATCTTCGGAAAATAAAAAATGAAATATTACATTAATATTCACTCGTTCATTGTCGAGACATTAGTTTTGATGCTACGATTGACAGCAATATGGTATTATCCGTTATGACGCAAACATGTATTGCCGATATATGGTTTGTTAATGTAATACAACGACGAATGTTTTTCAACAGCAATTAAAGTTGTAGTACTGAGTTTCCTAACAGCAATTATTACACACTCGGTAAGGAAATGTGACCTTGAAGAGTAACCATGAGCCCCATGGGATACCATGATACGGCTGCCCAGATCATCATCGAACCCGCTGACGTTCGAGAAACCGATAAAGGTGACATACGAGGCCTACTCATTTATTAAGCTCCTATCAATTGCGAAAAGGAAACCACAGTTCAAATCAAGGATATTTTATTTGCAACATTCCAGCTACTTGTCTACATAGCCATCACTGCGACTTCGTCTACATTTGTCGTAGTGCTGTGCCGTCCTTCCAATACCCTCCTCATAGAAGGCAGCCTTCCGCCAATTACGTTCGCTAGTCTGCAGCTCGTTCTCTGTGCCAAAATGTTGCTTTCATAACCAGCGGTACATGTGAGCAGAGATGAAACTCAAGAGTCCTGGCTGCATGGTGGGTGATAAAAGCGCTTTCCATCGAAAACACTGCAAAAATGTCCTCATTGTCCTTGCAGTGTCCAGCCGGGAGAAGGAAATGTGTGACAGTTACGTTATGTAGTTGCATGAAATCAGGCAAAACCTCTCAGCAGGTACTCACACTTGGCGGAATACACTATCATTCGAAGCATCTTTTGGTGTTCACTGTGCGCTCAGAACAGAAAAGAGCGACTGGAGTACTAAAGAAGTGGTTCCCTCAGGGTAATTACCCCCTGAATGGTAAAATGAAATTTTTCTGAGGGGTAAAACCTGAATGAGTCGATTTTATTTCAGTCACGAAAGAAAATTATTTTCAAAATATCATTACTGTTAACGCAATTTTGTAGACTCTAACACTGATTACACAAGTTATCAATAATTGCTTTTTCTAATTTAGTACCATTAATACGGTGGAGGTTATGTATTTATCACATAGTCCACCCACTACACATGTGCTTTGTCCCGTACATCGCTGATGATAAAAAATGAAGAATATACATAACAAATGCTAAATATCTCAAGAAAATGTCCTCTCCAATTTGTAGGTAGTACCTGCAGTAGTGCAGAAAATGCTTCATTAGTCGCTTAGAAACAGATAAATGAATGAATTGACAGCTCGACACAACAGTAACTACATAGGGGCTACTATAGTGATGTACACTATTATTATTACTGTTACTATTATTGGCTGTGGTCGGACACAAAGCATTAACAGCCTAAAGTCTTCCAATTTGTGCCAGTTCAGAAGTGAGGAGAGCAGCAATCAATTGATTTACGAACAGTAAATATAGTGCATACGTTTTAACTTGGTTGATTTTAAATGGAGTCGCAGTGTGCAGGTGAAGCAAGTGCTGCAATGGAGAGCAGTAATGCAGGGGCAGTACGTTTCCTAACAAGTGTCCACCCTCACTGTGGATTGTTACTTTTGTTATTTGAGAAGGAGTTGGGGAAACACTTGCAATGCACCACGAATTCCTTCGTCATTCATTGTAGCACTACCCTTCCCCTCACGCACGCACACACACGTACACACACACACACACACACACACACACACACACACACACACACACTACAAAAAGGTACGGCCAAACTTTCAGGAAACATTCCTCACACACAAAGAAAGAAAATATGTTATGTAGACATGTGTTCGGAAACGCTTACTTTCCATGTTAAAGCTCATTTTATTACTTCTCTTCAAATCACATTAATCATGGAATGGAAACACACAACAACAGAACGTACCAGCGTGACTTCAAGCACTTTGTTACAGGAAATGTTCAAAATGTCCTCCGTTAGCGAGGATACATGTATCCATCCTCCGTCGCTCTACATTTGGTACCGGGGTTGGGTAGACAAGAGCTTTCAAATGCCCCCATAAATGAAAGTCGAGAGGGTTGAGGTCAGGAGAGCGTGGAGGCCATGGAATTGGTCCGCCTCTACCAATCCATCGGTCACCGAATCCGTTGTTGAGAAGCGTACGAACACTTCGACTGAAACGTGCAGGAGCTCCATCGTGCATGAACCACATGTTGTGTCGTAGTTGTAAAGGCACATGTTCTAGCAGCACAGGTAGAGTATCCCGTATGAAATCATGATAACGTGCTCCATTGAGCGTAGGTGGAAGAACATGGGGCCCAATCCAGACATCACCAACAATGCCTGCCCAAACGTTCACAGAAATTCCCGGTTGATGACGTGATTGCACAATTGCGTGCGGATTCTCGCCAGCCCACACATGTTGATTGTGAAAATTTACAATTTGATCACGTTGGAATGAAGCCTCATCCGTAAAGGGAACATTTGCACTGAAATGAGGGTTGACACATTGTTGGATGAACCATTCACAGAAGTGTACCCGGGGAGGCCAATCAACTGCTGATAGTGCCTGCACACGCTGTACATGGTACGGAAACAACTGGTTCTCCCGCAGCACTCTCCATACAGTGACGTGGTCAACGTTACCTTGTACAGCAGTAACTTCTCTGACGCTGACATTAAGGTTATCGTCAACTGCACGAAGAATTGCCTCGTCCATTGCAGGTGTCCTCGTCGTTCTAGGTCTTCCCCAGTCGCGAGTCATAGGCTGGAATGTTCCGTGCTCCCTAAGACGCCGATCAATTGCTTCGAACGTCTTCCTGTCGGGACACCTTCGTTCTGGAAATCTGTCTCGATACAAACGTACCGCGCCACGGCTATTGCCCCGTGCTAATCCATACATCAAATGGGCATCTGCCAACTCCGCATTTGTAAACATTGCACTAACTGCAAAACCACGTTCGTGATGAACACTAACCTGTTGATGCTACGTAATGATGTGCTTGATGCTAGTACTGTAGAGCAATGAGTTGCATGTCAACATAAGCACCGAAGTCAACATTACCTTCCTTCAATTGGGCCAACTGGCGGTGAATCGAGGAAGTACAGTACATACTGACGAAAGTAAAATGAGCTCTAACATGGAAATTAAGCGTTTCCGGACACATGTCCACATAACATCTTTTCTTTATTTGTGTGTGAGGAGTGTTTCGTGATAGTTTAGCCGTACCTTTTTGTAACACCCTGTACATACACACCATACACACACGCTAAATATCATTCATTATTTTAAAAATAAAAGTGTTCCAAGAAAAGTCTTTTATTCTACAGTTTAGTTAGATGCTAAAATTCGTGATCATGTGGAGGAGGTGTCTTAGCTAATGGCCGAACTCTGGCATGGATGTGTGTGATGTCCTTAGGTTAGTGAGGTCTAAACAGTTCTAAGTCTAGGGGACTGATGACCTCAGCTGTTGTCCCATAGTGCTTAGAGCCATTTGAACCATTTATTAGCTAATGTCTGATTGCACTCAGGGGTAACGGTCTAAAGAAGGCTGGAAACGACTGTACTAGAGGAATTACCCAACACATCTGTGCAAAGCTTCACCGGATTTACCTTGTGGTTTTCCTGTGGCCACCGGTAGGACTTAATAAACTAATAGCCCTCGTAGAATCTACGACGAATGACACACGTGCACCGAAGAAGAGCGAAGTAACCATTTTGGAAATTGTGTCGCGAGACGTTCATTTCGTAAGCTGCCCATTCTAAACACTATCCTGACAAATACGAGAAGGTTGCCGAGGAGATTAGTATGTACTGCAGAGACAGCGACTGTACAAAATACACTGTCGGAAAACAGTAGAATATCTTACAGGGTAATGTCTATTTTGATCAGATGACAGTACGCCACTGGGGTGGAAGGGGGGCGGGGCGCAGAATTGCAGATGTACTGATAAATATTTCAACGTCATGCACCAGCAGATGCTGCAGTGGCCCAGCTACCAGAGCGGCCTTTGTTTCTAGCCCTAAAATGGGGCTGCCTGCTACCCGTGGCCGTAAAGGCTCGTTGTACAGACCTGGTAAAGGCACCTCGCCACAGTGACGCACTCGTGCTCTACACAGACATCTTAACGAATCTGAGACGGGCCAAACAGATTGGTGGGATGGTGGTTTCGGAGAATTGCCACACAAGCTGGTCGTGACAAGTCAGTTGTGCGTAGATGTTGGCAACCATGGACACAAGCGCATTCACACACTCGTAGACGAGGTCTATACGTCCAGGCAGTACAGACGCCTTCTGCGGCCGTCGTATGGAACGACAGCAGTGAGCAGTGACAGATCATAAGAGCAAACGCGGGCGTAAAAATATCAACACGACCTGTCGCGAGCCATTTGCTAGGAACGGGAAGATGGGCAGGCAGACCTCTAGAGCATCACCTACTCACGTCAAAGCATCGACTTGCACAGCTCGAGTCGTCGCGTCAGAGGTTTCACCTGGAGGACGGAATGGCGCGCAGTGGTCTTCAGCGATGAGAGCAGATTCTGCCAAACTGCACGTAAGTGATGTTCTTTCGCACATACGACGCAGAGCAGGTGAGTGCTGTCTCGAGCAGTGTGTTCGTCTGAGGCACACCGATTCCATCCTTGGCCTTACGATCTCGCGTGCGACAAGCTACTACTGTCGTACACCACAGCTGAGCTGCCCTCGATATGTGCAGAGCATTGTTCGACCAGTTCTTTCGCCGCTCTTGCAGCAGGAAGGAGAAGTGATTTTCCAACAAGATAACGCTCTCCCACACACTGCACACGTTGTAGTGGCACGTGGAGTGCTCTGTGAGACGTGCAACAGCCTCCCTGGCCACCACGATCACTGTACTTGTCTCCAGTTACAAGCGTATGTGATGCAGTGGGATGACAAGAAAATCGCGCTTCTCGCCCACCCACAACTCTTGCCGACCCACGGCTCTTGCACAGCTATGCAAACAAATAGGGCAGGCGTGGAACAATACATACTGAGACAATATTAGTTACCTTTACGATCGACTGCGTCCCAGAGTCAGTGCCGGTATTGGAGCACGCGGAGTCTACACTCTGTAATAGCATAAATCCAAACCTGATACCTCACAACCGATACAGCGTGCGAATGTACTCATTCCTTATGCTCTACGTTCTAACAACCCTACCACAACAAAGGTCAAAAATTAATTATGATTGTAGTGTTGCTCACGCTGCTAAGTATTGCATTTTTGGGCAACAACAAAGTTATATTATGAGGCAGGTGTCATTAGAGCACAGTTAATAAAGTCATTTCTTGAAATAATGGATAAACTAGGCACTCATATTTTCGTGTTTCCCACGCTGGTGTCGTTGTGAACTCAGGGCACTATCGTCGAAAATCTAGGTAGTGATGATTCTAAGCTCGGATGCAAAGAGGCCTAGGTGTTATTCTGCGATATCCAAAAGTTTTATAGATGTGTTTCATAAACCATTCTTGAAGATTAAACTTTTGCAAGTTAGGACAATGGTGATGTAAAAAAGTAATCAGCACTCCGAATTTAAGTTACACTTCTTTTTTATTACTTATGTTGCAATATCACGTAACTCGTTCCAAAACATCACTTCACAATATAAAACATACTTGAAAATATCTTCCTCACAGTTAAAGTTCACATTTCATAAACTGACTACAATTTGCGTCTTTTCAACATGACGACCAAAGCTTGACTCTCTAATAACCGCTCACGCGCCCAAAAATCAGAGTTACAAAGAAAGAATACAGATAAGAATAATATCATCGCAATATATACATATCGATGTATCGAAGTACGTCTACATTAATGAAATCAAATTTGAATGTTGTCACAGAAATATGTTAACTATTTTACAGAAACACAGTAGAATATTGCTGGTATCGAGAGGTAGAGGTGAGGTGCCGTAATGGTTACGTAATTCAAGTACCATTACAACGTGCATTGTTTCTGTTATGACCTGACGAAATTATAATCGTCCAGTCATAACTATGGGTTCTTTGATTGGTTTAGGAGATGACTGATTGGAACTGCAACCAACATTAGTTCATTTTATTACAAAAATTATAAAAAGATATACTTAATTTAACACAATCCATTGTCACCTGAGAGTACTGAATATTGGGATATTGGGTGACATTTACATCAACCTTATAGAACAAAAATTCTTCTCAACCAACCAGTACATCTTAAACAAAATAATCTACTACAGAAGATATGTGGATCATACAATCTTGCTTTTTGATGGTACAAGCAATGAAATAGATGCATTAGCAGCAGATCTAGGCAAAATGCACAAAAATATTAAATTCACAGTTGAACATGAAACTAATAAAAGCATTAACTTTCTTGACCTGAAAATTTGCAATAGTAACAATAAACATCAATTTAGTATTTACAGAAAACCTACCACCACAGATATCAATATTGACATCTCATCTTGCCACCCCGCCAACAAAAAATGGCATATTTCAGAAGGATGCTACACCGAATTAAAAAAGTACCAATGAGTGACACAGACCAACAAAATGAAATCAATATAATTAAAACAGTTGCTCATAATAATGGACATAAACCCACAATAATAGAAAAACTCCACAACAAAATGCAGACAAAAACCACAGATCCACTTCACAGCAGTCACTTCAACCCAAATCAGTGTGCCACAGAGGCCAAACCTAAATGTGCTACTCCCATACATAGGCCCAATTTCATACCAAATAGAAAACTTATTTAAAAATAAAAATATCACAATCAGCTTTTCCACAAATAATAAATTACAACAAAAAGTAATCCATGATGTAAATACCTCCAAGAGTCCATACCGTAAACTGGGAATATACAAACTCAAATGTGATACATGCCCAAAATTCTACATTGGACAGACAGGCAGAAGTTTTGAAATTAGATACAAAGAACATATTGATGCTTTAAGACTTGGTAACTTGAACAAATCAGCATTTGCAGCCCATATTGCTGAAGAAAACCATTCAGTGGGAAACACGGAGGACAACTTAAAAATTTTACTTCTAGCAGAAAAAGGAGCCACTACGAATATATTAGAAGAAATAGAAATACACACACACAAAAACAGCACCCCAGACTATATCCTTAATGAACAAACAGCTAACACCCCTTTCCTGAAAAATTTCCTCCGCGCAGTATTAGCCGAGCGGTCTAGGCGCTGCAGTCATGGACTGTGCGGCTGGTCCCGGCGGAGGTTCGAGTCCTCCGTTGGGCATGGGTGTGTGTGTTTGTCCTTAGGATAATTTAGGTTAAGTAGTGTGTAAGCTTAGGGACTGATGACCTTAGCGGTTAAGTCCCATAAGATTTCACACACACAATTTTTTTGAAAAATTTCCAACCTCCAAAGCGAATAATATTTGTACACCTACCTGCAGATCAAGTAGCAAATTTATATGTTACTATAATTTTCATGATGCTAAATGTAATTAAATAATATACTATTTTACCATATATATATATATATATATTTAAAATAAAGAAAACTTTATAAAAAGACTTTATAATTAATTTAACAATATCAACTAAAAAAAATTCAATGTCTCTTTACTAGCGTAAAAGGCATTTCAGTTGTTTAAATGAATATATGATCCTTTCCAAACATAGGACATCGTTGTCAAATGTTACGATATATCATAGCATCTTTGATACTCGTATGTTTAAAAGCTCTTTGCATGTATCAAAATCTTCTCAGTGACAAATCTAAAGTGTTCAGTGAGAACAATTTACGTGTGCAACAATAAGAATGCCGTGGGAATATATTCACATCTGTTGGACGAATGTTATGAAAACAAACACTCCAAACCGACGTTTCACGTAAGTCACATGCAACGAAAGTCTGTAACGCAACCATCTGTGAGTGGCGTATTTATAATTATGTATTATTTACATTTTAGGATAATTAATCTGTAAAAAACACACCACATGTCATAAAGAAAGCGTGTAAACCGTCTGAGGATGAATCACAACGATTCGAAACAGGTAACGGTACCCTTTGAATAAAGGAACTGGAAGTAAATTTGTGGCTGATTGCTGTCCTAACATCATCAACATTTGTCTTCAAACAACAGCCACGGTCTCCATCATATCATCATATGACAAAATTGTATATTTAGAACTGTTTTAGAACAGTTAATCATGGCTTGATGCACACAATAACAAACCCTTTTCTTGAAGCACAAGCTCAACATTTACAAAGGTGCCGGTACATTTCTAGCTGCGACTTGAATAGCATTGATGTCCTGACTAGGTGGCGTTGACCGTCTCATCAGAGGTCATGAAATGGGGGCGAGTGATTCCGTGCTCGGCTCCATACCGGCCTCCGTGTGATGGCGCTGCAGTGCTGAGGGAGAGGGTGTGTCTTGAGGAGTGCCTCCCACTCGTCACTGCGGATCGCAGTGGGACATGGCTAACGTCTGTTATATCGATGTGCGCTGCCGACTTTGGTGTGTCAATGCCATCGCTGTTCCTACAATAAATTTTAAATGAATTGGAATACTTTTAGTTGATATTCTAATATTACTTTTCTGGCAGTGTAATAACAAATGTGATGTGTATGGACTACGGCCTGTTTGCCTTATAAAACATTTTCCTTCCTCTTGGGAATGAATTAAGGTAAATCTGGATAGTAAACAACAGGCTGTTACACAATTTCTCATAAATACACTAGACAATTACATGGGAAGGTGTGTGAGGAAGGTGTGTGAATATGGAAACACACCATGATCTGATACGTATCGACGATTCTGTTACAAAGTTCAAATGACGCTTTGAAGCTGACATTCTGTGGGGATTTTCTTTCTCAACATAATGTTCATCAAACAACCTTGGACATTTCCAATTATGTGACTGAGAGCATTGTCAGATTGGAAGATGCAACAGCCTGCTCAGAACAACGCTTGTCTCACTGAATGAACTCCATCACTTAAATTCGTTTCATCTACATCTTCTTGTATATTGTGCAAATAATTACGCCCTGGATGGTGGACTGTCCTTCACACCAAGTATGTTTCAATATGCCCATATCTAACTTGCTGTATCCTCCTCGTGTTCCGTAAATGCGGCGTGCTGTGGACGCATCAGAATTGATGCACAATATTCCTCGAATATCGGTTCTCTGAATTTACTCATACTACCGAAACTCCGATAACACCCCCTTGGTGTAAACCCAGAACCAAATATATCATTCTGTTAAGACTGAGGGGCTATGTTTTGTTTCCTATGCACTCTCATCCTAACCTCAAAATGGGCCTGAAGTTCGTACATTCGTAATTTCTTCACTATCTGTCAGTACGGAACTGCATCAAACCCCCTTCCAGACGTCAAGGAACACGGTTACAACTTGGGAACTAGCACGTGCTGCGCTCTGGACCACTTGGATGAACAGAGCGAGTTGGGCTTTACAAGATCGGCTTTCAGAATCAATGTAGATAGTTACAGAGGAAAGCTTCTGTCTCCATTCAATTTCCAAAATGATCTGCTACACTTTCGTCCATTTTTTATTTAATTTTCAGCCTTTGGAAATGATTCACGCAGCCTTTGCATGAATTGCATTCCAAACATATGGTAGAATGTGTAGATTATATTCTAAACATGTTAATTGAACCATAACGCATTCATCCTCTAAGAAGTTATATATACGTTTATATAGTTACACGTCAGTCATTTTTAGCAGTGTCTTTGTTCTGGTGGGAAGCTACTGTCCACGAAGCACTAAGCAGTATAGCTGTATAATGTCTTCCCCTACGTTGGTACGATAGGCGCTACTTACTGTTCCAGAAAGTTGTGATCCGCCGCAGCACATCTTACAGAAGGGCTGTATAACGAACACGTTCGTGCGTCTTTCTTCCATGGCACTCGTAGGGAGAATGTTAGAAAATCAGTGCACCTATTACGATTGTGCCTCTTTACCCACAGCAAGATGATTTTCTGGTCATGGAGCCGTACTTCTGCAAATCCAGTCTGTAATCTGATACAGCAAGTAATTGTTGGTATTACTGTCGATGTGTTTCCGTATGAGCGGCAATGCTGACCGCGAGTCGGACAGGACAATGACTATGTCTGTATGTAAGTCGAGAGCATACTTTAGTCTCTCTAGTACTGCAGTAAGCTCAGCTGTAAACACCGCAGCTTTAGGAGAGAGTTGGAATCGGTCAAAATAGCGTGTCTGTTCATCATATGATCTTCCAACGGCATTTAAAATACATCCATCTGTGTAGAGACGGTGCGCACATTCTCGCCCACTTCAGAAGCTCTTTAACAGCTGTACGCTTATATTAGATTCCCTGTATGGTGTATTTGTGCGAGTGTCTAGATCGGTTGTCGTATTGCTGTAATTTAGCTTGATGCGGTAATGGTGCGAGATAGTTGCAGTCGGGTGACACAGTTCTGAAATATCATAAAAAGGTGAATATTCTAGAGAACTGATACAACCACAAGTTTGTCTTTCGTGTCCGTTACAGCTAGGGTATCAGATTGCTCCTCAGGAGCCAGTGCTGACTAATCAAGTGGCACAACGGAGTTTAAGGAATGTTACGGGAATAGCCTAAGCGCTGTATCCTGAATGTGTCTTATTTAATTTTTTGTTAATCCTGCCTAAAGATGGAGGAGGGGTGAGGTTCATCAACTGTCAAAGGATAATCAAGAAGTAGAATATATACATGATTTATCTTATAAATGACATGGCAGAAATTGAAGAATATAGCATTCGTTACAAACAGTTCACTTTAATCAAGTGCATACGCGATCAAAATCGTTTATTATACCTAATTGTCGGTAGGGTTCTGAGGGTCATGCAGGCAGTAAACTGATCATGCCAGTTTTAGATCGTTGTTATCCTATCACGGAGTGAAATATAGGGAACGCAGTGGTTGCGAGGCAAAAGGATGTTAGCCGGTAACACCAAGCATGACGCTAGGGCTGAGTGACTGGTCGATGGTTCCCTAATTCGATAAATTTACCGAGCTAACGCTCCTGCCCTGCCCTACCACAATGCTGCTGCGACGTGCTCTTACCACAGTCAGGAGCTGTCCTCTGTCTCTCCCCAGAGTCTGGATCCAGGATGTACCAAAGCCCAACTCTTCCTCTCTCTGCAGTAGACCGAATATGCAACCTAAAGTCCCCAAAGCACAACTTCTCTCATTCTTGTAGCTGTTTCCCGTGCACCTAAAGTTTTACGACCACTCGCTAAATTTAACGCCAACAATAGCCAGTGGTGTAATGATTGCAATCCTCCCTCCAGACTCTCTGTATAAATATTCTTCAGAGCAACTGACCCACTTCCCCCTGTTGTAACAGCGACCGGAACAGTTGCGAGGTTGAAGTGACGGAAACGTGGCAGGACCCGCGGAGCGGCCCGCGAAAAACAACACAACAGGAGAGCACAGACATGACCAATGAAGGACCTTACGACAACAACAAGAACGGAACAACAGAGTCAAGAAAACCAAACAAGACAACCACGTCCACTCATAAAGAAAACACAAAAGCAAATACTCTGTCTAATGTGAGGCGATATGTCCTGAGATGTACGCAAGATTAGACTGGCAGGCTGAACTGTTTTTTTTTTCTTTATTGTGATTTCATTCCCTTGCCCCATAAGGGCAGGGGAGGCTGTCAGCGGCACAATCCGCCGCTCTTCAGCCGAGTGACATGACAACTAAAACAAAAATAAAATGCTACAGCCGGCCGCGGTGGTCTAGCGGTTCAGGCACTCAGTCCGGAACCGCGCGATTGCTACGGTCGCAGGTTCGAATCCTGCCTTCGGCATGGATGTGTGTGATGTCCTTAGGTTTGATAGGTTTAAGTAGTTCTGCGTTCTAGGGGACTGATGACCACAGATGTTAAGTTCCATAGTGCTCAGAGCCATTTGAACCATTTGAAAATGCTACATATATAAGGCAATAAAAAGGGGAACAAAACAAAGTGAGGGGAAATAATGGAGATAAAAATGCACTGACAGGGAGACGTTCATGGGGGGACAATTAAAAAAGTCACATAAAGTTAAAAAACACAGTTGGCGATTCTTAAAGCACAAAGAAGACACTGAATGCACATGCACAGGTTAAAAGTCGGCCGCAGTGTTAAAAACACTGTGAAGTATAAAACTGCCAGGTGAGACCTGCCGAGGGAGAGGTCGGAGAGGATGGAAAAGGAGGGGAGAGCAAGGGGCAGCAGGGGAAGCGGCGGGACGAAGAGAGTAGGGGCGTCAGCAGGTACACGAAGAGGCAGGAGACTGGTGGGGCAGTAGATGAAGAGAGAAGACAAGGCAGGAGGGAGTGCAGAAACACTGAAAGGGAGCACAAGAGAGGGGGGAGTAGGAGGGGGAAGCTGCTCAGGAGAAGGGAGGGTCAGGAGAGGGAGCCCCGAGGCGGAGGCAGGAAGATGGGGTTGAGTTGGTAGGAAGGGTAGATATCAGGACGAAGCTCATCATCTGGAAGGGGTAGGTGGTGGAAGTTGCATTGGGAAAGGAGGCGGAGTGTGTGGAAATGGAGAGAGGGTGGGACACAGCGCTAAAGGCGCGGCAACGGGTTCGCGTTGGAGAGGTAGGGAGACACCATGGGGTGAGGGGGATCAAGGCGGTGGACAATATATAGTGTGCGGATGTGTTCAAGGAAAATGAGGTGGGGGGCAGGCTGAACGACAGGCAGGCGCTTAAGTACTCTATCGGGGATGCCACTATTGGCCGCTGGAACCACGTGTTCCACTATGGCGCCCTCACATTAAATGCGGTCCAGGAGGCGCGCACGGCCACAGCTTACGGCGTGATGGTGCAGAGACCTCTATGGGTCTACGACGTCCATGACGTCTGGCGGGGATTCGAATTCCGAGGCGCACGGTACCAGACCCCCCATCAATCGTCAGTCTCAGAATCTACGTCTCAGGCCATCCACCAATGAGTGCTAGTGCCTTTCCTTCTGTTGTTTTTTCGGCTGTGTGGGAAAACAATAAAGAAGAAATCGTCCTACTTCTCTTGGCGTCAGCGTGGTGGACGATAAGCCACACTATAATAATTAAAGCTAGGTGGTGTCCTGGAACGCTTTCAAAAGATGTTGTGTGTGGTCGGAACCTATGCTTGAGCAAACTTACAGCCACCAACAGCGTTTGATACCCACGTCCGGCCATCCTGATTTAGGTTTTCGGTGAGTTCCCTAAATCGCTCCAGACAAATGCCGGGGTGGTCTCTATGAACGGACACTGCCGACTTCATTCCCCATCCTTCCCTAATCCGATGGGATCGATGACCTCACTCTTTCGTGCTCTCGTGCCAACCAAACGAACCAGCGTTTTATAACACAACATTTAACATGATCCACACAGGTCCCCATTCTCAGACATATAGTGAACTGCATAAGAGTTCATCCCGTAGTTTTATTTCGTTCTGGATTTGTTTCCTAGAAAGACAAGTGCTGGTGTTTCAGCACATTCTGCAAGCGGCGACAGCGGCCGGGCACAACTGCAGAGGGCGAACAGTAGTGCTGCTGCCTGCAGTCGGTGTTTACATCCACATTTATACTCCGTCAGCCACCCAACAGTGTGTGGCGGAGGGCACTTTACGTGCCACTGTCATTACGGCTGCGCGGGTTTAGCCGAGCGGTGTTGGGCGCTGCAGTCGTGGACTGTGCGGCTGGTCCCGGCGGAGGTCTGAGTCCTCCCTCAGGCATGGGTGTGTGTGTGTGTGCTTGTCCTTAGGACCCCCCAGGGGACTCAGCATTCCTTTGCTGGGTACAGGCTTGGCGACCCCGGGGTCCCCGAGCTGTGGACTGGTGTGCGCCGCCAGTCCTCTGACACCGTAAGCTCTGGCCATACTTCAGCGACCACTGTGTGGCGCAACGGTGGAACGTTGTGTGTCGCAGGGACCAGGGATCTTGGCTTGATGGCCTGGATCACGAGGATGGTACATACCTCTACAAAAAAACCTTCAATCTCAAGGTGTGCTGCGCGCTGATAAAATGCATGGCTGTTGAGGTGGAACAGTCACTAGCGGGCGACCTCTGCGGAACCTGCCGCACCTCAGTTGTGTAAGGCTTACCCAGGCATGCGGGGTTCCGTCTGGGTGGATTAGTTCCCTAGCTGCTCGTGGGACCCACATGGCAACCACGTATTTCCCTTCACCGCCTTTGCAATCAGTAAAGCGTATGAGGGAGGCTAGTCCTCCAGATATGCAGATAGACCAGAGTAACAGGGCTCATGGAGTCATGAATGACAATGTTTTCATCGTGATTAAGAGGAGGGAGGGCTCACTTGAAAAAATGTCTCCTTTCTACACACATAAATGTTTAGAAGGACTCGCAGGTACACTGAAATCTATCAAACGCCTGAGGATTGGTACCCTGTTAGTTGAGACTACTAGGGCAAAGCAAGTGGAGCTGCTCCGAAAGCCAACCAAGTTAGGCGAGTATGATATTACTGTCGAGTTGCACACTTCCCTCAACTCCAGTAAAGGCGTCGTCACCTGCCGTGATTTAATGGATATCGAGGTAGAAGAGCTGAAGCAAGAATGGGCAACACAGGGGATTGTAGATGTGGAACAACGGACACATAGGAATAATGGAGTTGTTGAGAAATCTGCCACCTTCATTGTGACTTTCAATTCGCCTGTCTTACCTGAATACATTCTGGCTGGTTTCCTCCGACTTAGGGTTAGGCCTTATATACCTAACCCTATGCGATGCTTCAAATGTCAGCGATTTGGCCATATGACAGTGAGTTGTGTGGGTGAACCGACCTGCGGTATATGTGGCAAGGCAGCTCATGAAGCTGGGACCAACTACACATCTCCAGCGCTGTATATCAACTGCTCTGGGAGCCATCCCGTCTGGATAAGAGACTGCCCCATCTTTGAGGAAAGAAAAATTCAGGAGATCAAGGTGACAAAAGGCTACCTTATGTGGAAGCCAAAAAAGAGTATAAGGCGACAAAACCTCCTGTCTTTGCCACATCCTATGCCTCCTTGGTGCACAAGCGTGCGTCAAAAGTAGACGCTTCGACGCAGACCATGTCCAGCATAGCAGTATCCTCCACCAATACCTGTACCTGCGTTTGTACCTGCCAGAGCATAACCAATAAAGTTATAGCTGTTCAGGCTGCTCGTACTGCACCAAACGCTATTGCAGAGAAAGCTACAGTGAAGCCTTCGAAGGCCCTCCAGAAACAGAGTGCCTCTCCACTTCCCCCATCCCCAACTTGCACAAAGAAAACGAGACCATGGAAAGGGGCACGACGTCTGACGTCAAACCTGCCAAAGGCACCATCAGATGTCGTCATGGCATCCCTGACTGATGAGGAGGAAATCGTCATGGAGTTTGATACCTCTCCCCCAGATCCTGCCAGCCCCTCTGCTGCCACTCGCTCCACAAGTGCCTCACCAGCACGGCGCAAAGACAGGGGGAAATCTAAACCGAAACGCTGATATGGCTCCCATACTTCAGTGGAGTCTGAATGGAGTCAGACCTCGCTTTGAAGAATTGCGGCTGTTAGTACAGGAAAACGCCTTTTGCATCTCTTTGCAAGAGACACATTTTAAAGAGACTGACACGCCTGTACTTACAGGATAAGTACAGGAAAGACGACCTGACTGGTAATAGGGCTCAGGGTGGGGTGGCAGTGTTCATTAAGGACACATTCCACTCCTCACCTGTGCCCTTAACCACAACTTTACAAGCGGTTGCAGCTCGGATCCTGGCCCAGGTTAATGTCACAGTGTGCTCCTTGTATTTACCACCCGCTGAGCTCATTGACAGTGAAGCCCTCGCCCAGCTCATTGATCAGCTGCCCCGTTCCTTTCTCATTTTAGGAGATTTTAATGCTCATAATGCATTATGGGGTTCAAACAAAACCTGCCCCAGAGGCCAGATGATTGAGCAGTTGCTCAGGACTTCCGACATCATACTGCTGAACACAGATCAGGCCACGCATTTTAGCACCGCTTCAGGTTCGTCTTCTGCCATAGACCTCTCTATTTGTTCGCCTGTGCTTGCGGACATTGCTCAGTGGGGCGTAGACGACGACCTTCATGGCAGCGACCATTATCCTATCTGGTTCCATCTGCCAGTTGAAACGCGTCGTGTCGAACAGCCGCCGAAATGGTTGTTCCGGAAGGGAAACTGGATGCTCTACCGGCAGTTGGCTGTTTTTGAACAGTGTGAAGGCGTCCAGGATTGGGTGGATCACATTACGGCGGTGATGCACCATGCCGCTGAGGTATCCATACCAAAGTCAAAGGGAACACCTGTGAGGCAGCCTGTCCCTTGGTGGAATGACAACTGTCGTACCGCAATCAGAGACAGAAGGGCGGCTTTGAGAAGATTCCATCGGCGCCCCACTGATGCGAATCTGGCAACTTTCCGAATAGCACGGGCGCGGGCGAGAAGAATCGTTAGGGAGAGTAAACGGAGGTCTTGGCGTGAGTTCCTGAACTCCATCAATAGGTCCGCATCTTCAAGCAAAGTATGGGAAGCCATTAGGAGGATCTCAAGGCGTTACTCTCGACCGCCAATAGGAGCTATACGTGAGCGGAGGTGTCTCCTAACATCTCCAAGAGACATCGCCCGGGCGTTGGCAGAATCATTTCAAACTACTACGGCCGATTCTAGCCAGGACCCAGAATTTCTTCGCTATCGGGGTACACAGGGGAGGGCTGGTTTTGATTTCCGTTCAAACAACACTGAGGAATACAACCAGCCTTTCTCTTTGTGAGAATTGGACTCTGCACTGTCAGTATCTCGGGATACTGCACCTGGTCCAGACCTGATATCGTATAGCATGCTGCAGCAGTTGGATCTGCGGTCAAAGGAAGTCCTCCTTCAACTTTTTAATGAAATTTGGAAGACAGGTGACTTTCTTAGTTCGTGGAAAGGATCGATCTTAATTCCACTTTTAAAACCAGGGAAGGATCGGACCGAACCCAGTAGCTATCGTAGCATTAGTCCCACGAGCTGCGTAGGAAAGACATTTGAGCGTATGGCCAATAGGTGCCTGGTGTGGGTTCTCGAATCCAGATCCTTATTTACCCGCTGCCAGTGTGGGTTCAGGAGGTATCATTCCAACCTGGATAACCTGATCCTATTCGAAACAGTGATACAAGATGCTTTCCTACGTAAGCAACACCTTATCGGGGTTTTCTTTGACCTGGAGAAGGCGTACGATACTACCTGGAGGCATAACATTTTGCGGCAGCTTTATGAGTGGGGTTTCCGTGGGCGTTTACCACAGTCATCAGGTCCTTTCTGTCGGACAGGTATTTTGGGTATAAGGTTGGGAATGTCCTGTCTGACCGTTTTAAGCAGGAGAACGGTGTCCCTCAAGGAAGTGTCTTCAGTGTGACAGCTTTCGCAATTGCCATCAATAGTACTGCGTCCACAGTACGACGGCCCGTGCAGTGCTCCTTGTTTGTGGACGATTTCTCCATTTTCTGTGCGACTTCCTCCCTCACAGCTGCTACACGCCAATTACAGCTGACAATCCTGCGATTGGAGGAATGGTCTAAGACCACAGGCTTTAAATTCTCTTTGGAGAAGAATGTTTGTGTAGATTTTAACCGTTCCCGTTCTCTTTTTAATCTCCCTGTTTTAAAACTAGGAGACACCTCACGTTTATGAAAAAAGTGAAATATCTCGGGCTTATTTTTGATGAGAAAGCTCACATGGCTGCCACACCTAAAGGATCTAAAAGTCCGCTGTTTCAAGGCTTTAAACGTCCTTAAATGCGTCAGTCATAGGTCCTGGGGCGCTGACAGGGCACGTCTGCTCCAACTTTATAAGGCCTTTGTGCGACCTCGACTGGAATACGGATGTCAAGCTTATGGATCTGCAAGACCTTCGTACCTCAAAATGTTGGATGTGATTCACCATGAGGGTATTAGGCTTTCAGCGGGGGCTTATCGTACGAGTCCAGTTGCTAGTATATGTGTCGAGGCGGGAGAGCCTCCGCTGTCCATTCGGCGTCTTCTCCTCGTGGTACGGCAACCATACAGGGCCAAGTGCACTCCTCTTTCGTTGGCGTCCAACACTTTTTACCAGCCGCCACTGGAACGTCTCTTCCGCCACCGTCCGAAGGCAACAAAGCCGTTTGGCATCCGTGCAAAGGAGTCTCGAGTCAGTACACCTGGAGGGCATTAAGATCCTCCACCAGGGATGGAGTAGGGGATCTCCCTGGTTACTACAAAGGCCAAGATTACTTCTTGATCTGGCTGCTTACAAGAAGTATTGTACCCCGGACCACCTTTTTAAAATTAAACTTACTGAGATTTTAGACCGCCATTCAGATTTTACTGCTGTTTACACGGATGGGTCTAAACAGGGGGATTTTATGGGCTGCTCTGCTGCGTTTCCAGATACTGTTCGTAGGATAGGGCTCCCAGAGCAGTTCTCAGTTTACTATGCAGAACTGTTTGCCATTCTGCAGGCATTAGAGCATATGCGACGACATCATGGCACGAAATTCATCATCTGCTTCGATTCCCAAAGTGCTCTACACGCTCTTGAACAAATGTACCCAGCAGATCGGATGGTGCAAGAAGTGCAGGACGCACTCCTGCTCTTGCAACAGCAGGGTAAGGATGTAATTTTCTGCTGGGTTCCAGGGCATACAGGGATTCCTGGAAATGAACTTGCAGATGCGGCTGCCAAGGAGGCTTGCTCCATGCCACCTCCTGCTCGTTGTTCCGTCCCCCTGCAGGCAATAACATCATTCGTGACTCGGAAGGCCATGCGTTGGTGGTAGGCTCCGTGGCTGGAAGTGAGGGATAATAAGTTGCGAGCGGTGAAGGATACTGTCCGACCGTGGCTCACCTCCTTCCGACAACGACGATCTCAGGAAGTAGCCCTTACACGGCTTAGAATAGGACATTGTCCGTTGACACATGGTTTTCTGTTACGTCGCGAGGAGCCACCAACGTGTCAGACATGTGGGACACAGCTGTCGATACGACGTATTTTAACTGAGTGTGTTTTATATGCGGGTTTGAGGGAAGATTTCAGTTTCCCACCAGACCTGCCCTCTCTTTTAACTAATAATGAGGCGAGTGTCGCTAGAGTTTTACGTTTTTGTGTGATGTCTGGCCTTCTTCCCAAAATATTGGGATTGAGGTCTTAATGTGCTGTTCAGTGGTTTGGTCACCCATTATTTGTATGTGGTCACTCAGCCACCGTTAATTATTTTTACCCGTTTTGTACTGCTATTTTATTTTTAGTTTTATCCACCTGTTTTGATGTGATGTGTCCAATCTTGCAATTTGAACATTACCAATTCTCGCAAAGATCGGCTCTGAATTGATCTTTTGGGAACGGGCGCTGATAACCTCGTTGTTGTGTGCCCTAAAACACTAATCACACATCATTGTCCTTAGGATAATTTAGGTTAAGTAGCGTGTAAGCTTAGGGACTGATGACATTGGCAGTTAAGTCTCATAAGATTAAAAAAAAAAAAGTCAATACCTCACGTTTCTGTTCCAGTCGCGTATGGTTCGCGGGAAGAACGACTGCCGGAAAGCCTCCGTGCGCGCTCGAATCTCTCTAATTTTACATTCGTGATCTCCTCGGGAGGTATAAGTAGGGGGAAGCAATAGATTCGATACTTCATCCAGAAACGCACCCTCTCGAAACCTGGACAGCAAGCTACACCGCGATGTAGAGCGCCTCTCTTGCAGAGTCTGCCACTTGAGTTTGCTAAACGTCTCCGTAACGCTTAGCAAATAACAATGTGACGAAACGCGCCGCTCTTCTTTGGATCTTCTCTATCTCCTCCGTCAATCCGACCCGGTACGGATCCCACACTGATGAGCAATACTCAAGTATATGTCGAACGACTGTTTTGTAAGCCACCTCCAATGTTGATGGACTACATTTTCTACGGACTCTCCCAATGAATCTCAACCTGGCATCCGCCTTACCTACAATTAATTTTATATGATCATTCCACTTCAAATCGTTACGTACGCTTACTCCCAGATATTTTACAGACGTAACTACTACCAGTGTTTGTTCCGCTATCATATAATCATACAATAAAGAATCCTTCTTTCTATGTGTTCGCAATACATTACATTTGTCTACGTTAAGAGTCAGTTGCCACTTCCTGCACCAAGTGCCTATCCACTGCATATCTTCCTGCATTTCGCTGCAATTTTCTGATGCTGCAACTTCTCTGTATAGTACAGCATCATCCGCGAAAAGCCGCATTGAACTTCCGACACTATCTACTAGGTCATTTATATATATATGGTGACAAGCTATGGTCCCATAACACTCCCCTGTGGCACGCCAGACGTTATTTTAACGTCTGTAGACGTCTCTCCATTGAGAACAACATGCTGTGTTCTGTTTGCTAGAAACTCTTCAATCCAGAAACACAGCTGGTCTGATATTCCGTGGGCTCTTACTTTATCAGGCGACAGTGCGGAACTGTATCGAACGTCTGTGATATGCAAATGATTAGCTTTTCAGAGCATTCACACAAAGTTGGCGCCAGTGGCGACACTTACAACGTGCTGATATAAGGAAAGTTTCCAACCGATTTATCATACACAAACAGCAGTTGACCGGCGTCGCCTTGTGAAACGTTGTTGTGATGCCTCGTGTAAGGAGGAGAAATGCGTACCATCGCGTTTCCGACTTTGATAAAGGTCGGATTGTGATTGCTGTTTATCGTATCGCGACATTGGTGCTCGCGTTGCTCGAGATCCAATGACGGTTAGCAGAATGTGGTGGGTTCAGAAGGGTAATACGGAACGCCGTTCTAGATCCCAACGGCCTTCTATCACTAGCAGTCAAGATGACAGGCATCTTACCCGCATGGCTGTAACTGATCGTGCAGCCACGTCTCGATCGCTGAGTCATCAGATGGGGAGGTTTGCAAGACAACCACCATCTGCACGAAAAGTTCGACGACGTTTGCAGCAGACCGGACTGAGAGACCATGGCTGCGGTTACCCTTGACGCTGCATCACAGACAGGAGCGGCTGCGATGGTGTACTCGACGACGAACCTGGGTGCACGAATGGCAAAACGTCATTATCTCGGATGCATCTGTTTACAGCATGATGGTCGCATTCGTGTTTGGCGACATGGCGGTGAACGCACATTGGAAGCGTGTATTCGTCATCGCCATACTGGCGTATGAGCCGGCGTGATGGTATGGGGTGCCATTGGTTGCACGTCTCGATCACCTCTTGTTCGCATTGACGGCACTTTGAACAGTGAACGCTACACTTCAGATGTGTTACGACCCGTGGCTCTACCCTTCATTCGATCCCTACGAAACCCAACATTTCAGCAGGATTATGCACGATCGGATGTTGCAGGTCCTGTACGGGTCTTTCTGGATACAGAAAATGTTCGACTGCTGCCCTGGCCAGCACATTCTCCAGATCTCTCACCAACTGGAAACGTCTGGTCAATGGTGGCCGGGCAACTGGCTCGTCACAATACGCCGTTTACTGCTCTTGATGAACTGTGGTATCGTGTTGAAGCTGTATGGGTAGCTGTACCTGTACACGCCATCCAAGCTCTGTTTGACTGAATGCCCAGGCGTATCAAGGTCGTTATTACGGCCACAGGTGGTTATTCTGGGTACTGATTTTTTTAGGATCTTTGCACCCAAATTGCTTGAAAATGCAATCACATGTCAGTTCTAGTATAATATATTTGTCAAATGAATACCCGTTTATCCTCTGCATTTCTTCTTGGTGTAACAATTGTAGTGGCCAGTAGTGTATATACTCTTGGCTTTTTTGATATAGTCATAGAATAACTGTTACTGCACATATGGATCTATACTTACTCGAATATATTTATTTGTTTTATTTAACCCATTGTGCTACAGCTTTACAGACGTTATTTTTCACTGAAATATTTCTCTATTCTTCATGCCTTGCGTCATAAATTACAGAATATTTTGCCACGCTGTTAATTAACTTTTCTTCATCGGAATCCGAGAAACTCATTTTCAGTGAACGGGGTATGTTCAGCCGGTAGGAGCAGTCTCCTGTGGCTGTGCGGCTCGGCGGCAGCGGCACAACTGGTTCCTGGCCTGATGTGCGGTCTGTCGCCGCAACAGGCAGATACACGACTGACGGCAAGAGACCGCCGCCCGCGCGTTCCGTACTCCTCGCGTTGCGAACAATGGCAGGCAGCCAAAGGCGCCAGCACCTGCAGCCGGCCGGGGGCAGTCTGCGGGCCGCGGGCTGCGGTCGCGCTCGGAGTCGCACCTTAAGACGGCGCCGACACGCCAGCATTTCTCCTTCTAGGAAACAATTTCGGAACGAAGTAAAATCAGAGGGTGAACTACTATGTAGTTTGCTGTTTGAGAACGGGGAGCTGTGTGTGTCGCGTCAAATGTTGTATTACAAAACGCTGTTGGCGCCTCTTGAGTCTGTACGAGCATAGGTTCCGGCCACAAACAACATCTTTCGAATTCGTGCCGAAACACCACCCAGCTCCAATTATTATAGTGCGGCTTGCGACCCACCAGGACACCGCCAAGAGAAGTAGGATGATCTCTTCTTTATTGTTGTCCCACACTGCCGAAAATGAGCCAGCGGGAAGGGCACTAGCACTCAATGGTGGATGTCCTCAGACGCAGATTCTGAGACCCACCTCGTAGAATGAGGGGGCAGTACGTCAGTTGCTTTGAGGAATATTTGTAGAGAGACTCTGGAGGGAGGATCGCAACCACTAAAAAAATATACACTCTCTTTTGTTAGCCTCCTACTTCTACAGATGGATTAAAAGGTTGTGTCGTGTACAGATACATTGTTTGGGTTTAAGTACAGTGTACTCATTTCTTATTATTTGATTTATTCCTCATCCTAATCTGATTTTTTTAATGTCTTTCAGCAAATATTCGTTGTTGGTCATCTTAATACAATGACACATCAGATCGGCCCACAATGTCTCAACCTATTGCGCGTTCCGAAAAAGAACTGTTTTCATTAAGTAGCCACATTACGAAGTCTGATGCCAGCTTTTTAGTGACATTTTATTACAATGTTCAGTCTGACGCAAAAATTTTTAATTATCTTTTCACGATCACGCACCATCCTTTTAAAGACAAGCCGATAACACATACGCCTATTTCATAATCGCGCTTTCTCTGTTTGCTCGTCTTATCCTGTACAAACAACAACCAAAAAATTTTCTTTTCTTTTCTTTTTTTTCCATAAATGCTCAAAATTGTGTGAATTCCTAAGGGACCAAACTACTGAGGTCATCGTTCCCTGCTTATACTAACTTACGAGTATGCTAAGAACAACACACACGCACCCCCTAGGGAGCACTCGAACCTCCGGTCGGAGGGGCCTCTAACAACACGGCCGCTGCCCCTCCGCGCTGCCTGTTTATTCATGGCGGCTTCCTAGCCTGCGTTATTTTGGGAGGAAAACAGCCTTAGAATTAGGCAAGACTTCGTTAATAAATGTGTTGTACTATTCATTCACCTCCAGAACAGTATATATATCACTCCAGCTCCCTAAACTAAACAGTTTTGATTTACTGATGGTCTTATTTATGATCAGGAATTGCGTGTCATGATCTGAAATGCCACTGACTCTTGGTTTTGTAATACAATTAATGTTAGTTACACTTGTCTGTAAAGATATACTCCGCGAGACCTTTTTTATGTTTTATTTATTTCGGGATAATTATCAGTCATCAGTTGCAAATCAATTTTATTATACTTTACCGGTTTCGACAAATAATTTGTCATCTTGAGAGGCCTACAAATTAGGTATATTATAAAACTTTAGACCTTGGCTATACATTTATGTGAAGTACAAAAAATTCAATTCTGGAGGACTTGCTCAACAAAAATGGCAAGAACTGATATAAGTTAACTTTTCCAGAACACCTCAAAACAGAGAAACACTTCTTTACCCATCCTTGTTTCACAAGAAGTTTTACATATAATTGACAAGAGCTACAAAATAAACCTCTTAGAAAAATTTGAAATAAATAAACATTCTCACCTAAATTCAAAAGATTTGTTGAATGATCAACTTGATTTTAAAGCAGACACTATTCTGATTGCATATGATCACTTATAAAATGTGAAAATTAGCCCAACCACCGGCCGGAGTGGTCGAGCGTTTCTAGGCGCTTCGGTCGCAGGTTCGAATCCTGCCTCGGGCATGGATGTGTGTGCTGTCCTTAGGTTAGTTAGCTTTAAATAGTTATAAGTTCTAGGGGACTGATGACCTCAGAAGTTAAGTCCCATAGTGCTCAAAGCCATTTGAAGCATTTGAACCCATCCCCTTCATATATTAGAAATATGTGTCATTTTTTCAAATGTCATCATACCTTCTTTAAATGCTTTGGTTGTATTTTTTATATGTGCTTTTATATATGTTCCTTGTTGCTATGACAACAGATACATAGATGTGATTCAGTTACTGTAAATTGTCGTACAGCGTTTTATATAATCACATACAATACGTACATTTCTGAACACACCATGGCATTATCCTTTTCTGAAGAAAATGTGGACGTCTATTGAACTAAGGAAGTTTCTGTAACATACTTTTATACTTCGCATAAATGTATAGGCAAGATTTAAAGTTTTATAACATCCGTAATTTTGCAGGGTTCTGAAAATGACAAATTAATTTGTCAAAACCGGTAGACCTTAACGAAATTTATTTGCAACTGATGACTCCAATTTATACTGAAAGAAAAAGTAATACTACAGTTGCTGAAAATTACACCCGTGAATGAAATAACATTCAAACAAACGTAATAGTGGAAAACCTAAAGAAAGTTTCTGTAACATACTTTTGTACTTCGCATAAATGTATAGCCAAGGTCTAAAGTTTTATAACATCCCTAATTTTGCAAGTTTCTGAAAATGACAATTTGTCAAAACCTCTAGAACTTAACGAAATTTATTTGCAACTGATGACTACAATTTATCCTGAAAAAAAGTAATACTACAGTTGCTGAAAATTACAGCCATGAATAAAATAACATTCAAACAAATTTAATTGAGGAAAAAGCTGTCACAGTTTCTACGAAGTCTCTCAGCCCTGAGAGAAAGTCTTTTCACGTCACCCTCTGGGCACATGCTACGGCCAGCAAGTTAGTCTATCGGAACAGTGGATGCAAGGAGCTGCGTTTTAAGTCAGAGGCGGAGTCTCTGTATTTGTCCCGTGGTTGGGGGGGAGGCCCGGCGCCTTGTGCCTAGATAGCGGCAGGACCACCCTCCATTCGACCCTCCCGCTTCCGCCCCCTGCCTGGGTCCCGGGGCACTGCCCGGTCTGACAGGAAGCTGCCTCCCGCATCCCCAGGGCCAGCTCGCGGTGCGGTCGGCGTTCTCCGTCGATCGACTGCTCATAATCAACGTCCTCTTGTGCGTCTCGGCACACAATACTACACCATGCACACAGATTGGTTGTTGGCTGATTTGGGGCAGGAGACCAAACAGCCAGGTTATCGGTCCCATAGGGTAAGGAAAGGATGGGAAGGAAGTTGGCCATGCCGGCATTTGCGGGAAGCGATTTAGAGAAATCATGGGAAACCTAAATCAGGATGGCCGGACGCCGGTTTGAACCGTCGTCCTCCCGAATGTGAGTGCAGTGTGCTAACCAGTGCGCCATGCACGGAGAGTTTGTTGTGCCATTGCTATCGTTGTCATACCTTTCGTTTAAATCCGAAGTCATTAACACATTAATTCGTCCCATACATGAATGAGTTGCGGATAGCCGGAATGATTAGCCATCTATCACGGTTTCACTTTCCGAACCTCTGGAGTAGCACGTGGAACAATTCGCACGGGCTCCTTATATCCCTTCTGCCTTAGAGGTGGGCTACACATCTCTACCCAAGAGCCCTAATCTAAGTACGCCGCTAGCCACTAAAACCGCAACATCAGGGACGGTGTCAAATGAAATTTTGCTTATCGTGCTTGTCTACTATAGCAGGAAGAAAACACGATTACGTTTTTAGGGTATTTGAGGGTGTACAGCGTGCCAAATTTAGTACACACGAATGCCATCTCTGGCCTCAAATGGTTCAAATGACTCTGAGCACTATGGGTCTTAACTGCTGAGGTCATCAGTCCCCTAGAACTTAGAACTACTTAAACCTAACTAACCTAAGGACATCACACACATCCATGCCCGAGACAGGATTGGAACCTGCGACCGTAGCAGTCGCGCGGTTCCGGACTGAAGCGCCTAGAACCGCTCGGCCAAACCGGCCGGCTCTCTGGGCTCAACAATGCATGTAACCCGATTGGGCCTCGAGTCTGACTGACCTTGGATGAAAGATGCGGGCTTGTCAGTTCATTCCACGCTGCTTCTGCTCTGTGTGAGAGTTCATCCGCCGTTGTGACTAGCGAATGGTGACGCAGCAGTCCATCAGCAACCAATAACCTGGTGACAAACTGACTGTTGGCTTCTGTCTCAGATTCTTCGGCCGCAGTTAGTTTGACGATTTTTCTGACGTTTCGCCAGTACGAGTTGCGGCAGGGCGGGTCGTGTTCTAACTATCCATTAAACAATCTGTCTACCTACCCGGGTAGGCTTCAGGTTGTCTGCCCGTTCACTCTGCGGTAATAGATACTGGTTCTGACGAAATCTGCGTTGGTGAAAATTCAGCTAAGTACCTACCACGCAAAAGGCCACATAACTCCAGTCCATGGATAGTATCTGAAAGTTAGTTAAACTATCGAGCGTTCGGGATAATTGCATGACTTGTTTGAAAAAATTTCTAAAATTTCCGTGAAGTTTTTTACTGTCTTTAAAAGAAGGCGAATGGCTATCAAGTCTGTATTTAATATCCAGACATCAAGTACGCAATGTTACTGACTATCTCTGTAAGAAATCGGACCTTAAGGCAGCCAGAAGATATATAGACCGACTCATATTTTTGGCGTCATAAATTGTCCCTAACTCACGACCACTCGCGAGTTAAGACACACAGTCGTCCAGAAGGCTTCTTGTAGTGAAGTGCTCGCCGTACTGTCTCGTAATCTGCACGAAACACGCCACGCACAGTTTATGTACGGCATGAAAGTCGTCTCCCGAGCGACTATCTCGACTCATAGACGTAAGGCTCAAAGCTAAACGCAAACGCGCGGGAAACGCTGCATTCCTGTTCGCTAGTATGAAAAGCAGGCAATCAGATCATCTCGAGCACTTATATACTCGCGGTATTTCTAATGTCAGCCAATCAGATTACCACAAGTAATTTTGCCTAGAAACTTCATAATTCCAAAACTAAATAGAATTAAATGAAAACAAAACATGATTCCTTTCCAAAAAATGAAATACTAATAAATTTAATACTAAACACCCCTTCTGGCTGCCTTTTAAAAACTCAAGTTCATTTGGACAAACGTTACAAATTCCCCTATTACGCAACAACTTTCTCACGCTTACATTTACATAGTTTTAATAAAATATCACATTTTCACTTTACATATGTACTCTACTCACTCTCTCAGTCTCTCCAAAACAGTCACACAACCGAAACCCGGTGAAATAATAATCTACCAAGCTACTCTTTATTGTATCAGAAATTTGTGGTAATCAAACTATGGAAAATCCCATAAAATTAGATATTATGAACCTATCCTGTCCGTTGTTTCAATTGATACTATAGATGAATACATTACAGTACCTAACTCGGATTCCCGATGCCAGCACGGTTATTATGTGTTTCAGATAAAATTTATATCTCCAAGAATAATGAAGTTACCTGATTTGAAATTTTAACAGTATGGTGATATTACCCATAGAATTTGACATACTTTGTATGAAAATAGTCGATTAATATTTAATAGTTCTTCTCTAGATTCATAGAGAGTATATGTTGGCGTACCGTCACACCGAAAACAAACTCCAACAAACAAAAACATACAACTGTTGTGAGTTTGACAAACTTGCAACTTTTGTGAGTTTGGCAAACTTACAACCGTTGACAACTGTTGAAAAATGTTGACAACAGTTTCAAACTCCTCTAAACACACGTTCGGCGTTTTATTTTTTGTTACAAAATACCGGTGTGGCCGTGCGGTTAAAAGCGCTTCAGTCTGGAACCGCGTGATCGCTACGGTCGCAGGTTCGAATCCTGCCTCGGGCATGGATGTGTGTGATGTCCTTAGGTTAGTTAGGTTTAATTAGTTCTAAGTTCTAGGCGACTGATGACCTCAGAAGTTAAGTCGCATAGTGCTCAGAGCCATTTGAACCATTTGTTACAAAATAGCAATGAAAATGGATTCTGACAGTGCAGATTTTCCATTTTTATTGATGGCAAGAGAAAGATAGCCAGGGAAGAGTGTTTAACTAACGAATATCTCACGCTAGAACAATTGTGCAGAATTTTTTTGTAATATTGTAAGCAGTTTTTCGGTGTCATAAAACAACTATGCACTTACGTCCCTAAAATGTAACATTAGTGACCTCTACAACTGTGTTTTTGCACAGTTTTCTTAGAAGAAATACAGAAAGTGCCGCCGTTTACTCACCACCTGGCAGTTTTGATGTGGAAGGTCCAGGAACAGGCAGGGTTTCGGATGGAAATTGGAGGCTGCCTCCGCAAAACAAATGTCTTCAGAGAAAGGGAGGCAACGCAGGAAGAGCCGCAAAGAATATATGGGATTAATTTGCAATCTACTTTGTGTCGGATGTTGGTAAAGTGAAATGACAAGAGAAATATGATGAAACACATATCGAGTGAAAAGACAAATGTAATTAAAGACATCCGGACAAAATCCTTATAGCTTTACTTATTACCAACATAAGTCATTAATTTGCAAACTACTTGTATTAGGTGTTGGCAAAATTATATGACAAGAGAAATAAATACATTTCCGGTGAAAATACAGTTGCAATTACAAAATTTTCGCAGCTTCAGTTATGATAATGAATGACATTATACTTACGGTTGTAAATATTTTTCTTCCTAGCTTGTTCACGCCTTCTCAATACTTCATGTTCTCTTAAAATATCCATTTCGGAACGCAGATCTCAGTTGTCCCAGACCCAATTTTAGTTTTCACTATTTTACAATGCTCACGATTCTACTGTGTTTTCTCATTTGTCCATTTCCTTTCATACTCCACAAGTGGTACACCAATTTTATCCGAAACTTCTTTCAACAAATCATTCGTTTTAAATCTGTTTTTATATGCAGAATCAGAAGGATCCTCTTGGTTTCCTCATATCAATTTCTAACGAAAGCTAAATTGTTGGATCTGTTGACGACTCGTGAGATGCCATTGTCGAAAGAAACACAGCAGACGAAGAAAGAAACACAGCAGAGGGCACGGCAAATGTGCATGCGCAAGTCACACAACTCAGCCGCGTTTTTGCTCACTGACCATAAACTACAAACTCGTGACAAAACTTCCCTCAACTAGTTGTTCAGACTCGCGACTTTAAACAACTGTTGACAACATTTGAAAACTAAGTCAGACGAGTTGAAAACAGTTGTCAACCGAGTTCGTTGGGGTTGGTTCTCATTGTGAAGGTACCTTAACGCAGTATTGCACGCATCGTTAAGCAAGTACATCGCTCGCTGTGCCCAGTGGCTGATATCAGCTGTGACAGCGTAGGAACCGAAATCTGCCCTCCTCCCGGGTGCACGGCTGGTTACGCTTTCAACGCAAGGTGACTACGCTTGTTAATTTTGCTACGTTACAGAGTGGCTGGCATTCACCCTCCACTGCTGGTGGTTTAGTCGAGCTCGCGCGCGCAGGTTATATGCACCTGGCACACCAACGCCAAGAGCTTCTCCGTAGCCATTTCCGGTGCGGTTCTACCCTTGCTGCCTGCAACCGTCGTCCGCTGCAGCACAGGAAACCAGGATGCATTCACTTTGAAGTTTTCTTATTTCTTTGTGAAGTCACTGTCATGTTGTGTATTTCTAAGCTTCTCTTAACTAGCAGGTTTGATAGCTCTTCTCCACACCAAGAACTGAGGAACATTGGGTACTGCACCGGTTATGGGAGAAAGGTCACAGAATGAAACGGTAGGCCGAGTAACACATCGGAGTACGAAATATCAAGTACGGCCTTTATCCAATACCTTCATCTAGTGACGGATGGAATCGATCTTATAGTGTGCAAACACGAGGCAAAGACTATTTATAAACCGACAAAGGAGGTCAAAGAGGGTCTCACATAGGCAAAGTAGAAAATAGATGTACTTGCAATGTCGCAAACCATGTACATGTGGAAAAGTCTATGTTGGAATGACTAGATGATCAATCATCGCCAGGATTACCAAACATAGGTGGCATTGCAAATTGAGGCAGGTGAAAAAATCGGCCGTGGCGGACCATGTACTGTGTGAAACCAACCTCGTCGTAAAATTCTCCGACACGGAAGTTGTTGTGGTGGCAGAAGAGTCAACACCATGTTACTAGTGGAGGCCGAAATGCACGCGTTTTAGCTCACGCAGGCTGGCGTGAGGAGGGAAGGACTATACTGACATGAGGTCCGGAACATGGCAAGAAATTAGAATTCAGAAAGCGGATGTAATTAGTTTGATACTTAACTATAATCCATTAATGATGAGCGTCACTCTGGACGTTCCATGAGTCACAATATTATCTGTTCAGAAGACATTCATAGTAACTGAACATGGCGCCATGCTAGGTCGTAGCAAATGACGTAGCTGAAGGCTATGCTAAACTGTCGTCTTTGCAAATGAGAGCGTATGTTGTCAGTGAACCTGTTGTGTACATAGTTCCGCGTAGTCAGCGCGTACACAACTTTCCCACTAGAGCGCGCCCTGTTAAGCACAACAGCGCAGTCACAGCGCTCGTCTGTCTCCGCACTACGAGATGGCGCTGCCTTCGAGACGGACCAAATTCTGCTTCCGCCGATCCGCGTATTAATATGTAACGCAGCCAATGAGATTGCTGCTAATGTAGAACCTTTTCTCCTCGCGGATCACACTCGCGCAGTGATACCTGAACGCGCGAGATATTATAACGAGTGTACAGACCTCCGATTAGTCAGTCTGCATTTGTCTGCACGAGTCTGTACCAGTCTGCATTAGTCTGTACTAGTCTATAGTCAAGTTTCAGTCTGCAGCTAAGAATATTATCATATTCCTGTACATAACCATGAAGATAAATGTATGTCAAGTATCAGAGATATGTGAAAATAAGATTAACGTACCAAGACCAAAGGAACTTCAGAGTGTCAATTGTAAATAGCATCCAGAATCAAGTTACATAATGTTTATGCTTGTTATTATTTTAATAAATGTGTGTGAAAATTAATCAAGTTCTGTTTAAAGTTGGTCACTATCAATCTGCTACTCTAAGCGTGCAAGTGGCATTTCTATCGTCTGACCTATCGGCAGAAGATAAACACGCCACAGTAAGACCACGAGACATATTGCTGACACTCGCCTACTTCGTTAGAGCGACAAGTCAAATAATCTGATGGTGTGTGCACCGAAGATCTTACAGTACGCACACCACAGAACCATCGCTAGCAAAGTCGGCTGTACAACTGGGGCGAGTGCTAGGGAGTCTCTCTAGACTAGACCTGCCGTGTGGCGGCGCTTGGTCTGCAATCACTCATAGTGGCGACACGCGGGTCCGACGTATACTAACGGACCGCAGCTGATTTAGAGGCTACCACCTATCAAGTGTGTGGCGGTGACACCACAGAAGTTATTGCGGAGCTATCACACCCACTTGTTCAGAAATCTACAGAAATGAGACAGCAAAGTGGAAAATCGCGCCCTTGGTCGTTGGTGCGCCAGGCACACTCCACTACCAGCAAAAATCTTCGGTAATGACAGAAGCTCAAGAAATGAATTAAAATATGTGGCATCAACAGCACTTGAACTGACGTCTCCTACGCACTAGGCAGATGTGCTAGCCGTTACATCACTTTCCTTCTGAGGAGTCACCTGACACTGTAATGTATAGCACGGCCAAAAATGGAGACTGATCTTAATTGCTGCCCGCAGTGAAAGCGAAGGTCTCAAACCACACAATAAGACAACAGTTAGCGCCTGCATCAAAACAGATTTAACATACCAGACGTCGATACACGTGTTCCCTAATTCTTCTAGATCAATAGAAACTGATGACTGATACAGAAACAACATTATAGAAGTTACTCTGCATTTTCTTGCAGTCTTCGTGGAAAGATACACTGAAGCGCCAAAGAAACTGGTATAGGCGTGCCTATTCAAACACATAGGTATGTGAACAGGCAGAATATGGTGCTGCAGTCGGCAGCGCTTATATAAGACAACAAGTGTCTCTCACAGTTGTTAGATCGGTGACTGCTGCAACAATGGCAGGTTATCTATAGACAACAGCGTCGTGTGCGAACAGTGCTGTCGCGTTGCTGATCCTCTCTGATAACTCGTTAATTTACACTGAGAACAGAAGATGTTCTATTATGCTCTTTGGGGCACACCCGAAATTCTTTCTGTTGAGCGTTCGCCGTGCTATATGCCTTATTGAGTGTAACAGGTCAAAAATTTTCCAGTCATTTGTGAAGATACTGCGTATAATTTTTCCTCATCACCGGTGGATAAAATGGTACAATATCGAACAACATTCGTAAATCTTGGAAAACTGAATCTGCCTTTCATCTGCATCTGCTGCATAAACTACTCGAGTAGGAGTAGTTATCCTGATCCCCCTATGACCATTGGATCCACTGCATACTATGGACATGACCACTCAAAGTAATAAAGAAATGCACCATATTTCACTGTTGGAGAAGACTGGATGGATTTTAGGCGTTCCGTAAAATTCTGCAGTCTCATGCAGAGATCATTAGTAGAATTCTCAGTTAATGTATTTGTTTCACATGCTGCGACATTGTCGCGGATAAAACAGTGACCCGTATATACAATAATTTTCCTTTAATTTACGTCTATGGTCACAAACTTTTTATTAACAGATTACCGGTTTCGGTCTATAATGACCATCATCAGATCTGCAGCAAAAAATGGGAAAAGAACATAAATACACTTAGTAGATTGTCTACAGCTTAAAAACAATAAACAGACCATAATGAAAAGTACTACTGACAAATACATGTATTTGCGCGCTTTAAGTATGAAGAGGCATACCTGTTTTATAAAAACAAAGTCCTAATACACTGCAGCCGTAGTGGCATCGTCAAATGTTAAATGCAAAGTCAGCACCAGCATCGTCAAATAGATGTAAATAACATCACATGCACGAGTCATGTCGTCAGTAGCACTACTGTTCAAAACGAGCTGCCGTACAGTACCCACAAGATGTTTGTGTTATAAGTTCACCAGATTTCGCTAATGTCGGCATACACTAGTTTTCAATAATTAATTCAAAATGGTTCAAATGGCTCTAAGCACTATGGGACCCAACATCTGAGGTCATCAGTCCCCTAGACTTAGAACTACTTAAACCTAAATAACCCAAGGACATCACACACATCCATGCCCGAGGCAGGATTCGAGCCTGCGACCCTAGCAGCAGCGCGGTTCCGGACTGAAGCGCCTAGAATCGCTCGGCCACAGCGGCCGGCAATAATTAATTGAACAGCGTAAAATACGCAGTACTATGTTTTCTTTCATTGTGGCTTCTTTAGCGACTTGTTTTATGATTTTAATATTAACCTGTGCACTATCATAGGTGTTTATTACTTATGTCATTATCTAGAATATTGGCACTTGAGCATATGTCAACTACTGCCTCTTAACTCTTAATCTTTTTAACAATCTGACTTTTGCCGTCTTCTGTTTCATTGCTTTTTATTACTTTAATGTCTTTTATACGTTATAAGCTCATTACAGACTTCAACTATTGTATCCTCCTTTATTTTACGATGTTCAATTAATTATTGAAAACTAGTGTATGTCGACATTAGCGACATCTGGTGAACTTACAACACAAACATCTTGTTTGTACGGCAGCTTGCCGAAACCGGTAATCTGATAATAAAAAGTTTGTGACCATAAACGTAAATTAAAGGAAACAATGTATTTGTTTCAGTTGACTGCCTAGATTTTGTAATCATCGCAGCATTTAAGTCAATTTCTTACAGGCACCTCGTTTACTGAAGCTTTAGCAATATCATATCTATGAGACGGAATTGATGTCCATTAGTAACGTGCCGGAAGCCATATGCAAGGCATCGGTTACGAAGAGACACAGCTGACTTGCAATAATTTTGTCCATATCTTTTAAGAAACAGTCTATAATAGATTTGGCTCCCATACACTCGTAGCATAGGCACTTTCATCACTGACCGGGATTTACTCAGCGGTTCATCAGACGTTTAGTTGCCTTACATTGAGTCCAAGTGTGCTATGCCGTCATCGACGGAACGTAAAATGACGTTTAGTTCACCTGTGCAGTCAATTCTTCACAACTTTTCAATGATGAAATCGTGGTCTGCCTACTGCAGATTTTAGTGCAGTTGTGTAGGTTGGTGTCGAATGCTAGCACGGATCCCCGAACGATGCCTCAGTGGATTTCTTCGATTTTTACTAATCAGCTGAAGCACTGATACGTCGTTCATTTCCCAGCTGTCGGCCACACGGTATATCCCAACAAACAAACAAAACATTTGTTTACAGCGAGGCTGTCAAACCTCGCCCTCGTATTTCCCAACGAATAAACACAATCACTAGAGAAATTTCTGCTCATTAGCCTAATGAGTCCCCTATGCAGTTATTTCCGGTACAGAGGACGTAAACAACAGCTTAAGTCAGGGTAAACAAGATATCATTCATTCACAGGAGTCCTTTATCTAGAGACAGGGCAGATGCTGATAAATTTTAGTCCCCACAAATATACGAGTTCGTTTGCACGTAAGATCCATTACGAGTGAATGTATACTAACAAATGACATATGTAGAGGAGAGGAACACTTTTTAGACTTTTGCATAGACTGAACACATTTTTTATTCCTTTTTTTAAATGATGGCCTTCACTTTTTACATAGACCTGCTGGGACAGAAGAGCGCGTTAAAGCACCGCTTCTGGTACGGCGAGGTCCTGCTGCCTCCCAACAGACCTGCCCAGAGGACTAACGATGTGGGCCATTGTGCCGGCCAGCCTGGATGTGGCTCTTAGGCTGTTTCCAACATCCCACTAAGTGAATACTGGGCTGGTTCCCACGTCCGGCCTCATTTACACGATTCGCAAACGTTTAGAAAACGTTCGCCAGTTTCACATGCAAAGAAACAAATTACCGATTGAAATTTAAAAGCGTTACAATCGAGAAAATCTTGTCAATACAGTATTGCGTTTAATTATTACTCTGCTATACACCAATAATCAGGGAGTTAAATCAAACTAAGCAGAAGTACTATCAAAGACCAGTTGATTGTTAGATTTTGAGATTGCTTTTAAGCAAAGTACTGTTGTTAAGTCACGTGCAAGATGGTACACGACCGACGAAATATGGCTTAACTATCCACGTACTACATAAATAGTTTTAAAAATGTATAGCATTTAACTCACTGTAAAATTCCGCGCCTGAAGGATTACCGATATATTCCAAATGGCTCTAATGTATTATACAACACTTACATTTGTAGAATTCGAAATATTCATAGATGCTGCGCAAAACACGACCTCATGTCTAACAACAACGAAACCTGTAGAAAAAGGTGGAAACTGATTATTTACTGCGCATTTCCTTATGTGATTGTAAAATCAAAATCTAAAGTATCCACAAAAGAACTCTCCGAGTTCACTGTCCTCTACGTCTATGTACAACATACTGTCCCCTACTTGCTGTATGTGTATCTTCGTAGCACCGCGCGGGGTAGCCGTGCGGTCTAAGGCCGCTTGCCATGGTTTGCATGGCGCCCCCCGTCGGACGTTCCAGTCATCCCTAGGGCATGGGTGTCTGTGTCTTGTCCATACCTTAAGTTAGTTAAAGTTAGATTAAGTAGTGTGACCTCAGCACTTTGGTCCCATAGGAACCTACCACCACATATGTAGCATAAAATAAGAAGTTGCCTGACAAGGAATGACGCATTTGTATAGCGAACATTTTGCATGACCTCTGAAAATGGGTTAAGAATATCGACTTCCTGCCAAAGTAATTCGCAACAATTTAAAGCATCTCAAGTTTCTCTAGAGAGAACGTTGAGACATGTGAAGCAGTTGAACATGTTCTAGAAACATCCATTTTTCAGAAGATAGGTAAACTCGTACGGCAGTGTTGACTGGGAGACCCCCAGGGGTTTATTCTGCCGCCTATTTCGATATTACGTTTAGTGTATTCATCTCTTGGTATCCCTCAACGATTTTTACCCTCCACGCTGCCCTCCAATACTAAATTGGTGATCCCTTGACGCCTCAGAATATGCCCTACCAACCGATCCCTTCTTCTAATCAAGTTATGCCACAAATTTCTCTTCTCTCCAATCCTATTCAATACTTCCTCATTAGTTATGTGTTCTACCCATCTAATCTTCAGCATTCTTCTGTATTACCACATTTCGAAACCTTCTATTCTCTTCTTGTCTAAACTATTTATCGTGGCTACACTCCATACAAATACTTTCAGAAACGACTTCCTGACAATTAAATCTATACTCGATGTTAACAAATTTCTCTTCTTCAGAAACGCTTTCCTTGCCATTGCCAGTCTACATTTTATATCCTCGCTACTCCGACCATCATCAGTTATTTTGCTCCCCAAATAGCAAAATTCCTTTACTACTTTGTCTTATTTCCTAATCTAATTCCCTCAGCATCACCCGCCTTAATTTGACTACATTCTATTATCCTCGTTTTGCCTTTGTTGATGTTCATATTATATTCTCCTTTCAAGGTACTGTCCATTCCGTTCAGCTGCTCTTTCAGGTCCTTTGCTCTCTCCATGGATTTTAATACCTACTCCGAATTTTTCTTTTTTGTCTCCTTTACTGCTTTCTCAATATACAGATTGAATAACATTGGGGAGAGGCTACAACTCTGTCTCACTCCCTTCCCAACCACTGCTTCCCTTTGATGCCCCTCGACTCTTACAACTGCCTTCTGGTTCACAATGCGACGTTTCTCACGCGCTTATGTATATCTATCTACCCTCCTGGAAATGGAAAAAAGAACACATTGACACCGGTGTGTCAGACCCACCATACTTGCTCCGGACACTGCGAGAGGGCTGTACAAGCAATGATCACACGCACGGCACAGCGGACACACCAGGAGCCGCGGTGTTGGCCGTCGAATGGCGCTAGCTGCGCAGCATTTGTGCACCGCCGCCGTCAGTGTCAGCCAGTTTGCCGTGGCATACGGAGCTCCATCGCAGTCTTTAACACTGGTAGCATGCCCCGACGGCGTGGACGTGAACCGTATGTGCAGTTGACGGACTTTGAGCGAGGGCGTATAGTGGGCATGCGGGAGGCCGGGTGGACGTACCGCCGAATTGCTCAACACGTGGGGCGTGAGGTCTCCACAGTACATCGATGTTGTCGCCAGTGGTCGGCGGAAGGTGCACGTGCCCGTCGACCTGGGACCGGACCGCAGCGACGCACGGATGCACACCAAGACCGTAGGATCCTACGCAGTGCCGTAGGGGACCGCACCGCCACTTCCCAGCAAATTAGGGACACTGTTGCTCCTGGGGTATCGGCGAGGACCATTCGCAACCGTCTCCATGAAGCTGGGCTACGGTCCCACACACCGTTAGGCCGTCTTCCGCTCACGCCCCAACATCGTGCAGCCCGCCTCCAGTGGTGTCGCGACAGGCGTGAATGGAGGGACGAATGGAGACGTGTCGTCTTCAGCGATGAGAGTCGCTTCTGCCTTGGTGCCAATGATGGTCGTATGCGTGTTTGGCGCCGTGCAGGTTAGCGCCACAATCAGGACTGTATACAACCGAGGCACACAGGGCCAACACCCGGCATCATGGTGTGGGGAGCGATCTCCTACACTGGCCGTACACCACTGGTGATCGTCGAGGGGACACTGAATAGTGCACGGTACATCCAAACCGTCATCGAACCCATCGTTCTACCATTCCTAGACCGGCAAGGGAACTTGCTGTTCCAACAGGACAATGCACGTCCGCATGTATCCCGTGCCACCCAACGTGCTCTAGAAGGTGTAAGTCAACTACCCTGGCCAGCAAGATCTCCGGATCTGTCCCCCATTGAGCATGTTTGGGACTGGATGAAGCGTCGTCTCACGCGGTCTGCACGTCCAGCACGAACGCTGGTCCAACTGAGGGGCCAGGTGGAAATGGCATGGCAAGCCGTTCCACAGGACTACATCCAGCATCTCTACGATCGTCTCCATGGGAGAATAGCAGCCTGCATTGCTGCGAAAGGTGGATATACACTGTACTAGTGCCAACATTGTGCATGCTCTGTTGCCTGTGTCTATGTGCCTGTGGTTCTGTCAGTGTGATCATGTGATGTATCTGACCCCAGGAATGTGTCAATAAAGTTTCCCCTTCCTGGGACAATGAATTCACGGTGTTCTTATTTCAGTTTCCAGGAGTGTATGTGAGGCATGATTCTATATGGAGTGTACTGTCATGTTTGTGTTATAATTAACGATGACGGGAGAATAAGTTTCCAATGGCGGCATATTTCTCTCCGAAGGTCTGCGTGTGACCGACACAACGCCGTCACCACTGTGGTGTTAAAGTATGTTCCAACACCAAGGTTCTAACCAGGTGTCTCCGAGTCGAGTGCTACCGGCAGGCGACACAGGATATGGAGGGGGTGTTTTCATGAAGTGTGCATTACCCACAGACTTTTTTCTTTATTTACATTCATTGTCGTACCACTCAGAGTGTCCATTTCATTTTCAGCACTGCTATAAAACGTTAATCATAATTAACAGCGAAAGCTAACACGGGGGAAAATACTGTATGGGACAAATAAAGGTGTCACGGACGAGTGCATACGACTGGATGCGAATGTATGCACATAAACACACACCGTGACGCGCCCATCACGCATACACCCGTCACGTGATCCACGCCAGTTCACAATGTAGTGTGGGCTGTGTCAGTGGGAGTGGAGCAGTGCAAAGGGGACGATGGTACTCACAGTGCAGCAGCGGGGTGCTCCTTGTGGAAAGTGACGTGCCAACAAAATAGTGGAAGCGGTGTGGTCAGTTGTTAGTTTAATGGTATCAAAGGGCCATCAAAGAGTGCTACGCAACCCTTAGTCCGAAAATGGCATCAGACGGGATCTGTTTTGAACAGGACAAAAAACTTTCCGAAACGCGCCCTCATACCAAAAAATGTGGCTGCAACTCACCAGAAAATGCTTCGGAGTCTTATGAGACCAACCCGACGTCTGTCGCAAGAGACCGTCATATTAGGCCTGACAGAGTTGTTAGCATCAGAGGTCACTCTGGTCGCAGCCGTAGCTGGTCACCCGGCTTACTTCTTCTATGGTGTGTCGCAACAACGCTCAGTCTTCAAGAACCATAGCAGAACATTTCAGATGAGGTTACAGCAATTCCAGCAGTCCAGTGACTGGCTGACCAAGGCTCAAGAGTGCCAAGAGATGAACGGTTAGTATTGTATTTCCTTTGCTGTGTTTCTTTGTACCCTGCATCTCTGTTCTCTGGGCCACTTTTATTCGCCTCGTCCTGTATAACAGATGAGCTTTGTACTCCAGCAGATACGGTACACAGCCCACATAGGAGAACTCAGGGCTGACTATGACTCAGACGCAACGCAGATGAAATCCAGTGAGGGTGCTCGCAATAAGGACAGCGTTAGGCATCCACTTGACGTCAGACAAGCTTGTTTCCAATTGGACATCCATCGGCTAAGCAGAGACTTGGCTGGGCAGTACCACATGAAAATACCTCATAATAATACCTCAGGGCAGTGTCAAAGGAGCGCCAACGGTTATGCCGCAGTTGTAACACCAGTTCCCGTCAAATCACCGAAGTCAAGCGCTGTCGGGCTGGGTTAGCACGTAGATGGGTGACCATCTTGTCTGCCGAGCCCTGTTGGCAAGCGGGGTGCACTCAGCCCTTGTCAGGCAAACTGAGGAGCTACTTGACTGAGAAGTAGCGGCAACGGTCTCGGAAACATACGGCCGGGAGAGTGGTGTGCTGACCACATGCCCCTCCGTAAGCGCATCCAGTGACACCATGTTGGCTGAGGGTGACACGGCGACGGGTTGGTACCGTTGGACCTCCTTGGCATGTTCGGATGGAGTTTAGTTTCTTAGTGTCAAAGGAATCGTCTGCAGTTGCCGCTACAAGAGCCAAGCTGGACATGTATAAATGATGATATTCATCGTTTGCAATATCTGGAACTGTACCGAAGACACATCAGTGCAAGTGGACACTGTCCTATTTCCTATGCATAATCTTCATATTCCACAATGTTCCTGGGTGCATTGCTTATTGCCATCTCTCGCCATATAAGGGTGCGTTCAGCATTATCGAATATGACATTTTGATGGTCCGTTAGTGCATTAGTAGTGGGAGCCTCACACTGCAGGGCGCTCTTCAGTTTACTTCTTGTAATATCTGGACTTTACTGCTTGAGCCGTGGACGGTTCGCGTTTATCCCATTTATTGTTTGTCATCTTCTATTACGGTACTGCCGCCTCATTTTCTTATTCCATTTACTGGCGTCACTAACTTCCTGCCTTACTTGCCCGTGAGCAGCAGAAGCAGCGCTTATCGATTAGTGCACTGTCGTACCATCTCTGGAGCGACCGATAGTATTTCCAAGTCGTCGTGTGTTGCCAGTCAGTTGGCAGTCAGTTCGGGACGGATCAGCAGTGCAGTCAGCATGCAGCAGCAGTGAAGTCGGGGACGGAGCGCCGGTGAGGCGCCGACAGCCAATGCTCGCCGACCTCTGGTGACACACATGAACTGTCCGACGCAGGGAAATTGGAGCGGGACGACCGTCGGTTGGTCGTCTCATCGGCCGACGTACATTTGGTCCTTTCACCGTTTCCGGGCCTGAGGAGCTGGTCGGTTGGTGTGGAGCAGCGAGAAATCTCCGCGGTGTGTGGTTTGGCCGGGTCCGTTGGCGGCCTCTATGCGGTGCCGGAGTGTGTGGTGCTGTTCCCATTGCTACGAGGTTCGTGACTCACTGATCCTGGACATGAAAGTTTTGACTTCCAGCAAGTCATGACTGTTCGCATTATGTCGTTTGGAGTTCGTTGTCGGCTGTTGGGATATTCCAGCGAGCAACAACGTGTGTTTTCAAATTGGCAAATTTTAGCCACGTTCCGGTGGAGTTTAACTGTACTTGGTTATTTGAACTGAAGTGTACCAGCGGAATCTTCTCCTTTGTGGCCGTCAGCGTTCCGGTTACCTGCCCTGGTCGTTGACGTAAATTCAGGTTGTGTATTTTCCTCATCGTGTTGTCGCTGTCCAGCACGGTGTGTAGTTTGACAGCTCTATGTATAATTGGTTGAGGGCGCCGATACCTTCTACGTTGTTCCATTGAACTCACTGTTGTGTGCTGGTAAGGGGAAGTGGAGGTTACCTTGTCGGTGGGTCCGTTGACTGTCTGTTGGTTGGGTTGTCGTCGAATCGACAATGGTTGGGCCGACTGCCTGTCTCACCTACGCGTGCGTTAGTGTTTCAGTTCCAGGCCAACCCTCACAACTTCTGAGCGCCCTTGTGTGTACTGCGTTTTCTTGTTTGTTCTGTTGTTTTTACTTACATGGCTTGTAAGGCCTATTTTTAGATTAAGGTTTTTTTACCCTTAAGGAGTCAGATGGTTTAGGTCTTCAGCCCAATTTAAGAACTGTTTTACGTAAAGCCTTTGGCATTTTTTTAAAATTAATGTTATTGAGTCTTAAGTGTTGGGCCTTCAGCCGAGTTTGAATTTAAGTTGTTTGCTCTTAAAGTGTCAGATTCTTTGGGCCTTCAGTCTAATTAAGGAATTGTTTTAAGATAAGGCTTTGCCTTTTAAATTTCTGATTTTGGTTGAGCTTTAAGTTATTGGCTTTCAGCCGTTTTTAAATTAAAGTGGTCTTGCCCTTAAGGCATGAGAACGTACGGCGCATTCAGCCACTAATTAAGTTCCAAAACTAAAGCTGTGTTATTTAAACTTGTTTTGGCTCTTTTAATGTTCGATCAAATAATAAAGTTGCATGTTCGAGTGTAGCTTACAGCCGCTTATTTCGACCCATTTTCACAACTTAAACTGCCTGCCCTGTCCTGCGGGTTTAGCAGAGCGTCTCACTGCTGTTTGGTCTTCTGTAATATTTCTTCGCAACGCTTGTAGAAAGTTACAAGTTAAGGTAAAACTTCTGTTTACTGTATTTACGGGTTCCCTCATGACTTCTGCTTCTGTCCAGCTTCCCTACGACGTCAGTTGCTGCGTCACTCTATAGCTCACCTCTCCTCACCGTTGTGTACGAAGTAACACACAGCACAAACATGGTGAATCCGTGGTGATGTTACAAACTTCCAGCGATGATGAAGAAGGGTAAATGTATCAGTCTGAGGTAAGGGACCCCGGTCTGGAAACGATCGACCAAACAGTAAAAGTCCACATATTACAAGAAGTAAACTGAAGAGCGCCCTGCAATGTTATTCTCCCGCTACTAATGCACTAACGGACCGTCAAAATGATCATATTCGATAATGCTGGACGCATCCTTATATGGCGAGAGAAAGCAATGCACCCTAGGGACATTGTGGAATATGAAGATTATGCATAGTAAATAGGACAGTGTTCACTTGCACTGATGTGTTTTTGCTAAAGTATAAGTGAAAATCATTCTGGTACCTCAGACAGTGAAATAGATGTACCGGTATTGCTGCTGCTAAGACTATAGAGAGTAGGTAACTTTCAGAGAAGGTAGAATGGACTAAAATAACAAAAAGTGTGTATCAAACGTGTACTCCAAAATACACATAAAGTGCTGAGACCTCTTGTACAGGGTGATTATAATTAAAGTTAAACTTTCAAACCACTGTAGAAATAACACCACTGGTCAGAATGACGTCAAATTACAAAGGAATATTATCGGAGAAGGGGGAAAACGTATGGCAGAAGAAAAATAAATATTTACAAAATGTAGCAATATATGGCGCTGAAAGCATCATAATTTAATAGTGGTCGACTACAAATGACAAATGAGTCATACAACAATGCCCAAGGTCTACGTTTGACGCTAAACAAACTGTACCATTCAGTGTGCATGACTGTACAGGTGTTATACTGGTAGTTACGTAAGACCAACCACCACGGCAATGCCCACATCGGATTGAAAAATTTTGTTTTTAATTGTCCTGAGGCCAAAAACTGCATAAAACGCAACAATCAAAACAAATCGGATTATTAATTTCCGTGTTTCTGGCGCAAAATATGTTCAATATGGTGTCCACCGTTTTCTGCAACAAGTTGAAATCGAGAAACAGCATGTTCCACAACTGATCGGGTCACGTTCAGAATGTGTTTCGCTATGCGTGCCTTCAATGCAGCTAAGTTTGCAGTCGGAACACTGAACACAACATCTTTCAGATAGCTCCACAGCGGGACGGCCAGGCTTTAGGGAAATGGCGGCTGATAATTCTAGCATTTCCGAAATGGCGCTTCAGCAGCTTCTTAACTGTATTTCCAATGTGCGGAGGTGCGCTGTCTTGCATAAAAATGATCCCATCCCACACATCCACGCTGTTGGAGAGCTGGAATGACAAATTTGCGCAGAAGACACTCATAGCGCTTACCAGCGTCGGTACAGGCAACAGGACCGGAGGCATCTGTCTCTTCGAAAAAATACGGCCCTATGATAAATGATGCCGTAAACCTGCACCACACAGTGACCTTTTCAGGATGAAGTGGTGCTGGTTGATTTGGGTGTGGCTTTTCCGTTGCCTACATTCGACAATTCTGTCAGATGGAAGTGGGCTTCGTCTGTCCACAAATCTTGCTCGCAAGTTAACAGGAAGCAACTCGTGCACATGTGTAATTTTGAATGGATAGCAAAAAAGGATGTTTTATAGGATTTTACGCATGGTGCTCACGGGTATATCCAATGTTCGGGCAATTCTCCGTGCACTACACGTTTGCACACCAACACTTGTGTCCTCCTGAAATGCTGTGGCCATTGCTTCCACTGGCGTCGAATCAATTCGTTTCCTCCCTCTACCACGTTGCACACTAAAGGAATCCGTCTTTTCGAATTTCCGAATCATTTTCTCCAGACCCACGCCAGTCATCGGACCAACACCTTTTTCCAAACCCTTCAGTGTCCGGAACTTCTGCACAGCGACGTGCGCACAGTCATCATTCTGGTAATACAGCTTTACAAGCAGAGTGCGATCCTGCATTGAGACAGTCATGGCGAACGTCGCAGGCGCGAAAGGAGGAAAAGCCGTGTACCCGGCGTATTTATACCAACTCCAGTGGGTCGCGAGCATGAGATGTGTTTCCATTTCCGTATTCTGATCCATTCAGCGCCATCTGTTGATCAATTTTCACACTATTTTTTTTCATCTGCCATATGTTTTCCCCCTTCTCCGATAATATTCCGTTGCAATTTGACGTCATTCTGCCAAGTGGTGTTTTCAAAGTTTAACTTTAATTATAATCACCCTGTACACCTTCGCTGCTGTAACACACATCTCTTCTATTGAAGTATTCTTCACGTAAACAGTTTACAGCCGATATTTACTGGACTTTGTTTTTGTTTTGATCCATATTACTTTCCCAAACATATGGAAACTACAGAGCTTGCAGGGAAACAGGTGTGTTTTATGGTAGCGAAGATAAACAAGTGCTGATAGCTCTTAAGGTGTCCACTTTAGAGCCGAAGTTCTCTAGACCCTTTCTTCTTGTTTTGGTCCGTACAACCACCTCTGAAAGTTGCTTGCCTACGTTACGAATTCGGAGAATTCTGACGGTCTTGGTACGTTTCTAGGGTGTTAAAAGTCGATTCCACTGGCCAACATGAGGGTGGTTTTGGGGCGTTTTCCAAACTCACCTACAGTAGTCGAGTGCGTTACAATTTACCCACACAGTCCCATACATTTATCCTTCAGAATATATTATGTTCAACTGTTATTGTGCCAGTCGGCTTTAAAAATAGAAAGTGTGAAACCAATGAGGCAAACACATTTACACGGTCAGACGTGAAATTTTTCAATCAGAGTGTCGTAGATGGCAACAACGCTGAATAAAAATTTCAGTGGAGCTTATGAACTTTGAGGAGTACTAATTGGGATATTTTTGTAACTACACAAGACGATTTTATCAGCCATACAGATTTTTTTTTCTATTTCTGAGATTTAATTGAGTGTCAACCTAAAATTACATTATGAATAAAAATGTAAGATGCAGTCAAATGAACAGGTGATATATGAGAAAAAGTAAATAAACTCGTCGTGTTCCCTGAATTTTATCGTAAGGAGGATGCATGTGCATGTCACTGAGTTAGTCTTACATTAATAAAATAAAACAACGTACTTGCATATACTGATGACATATGGTTACCAGTTGGTTACTTACGTAATCTGCGAGGGGGTACTGAAACGTTGGTGTTGTGGTCTTGAGTCCTGAGACTGGTTTGATGCAGCTCTCCACGCTACTCTATCCTGTGCAAGCTTCATCTCCCAGTACCTTCTGCAACCATATTCTTCTGAATCTGTTTAGTGTATTCATCTCTTGGTATCCCTCAACGATTTTTACCCTCCACGCTGCCCTCCAATACTAAATTGGTGATCCCTTGATGCCTCAGAACATGTCCTACCAACCGATCCCTTCTTCTGGTCAAGTTGTGCCACAAACTTCTCTTCTCCCCAATCCTATTCAATACTTCCTCATTAGTTATGTGATCTACCCATCTAATCTTCAGCATTCGTCTGTAGCACCACATTTCGAAAGCTTTTATACTCTTCTTGTCCAAACTATTTATCGTCCATGTTTCACTTCCATACATGGCTACACTCCATACAAATACTTTCAGAAATGACTTCCTGACACTTAAATCTATACTCGATGTTAGCAGATTTCTCTTCTTCAGAAACGCTTTCCTTGCCATTGCCAGTCTACATTTTATATCCTCTCTACTTCGCCCATCATCAGTTATTTTGCTCCCCAAATAGCAAAACACCTTTGCTACTTTAAGTGTCTCATTTCCTAATCTCATTCCCTCAGCATCACCCGTCTTAATTTTACAATCTATTATCCTCGTTTTGCCTTTGTTGATGTTCATATTATATTCTCCTCTCAAGGCACTGTCCATTCCGTTCAGCTGCTCTTTCAGGTCCTTTGCTCTCTCCATGGATTTTAATACCTACTCCGAATTTTTCTTTTTTGTCTCCTTTACTGCTTTCTCAATATACAGATTGAATAACATTGGGGAGAGGCTACAACTCCGTCTCAGTCCCTTCCCAACCACTGCTTCCATTTTGATGCCCCTCGACTCTTACAACTGCCTTCTGGTTTCTGTACAAATTGTAAATAGCCTTTTGCTCCTTGTATTTTACCCCTGCCACCTTCAGAATTTGAAAGAAAGTATTCCAGTCAGCATTGTCAAAAGCTTTCTCTAAGTCTACAAATGCTAGAAACGTAGGTTTGGCTTTCCTTAATCTATCTTCTAATATAAGACGTAGGGTCAGTATTGCCTCACGTGTTCCAAAATTTCTACGGAATCCAAACTGATCTTCCCCCGAGGTCGGCTTCTACCAGTTTTTCCATTCGTCTGTAAAGAATTCGCGTTGTTATTTTGCAGCTGTGACTTATTAAACTGATAGTTCGGTAATTTTCACATCCGTCAACACCTGCATTCTTTGGGATTGGAATTATTATATTCTTCTTGAAGTCTGAGTGTATTTCGCCTGTCTCATACATCTTGCTCACCAGATGGTAGAGTTTTGTCAGGACTGGCTCTCCCTAGGCTGTCAGTAGTTCTAATGGAATGTTGTCTACTCCGGGGCCCTTGTTTCGACTCAGGTCTTTCAGTGCTCTGTCAAACTCTTCACGCAGTATCATATCTCCCATTTCATCTTCATCTACCTCCTCTTCCATTTCCATAATATTGTTTTCAAGTACATCGCCATTGTATAGACCCTCTATATACTCCTTCCACCTTTCTGCTTTCCCTTCTTTGCTTAGAACTGGGTTTCCATCTGAGCTTTTGATATTCATACAAGTGGCTCTCTTTTCTCCAAAGGTCTGATTAATTTTCCTGTAGGCAGTTTCTATCTTACCCCTAGTGAGATAAGCCTCAAAATGGTTCAAATGGCTCTGAGCACTATGGGACTTAACATCTATGGTCATCAGTCCCCTAGAACTTAGAACTACTTAAACCTAACTAACCTAAGGACAGCACACAACATCCAGCCATCACGAGGCAGAGAAAATCCCTGACCCCGCCGGGAATCGAACCCGGGAACCCGGGCGTGGGAAGCGAGAATGCTACCGCACGACCACGAGATGCGGGCAGATAAGCCTCTATATCCTTACATTTGTCCTCTAGCCATCCCTGCTTAGCCATTTTGCACTTCCTGTCGATATCATTTTTGAGACGTTTCTATTCCTTTTTGCCTGCTTCATTTACTGCATTTTTATATTTTCTCCTTTCATCAATTAAATTCAATATTTCTTCTGTTACCGAAAGGTTTGTACTAGCCCTCGTCTTTTTACCTGTTTGATCTTCTGCTGCCTTGACTATTTCATCCCTCAAAGCTTCCCTTTCCTCTTCTACTGTATTTTTTTCACCCATTCTTGTCAATTGTTTCCTTATGCTCTCCCTGAAACTCTGTACAACCTCTGGTTTAGTCAGTTCATCCAGGTCCCATCTCTTTAAATTCCTACCTTTTTGCAGTTTCTTATTTGAAAACTCCCAAAACTTTTTAAACAAAACAGAAGTTATTAACATTCTAAATGTTTATTCTTCGTGTCTACATATTTATTTCTCAATATAGACACCCTGGTGACAAACACATTCCTTCCAAAGAGGGACCATTTTGTTGATAATGTCACTGTCGAATGTCGGATTCTGCTTGCACCGCTTCACCACTATCAAAGTGAAGTCCTCCAACGCATTCTTTAGGACGAAAATCGAATGTGACCGAGTCGGGACTATGTGGAGGATGATCGATGACTGTGAACCCAAGGCGTCGGGCTGTTTCAGGTGTCACAGCGCTTGTGTGTGGTCTGAAGGTGTCATGCTGAAGGAGAAGGTGCCCATGTGTTGATGACTCACCTAATTTGAACCTCAATTACAGCACTTTAAGTCATACACCGTAAGATTACACGCTATAATTCGGAGACCCTTAGCGGCAGAGGGACGAAAATATGTAAACATGAACAACAAAGATGAAGAATGTTAATAGCTTTCGTTTTAATAAAGAAGATTTAAGAGTTTTTACAAGATAATTCGGAGGCATTAATTTTCAGCAAGCCGTCGTACCTTAGATACTTTGAGCAGAAGTACAATAACTTTCGTGTACTTCCTAACAAATTTTGTCCTTGGGTGACAGTACACTCCTAAACCCACCGGGTCAGGCGCAAAAAAGTGACCGTTTTAGAATCTTCCCCTCCTCATTTGAATCAGTTTCTACGTACCCACACTGACCTAATCCCGACGGCATACGACACCATTATCCGACAGTCCCGACAGATTTCTGCGTAGGCATTTCTTATTGTGAAGGGACGCAAAAAACTAGGTAACTTCTGTTTACTTGGCTAACGAGCGTTTTTCTTTGATGCGTAAATGGAGGTTATGAATAGTCAACTGCGGCAAACAGTTTTAATATCTTGACTAACGTTTATTATTTTGATCAGATAATTGTTAAAAATCAAAGATTTGCGTGATATCTTAGAGCTTAAATTACTGAAATACATGAAACTTAAATAACATGTTCAAAAATATAAATACGTCTTTACTGGACTGAGACTTCGCAAATCACCAAGGCGTTAAACGAACCATGGTTCCACCCACATGCAATAGTGACTCACTGATGTCTTATTCACAGACTACAATGTTTTTTACGTTCTTGAATATTTAATACTAGTTGCCAATCCTTGGACCACTGTAAAATCTTATAAGATCTGTCTGAATGTTCCTACAGATATTTCAGACAGTACTTGATTACAGATATCTGCATCATGTAAAAAAAAAAGTCTTGTTTTGGTTTGCCATTAACATCAAATGTTAGGTCATTAACGTGCAATCAGAACAGCGCTTGACGTCATGCCGTACACTAAAATGCGTAAAGAAGTTGAACACTTATTTCGTAACTTTGGCAAGTCCAGTTTACGTAGTCCAGGGGAACAAGCACCAAATTCACTGCAGACGTGCATCTCTTTAAGTGACATATTGTACCTATCGACATTGTTTTACTTCAAATACAACGTCTGCCTGAAACTTATTTTATTGAAAATTCTTCTTCGCACTATATTTCGATAACTGAATGTGCTTCAATTGTTCTTCTGTGAACTACATTTGGTTTAAGCAAGTAGATTAAATATGGATGTTAACAAATGTGCATCGAAAATATTATCCATCGAAATCGAGCACAAAGGAAAAGCTCTTGCTTCGTCACAACGAACAGAGAAGTCAGAGATGCTCCAATGTGCTGACACTCAACCTTCAGCATATAAGTCACCAGAGATTGAGAACCCGTAATCCAACTATGTCAAAATGTTCAGACCACTTTTAAAACAGTTTCCCGCAATGAGTAAATAATCCATCGTGTGGAATATGCCTGATGGTCACTGTTTCGAACGTGGTGTGATTCTGTAAACGTTGAGAGAAATACAAAATGTGTGACAGACTAACTCTAGTTATCTTGCCCATACTTCTTCCCCACTCCATCTGTCAGGATCGATCATCATCAATACTGGTATTCTTTGTGGGCCAAAGATGAAGCTAAATATAAGATTTTTAAAAACATAGTCAGCTATCTTAAAAGTAGTTAAAATTAAAATTTAAAGCAGTCTTGCTCGCAGTCTTTTTAAATATTTTTTTTATTGAAGTGAGTATAAAAAATATTTTTACAAGATTTCGATCAAGACTGTTTTAAATTTTATTTTTATGAAGCTAAACGTTATTTGATGTGTCCTGTGGTGTCACCGCCAGACACCACACTTGCTAGGTGGTAGCCTTTAAATCGGCCGCGGTCCGTTAGTATACGTCGGACCCGCGTGTCGCCACTGTCAGTGATTGCAGACCGAGCGCCACCACACGGCAGGTCTAGAGAGACGTCCTAGCACTCGCCCCCAGTTGTACAGCCGACTTTTCTAGCGATGGTTCACTGACAAAATACGCTCTCATTTGCCGAGACGATAGTTAGCTTAGCCTTCACCTACGTCATTTGCTACGGCCTAGCAAGGCGCCGTTACCAGTTTATATTCAGATTGTCTAAACAAGAGCGATGTTCTCCAATTGTGGATTAAAGTTAAGTATTCCAAGAACTACGTTCTTTTCTTTATAGGATAATGACTTTACCTTGTTCCAGACCTCACGCCAATCTGCGTGAGCTTAAAAGCGTGCCTTTCGGCTAGCCGTCACTGTAGATTGGCTGTCTTGCCAGTCCACAACATGTCCTCTGGTTATTGTCCACAGCACTTTATGGACAGACGATGCATACTACGTATCTGGTGTTCATACAGCGATAAAGAATCCGGTACGAAAATTAAGTGATGGTAATTATGTGTTGCAGTTCAGTTACATACGGGATGTGGTATCTAGTTGATAACTAAGATGGTCGACCGTTTTTAATGTTTCTATTTATTTTTACGAAGGTCGAAATCTAAGAATCTGGGAAATCGGAAAGTTCCTTTCGTCATTACGTTAAACGTCAGGTGGCAACTGAAGTTCTAATTGCGAACAAAACAAAAGCTAACAATTCCCTCAGTGCCTCCTGCAACAGCGAGAGGCTGGTAGCGCAAGCTAACCGCTGCGAAAGCTTTCCGCTCGTGTAACTCCGGGATTGTTTCCCAGCGTTCCCCAGTCGAGTTCAAAGCCAGGACAGGTTCTAACATCAAGGCCACACCAAATTTCTCGCCTCTCCTTCTCCGTCTCAATAAAATCTACACTACACCTTTTTTTCCTCAGTAAATAACACTCATTCGGCCTAGGATTCGAAAATGTATGTCTACTTATTCCTCAACGAAAATTTGAAATGTTATTCTTGTCTATGTGTCCGTCTCCGTAGCTGAATAGTGTACGCGTCTGACTGCCATGGATAGGACCACGGTTCGATCCCCGATACTGCCAGCGAGTTTAACTGTATTTCCTGTTACCACTCACGTGTTTAGAGCATTTTCTGCTCATGTCCAGGCGCTTGTGCATACGGAAGATTTACTTAACAATAAAATGTCTCAAACTTAATTAACATAGGATTTTTTGTTTATTGTTCGTTACTGGTGTGGGTGTCGGGGTATCTGGAGGGAGGGGGCAGTGGTTGGCCCACAAATTGGTGTCCAGTGACGTATTCCACACAGACACGGTTTCCACTCGTAGCTAGTAAGGCGACAAGTAACCCAACTAATCGCTCCTGCACTCATCTCATCTGAATAAAAAAGTGGGTATAGTACGCGAATTTCAAAATTATTCAGTGGAATTTTCTCTCCCTCTGCAGCTCTTGTAATTCGGTGTAAAGGTAGAATATTATTTACTGCATGATGGGATATCATTTATCTGACTACGGGATATATTACAATACATATCCTGTAAACTGACTGATCCAGGTCGTGTCGATAGAAGAATCGTTCAAATGTTGTATGGAAACTGTAATTAACTCGCTAGCTAGCTACCTAATCAAGTGACTAACAGTGTCAGCCACTGGTCGACCGTTCGTATGGTATTGGCATGATCATCTACAGAAATTGGTTGAAGGACAATGGAACCAAGCGTTGATCATAGCATATTAGCTGTCCATGCCTCATCACAGAACGTATTCTGTAAGGTAGGTTAGGCAGCGATCTGCGGTAGATATGACGACAGAGAACAATGGTGATGAATTCTGGAGCATGTCATTCAGTGCACATGAACATGGGACTCCTCAGCAGATGACGGATATGTGCACACGTGTTGACCAACAACGTCATCCATTACGGTTGGAATCTGTAGTCATCTAGAATGGATCGAGGATCAATGAAAATGTGTCGTCTGGTTGGATGAATAGTCTTGTTTCACTAGGACGATGCTTGTGTGTGAATAGGCCATATTCCAGTTGGATCAGAACGTGCATGGGACATGACCAGTGTGTTCAGTATTATGATATGGGGTGCATTCACCTGTACTTCCAAAGGGCCTGTGGTAGTAACTGAGAGACCATGACAGCTGCACTGACCACTTGCATTCCTCCATGCCTGATGTCTTTCCCTATGGCGATGGCATCTTGCAGTGGGATAATGTGGCCAGAGTTGTGCTACAGTTATTTGAAGAGTATGCTAATTAACTCATCATTCATGTATTGGTTCCCAAATTTTCTGCTATGAACTCGACTTAACATGTTGGTTGGTTGGTTGGTTGGCTTGGAGTGAAAGGGACTAAACTGCAAGGTCATCAATCCCTTCATCCGTTAAGTGGCAAACCAGGAATAGCCATCATGGGAGTTAAAACCTAATCCTGGAAACCTTAGGCGGAACTAACACAATAAAAAAGAGATAAGACCCAGAAGAAGGCAGAACAGACAGATCGTTAAAATATCAGTCAAGAAAAGGCATTAAAACCAAGAAATTAAAAAGAATAAAGAGAATAAAAAGGTGAAAAGGGCAGAGGCTTGGCTGGACCACCCAGAAAGGGCCATCAAGGGTCCCCAGATGGGGTGGGGGAAGGGGGGCTGGAGAGAGGGGTCCCACCATCTCCATAGGCAGTCAATAACGCCAAAAAGAAAGAGGGAAGAATAGAAACCACCTTCGCAGGCAAAACTTAATACCACGTCAGCCGATCTGGCGTCATCTGCTAGCAACAGAGGAAGAGTGTCAGGGAGATTAAGATGCCGTCTCCAAGCAAATTAGGGCAGTCTATCAGTAAATGGGTCACCGTCAGTACTTAACATGTCTCACCCAGGCAAGAAAAATAATAACAAGTTGCTCCCAGGTTCGCTGAGCCCGGCGGCAACGAGTGAAGTGTTTCGAGGCGGTGAAATATTGCAGCCGTCTTTCTCTATTTGTTATTCGTCATTGAATTTAGTATTACTCTTATTACTTAAGTGCAATCAGCGGTACTTTCTGCTTTGTGGCCGCTAACGCCCCAGTTACTTGCCCTGGAGGTTAGAGTACTTTTCCGGCAGTGTATCTTTCCTCGTCGTGTTGATCCTGTCCGACACGGCGTGTAGTTCGACAGCCTCTTGTATTATACTGTGCATATTTTTCTGGGGAGGTCTACCTTGGTTCTAGTGTTTCCTTCGGCCGTGGGTGTTTTCTGAAGACTTGGTGCCGTCTGTTTCTTCGCCCTTGTCTAAAAATATTCCATCGTTGTACCGGTGATCGGACGTTAGGCGGATTGGTAAGTCAGACAGTCAGCACTTAAGCTGCCCCTGGTTTGAGCTTCCATCCTGTTGCGTGAGCACAACATTTGGCTGCCTGTCTCACCTTACCTTATGTTTGAGTTACCTTCCTGGGCCGATCCTCGGAACACTTGCTGAGAACCGCTTGTCCTGATTCCTTAGATTGTGATGTTTGTTTTAAGGATATTTCTAATTTTCTAACTATTGTTGGTGTGGCCTTCAGCTTTGACTTCCTTCACAATAAGGTCTTCAGCCATGTTACAATAAGTTTTTTTTAAAAGTAAACTTGTTTTAAAAGAAAGGTATTTATTTTAAAAGTGCTATTTGGAGTTGTTTTCTTCACTTCTAATTCAGGCCATCAGTCGTTTGTTGTTTGAGGTTATTGATGGTGGCCTTCGGCCCTAAAATTGTGGAATTTTTTTCTGTGATGAGGCCTTCAGCCGTCATACAGTCAACTGTGTTTTTTTTTTTTTTTTTTTTTTTTTTTTTTAGAGATTGTTTTAAAATTTTCATTTCTTTAAATAAAGTTTACATATTTGTTGTGCAGCCGGGAGTAACTGATTACGGACCCATCCACAATCGTAACCTTATCGTGCCCCATCCTGAGAACCCAGTTCTCAGTCAATTTTCAGTTTTTGTCACCGAAAACTACGTGTGAAGTGCCCTAACGTGCACGAAAAACGTCACACCCTTATCCCGCGATTTTTCCACTTTAGGGCGGTTATTTCAGTCCTGTCGTAGGCTGCTTCACGATTCGCCACTGCAAGAACTGTATCACTTCAGCGTTGTTGCTGGCAGGTGTACATGGGTCTGTCAAGAAGAGCAGCAAATTCTGAGTTGTGAAACTTTTCATACATAAGGTAAGTTGAATGTAATTTTTAATATAATTGATTATTACAATTTATGTGTTTGTACAGTGTCTGCACCTTACATTACAAAGTCCTTCAGGCATGCATGCATGCATGGGATGGAAAAGGCCCACTGCGCTTTAGTGGCCGTTACAAAACTGCATCTGACGGAACATTGTTTTGTCGATTACAGCTGATTTAAATATTACGAAACTTCGTGCCTTGCAGCATACAAAAAAAATGGAAATTTCTGCACTAAAGTAAGGTCGTAATTAATCGCTTTTCTCTGCGAAAAGAATTTCTACGTCGTATAATCCGAAGACGCGGTAGCAAGATACTAATACTAATTTTTTACAGACGAATGGAAAAACTGGTTGATGCCAACCTCGGGGAAGATCAGTTGGGATTCCGCAGAAATGTTGGAACACGAGGGGCAATACTGACTCTACGGTTTGTCTTAGGTTAAGGAAAGGCTAAACTACGTTTCTAGCTTTAGTAGACTTAGAGAAAACTTTTAACAATGTTGACTGGAATACTATTATTCAAATGGGCAGGGGTCAAATACAGGGAGAGAAAGACTATTTACAATTTGTACAGAAACCAGAAAATGAAATGAAATGTCGTGTAGCTAGGGCCTCCCGTCGGGTAGACCGTTCGTCTGGTGCAAGTGTTTCGAGTTGACGCGACTTCGGCGACCTGCGCGTCGATGGGGACAACACAACACCCAGTCCCTGAGCGGAGAAAATCTCCGACCCAGCTGGGAATCGAACCCGGGCCCTTAGGATCGACATTCCGTCACGCTGACCACTCAGCTACCATATAGTAGTTATAAGAGTCTAGGGGGGAATGAAATGGAGGAAGTGGTTGGGAAAGGAGTGAGACTGGGTTGTAGCCTATCCCCAATGTTATTCAATCTGTATATTGAGCAAACAGTAAAGGAAACAAAAGAAAAATTCGGAGTAGTAATTAAAATCCACGGTGAAGAACTGAAAACTTTGAGGTACACCGATGATATTGTAATTCTGTCAGAGGCAGCAAAGGACCTGGAAGAGCAGTTGAACGGAATGGACAGTGTGATGAAAGGAGTATATAAGATGAACATGAACAAAAGCAAAACGAGGATAATGGAATGTAGACGAATTAAATCGGGTGATGCTGAGGGAATTAGATTAGGAAATGAGACACTTAAAGGAGAAAATGTTTTGCTATTTAGGGAGCAAAATAACTGATGATGGTCGAATTAGAGAGGATATAAAATGTAGACTGGCAATGGCAAGGAAAGCGTTTCTGAAGAAGAAAAGTTTGTTAACATCAAGTATAGATTTAAGTGTCAGGTAGTCGTTTCTGAAAGCATTTGTATGGAGTGTAGCCATGTATGGAAGTGAAACGTTTATGATAAATAGTTTAGGCAAGAAGAGAATAGAAGCTTTCGAGATGCTGTGCTACAGAAGAATGCTAAAGATTAGATGGGTAGATCACGTAACTAGTGAGGAGGTACTGAATAGCATTGGGCAGAATAGGAATTTATGGCAAAACATGACTAGAAGAAGGGATCGGTTGGTAGGACATGTTCTGAGACATCAAGGGATCACCACTTTAGTACTTGAGGGCAGCGTGGAGGGTAAAAATCGTAGAGGCCAAGAGACGAATACAGAAAGCAGATTGAGAAGGATATAGGTTGCAGTAGTTACTCAGAGGCTTGTATAGGATAGAGTAGCATGGAAAGCTGCATCGAACCAATCTGTGGACTGAAGACCATAATGACAACATAAATCCACTCATTGTTTACTACCGCTTCCACCAGATGACGGTATATTGGACGTGAATGATGGGGAGTGGCTACAGCGCAATGTTCATCGTTACTATGTTATAAATACCGTATGTGAGTACTTTCTTGTTTCATTCAAAAATTGGCTATATAAAAGTTTAATTTATACCTCGGAATCGGAGGACCGAATAGCTTACATGAGCTCTTATTATATTTTGTACAGATTGCCTGAGGATGCACCAATAAGTGGTGCGAAACCGCTCGCAGATTTAATAAAAATCATTTATACAGCCAGTGCGGAATCTTCTTTGGCACAGGCACTTGTCGGAACTTCATGAAACAATAGGGGCTGAAGCAGGCATATCCCACGATGTCCCAAAATGAATTCCGAATTTTTTCAGTCGAGAAAAGAAGTGTTGCATTATCTGTTGAAAACCCCCGTAACATAAACTCATAATTCTCTCATATGACATTGTTATCTGTAGTGAAGTATTGTCTGAAAAACCTATGGAAATATTCAGTCACGTCTGAAAATAAGTTCAAAGTGGATCAAACATTTACAACTCGTTTTAAATGTACAATACGGTAAAATTATGCACTTCACAAAACAAAAGACCATTGTATGCTATGACCACAACGTGAGTGATTCACAGTCAGAATCAGTCAATTCATACAAATACCTAAATGAGGAATATGAAATGGAAACATCACAAATGCGCATTCGCAGATAAACCGGATCGCAGACTTCGGTTCATTGGCAGATTGCTAGGAAAATCCGATCTGTTTACAGAGAAGAATGAGGAGAAAGCCCCTCAGAATATTGCTCAAATATGTGCGATCCGTACTAAACCAGGGCTAACAGGATACACTGAGCGTTTACGAAGAAGGGCCGCGCGACTGGTGAGAGAGATGTTCGGTTAACGGGAGAGCGCCATGGAGTTGTCGAAAAACCAGGAGTGTCAAACTCAGCAAGCAAATTACACCGGAGAGCCTACTTACGATGTTTCCAGTACTAGTAGTAAGTGAACCGTCTATATATATTCTCCATCCCACTACTTATCTTTGCCTTAGATAGCGATCAGAGCGATGACAGCGCACAGAGATGCATTTAAGCAATCAATCTTATCGCGCTCTACAGGGTGTTACAAAAAGGTACGGCCAAACTTTCAGGAAACATTCGTCATACACAAATAAAGAAAATATGTTATGAGGACATGTGTCCGGAAACACTTACTTTCTATGTTAGAGCTCATTTTATTACTTCTGTTCAAACCACATTAATCATGGAATGGAAACACACAGCAACAGAACGTACCAGCGTGACTTCAAACACTTTGTTACAGGAAATGTTCAAAATGTCCTCCGTTAGCGAGGATACATGCAACCACCCTCCGTCGCATGGAATCCCTGGAGAATGGCGTATTGTATCACAGCCGTCCACAATACGAGCACGAAGAGTCTCTACATTTGGTAACGGGGTTACGTGGAGAACAGCTTTCAAATGCCCCCATAAATGAAAGTCAGGAGGGTTGAGGTCAGGAGAGCGTGGAGGCCATGGAATTGGTGCGCCTCTACCAATCCATCGGTCACCGAATCTGTTGTTGAGAAGCGTACGAACGCTTCGACTGAAATGTGCAGGAGCTCCATCGTGCATGAACCACATGTTGTGTCGTACTTGTAAAGGCACATGTTCTAGCAGCACAGGTATCCCGTATGAAATCATGATAACGTGCTCCATTGAGCGTAGGTGGAAGAACATGGGGCCCAATCAAGACATCACCAACAATGCCTGCCCAAACGTACACAGAAAATCTGTGTTGATGACGTGATTGCAAAATCACGTGCGGATTCTCGTCAGCTCACACATGTTGATTGTTAAAATTTACAATTTGATCACGTTGGAATGAAGCCTCATTCGTAAAGAGAACATTTGCACTAAAATGAGGATTGACACATTGTTGGATGAACCATTCACAGAAGTGTACCCGTGGAGGCCAATCAGCTTATGATTGTGACTGCACACGCTGTACATGGTACGGAAACAACTGGTTCTGCCGTAGCACTCTCCATACAGTGACGTGGTCAACGTTACCATGTACAGCAGCAACTTCTCTGAGTTGACATTAGGGTTATCGTCCACTACACGAAGAATTGCCTCGTCCATTGCAGGTGTCCTCGTCGTTCTAGGTCTTCCCCAGTCGCGAGTCATACGCTGGAATGTTCCGTGCTCCCTAAGACGCCGATCAATTGCTCCGAACGTCTTCCTGTCGGGACACCTTCGTTCTGGAAATCTGTCTCGATACAAACGTACCGCGACACGTCTATTGCCCCGTGCTCATCCATATATCAAATGGGCATCTGCCAACTCCACATCTGTAAACATTGCACAGACTGCAAAACCACGTTCGTGATGAACACTAACCTGTTGATGCTACGTAGTGATGTGCTTGATGCTAGTACTGTAGAGCAATGAGTCGCATGTCAACACATGCACCGAAGTCAACATTACCTTCCTTCAATTGGGCCAACTGGCGGTGAATCGAGGAAGTACAGTACATACTGACGAAACTAAAATGAGCTCTAACATGGAAATTAAGCGTTTCCGGACATACGTCCACATAACATCTTTTCTTTATTTGTGTGTGAGGAATGTTTCCTGAAAGTTTGGCTGTACCTTTTTGTAACACCCTGTATACGGTACTGGAACGGGAAGACTTTTTAAGATGCCGTACCTCTGACATGGACTTGAGAACGTTTTGAACATTGGTAGGTGTAATTGCAGACGCACATGTAGATGATGAAGTAAATCAATGCCGCCACAAATGTCACCTGGCCTCGAGGTACTTGGAAATCAGCAGCAAATAAAAGATGTCGGAACGCAATGAAAATTCTACAAACACGTCATGTCTGAGAGACGTGTAAATAAATGTTTGTAAGAAGATATCGGACAACTGCAGGGTTCAAACTGTTGGCTACATCTGACAGGCTAAAATCCGGGCAACCAACAGTGAAAACGACTGGAGAACTTTTTGATGAAGCGTTTGATATGCGCCATGAATGAGAGATAGTTTGGATCCCACAGCTGTACTTCGCACAAGCCCTCCTTCGAGGGACCCAGCCATCCCTTCGATTGGTACTAACATTATTTTATAATTTCTGATGTAGAGAGCTTCGAGGTCTGTATATCATGTTGTTTCGTAGGGCGGGCAACCACAGCCAAAGACAGGTGCCTGTGCCTAAGAAGATTCCGCACTGGCTGTATAAATGATTTTTATTAAATCTGCGAGCGGTTTCGCACCACTTATTGGTGCATCCTCAGGCAATCTGTACAAAATGGCGCCTCTAACTGAGGTGTATTCCAAGTGAAACTTGTTGATTTAATTCTGAGACTGCTAAGTGAAAGAGTGCAAGCGTCACTTTGCTATTTTTTTTTTTTATCAATTCATTTCTGACCTACAGAATTTTCCCTAACAGACTCAAACTTTTCCTATTCATTAAATACCCACAATATTCAAGGGTAACGAGATCTGACTGCTTTAAAATTGAGCCGTGCTGTCTCCCAACTATGCGTTTTCGTGAACTTCGCTGTCTATCTGTGTTTGGTTTCCCGGCCTTGTCGCAGTTACATCGTGGTTCTTCTTCCTTCTACGTATGGCAGCAGTGATGTGTATCGATATTTGCGCCGTGTACCATCTTTGGTTTGGTGCATACAGTTTCCGGCAAGGGGGTCTGGAGTGAGTCGGTCGGTTGTCGCGGACGAGGGAGGATATCTCCACGCGGTGCAGTCGGCTGGGTCCGCTGGCAGTCCCTGCGCAGTGTCGGAGCGTGTGTGGAGCTGCCCGATGGCTACGAGCTTCGTGGTTCACCGACCCAGGACGTCAAAGTTGAGTAGTGGTTTCAACTACCCAAGCCACGTCCATTCATGTTGTGGTGGTTCGCTTCGGTGGTTCGCTGCTGGGGAGGTTTTCCGGTGAGCAACACCGAGTGGTTCTACTGCTGTACGTAAATTCAGGCAGTGTTCTTTTGAGCTAAGTTAACTATACTAGTATGTTTCAAATTCAAGTGTATCAGTGGAATTTTCTGCCTAGTGGCCGTTAGTGTTATGGTTACCTGCCCTGGCCACTAACGTAATTTCAGGCAGCGTCCTTTCTCACCTGTTGTCGCTTTCAAACATTGTGTGTAATTTTGACAGATAATACATACTTCATTGTGGTTATCACGTTTGTAACATTGCTGGTTTCATTTCTCACGTACTGATTGACGGGAAGCAAGTCGTTGTGCCAGTCGGTACGTGGCTGCCCCCTGGTTGGGTTCCGACGGATCACCACCTGCCTCACCTAACGAGGGCAGACCGACCTCACTGGAAGCCTTCTGAGTGCCACCGGTGTTTAGTTATCCTTTGCCAGCTATTTTAAATTTTATGCTTATTTTTATCTGTGTGTTTTCTTAAAATTTTGCAAAATTAATATTTAAATTTATCTTCACGCTTAAACACTGCGGCCTTCTGCCTTTAAAGATTATGGTAATATATTTTAAAATTCAGAAGTTTAATTGTGGCCCTCAGCCATTGGTATTGCACATTGCATATGTTGCTTCCTTAAATTATTTTATTGCTATCTTAATTAGATTTTATCTTGTTAGTTTTTAAGATTTCTTGTTGGTAAACATGCTGGGCTTCTGCCTTTAAAGGTCAATGGTAATATATTCTGAAGGTTTGAAATTTAATTGTGGCCCTCAGCCATTTGTATTGCACCTTGCGTACGTTGTTTTTTGAATTATTTTATTGCTATCTTAATTGGACTTTTATCTTCTTAAGATTTCTTGTTGGAGGCCTTCAGCCGAGTAGAAGTTGCAGTCGGTAAAGATTCAGCTATGTGCCGCCTTGGTTGTAAATGTTATTAAATTGCAATAAATGGCAATTAGAAGCAGAAACTGACCTCAACCCTTGGCCCTTTCCACAATCCTATTACCCGTTCTGCCCAGAGGGTTTAGCGGGCGCCTAGTAACTCAGAAGAATAGCCCTGAATTAACAAAAATCCTAACAATACATTTCATAAGTCACTTACCTCATAGAAAATCTTCATGACACGAACTACAGCAATGCAGCAAGCTCCAATACAGCCATCTAATTAAAAATATTCCAACTACTGTAGGGTCTAACTACTAATAGGCAGCCGGCCGGTGTGGCCATGCGGTTCTAGGCGCTTCAGTCTGGAACCGCGCGACCGCTACGGTCGCAGGTTCGAATCTTGCCTCGGGCATGTATGTGTGTGATGTCCTTAGGTTAGTTAGGTTTAAGTAGTTCTAAGTTCTAGGGGATTGATGACCACAGATGTTAAGTCCCATAGTGCTCAGAGCCATTTGAACCATTTTGAACTAATAGGCATATGGTTAGCAAAGGAAAGATTTTGTTGCAGAGCAAACGATGTGTTTAGCAGATTTTACCTTAATCATGTGACAGTCAGTTCAAAAACGATATAATCTTCCGTGACATCCAGTTCCAAAAATTATATAACCGCCAACAAAATTAAATCTCAATGACGGACATACGTCCAGACCGTCCGCTCGCGCCAACACTTCAGACCTCTATCACTGCTAACTATTAACATCCAATCTCCATCACTGCTGGCTATTCGCCAGTCCGAGCAGCCACAGAGTCTTTTACAGAAGGCGCACAGCGCTGTCAGAGTTATTAATGGCCGCGCGGGATTAGCCGAGCGGTCTGAGGCGCTGCAGTCATGGACTGTGCGGCTGGTCCCGGCGGAGGTTCGAGTCCTCCCTCGGGCATGCGTGTGTGTGTTTCTCCTTAGGATAATTTGCGTTAAATAGTGTGTAAGCTTAGGGACTGATGACCTTAGCAGTAAAGTCCCATAAGATTTCACACACATTTGAACATTTTTGAGTTGTTACTGCAGTCTATCGCGCTGCCAACGTACAAACACATAAACAGGCTACTTACACAAGCAGAGAGCTGCCACTGAGTTTTCTTTGGCGGAAAATCAGAGCACACAGATATTCATAGGCGCTTGTAGAATGTCTACGGAGACCTGGGAATGAACAAAAGCACGGTGAGTCGTTGGGAGAGGGATCTCGCACCTTCCGACTTCCATTTGTTTGTCCCAATAAAGGATGCACTTCGCGGGAAGACTTACTTGGACGATGGGAAAGTTATTGATGCAACAAGACGTTGGCTCCGACGTCGACTAGTAGACTACCATGTGGACATCGGATCCTTCCAGTTAGGTGGAGTAAGGGCGTTGCATTCAACGGAGATATGATGAAAAATCGGGTTTTTATAGCGAAAACAGTGGGAAATAATATCGTGAATTGGAATCCTGAATAAAGCCAACCTGCTTTTAGAAAAAGTGCTATCTGCTAGGTCATTAATACACTACTTTAACAGTAAGGGTCCCGGCCCACTTCCCAGGGACACATCCAAAGCTTCTTCTTCGTCTGTCGATAGCTCTCCATCCGAGATGACTTGCTGTGTCCTCCCTACGAAGAAATGTTTAGTCCACTCACAATTGTTATACCCGTATAGTCTTATTTTAGTCAGTGAACTTTGGTGTAGCACTGATTCAAATACTTTCCGGACGTTTCCATCGTGCTCGGCTTTCAGAATGTCGTGGGACTAGAGCGCAAGGTGGGTGTTGTATGATCGACTCATTTACAATCCATGCTTCTTGATAAGGAGAAGGCCGTTCTGTTCGATATACTTCACTATGTTTGAGCACATAATTTCAGCAAAACAGGGACGTCAGTGCGATTGGACGGTAGTTTTGTGGATTACTTCTGCTACACTTCTTGCAGAGGGGTGTGACCTGTGCTTTTTTCAGTGTGTATACTTGTGTACAAAATTGTGCGCAGAAGCTAAGTCTGGAACGGGGTTTTATCCAGCAGCGGACGATAAATGGCTTCGTTAATGATGATGACGATAATGTTGATTTCAAGCTCGGGAGCATAGTAATGATGATCCTCTCTTTTTACATCTACATCGTGATTACTCTGCTATTTACAATAAAGTGCCTGGCAGAGGCTTCAATGAACCACCTACCGTTCCACTCTCGAACGGCACGCGGGAAAAACGAGCACTTAAATTTTTCTCTGCGAGCCCTGATTTCTCTTATTTTATCGTGATGATCATTTCTCCCTATGTAGGTGGGTGCCAACAGAATGTTTTCGCAACCAGAGGAGGAAACTGGTGATTGAAATTTCAAGAGAAGATCCCGTCCCAACGAAAAACGCCTTTGTTTCAATGATTGCCACTCCAATTCACGTTTAATGTCTGTGGCACTATCTCCCCCGTTTAGCGATAATACAAAACGAGCTGCCCTTCTTTGTACTTTTTCGATGTTATCCATCAGTCCCACCTGATGCAGATCCCACACCGTACAGCAATACTCCAGAATAGGGCGGACAAGCGTAGTGAGAGCAGTCTCTTTGGTAGACCCGTAGCATCTTCTAAGTGTTTTGCCAATGAATCGCAGTGTTTGGTTTGCTCGACCAACAATATGATCTATGTGATCGTTCCAATTTAGGTTATTTGTAGTTGATATCCCTAAGTATTTAGTTCAATTTACAGCCCTCAGATTTGTGCGACTTATCGCGTAATCGAAATTTAGCTGATTTCTTTTACGACTAATGTGAATAACTTCACACTTTTCCTTATTCAGGATCAATTGCCACTTTTCGCACCATACAAATACCTTATCTAAATCATTTTGCAAGTCGTTTTGATCATCTGATGACTTTACAAGACGGTATATGACAGCATCATCTGCAAACAATCTAAGACGGCTACTGAGATTGTCTCCTATGTCGTTAATATAGATCAGGAACAATAGAAGGCCCATAACACTTCCTTGGGGAACACCGGATATTACTTCTGTTTTGCTCCATGACTTTCCGTCTGTTACTACGAACTGTGACCTTTCTGACAGGAAACCACGAATCCAGCCGCACAACTGAGGCGATATTCCATAGGCACACAGTTTGGTTAAAAGACGTTTGTGAGGAACGGTGTCAAAAGCCTTCTGGAAATCTAAAAATATGGAATCGATTTGACATCCCCTGTCAATAGCACTTATTACTTCATGAGTATAAAGAGCTAGTTGTGTTTGGCTCAAATGGCTCTGAGCACTATGGGACTTAACATCTGTGATCAGCAGACCCTAAGAACTTAGAACTACTTAAACCGATTTAACCTAAGGACATCACACACGTCCATGCCCGCGACAGGATTCGAACCTGCCACCGTAGCGGTCGCGCGGTTCCAGACTGTAGCGCCTAGAACCGCTCGTCCACCACGGCCGGCTAGTTGTGTTTCATAAGACCGATATTTTCTGAATCCGTGGTGACTATATGTCAATAAATCGTTTTCTTCGAGGTACTTCATAGTGTTCGAATACATTATAGGTTCTAAAACCCTACTGCAAATCGACGTTAGTAATACAGGCCTGTAATTCAGCGGATTACCCCTACTTCCCTTTTTGGGTATTGGTGTGACTAGAGCAATTTTCCAGTCTTTAGGTACGGATCTTTCTGTGAGCGAGTAGTTATATATAACTGCTAAATATGGAGCTATTTTTAAGCATACTCTAAGAGGAACCTGACTGGTATACAATCTGGACCGGAGGCCTTGCCTTTATTAAGTGATTTAAGCTGTTTGGTAATTTATGGCACTTCATTGTCTTATCAATTTCTTATCTTTAAAGTAGTAGGGCACTGTTCTTCATAACATTTGTTTTTCGGAGACTACTTTATCATTCTATATTATTTGGTATTGTCAGAAATGGCCAGGCAAAAGAGTGGAATCATCCGATGCTACGTTTTCGAAAGAACTGCTCTTCAGTGAGACACTACAGCATACAGCATGCAGGTGTCTTCTGTAAGAAAGTAAGGATGCCTACAGTTGCGGTGGAAGTCTTAGAAGAATACCGAGAAAGCCTGACTGGAAGAGCAAAGAACAGTAAAATGTTGCGCAACTGGCTTACGATACGTGTGAACACCGACATTAGACGCCTGCTTGTAACGGCGTTAATCATTCTTCCGACTCTGGTTAAAGGTACGTTAACGACGGAAGTTTTCACTTCCGTCTGTTTTCGTCACAGCGCATAAAGAGGCTTGCAGGCCCTCAAATCTAACGGCAATCGGAAACACACTTCACATGGAAATAGCGCAGTTCATTCCCCTTCGTAGCGCTGTGAGAACGACACCAGAGTTCCGGTTCACTGCGCGATCACTGACTTCCTGTGTCCCAGAATGCACTCTCTGTGTGAATTATACGCACATCTAGTAAACAAGACAAGTACCCATGAGAGTTTGGTTCTTCCGTTTTAATTAACATCTTTGTTTTGTTGCATTTAGCATGTTGCGGATCACCTAAATAGTTATCCATTACTTTCTTTTCGTCCGCAGCTCGTGTTCTCCCAGTAGCGTTCTCGCTTCCCGAGCACGTGGTCCTGGGTTCGATTCCCGGCGGGATTAGGTATTATCACCTGCCTCGAGATGACTGGGTGTTGTTGTGTCGTCTTCATCATCATCATTACGGTCGGAGGAAGGTGATGTCATATCACCTCCATTAGGACCTTGCCTAGTACGGGGGTGCGGGCCTCCCGCATCGTTCCCCTACGCTCTGTCAAGGAGTATGGGGCTTCATCATCACTTTCTTTCCGATTTTCCAATAATCTTTCATTAAAAGTTTGTTTTTTTTCGACTTAGGAGCAAAATTAGTACTGTTTCCTTTCCTCATTTTTAAAAAATTTCCTGGTAACGCGATTCGAGGAGTTGCTTTCTAAGTGTTTATCAAATTTATCACAGTGTTTCATTATACTCTGAGTCACCGCAGTTGATTTCGTTTATATAATCGGAAGTCATCTCGTGAAATAATCTTCATTTTATTCGATTAACGTGCCCAGATCATATTAGGTTTAATTTTCTCATTATTATAATGTATGCCCATAATTTTTTCTTTCATTCAGCATCCTCCTCACAAGCTTCCAGTATTTATCTCACAAAATGTGAGAGAAGATATGTGCAATATATGTTTCGATTCCATACGCAAGTGAAGCAGCAAGAAAACGGCAAGTAACTAATAAAAGAAAATCACCACTAATATAGAAAAATAAAAAATGGAGCATGGAAATGTTACGTCATAATAACAAAAGAAAGGAAATGTACACTGTCCAGGAAGAATATTTCATACAGATGGCCATAAAGAAAATTAACATATGCTTAATGATCACAGAAGTAATAACGAAATGGCCTTACTCTGACTAATTTGGGGATTACTACAAATAAAAATTATGAAAAATTAAATAAAAAAAACTTGTAAATAAAAAAGTTGATAAATTACACACACCGAGAGTGCCCCCATTTCTGCACCACTCACAGCCCCTCCACTGCCATCCCAACACCCCATTCCACTCTCATGGTCCACAACTGCCATGAAACATCAGCCATACTAACAGCCGTGCGCAACAGGAAAGGTTATATTTTGTGAAATATGTAACTACTGTCCTGTAAAATTCTTCATTTGTGTGGCCATAATAACAAAGAAAAACTACGTCTCAGCCGTGGCGGCTGGCGCTAGGGTGTTAGACTTGCATCGCTGATATCGATATTCGGCTGTCTTGCTATCTTTGATTGCTCCCCCGGTGGGTTTTCCGGGTGATTGTGAAGAGAGAGTCTCCGGTCGGCGTTCAACGAGCCAACTTGTGTTGAAAACAAAACCGCGTCCCCAACCGTGGTGCATGGGCCTCGCCGTGCTCGCCGCCCTTGTCTTTTGGCGGATGTACGGTGCCGATCATTGGGCGCCTTGACGTGCAAAACGGTGGTGGCTTCGTCGTCTCACGCTGAACAGCTTTCCAGCTCGTTAATTTGCTAATTCCAAGTAACGTATGACCTTTATTCTGTGTTTAACTAAGAAGACTGTTGAAACATTGTGGCATGCGTAGCTGCCAGAGATGGTTGTCAACTCGGTTCTACAGTGGCTATTGTGAGGAGGCTGATTTTCCTCATTCCGTTTTTGATCATCCGTCGAGTGTGTGTTTTAAATGGTTTTCATGCAAATTTTAACTTGTTTTAGGACATATTGTCCGCTTTGGGACTGGTGCGGTCGTATACATGTCTGGCAGCCGTAGAATTAACGGTTTGATCATTTGTCACGGCAGCATTTGGTATGTTTATTTAATGTTGAAACTGCGTTAAGGCAACTGGAAGTGATCTCTAAGTTTCCTGCTAATTTACTGGGAGACGGGTAATGTCAGAGTAATGCTCCTCAAGAATTTGGGGGCGTGCCTATTATATATTCCAGTGTGGCTGTGATTTGACTTTGTTTTCATTGCAGTCTATTTGTGCTGCAGGCCATTTGTTAAGTTTGCTCGTTCCCTGGCGTCTGCACGGTTATGGATTCTTGTCAGTACCGCTCACTGTGAGGCCGGTCGGATTATATGTAAATATATACCGCCTGCTGGTGAGCCTGTGCACAACCCGTGGGGAGTGAACGCTCGTATTGGCTGCCGGCCGTAGCGTTGTTGCTTCCAAACACTGCTGTGGGCCTTAACGCTGTTCTCTAAAGTTAGGTGCAATTTGGGAATCATTCTGAGTCATTATGTTCGTTAGTTAAGTGAGGCCACCTTGTTAATAGTGGCGTTTCTCTAAGTCATTTTATTGGTTTAGTTATTACTAGCCCTTCTTATTTAACACTTATGTTAATCATTTGAGTATCTTTAATGAACGTGCATCTTGTTATTATTCCTGAGAGCAAGTTTTGCGACCTTGGTTGGCCCCTTTGTATTTTTAGTATAATCATGTTTCACTGTGGACCTTTATGTGGGCAGTTCTGTTTTATTAAGCTTGAAGAATTCTTTGTTCTTTATGAAGTTGTGGTATTATGTGGCTTTGTAACATTTGTTGGAATTGTATAGTGTTATTAGTCTCTTGAGACATGGTTAAACAAGAATGATTGTTTGTGACTGATTATTCACCGTGTCTACTATCAATCATTTTGGTTGCGGAAGCAGAATAATATGATTCTTATTCGTGTTTATGTAATTCAGTCAAAGTGAAGATTTGTATATTGCATCAGTAAGAGGGCAAATGTCCGAATTGAAGTTTATAATAAAGTCTGTTTCGAGTCAAATTAAAATTGTAAAACAATCACAAGCTTGTCCATCACCAGTGATCCCGGGCTTCCTATTCCCTTTAAATAACTGTGGTGAGACTGTACTTTTGATTTTCTAAACAATTGGGTAGTACCACGGTTCAACGTCGTCTAATTGTACAGGTACGTTGATTGCATAAAGCGCACGGTAGATGAACCTAAAACCAAAATACAGCTACTACACAAAGACGTAAATACTATAGACGAGAACAAGAAAACACACACAACTTTCTAGACATAACCACAAGAAACTACAATCAAAAACACACATTTGACATATACAAAAACCCACAACATGGGACACTATCTTCAGTACAACCTTAAACCCCAGCAGAATCAGAAACAGGCCACAATCAGATACATGTTAAACAGATTCAACACGATCCCTTCTGATAACTAAGAAGAGCCAAAACTAAAAAACTCCGCCTGAACAGGACATGAAGGCCCAACGGCACCGACCGGCCGCCGTGTCATCCTCAGCCCACAGGCGTCACTGGATGCGGACATGGAGCGACATATGGTCGGCACACCGCTCTCCCGGCCGTATGTCAGTTTGCGAGGCCGGAGCCGCTACTTCTCAGTCAAGTAGAGCCTCACTTTTCCACATAGGGGCTGAGGGCACCCCGCTTGCCAACAGCGCTCGTCAGACCGGATGGTTACCCATCCAAGTGCTAGCCCAGCCCGACAGCGCTTAACTTCGGCGATCTGACTGAAACGGTGTTGCCACTGCAGCAAGGCCGTTGCCACCAGAAAGAGCTGGTCATTATAAAACAAATAGCATAATAAGGAGACAAATACTCCTAGACAAACTAAACACAAAAGAGACAAATAGTGAAAGCAACTAACCAAACCACATCAACATATACAAGCCGAAAAAGCACAAAAAATGGCGTATAATGACTAACAATGATAAATTCACCATAAAATAGATAATATATTCAAGAAACAAGGTGTAAACAATCTTTACAAAACAAACAGCTCAGTACAAAAACGATCGATGGTGATTCATATAAATAGGTGAAACATGTTTGGTTCAAAACAAAATTAAGAATCAGTTCTGAACGATGGATAACACTTGTTGTTATCTACATGATTAGCAATGATCAACGGTATGAGGCTGCAGAAGGCAATCGAAATCATTGTATTAAAGACACGTCTTATGTACCCACAGGACATACGGCCTGTAACTGAAAGAAGTGTCCCAATGGTATCTCCATTGCCAAAAGATTCCGGACCAGTCCCTCATTTGGATCTTCTGGAAGTGGTTGCCTAGGGACAGGTGACCATGAGAAAAAAAATTGAATAACCAACCAAAGGGTAACGTTCTACGAGTTGGAGCGTGAAATGCCGGACGTTTGAAGGTGGTAGGGAAGCTAGAATATCTGAAAATGGAAACGGAAAGGCTCAATCTACATATGGTGGGAGTCAGTGAATTGAAATGGAAAGAAGATAAATGTTCCTGTCAGGCGAGTATAGGTCAACATCAATAGCAGCAGAAAATGGTATAACGGGAGTAGGAATCGTTATGATAGGAAGGTAGGGCGGAGAGTGAGTTACTGTGAACAGTTCAGCGGTAGGATGTTCTCATCAGATTTGATGGCAATAGGTCAAGTGTACATGCCAACGCCGCAAGTAGAGGATGAGGAGATAAAGTATAAGAGGATGTTGAACGAGTAATTCAGTATGTAAAGGGAGATGAAAATATAGTACTTATGGGGGACTGGAAAGTGCTTATAGGGGAGAGAGTAGAGAAAGGGTTACGGGAGAATATGGCCTGGGTAGAAGGAAAGAGAGAGGGGAGAGACAGATTTCTACTGTCAATATCAGTTAGTAATAACAAATACTCTGTACAAAAATCACAAAAAGAGGAGGTATACTTGGAAAAAGCCGAGTGATACGGGAAGATTTCAATTAGATTAAATCATGGTCAGGCAGAGATTCCGAAATCATATACTATATTGCATGGCACACCCAGGAGCAGATATAATTCATCATTACTAAAATGATGAATGGTAGGCTAAAGTTTAGTCAGGAAGGAACAATGCGCAAGAAAATGGAATACGGAAGTACTAAGAAATGAGACAGGCTTAAAGTTCTCTGAGACGATAGACACCGCAATAATGAATAGCTCAATAAGCAGTTCATTTGAAGAGTTATGGACATCTCTGAAAAGGGCAATCACAGAAGATGGAAAGGTAATCATAGGTACAAGGAGGGTAACTGCGAAGAAATCATGGATAACAGAAGAAATCCTTCATTTGATCGACAAGATAAGAAGTACAGGGAAATTCAGGAATGTATAAATACAAGTCACCTAGGAACGAAATAAGTAGGAAGCTAAGTCAAAATGGCTGCATTAAAAATGTGAAGAAACTGAAATATAACTGTCGGAAGGACGGACTCAGAATGTAAAAAAGTTAAATAACCTTGGGGGAAACTGAAAGCAAGGATGTTAAATGCACAGTAGAGAGCGACTTGTCTGATGTGACAGAAGAAGAAACAAGAATCGACAGAGAACAATACAGTACTAGAATCAGAATTTAAAAGAGCTTTGGATGACGTAAGATCGAACAAGGCAGAAGAGATAGATGACATTCCACCGGGATTTCTAAAATCATTGGAGGAAGTGGCAACAAAACGCCTATCCACATTGTTATGTAGAATTATGAGAGTTGTGACTTACTTTCAGACTTTCGGAACGACAAGTGCTAGAATAATCGCACAATCGGCTTAAGAGTTCATGCATGCAAGTCCCTGACAATAATAATGTACAGAAGAACAAAAAAGGGAACTGAGGATATGTTAGATGACGATCAGTTTGGCTTTAGGAAGGGTAAAGGTACCAGAGAGGGAGTTCTGACGTTACGGTAATGGAAGCAAGGCAGTAGAAACGTCAAGATACGTTCACTGGATTTGTCGACCTGGAAAATGACTTCGACGTTGTCAAATAGTGCAACAAGTTCGAAGTTCCAAGGAAGACAAGGTGTAAGCTATAGGGAAAGACGACTAATATATAATACGTACAAGAACCAAGAGGGAACAATAAGACTACGAGACCAAGAACTAAGTGGTCAGATTAAAACGCTTGTAAGGCAGGGGTGTAATCTTTTCCCCAACTGTCCAATCTCTACTTCGAAGAAGCGGTGATGGAAATAAATGAAAGGTCCAACATTGAGTTACGAATCAGGGTTGAAAGAATATGAATGATAAGAGTCGCTGATGACATTGCTATTTTCAGTGAAAGTGAAGAAGGATTACAAGATGTACTGAAAGGAAAGAATAGTCTAATGAGTACAGAATATGGATTAAGAGTAAATAGAAGAAAGGCGACAGTAACGAGAAGTATCAGAAATGAGAACCACGAGAAACTTAACATCAGAATCGGTGATCATGAAGTAGATGAAGTAGTTCTGCTACCTAGGCAGTAAAGTAATTCATTATGGACGCAGTAAGGAGGACATAAGACTAGCACTCGCAAAAAAGGGCAGCCCTGGCTGAGAGGTGTCTGTTAGTACCAGTCATAGGTCTTAACTTGAGGAAAAGATTTGTAAGGTGGTGAGAGGTGGTGAGGTAAAGCCGATGACAACCAAAGCTTTTGAGATGTCGTGCTATAGAATAATGTTGAAAATTAGGTAGACCGATAATGTAAAGAATGGGGAGGAAAGGAAAATATGAAAAACACTGACAAGGAAAAGGGACAGAATGATAGATTGTTAAGACATCGGGGAATAACTTCAACGGTACTAGAGGAAGACAGAGTTTGGAATACACCCATTCAATAATTGAGGACGTACATTGACTCTGAGGTAAAGAAGTCTGCGCAGGAAAAAAAGTCGTGGCGATCCGCATCAAACCTGTCTAAAGACTGATGACTCGCAAAGGTTGTACGTAATTGAAGCAGGAACAGCGTAATATTGGCTGCAAATACTAACAACTATCCTGGATACCTACACATTTGTGTTGAACGAAAGCAAATTCCTCTCAAATGGGTATGATTTCTTGGTGAGTGACAATCTTCTTTTGTGAAAGAAGTAAGCTTTCTTCTGTACTCTAGGCAGATAACGTGGAAAGCGGACATCGTGCGCGAAGTAAGAAAATCATTTCCGATTAGGCAGCAGATGTATGGGGGCGGAAATAAAAAGTTGTCCGACTCTTTCAAGAAAGCACTACCTCGAAATTTGAATAGAAAACCTCTCTGTGATGCACAACGCCTCTCTTGTAACGTCTGCTACTGGAACACTCAACAGAGGAAAGTCCACTGGACCTGACGGGATACCAATTCGATTCTACTCAGAATAAGCGAAAGAACTTGCCCCCCCCTTCTAACAGCCGTGTACCCCAAGTCTCTAGAGGAACGGAAGGTTCCAAATGATTGGAAAAGAGCACAGGTAGTCCCAGTCTTCAAGAAGGGTCATCGAGCAGATGCGCAAAACTATAAACCTATATCTCTGAAGTCGATCTGTTGTAGAATTTTAGAACATGTTTTTTGCTCGAGTTTCATGTCGTTTTTGGAAACCCAGAATCTACTATGTAGGAATCAACATGGATTCCGGAAACAGCGATCGTGTGAGACCCAACTCGCTTTATTTGTTCATGAGACCCAGAAAATATTAGATACAGGCTCCCAGGTAGATGTTATTGTTCTTGATTTCCGGAAGGCGTTCGATACAGTTCCGCACTGTCGCCTGATAAAGTAAGAGCCTACGGAATATCAGACCAGCTGTGTGGCTGGATTGAAGAGTTTTTAGCAAACAGAACACAGCATGTTGTTATCAATGGAGAGACGTCTACAGACGTTAAAGTAACCTCTGGCGTGCCACAGTGGAGTGTTATGGGACCACTGCTTTTCACAATATATATAAATGACCTAGTAGATAGTGTCGGAAGTTCCATGCGGCTTTTCGCTCATGATGCTGTAGTATACAGAGAAGTTGCAGTATTAGAAAACTGTAGCGAAATGCAGGAAGATCTGCAGCGGATAGCCACTTGGTGCAGGGAGTGGCAACTGACCCTTAACATAGACAAATGTAATGTATTGCGAATACATAGAAAGAAGGATCCTTTATTGTATGATTATATGATAGCGGAACAGACATTGGTAGCAGTTACTTCTGTAAAATATCTGGGAGTATGCGTGCGGAACGATTTGAAGTGGAATGATCATATAAAATTAATTGTTGGTAAGGCGGGTACCAGGTTGAGATTCATTGGGAGAGTCCTTAGAAAATGTAGTCCATCAACAAAGGAGGTGGCTTACAAAACACTCGTTCGACCTATACTTGAGTATTGCTCATCAGTGTGGGATCCGCACCAGATCGGGTTGACGGAGGAGATAAAGAAGATCCAAAGAAGAGCGGCGCGTTTCGTCACAGGGTTATTTGGTAACCGTGATAGTGTTACGGAGATGTTTAACAAACTCAAGAGGCAGACTCCGCAAGAGAGGCGCTCTGCATCGTGGTGTAGCTTGCTCGCCAGGTTTCGAGAGGGTGCGTTTCTGGATGAGGTATCGAATATATTGCTTCCCCCTACTTATACCTCCCGAGGAGATCACGAATGTAAAACTAGAGAGATCAGAGCGCGCACGGAGGCTTTCCGGTAGTCGTTCTTCCCGCGGACCATACGCGACTGGAACAGGAAAGGGAGGTAATGACAGTGGCACGTAAAGTGCCCTCCGCCACACACCGTTGTGTAGATGTAGATGTAGATGTAGAACATGTGTCAACGCTCTCGCACCGACTAAACGATCCAGTGACGAAACGCGCCGCTCATCGTTGGGTCTTCTTCAACTTTTTCTATCATTCCTTCCTGTTTTTTTTCTTTTTATTGTCATCAGTCTTCTGACTGGTTTGACGAATTCCTCGTCTGTGCTAACCTCTTCATCTCAGAGTAGCACTTGCAACGTACGTCCTCAATTATTCGCTGGATGTATTCCAGTCTCTGTCTTCCTCTACAGTTTTTACCCTCTAGTACCATGGAAGTCATTCCCTCATGTCTAAACAGATGTCCTATCATCCTGTCCCTTCTCCTTATCAGTGTTTTCCACATATTCCTTTCTTCTATGATTCTACGCAAAACCACCTCATTCCTTACTAGTCCACCTAATTTTCAACATTCGTCTGTAGCACCACATCTCAAATGCTTCGATTCTCTTCCTTTCCGGTTTTCCCACAATCCATGTTTCACTACCATACGATGCGGTAGTCCAGACGTACATTGTCAGAAATTTCTTCCTCAAATTAAGGCCGATATTTGATATTAGTAGGCTTCTCTTCGTCCGGAATGCCCTTTTTGCCATAGCAAGTCTGCTTTCAATGTCCTCCTTGCTCTGTCCGTCATTGGTTATTTTACTGGCTAGGTAGCTGAATTCCTTAACTTCGTCTACTTCGTGACCATCAATCCTGATGTTAAGTTTCTCGCTGGCCTCGTTTCTACTACATCTAATTACCTTCGCCTTTCTACTATACTTATTAGAGTGTTCATTTCGTTCAGCAGATCATGTAATTCTTCTTCACTTTGCCGGCCTCTGTGGCCGAGCGGTTCTAGGCGCTCAGTCCGGAACCGCGCGACTGCTACGGTCGCAGGTTCGAATCCTACCTCGGGCATGGATGTGTGTGATGTCCTTAGGTTAGTTAGGTTTAAGTAGTTCTAAGGTCTAGGGGACTGATGACCACGGATGTTAAGTCCCATAGTGCTCAGAGCCATTTGAACTTCACTTTCATTCAGGATAAAATGTCATCAGTGAATCATATCATCGATATCCTTTCACCTTGAATTTTAATTCACTCCTGAGCCTTTCTTTTATTTCAATCATTGCTTCCTCGATGTACAGATTGAACAGTAGAGGCGAAAGGCTACATCCTTGTCTTACAGCCCTTTTAATAAGAGCACTTCGTTCTTGGTCGTCTACTCTTATTATTCCCTCTTGGCTGTTGCACACATTGTATACGACCAATCTCTCCCTATAGCTTTCCCCTACTTTTTCCAAAATTTCGAACATATTGCGCCATTTTACACTGTCGAACGCTTTTTCCAGATCGACAAATCCTATGAACGTGCCTGGATTTTTCTTTAGTATGGCTTCCATTATCAACCGCAACGTCAGAACTGCCTCTCTCGTGCCTTTACCTTTCATAAACCCAAACTGATCGTCGTCTAGTCTTCATCAATTTTCTTTTCCATTCTTCTGTATATTATTCTTGTAACCAACTTGGTTGTATGATTGTTAAGCTGATTGTGCGATAATTCTCACACTTGTCAGCTCTTGCCGTCTTCGGAATTGTGTGGATGAGCCTTTTCCGAAAGGCAGATGGCATATGGCCAGATTCATACATTCTACACACCAAGGTGAATAGTCGTTCTGTTGCCACTTCTCCCAATGATTTTAGAAATTCTGATGAATTGTTATCTATCCCTGCTGTCTCCAAAGCGCTTTTAAATTCTGATTCTAATACTGGATTCCGTATCTCTTCTAAATCGACTTGTTTCTTCTTCTATAACATCAGACAAATCTCCCCCTTGCTTTCAATGTCACCGAAGGTTGTTTTGACTTTCCGGTATGCTGAGTCTGTTCTTCCGACAATCATTTCTTTTTCAATGTCTTCACACTTTTCCTGCAGCCATTTCGTCTTTACTTCCCTGCACTTCCTATTTATTTCGCTCCTCAGCGACTTGTATTTCTGTATTCCTGAGTTTCCCGGAAAATTTTTGTACTTCCTCCTTTCATCGATTAATTGAATTATTTCTTCTGTTACCCTTTGTTTCTTCGCAGCTACCTTCTTTGTACCATGTTTTCCTTCCCAACTTCTGTGATGGTCCTTTTTAGCGACCTCCATTCCTCTTCAACTGTACTCCCCACTGAGCTATTCCTTATTGCCGTATCTATAGCCTTAGAGAATTTCAACCGTATGTCGTCATTCCTTAGTACTTCCATATCCCACTTCTTTGCATATTGATTCTTTCTGACTAATGCCTTAAACTTCAGTCTACTCTTCATCACTACTATATTGTGATCTGAGTCTATATCTGCTCCTGGGTACGCCTTACAATCCAGTATCTGATTTCCGAACCTCTGTCTGAACATGATGTAATGTAACTGAAATCTTTCTCTATCACCCGGCCTTTTCCAAGAAGTATACCTCCTCCTCTTGTGATTCTTGAACAAAGCACTCGCTATTACTACCTGAAACTTGTTACAGAACTCAATTAGTCTTTCTCCTTCCTCATTCCCTGTCCCAAGCCCATATTCTCCTTTAACCCTTCCTCCTACTCCTTCCCCTACAACTACAATCCAGTACCCCATGACTATTAGATTTTCATCCGCCTTTACGTACTGTATTACCCTTTCAATATCCTCAGACGCTTTCTCTCTCTCTTCAGCTTTCGATTCGGCACGTATACCTGAACTATCGTTGTCGGTGTTGGCCTGCTGTCGATTCTGATTAGAACAACCCGGTCACTGAACTGTTCACAGTAACACACCCTCTGCCGTACCTTCCTATTCATAACGAATCCTACACCTGTTATACCATTTTCTGCTGCTGTTGATATTACCCGATACTCATCTGACCAGAAATCCTTGTCTTCCTTCCACTTCACTTCACTGACCCCTACTATGTCTAGATTAAGCCTTTGCATTTCCCTTTTCAGATTTTCTAGTTTCCATACCACGTTCAAGCTTCTGACATTCCACGCCTCGACTCGTAGAACGTTATCCTTTCGTTGATTATTCAATCTTTTTCTCATGGTAACCTCCCCCTTGGCAGTCCCCTCCGGAGATCCGAATGGGGGACTATTCCGGAATCTTTTGCCAAATTTCCCACCCCTAGGTCAAGAGAGTGCCCTAAACCCCTGTCCGTACCTCCGCCCTCTTTGACAAGGCCGTTGGCAGAATGAGGGCGACTTCTTATGCTGGAAGTTCTCGGCCGCCAATGCTGATTATTATTCAAAATTTAAGTAACGGGGGGATTTTTTTTAAATCTCATTTTGTACGTTTTCGTTCGTTGCAACTGCTCGGGGCAGACGTCGAAGACACCTGTATCAGTTTGCCTTGATCCATTAACTCAGTTTCTTTATAACAGAGGGCAGCTAACCCTCTGACCGAACACGCTGAGCTACCGTGCCGTCAGGGGGATTCGAACCCGTGACCGCAGGCATTTTGATTGTGAATGAAAGACGCAATCCCTAAACCACGGGTGATTAACAATACTCACGACTCGGACAAGCGCCTTATAAGCAAGCCACTTCGTTCGTAGGTGAGGTGCTGCTCCATAGGTTTCTTTCCATGAATCTTGGTCTGGGGTCTGCTTTTCCTACTGTTTGTTTTTTTGTGATCATTCCACTTAAGGTATCTCCAGATAGTGTCACCTTTACATATATTGCGGTATATGCTGTTTCCAGCACTTTGTCCTCAATAGCGCAGCTATACAGTGGATGACTTCTTTTCCCGTGTATGCGCAGTATGTTACATTTGAAAAGTTTTCGACGGTGCTGAGCTACAATAATACATTATTTTTGAAATAATACACCGCCAATTGACTGTATATTTCTCTATATTTCTTATGTATCATCTACAGGGTGTTACAAAAAGGTACGGCCAAACTTTCAGGAAACATTCCTCACACACAAATAAAGAAAAGCTGTAATGTGGACATGTGCCCGGAAACGCTTAATTTCCATGTTAGAGCTCATTTTACTTTCGTCAGTATGTACTGTACTTCCTCGATTCACCGCCAGTTGGACCAATTGAAGGAAGGTAATGTTGACTCCGGTGCATGTGTTGACATGCGACTCATTGCTCTACAGTACTAGCATCAAGCACATCAGTACGTAGCATCAACAGGTTAGTGTTCATCACGAACGTGGGTTTGCAGTCAGTGCAATGTTTACAAATGCGGAGTTGGCAGATGCCCATTTGATATATGGATGAGCACGGGGCAATAGCCGTGGCGCGGTACGTTTGTATCGAGACAAATTTCCAGAACGAAGGTGTCCCGACAGGAAGATGTTCGAAGCAATTGGTCGGCGTCTTAGGGAGCACGGAACATTCCAGCCTATGACTCGCGACTGGGGAAGACCTAGAACGCCGAGGACACCTCCAATGGACGAGGCAATTCTTCGTGCAGTTGACGATAACCCTAACGTCAGCGTCAGAGAAGTTGCTGCCGTACAAGGTTACGTTGACCACGTCACTGTATGGAGAGTGCTACGGGAGAATCAGTTGTTTCCGTACCATGTACAGCGTGTGCAAGCACTATCAGCAGCTCATTGGCCTCCACGGGTACACTTCTGCGAATGGTTCATCCAACAATGTGTCAATCCTCATTTCAGCGCAAATGTTCTCTTTACGGATGAGGCTTCATTCCAACGTGATTAAATTGTAAATTTTCACAATCAACGTGTGTGGGCTGATGAGAATCCGCACACAGTTGTGCAATCACGTCATCAACACAGAATTTCTGTGAACGTTTGGGCAGGCATTGTTGGTGATGTCTTGATTGGGCCGCATGTTCTTCCATCTACGCTCAATGGAGCACGTTATCATGATTTCATACGCGGGATACTCTACCTGTGCTGCTAGAACATGTGCCTTTACACGTACGACACAACATGTGGTTCACGCACGATGGAGCTCCTGCACATTTCAGTCGAAGTGTTCGTACGCTTCTCAACAACAGATTTGGTGACCGATGGATTGGTAGAGGCGGACCCATTCCATGGCCTCCACGCTCTCCTGACCTCAACCCTCTTGACTTTCATTTATGGGGGCATTTGAAAGATCTTGTCTACGCAACCCCGGTACCAAATGTAGAGACTCTTTGTGCTCGTATTGTGGACGGCTGTGATTCAATACGCCATTCTCCAGGGCTGCATCAGCGCATCAGGGATTCCATGCGACGGAGGGTGGATGCATGTATCCTCGCTAACGGAGGACATTTTGAACATTTCCTGTGACAAAGTGTTTGAAGTCACGCTGGTACGTTCTGCTGGTACGCTGGTTGCGTAGACAAGAGCTTTCAAATGTCCCCAGAAATGAAAGTCAAGAGGGTTGAGGTCAGGAGAGCGTGGAGGCCATGGAATTGGTCCGCCTCTACCAATCCATCGGTCACCGAATCTGTTGTTGAGAAGCGTAAGAACACTTCGACTGTAATGTGCAGGAGCTCCATCGTGCATGAACCACATGTTGTGTCGTACTTGTAAAGGGACATGTTCTAGCAGCACAGGTAGAGTATCCCGTATGAAATCATGGCGGTGAATCGTGGAAGTACAGTACATACTGACGAAACTAAAATGAGCTCTAACATGGAAATTAAGCGTTTCCGGACACATGTCCACATAACATACTTTCTTTCTTTGTGTGTAAGGAATGTTTCCCGAAAGTTTGGCCGTACCTTTTTGTAACACCCTGTATATTTTGGCTTTCGCGCCATTATTGTTCACTATGTTCTTTGACGATTAACATCATTTTGCTGTGTTCAACACATTTGATTTACATAATAAAAAGTTATACGTAATTAACGTTTCGTAGGGATTCAGAACTTTATCCTACAAGCACATCATATCTACGAAAGTCAGCCCAAAACAGGAAAACACATTGCATTTACACTGAACAGCCGAAAAATCTGGTACACGTGCCTAATATCGTGTAGGGCCCCCACGAACACGCAGAAGTGCCGCAACATGACGTGGCATGGACTAGACCAGTGTCTGATGTAGTGGTAGAGGGAATTGACACCACGAATCCTGCTGTCTATAAATCCGTAAGAGTAGGAGGGGATGGAGATCTGAACAGCACGTTGCATGGCATCCCAGATATGCTCAGTAATGATCTTGTCTGGGAAGTTTGGTAGCCAGCGGAAGTATTTAAACTCAGAAGAGTGTTGCTGGAGCCACTCTCTAATTCTGGGCGTGTGTCATGTCACATGTCCTGCTGGAATTGCCTAAGTCCATCGGAATGCACAATGGACGTGAGTGGATGCAGGTGATCAGACAGGATGCTTACGTATGTGTCAGCTGTCAGAGTCGTATCTAAACACAGCAGGGGTCCCAAATCACTCCAGCTGCATACGCTCCACACCACTGCAGAGCCTCCACCAGCATAAGCAGTCCCCTGCCGACCTGTAGGGCCCATGGATTCATGAGATTGTCTTCATACCCGTACACGTCCAACCGATGGATACCATCTAAAACGAGACTGGTCCGAATACGTAACATGTTCCTAGTCATCAACTGTCAAACCTCGGTGTTGACGGGACCAGGTGAGGCCCAAAGCTTTGTGTCGTGCAGTCATCAATCATACGCGAGTGGGTCTTCGGCTCAAAAAGCTCACATCGATGATGTTTCGTTGAATGGTTCGCAATCTAACACTTGATGATGGCCCAGCATTGAAATCTTCTGCAATTTGCGGAAGGGTACTTCTGTCACGTTGAACGATTCTCTCCAGTCGTCGTTGGTCCCGTTCTTGCAGGGTCTTTTTCCGGCCGCAGCTATGTCGGAGATTTGATGTTTTGCCGATTTCCTGATATTCACGGTACCCTCGTGAAATGGTCGTACGGGAAAATCCCCATTTCGTCGCTACTTCGGGGATGCTGCGTCCCATCGCTCGTGCGCCGACTATAACACCACCTTCAAACTCACTTAAATGTTGATAGCCTGCCATTGCAGTAGCAGTAACAGGTCTAACAACTGCGCCAGACACTTGCTGTCTTATATAGGCGTTGCCGACGGCAGTGTCGCATTCCACCTGTTTACATATCTCTGTATTTTAATACACATGCCTGCACTAGTTTCTTTGGCGCTTCTGTGTATTTACGTTCAGGGTCAACTGCCAGAGCCTGCACCATTTGTCAGTCTTCTATAGGTCATTTAACAAATGATTCTGTGTCCTGGTGTAGCCACTTTCTAAGGGATAACAGCATCATCTTCGAAAAGTTTCCGACGCCTTCTGCTAGATCATTTATTGCACCGTAAACAGAAACACTTTCCTTCCGTACTCCGCCAATAACGTTTACATCTCTCTATTTTGTCCCGTTAAGGCCGACGTGTTGAGTTCCATGTCTTGAATCCAGTAGCAGATTTGGTTCAATACTCGATAAGCTCCAATTCTTTTTTTCGCCATTAACCGGCGGTGCGGGACGGTGTCAGATGCCTTCCTGAAGTCGAGGAACACGTCGTCAGCCTGAGCGCCTTTGTCTGTAGCGCTGTGGATCTCTTGGAGAAACAGAGCCAGATGATTTTCACAAGATTTCTGTTTTCGGAATCCATGTTGATTTTTACAGACGAGATTTTCGTTATCTTTTGAACGTAAAACGTGTTCCATAATTCTACAACAGGTTGACGTCAACTCTATCGTTCCGCAATTACTACGACCCTTGTTGGAGGCGAGAAAGACTGCTCTTTTTCCAGGCGCTTGATACCCTTTTTTGCTCCAGCCATCTACGCTAAACTGCTCCTAGAGTGGGAGCAAATTCTTCCGACTTTTTAGAATCTCATTGGTGTCTCATATGGTTCTCCTGCCTTTTCACTACCAAGCGATTGTACTTGCTTTTCTGTTCCGCGACTGGTTATCTCAGTAACTGCCATTTCGACGTCCATACGATAATTTAAGGGTTGAATTAACCGTGTTGATTGTAGAAGAAGAGCGGAAAAAATCCCTTGCACGATTCTGGATTCGTCGGTGCTTTCAGTAGCGAACTGCAGGTGTAGGAACACTACCTAATGCTGGATAGCGATCTCAGAAATGTACCAGTAGAAGTTATTCGTTAATTGAGTTGAATCTTCATCCAAGTTTCGGCTTTAAACTGTGTCTAAAACGCAAATCGCAACACCTTCACCGGTCTAAATTTCCAGTTGTTATTTTATTCGAGATTTCTGACAAAGCGATCCTTTCGATCATCACTTGCGGATCGAAGGGATCGCTGTACCAAAAATCTACGGATACTAGTTACTGGTTGATAGCCCCTATTTTGACTGGACCGGAGGTGGGATTCTTCCTGCACGTCGGTAAGGATGCCTGACGATGGCGCAAAGTAGCGCTGTAACTGATTGCTCGAATAAAATAACAGCTGGAAATTTAGACGGTTGAAGGTGTTTTGATTCGACATTTTACACCGAACGACCGAGGTTTCGCAACCATCTGGCGGACTTACAGAGTATTGTGTGTAATGTCCGTTCGTGGACGCATATATCGATATTTCCGATGTTGCAGTGATCATCATCACTCTGAAGTAGCGTAGTTCATCACATAGATTTCCGTACCGCTTCGTAATTTCATTTGAATGGAAGACGGAATGTTATAGAAACTGCCCACCGTGACTGAAAAAACATATTTACTTGCTAGATTCAAACATAGGCAGTCCGTAAAACGAAGAGATAGGTATATCAGTTCCACAATAACAAAAACTTCCAATGTGTGAGTTTTGTTTACTTTTTGACATAGATTGACAGTCACGTTAAGATTTCCGCCCACTGGGGAAGCATTCCAACCGCTGACCTTTGCAACAAGAATTGCAGCGAATACATCGTTTACGAATATAATAAATAACGTCGACTATTGCAGATAATACATCTATTAAATTAACATGCAAGACCCAGAGTATTTTAAAAAACTAAAGGAGGAAAATGAGGTGGGCGGAGACCAGCTACCTTCCTCTTCACAGTTCTAGATGTTATCAACCGTGCCGGCCGCAGTGGCCGAGCGGTTCTAGGCGTTTCAGTCTGGAGCCGCGCGACCGCTACGGTCGCAGGTTCGAATCCTGCCTTGGGCATGGATGTGAGTGATGTCCTTAGGTTATTTAGGTTTAAGTAGTTCTAAGTTCTAGCGGACTGGTGACCTCAGATGTTAAGTCCCATAGTGTTCAGAGCCATTTGATTATCAACCGTACTACAGCTTCAAAAATGCAGTTGGGTCCCCGTACATTGCAGAACCGTCTAAAATGTTGGTGGTGATCAGACTAATCCCTACCGCACATTAGCGGGCGATCCACATTTCATAGGGGACAGTAGGCCGTAAGGGGGTTTTAAAAACATTTTCATTAGGTTTTCATCAATTTTGACAAAGTGTCTGCTAAGCAGTTATTATTATGTGCTGTAACTCTATTTCGTTACTTTTTATACAATAAAGTTACTTCTCTACTTTATAAATCGCCATTACTGTGGAACCAGTGACCGGTCGGAAAGTTTGAATGCTAAAGAGATACAAAAGTGGGTGGTAGGTAAAAATGTTGACTACACCTGGTCTAAAGGCTGTATCTACAAACGACATTGTTTGTTATTCAACTATGAAAACTGTACTAACACGACGCGCTTTCGATTGGTTGTCATTGTGCCGTACAACTGGAACAGTGTACTTTCATAACACACAAGTTGTAACTCTAAAAATGTTAAATACAGGTAGCCATTAAACTACCTGTATGTAGTCTCCTGTCATTTTATTACAACAAATAGTAGCGTTAACGACGCGTTCTCGAGAGATCCTCAATTTTCTCACGTTTTGCAACACCGTATTTCATACCACATGCTCTACTACAACGAAAACCCACAAAATACGACGTTTCATTTCATACAGTATGTTCTGCTTTGATGTAAAAACTACGTCACGTTCCTCTCCATGAGGCAAAAGTCTGACGTGCCAGTTTCTTCGTTTCACGCAGTGCAGTACAGTGGGACATGGAATTCCACGCTGTGACGTCACCAGCTCCTCGTCTATGTGCTTTTCCCACGTCCCCCAAGAGAGGGTGGCTTAAGTGCTGTATCTGTGTGCTCAAGAGGTCGATTGTGTGCAGTACACACTGCCAAAGACTTCGACTGCGGCCAGTAAGACGCGCCTGCGAACGACCATGTGCGCCTGACCTCTGACATTACACAGAAAATAACCTGGCCGTCTTGTTGCGGTTGGGCTCACTTCGTAACGTACTCTGGTCTGGTAACCACGTCGCTAACGTGACCGGGATGCTTATCGGACCTCATCTGGAAAACCGTCTGGACTGTGGATACACGGATGATAACTAACTTGCATACCACGGAGTACCTGGATTCTTCTGTTGGTGTGCGTCTTTACGACGACCGAGTGCAGAGCGAACTGTCTAGTGATAATTGTTCGTATCGATTCTTACTGAGTAATGAGTTTTTTGCACTTTATCGGGTGTATTAGTAAGGAAAAAAGGATGGGTGTGTGCGAGTGTTGTTTTGGCGTTGACTATTCTACGCTGCGCCGCACTTTCCGCTGGAGACTCGATGCCAGGTCTCTGCAGCCTCGTCTTTTTTTTTTTTTTTTTTTGCGAGGCTCGCTCGAGAGAAGTCATAGCAAATTGGCCAACGCAGACTACAGTATAAATTAAACATGACTTAACAGCCAAAACAGGGCAAAAAGAAACAGAAAAAAGGTAAGAACTGCACACTCACAAGCGAGGTCACAGCTGGGCGGACCGCCCCTGAATACTTCATTACGCTGGTTGGCCGGGACGTGCAGTTTCGTGTCATGGTCGAGCACCACCTCCACCATGTCACATTATTATCGACGAAAATCGCTGTCAGCGTTTTAACGCTCGTTATAAGGTTCGAGACACGGACTTCAGAACTACACAGCGCATCGTCTTTCACTAACACGGGGACCGCGGCTACACGTCATCACCACTTTCGTCCAAATTTGTGGCGTATGCAGGGCTTGGCCAGGAATGAAAGTTACAGAAATGGGAGCTCCAGATGGCCAAGCGTTTAGGAAGAAATAGCACTTTTGGCGCGTGTAGGGCGAGGCATGATCCGCTAATGCCAGCGCAGCTCCCAGTTAGCGGTTGGCGCAGTGCAAAGAGTATAGAACAGTAAACCGAGCACTGTGGGACTGTGGGACGTCAATGCAGAGTAACCACTTCCATGGCAAAATGGCGCTAGCCAAACCGGGAGCCGAGGGTACTGTGGTGCATCACAGGTTATAGATGACAGGGGTGAAAGCAGCAGAAACTAGCGGTGCTCTCTCACGGAACCTTGTGTTAACGTTCCGTACTCTTCCCACTGTATGGAAACTCCGTAAACATAAAACCGCTCACGGCTCGCCCGACCTGCACCAAGACTGCTTGGCCATCCGGAGCTACCACTTCGGTCACTTTCATTTCTGGCCAAACCCTGCTTATACCATAAATCTGAACTAAATCGAAGTAGGCGCGGTCTGCTCATAAGTACTATACCCGCGGAGATGTCCAGTGTCTCTCCTAACCTCTGCTTGTCGTCATTTGCGCGTTCTCTTTTGAACTGAGAAGACACACCACCTTCATTAATATCATTTATAGTATTAATTGAAACAATTAGAAATGTTATCCGACCTTTGCTTTCTGAGGCAGGTCTTCATGTAAGGTCTTTCTCAGAAATTGCTGGAGGTAGAAGCCGAGCTGCAACTACATTTTTGATCAGTCGTACTGTTTTTTTAATTAGTCTCATTAGGAAGAGTGCCGACTCTATGAGATAACTACCTCCAAGACTTCGCAGGTCCGGCTGACCCTCTCAAGCAATTACCACAGCTGCACGGGTAGAGCTTCCGTTTTTCCTTTATTTGCACACCACTGTACAATTTTGGTACTAAACCGTTTTCAAGTTTCCTAACAAACGCAGCAGGAGAATTCACTACATTAACAATGGCTTACAAGTTGAACACACCAACAAATCAATTCTCGCAGTCGTTGTAGTCGTGCGAAAATAGTGGGCATTGTCACAATTGCAACAGCAGCACGGCCTTTCTCGCAAACTGTGTGCGTCCCTTGAAGATCTGAAAGTAATGCTATCTTTAAATTCATTTTATATTCAAACGGTACATTTCTGGATATGGGTCGTTGCCAACACTTTATGCCTTACATAAATTTCAGAAACCTGCAATAGCAGTTGTGAACACCACATGCAAAGATCATACTGTAATATTCCATTTTAGGCCTCTTTTTCCATATAGTGTCAAAACCCATATTTTATAAACATAACATTCTTTACTACTTTCATGATTTTCAAACAACTTACGGTAATTCAGTCCCGTAATATTAACAGCGACCGCCGATATTTCGGCGATGTGCAAGCGAATTTAAAACCTCGGTTCTTGGACTAAAGCAGGAAAGATAACACACACACTGAACATTGGTGCCACCAAAGATGACCAAAGTCAGAGGTATCGATAGTGAGACTACGAACTAGCAGGTCAGGTAACATTGACTCTGTCCCTCTGTTTTTTGAGAAGGGAGAGAGCAGGATTCCAAACAGAGTTTAAACAAAAACCCCCATCCCTGTTTACAAGGTTGCTCTCTTATTTAATCTCAACCGCCTCCTTAATAACACCGTCCCAACAGCTGGACGTGTATGCCAATATCTCGGAGTTGTTGTGTAACAGAGTGACCAGTAACCAAGCAGTGTTCGGAAATAGCAGATCTACTTAGCTGCTGTAAACATGTGTGCCGTTTATGCTCAGTAAATCGGTCCTCCACGGTCCTGACAGTTTGACCAATATATGCCATGCCACAGTTACAAGGTATGCGATATACACCCGCCTTACGCAAACCAAGATCATCCTTAACGGGATCCAACAGCACACTAATTTTAGATGGAGGTAAGAAAACACATTTCACATCGTATTTCCGTAAAATACGACCTATCCTGTTGAAAGTGGCTCCTACGTAAGGCAAAAAGGCAGTAGACTTAGATGTCGACTCAGTATTATCATCAATCACCCGATGCACAGTTGGTCGATAGCGCAACGTACGTTCAATCTATCACTATAACCATTTTGACGAAACGTAACATCCAGATGGGACAGCTCAGCTGGAAAAGTCTCAGCGTCGGAAACGACATGTGCACTGTGTGCCAAGGTATGAAGTACCCCTTCACGCTGAGCCGGATGGGGACAACTATTAGCGTGAAAATACAAGTCGGTGAGAGTACGTTTCCTGTAAACTGCATGTCCCATGATCCAAACGGCACACACGATTACAGCAGCCAAGTAGATCTGCTATTGCCGAACACTGCTTGGATACTGGTCACCCTACGTTATACAACAACACCGAGATAGTGGCATGCACGTCCAGGTATTGGGACAGTGTTATTAAGGAGGCGGTTGAGATTAAATATGAGAGCAACCATGTAAATAGGGATGGAGGGTTTTGTTTAAACACTGTTTGGAATCCTGCTCTACTTGTCAAAAAAAAAACAGAGGGACAGAGTCAATGTTACCTCACCTGCTAGTTCGTAGTCTCGCTATCGATACCTCTGTCTTTGGTCATCTTTGGTGGCACCAGTGTTCAGTGTGTGTGTTATCTTTCCGACAGTAGCCGTGGACCCAAATTACCAACAAGGCTCGTGGTGGCTCCATAATTGTGTGGGCTGTGTGTACATGTTTATGGATGACAATGCTCCATGTCATAACATTCTAGACAATTCGAGCGAATTATATGGTCACCCGGATCGCATAACATTAATACTAACGAACATTTGTAGGATATAACTGAGATCAGTTCATGAGCAAAGTCCGCAGCTCGTGGTCGTGCTGTAGCGTTCTCGCTTCCCACGCCCAGGTTCCTGGGTTCGATTCCCGGCGGGGTCAGGGATTTTCTCTGCCTCGTGATGACTGGGTGTTTTGTGATGTCCTTAGGTTAGTTAGGGTTAAGTTGTTCTAAGTTCTAGGGGACTGATGACCATAGATGCTGAGTCCCATAGTGCTCAGAGCCATCATGAGCAAAATACTTCACTGGCCAACACTTTCGCAATTACGGACGGCTGTAGGGGCAGTATGGCTCAGTACTCCTGCAAGGACTTGCTGAGTCCAGGCCACGTCGAGCTGCTGCACTATGCCGGACAAAACGAGGTACCGCGCGACTGCTACGGTCGCAGGTTCGAATCCTGCCTCGGGCATGGGTGTGTGTGATGTCCTTAGGTTAGTTAGGCTTAAGCAGTTCTAAGTTCTAAGGGACTTATGACCTAAGATGTTGAGTCCCATAGTGCTCAGAGCCATTTGAACCAAAACGAGGTCCGACACGATATTAGATAGTATCACGTGACTTTTCTCATCTCAGTGTATAAGACAACGCGCCTACATTTGATACTATCTCAATTATTGAAAAGTTACAACTAAGGTACCACACTAGTAGATTTCAGATAAAAATGTCATGGGAGAAACTAACGACGACATCCCTTTCGGTTTTGGTGACGGACCTCCTATTGTTCACTATAGCCAATAGTGCAAGAATATATTTATAAAAAATGGTTCAAATGGCTCTAAGCACTATGGGACAACATCTGAGGTCATCATTCCCCTAGAACTTATAACTACTTAAACCTAACTAATCTAAGGACATCACACACATCCATGCCCGAGGCAGGATTCGAACCTGCGACCGTAGCGGTTCCGGACAGAAGCGCCTAGAACCGCTCGGCCACTCCGACCGGCTATATTTATATTTTAACATTATCTCGTTTTGTTGGAAGCGGAATATTACCACAGTTTTCCGTTCGTCCTAGTGACCCGAATGCCTAGATCACTAATGCGCAGTGCGGGAAGAATGTGCTCTCTCCTGTGGAAAAGTTCACACGTCCTTTTCCACAGAGAGAGGCCTTTCAGTTGTCATTACCGGGGCAATGTCATAGGTCGTGGGAGAGTGGAAAGTTAGCAGTTGCGTGCCCTGCGATTCGAGTTATGAGAAACAAGGTCAGCAGACGTAACCTGACATTCACACGCAACAGAGTTTTCTCTTATTCACTAACAAAGCTCTTGAATGATTCAGCAGTTTTTTCACCGTACTGGTGCGATTCTTTTTTACTGACTTTACTAAATGAATATTAGTTCATGTGGAGAGTATTTCATTTATTTACAGAATCGCGCTAAATACACTCGTACCATGGAGAAAGACTGAAGTTCTGCACTGTATAGTCCAAACCAGTGTCTCGCTCGTATGAAACATTCGACACAGCTGGGTGCTTAAATGAAGTGATATATCGAATATTATCTCTTTACAATTAAGCTTTTTTCAGAATATCATTACCGTAACATTAAAAAATCGTGTGATTTTAGAAAACTGAAAAGACTCCTTCTCCGACTTTCTGGAAGTCGTAAGCGCGGAGCGCTTACATGAGACGCGTATATTAACTTTCCGCCTCATAATAAATTACCGTGTGGAACTAGGCACACATGAAAAAAAAGGAAGATAAGAAAAAGAAGCTCCCCTCCCCCTCCCCCCCCCCCCTCCCCAGACACATCACATCAATACCGTGAACCGGTAGACCCAGCTGAAGCCAGCCAGTCAATGATGATTAGACCACATGGTGCTACCAAATTGTGAGAATTCTGATTGATAAGCTTTACTCGCTGCTCCAAATCTGAGCATCCATCTGGACCTGGCGACTTATTCGTTTTCAACTTTTCAGTTGCTTCTCAACGCCAGGGATCCTCTGTCTAGGCCCTGCTGGAAGAAGTTCTACTAAGCGGTAAAATGGGAAGTGCGCTCCGCCATACACTCCACAGTGGTTTGCAGAGTATGCACTGTCTGATCAAAAGCGTTCAGACACTCCTGTGTAACGCGCTCATTTGAGGTGGGCCAGATGAGGGGTGTTTTGTTAGTGCAAAAGCGGGAAGGTCGGTCACGAGGCCTCAGTGACCTCAAGTATGGACTACGCATTGCGTGTCGCCTGAGTAAAAAATCCTTCTACAGCTGCCCAAGTAAACCATTGGTGATGTGGAAGTAGAAACGCAAAGGACCAAACAGAGCTAAATCAAGAGAAGGCAGACTTCATATACTAACAGATATTGATCGCTGAGCATTGTGGGGATCGCTTATAAAAATCGCATTAAATCAGTGTAAGAAACAGTTCGCGAGTTGCGAAGTGTTACCAGCAGTACAGCTAGAACACTGTCTTTGTGGAGGGAGCTAAAACGAACAGGGCACAGAGCCCACGCAGATCCTATCGCGGTATCACATATCGACACTACCCCACAGGCGTCTAAATTCACAACGGAATTGCTAGTTTCCATCGGACGCCGATAGCGGAAATGTCGGATCCGGCGGACCCAATGGTGCGCGCCTGCTGAGCCACGCCTCCAGAGGCTGCGGACTCCGAGCTCCCTCTGCCGCCATGACACAGGGCGGCCAGCACCAGCCACGCGGCCCAGTCGCAATTGGAGTCTCTTCGCTACGTGACGCTACGAAGACGCCGCTTGGTCCTGGTTACGACACTATCGTTCGTGCCTTAGTTCGTAGTGCCTCTTCCTTCTTTACATTGATATTGGGACTCTATTACTTGCTGCATTGTCTGTAATGAATCTTCGTATGCTTGGAGAAGTACAAGTAAATCTTCTGTTTACTCAGTTACATTGTCTGCTAATAATTTTTGTTCCTGTCCAGCTCTCCTACGACGACAGTTGACTCGCCTCTCTGTAGCCAATTGGGTAGGAAGTTGTACACCACACTAATAATCTATGCATTTCTGTAGCCAGTTCCAAGAGACGATTGAGGTGACGTAAAGACCGGCGTCGCTGGAGAGTGGGTGATAGGACACGAACAATTTGGAGCAATGTATCGCGCTATACCCTGTAGCAATCCGATGAAAGGGTTCGACTTTGGCGAACACCTCGAAGACATTACCTGCCGTCATGTGTATTGCCAATACTGAAGTGTAGAGGAAATAGTTTATGGTATTAGTGTTTGTCACGGTTATGGTCTGATGCTCTCATTGTGCTCAGAGAAACGCTAAATGCTAAAGGATATGAACATATTTTAGCGAATTGTGCACTGCATACAGGAAAAGTACGCTGACGACGACTGTTTACGTAAGCATGGCAGTGAAGCTTGTCGTAAAGCAGCATCTGTAAAGCAACGGTTGGTGGGCACTAACTATCTATCATTTTTGAACTACATTGATCTGTCCACAGTTCCGACCTGAACCCAATCGAACATCGCCGGCACAGTAACTCAGCGTGTTCGGTCAGAGGATTAGCTGCTCTCTGCAACAACAAAACTGAGTTAATGGATCGACGACGAACTGAAAAGGGTGTCTCGCGACGTCCGCCCCGAGCAGATACAACGAACGAAAATGAAAAAATGGGATAAAAAATGGCAGAGCACTTGCTCGCGAAAGGCAAAGGTCCCGAGTTCGAGTCTCGGTCCGGTCCACAATTTTAGCCGGCACGGTAGCTCAGCGTGTTGTCAGAGGGTTAGCTACCCTCTGTAATAAAAACAAACTGAACGGATCAACGAAGAAACTGAACGCGTGTCAACGGACGTCCGCCCCGAACAAATTCAACGAACAATATAGAACAAAATGAGATAAAAAAACACCTCTAGAATGGGTTAAAACTTCGACTTGGGTATAGAACCCAGACAAGTTAGTGACAGCACTAACTCACCTTACAGTCCACACGAATTTCTGAGCTCTGACCTTCTTTTCGCCTGTGTGGACACCTTGCTGTCTGAAAGTGTCGCCGAGCCCGGGGTTGAAGTCAAAGGGCGCCACACTTTTGGACCCATACAGAGGCAGATTGTACGCGCCTTTGAGCCAAATTTCAGACTTATGCACCGCAGTGGGAGACAATTATGGGGTTACGAGAAAGTGCTCCTTTTGTACATATAAGGCACCAAAATACGACTGCGTTGACCGAGGCGTAATCAAAGGTTGCTTAGCTTTCCCAGGTAATCTTCCACGTTATCAAAAGCGCATGAACGCAGTACGGTAAAAAAGTTTCATGGTACAAAGGTGAAGGGAGTAGAACTATTATCGAGAACAATATGCCTCAGGCAACAAACAAATTCTTAACGCATAAAGTGTAGAGGAGAAGGGAACCGAAGAGTGTATAATTCACAATCAGCAAAGTCTGTACTAGCAACTATTGAGCAAGTAGCCATTCAACCAATGTTAGGCTACTGTTGAAACAAAACATTGTGAACCCCTGATCAATAATGTGTTGGTCCTCCTTTTGAACGCTACATAGTAGCAGTTCTGCTTTGTGTAGATTCGGTAGTCCTTGGCAGATTAACTCGAAAGTCTTCTAGCTATAGTACCGCGTCAAATTTCCTGTGATTATCAATGATGGAAACCAACCTTACGGCCGCACATTGTTCTTCTTCTCGGTAGGAGCAGACCCACCAAATGGCCACCGTAACCGTCGCCGTAACGCTGGTCTCATCAGTAACAGTTAATGACAATGTGACACGGCAGCATACCACGAGACCTTCCGTTTTAATTGACTCTACCCGTCGAAGCCAATTATAGGTTTCCGGAGCCAATTAAAGGTTGCCGGAGGCATGTGGCTCCAGATGTCTCCGTGCAGGTCAATTATTTCCCGTAAATTAGGGGAAAATGGTTTATGGGCGCGGAGCTGGTGTCGAGTGCGTCCTAGGTGCGTTCCACAGGGATCAAATCAGGCGAATTTGCTGGTCTAGGCATCAACAAGAGTTCACCATCACGTTCCTCAAACCACTGCAGTATCCTTTTTCTGATCTTGTGACACGGACTGTTACCGCCCTGGAAGATGCCATCAAAGTTGCGGAAGACATCAGTCATGAAGAGATGCAAGTGGTCCGCAATAACGTTCCCATAGTCCACGATAGTCGCAGAGTCTTCGATTACTACAACAAGTCCCACGGAAACCCACGAGAACGTCCCCATAGCATAGTAGTGGTCCACCATCCTGTGTCTATAGCTTCGTGCTTGTTTCGACATCCCACTCGTCTGGATGAAGGCGCCTGCGCACATGATTATCGACCTGGTATAACAAGAATCACGATTCATCTGACCAGGGGCACGTTTCAATTGATCCAGCGTCCAGTCTCAATGATCGCTGCAATAGTAACTGACGCTGTCGCTGGGTCCACATGGGAACGCGTAGGTATCATTCCCCTTTGAGCATCATTTCCAGTACTGTGCGCTGAACTGTGTGGTACGAAACACTTGTGCCTCCACCAGCATTGTACCCTGTCGCCAGATCTGCCACAGATCGCTGCTCATCCTGCTTCCACAGCGGACAAGCCTCTGCCCTTCACTTTTTGTGTTGAGGCGTGGACGTACAAGACCTTGTCTCCTACTCGTCGCTCCACTATCCTTCCACAGAAGCTGACGACAGTAGCACGCGAACGACCGAACAGCTTCACATTTCCGAAATACTCGTTCCCTGGCGCCGGTCCAGTCTGTCCTTTTGTCAACATCTCTTATGCCAATGATTCGCCGTTCGGTTCTGTTTCACTTATCGGATCGCGTCCCGTGTCCACAAAGCCATCACGTGGTACTGTGTCGCCGTGAGCAGCGGTCACGACTTTTTGTTACATTACCTATGAGTCTTATAATCTTCATTGGACTTCCTCATAATACTGATAAATACAAAATTAAGTGGAAGTGAGTAAATCATATCACCAAATCTTTTCTCAGCAATCGCAAAGTTGAAAATTACTAGCAGATAAAAACTGTTTGCTGGAGCGGGTCTCAATCCTGCGACATTGGCCGTACGCGATCAGTGCTGCACGACTTACGACTCGCCCTCACAGTCTAGGAGATGGAGATAGCAGATGAGGTGCTGATGGATGTGAAACTGTAAGGGCGGAGTCGTGCTTGGACGGCTTCGTCAGTGGAACACTGTCCTGTGAAGCGTAAACGACCCACGGTCGAGTCTCTCTTCGGAACATAGTACTAGGGGACTTCAATAAGGCATGCAACACGCAGTTTTCTTCTCTCTGCCAGTTCTAGTTGAAAAAATTGGGAACTTTTTGTGGGACGTAGTGGAATATTACCGCTTCATCCCCTGTAGATTCATGAAGTTTCGGTAGGTGAAGGCGTTATACATACACTATTTGATCAAAAGTATCCGGACACCTGGCTGAAAATGACTTACAAGTTCTTGGTGGCCTCCATCGGTAATGTTGGAATTCATATGCTGTTGGCCCATCCTTACTTAGCCTTGATGACAGCTTCCACTCTCGCAGCCATACGTTCAATCAGGTGCTGGAAGGTTTCTTGGGGAAAGGCAGCCCATTCTTCGCGGAGTACTGCACTGAGGAGAGGTATCAATGTCGATCGGTGAGGCCTGGCACGAAATCGGCGTTCCAAAACATCCCGAACGTGTTCTATAGGATTCAGCCCAGCCCATTACAAGGATGTTATTGTCGTGTAACAACTTCGCCACAGGTCTTGCATTATAAACAGGTGCTCGATCGTGTTGAAAAATGCAGTCGCCATCCCCGAATTGCTCTTCAGCAATGGGAAGCATGAAGGTGCTTAAAACATCAGTATAGGCCTTGTGCTGTGATAGTGCCACGCAAAATGGCAGGGGATGCAAGCCCCCTCCATGAAAAACACGACCTCACCATAACACCACCGCCTTCGAATTTTACTGTTGGCACTAAACACGCTGGCAGATGACGTTCACCGGGCATTCGCCATACCCACACTCTTCCATCGGACCGCCACATTGTGTACCGTGATTCGTCACTCCACACATCATTTCCCCACTGTTCAATCGTCCAACGTTTACGCTCCTTACATCAAGCGAGGCGTCCGTCCCCGGTAGCTGAGTGGTCAGCGCGACTATCAATCCTAAGAGCCCGCGTTCGCTTCCCGGTTGGGTTGGAGATTTTCTTCGCAAAGTGACTGGACGTTGTGTTGTCCTAATCATCTTTTCCTCTCCATCGACGCGCAAGTCAAATCGAAAGACTTGCACCCGGCGTACGGTCTACCCGACGGGAGGCCCTTGTCACACGACCAAGCGAGGTGTCGTTTGGCATTTACCGGCGTGGTGTGTGGCTTATGAGCAGCCGCTCGACCATGAAATCCAAGTTTTCTCCTCTCCCGCCTGTCTGTCATAGTACTTGCAGTCGATCCTGAAGCAGTTCGGAATTCCTGTGTGACGGTCTGGATAGATGTCTGACTACTACACATTACGACCCTCTTCACCTGTCGGCGGTCTCTTTTTTTAACAAGATAATGCGCCATGACACAAGGCTAGGAGTGCGATGGTGTGGTTCGAGGATCACAGTGGCGGGTTCCAGTTGGTTTGCCAGTCCCCGTTCTAGGCAGATCTGAACCCGCTGAAACATATTTGGAATGTGACTAAACATGGTGTCAGAGGTCATCGTCCCCCTCTCCGGAATTTACGCGAATTAGGTGAGTTTTGTGTGCAGATGTGATGCCACGTCCCTCCAGCGACATACTAAGCCGTCATGGCTTCCATGCCACGACGCGTCACCGCTGTTATCCGTGCCAAAGTTGGACATACCGGCTATTAGGTAGGTGGTCATAATGTTCTGGCTGATCAGTGTAGATCTCCAACGATTAGCTCGTAACACAGCAAAAAGAAAGAATGTACATGTTACTACAAACAAAATTTTTTACTGAATGGAAAAATGAGCGGTAGTCGCGAGCAGTAATACAGACCTATGTAGGCTGAGACTGCGGTCGATGTTCTAATCGCATCATACGTTGCTTCAGCACGAACGCTGAAATGATGAGACATTACGTTCACCCAGTTAACAGCATCTTGGCCGAAATATGGAACGCAGTGCAACAGCTATCCTGAGTGGCATGGATTCGACAAGTAATTGTTAGGTGTTCGGACATAAGTTCTACTAGATCACTCTGTAAATTTCTGGTGGTTTGTGGGTACAGAGCTGGCGTTCTGTAACGTCAGTTATTTCTCCCATCAGGATCGGATTGGCCAAGACATCAACGAGACTTCACTGTCACACTCCTCAAACCCCTGTTGCACGATTCCCGTCTTGTGATACGAACAGTTATCCTACTGGAAGATGCCCGTTTGGGTAGATATTAAGCATGGAGGGACCTGTGTGCTCCGCAATAATACCCATATAGTCCACAGTTGTCTTCTTTTAGTACCACACATCCTATGGAAGCTCAGGTGAACGTGCCCCCTCTAGCGAGTTTCCGTGGTGCAGTGCATGCATCGAACAGCAGTTCTCCCGTATGAAGGCGTATTTGTACACGACCATTGAGCTGGTATAATAAACCACTTGAAGTCTCACTTGTAATATCTATTTTAGAATGAGATTTTCACTCTGCAGCGGAGTTTGCGCTGATATGAAACTTCCTGGCAGATAAAAACTGTGTGCCGGAGACCGAGACTCGAACTCGGGACCCTTGCCTTTCTCGGTCCATCATACAGTTTTAGTCTGCCAGGAAGTTTAATATCTTTTTTGTTTTTAAAATCGAGTCTGTTTAAGATTATCTCGTTCAGTCAGCCTCTTGGAACATGTCACCAAACTATATATTGTTTAACTTATTTCTCTTCTCCTGACAAATAAGTACCTCTGGCCGTAATAACGGCCGCGATACGCCTGTCCATTGAGTCAAACAGAGCTTGGATGACATGTACAAGTACAGCTCCCCATGCAGCTTCAACACGATACCACAGATAATCAAGAGTGGTGACTAGTGTATTGTAACGAGCCAGTTGCTCGGCCACCATTTACCAGACGTTTTCAATTGTTCAGAGATGTGGGGAATGTGCTGACCAGGGCAGCAGTCGAACGTTTTCTGTATCCAGAAAGGCCCGCAACATGCGGTCGTGCATTATCCTGCTGAAATGTAGGGTTTCGCAGGGATCGAATGAAGGGTACAGCCATGGGTCGTAACAAATCTGAAATGTAAAGTCCACTGTTCAAAGTGCCGTCAATGCGAACAAAAGATGACCGAGACGTGTAACCAATGGCACCCCATACCAACACGCCTTGCGATACGCCAGTATGGGGATGACGAATACACGCTTCCAATGTGCGTTCACCGCGATGTTGCCAAACAGGGATGCGACCATCATGTTGCTGTAAACAGAATCTGGATTCATCCGAAAAAATGACGTTTTGCCATTCGTGCACCCAGGTTCGTCGTTGAGTACACCATCGCAGGTGTTCCTGTCTGATGCAGCGTCGAGGGTAACCGCAGCCATGGTCTCCGAGCTGAAAGTCCATGCTGCTGCAAACGTCGTCGAACTGTTCGTGCAGATGGTTGTTGTCTTGCAAACGCCCCCATCTGTTGACTCAGGGATCGAGACGTGGCTGCACCATCCGTTACAGCCATGCGGATAAGATGCCTGTCATCTCAACTGCTAGTGATACGACGCCATTGGCATCCAGCACGGTGTTCCGTATTACCCTCCTGAACCCACCGATACCATATTCTGCTAACAGTCATTGGATCTCGACCAACGGGAGCAGCAATGTCGCGATACGATAAACCGCAATCGCGATAGGCTACAATCCGACCTTTATCAAAGTCGGAAACATGTTGGTACGCATTCCTCCTCCTTACACGAGGCATCACAACAACGTTTCACCAGGCAGCGCCGGTCAACTGCTGTTTGTGTATGAGAAATGGTTTGGAAACTTTCCTCATGTCAGCACGTTGTAGGTGTCGCCACCGGCGCCAACCTTGTGTGTGAATGCTCTGAAAAGCTAATCATTTGCATATCACAGCATCTTCTTCCTGTCGGTTAAATTTCGCGTCTGTAGCGCATCATCTTCGTGGTGTAGCAATTTTAATGGCCAGTAGTGTAGTTTACGATTTTGCATGCAAGCAAAATTTCGCAGCAACAGATATTTGTCTTTGTACCTGACGTAGCATAACAGTCAAAAACGGTTTAAAAAATAGTAAACACTGTGAATATTATACGAGTGTCATGAGTTTTCTAATTCATAATGTATAAAATATTTTACCAAGAACCAAATGATTAGTCAGTTAAAGCAAGAACCTTCATCCAACCGGACGATGCGGTTTCATGTGGACCGTGTGGCCCCTACAATTGTATATCGCCGGGTCTGTGTGGGAACACGTAGAAGTCATCTGCTGCAGAGCGTCATGTTGACGCGCTGCACGGTGCTTGTGTCATCTTGATTTACAGTGCTACATAATTTGCTAATTAGCAACTGGTACAGGAGCCGGAGGGTACGCTTCGATAATAGCGATATTATAAACGAGTCCACCTGTCTAGCGCCACCACCACTTACAGGCCGGGCCCTAGAAGAAGTATCGCCTTCCTGGGGTTCGGACCTTCAAATGAGGAGCCCGCTCTGCCACTTGCCCATGTCGCTTCTTACGGCCAGTGCCCGTGGGCACTTGGTGGGTTTTGTGGCGGTGTTCGTAGCGACAAACACTTGGCTGTAGAAATGGCTTACGAAGTCACCGCCACATTTTTAATAGCCGGCCGACCGGTCCGCTGGAACAGTGAACAGAAAGATGAAAGCCCAAACACTCAGATTAAATAAAAGTCGGTACTTATCTTTATTCACGAAGATACAGAAACAAGGTCGTGAACTCCGTGTCTACGGAAATCTGTCTAGTTCAAGTCGGAGCGGTCAGCGTCGGCTGACGACAAACAACAACTCTGCTGCGATGAACACCCAACTGACTAGCAAGTACACAATTCGGTGGAGAGTATACAACTGAGCGGCGAATACAGAACTGTCCTAGCGCTCGCGACTCCAGCGCTTAAGAAGCCAGAAGCCAGCGGTCGCGCGCGCAGACTTGCGGCGATTTCCTGTATCGCTGGCGCTGCTTATGCGGACGGCGTCCGGACTTTGATGCTGCCAGCCTTTTGGCAGCGGGCTCGGTTGGCATTACTGGCTAGGACATAACAGTGGGCTCAATCACTGAGTCACCGTATGCGTGCAGTAACCATCGTGTCGATACTGCAATTCGTCTAGCCGCAGGCATCCTCAGGCTAGCCACGGTTTGCCCAGCGACACCACAGAGCTCTTGGCCCCATACCAAGTCCCGGTTTGTATGGGCTTGGAATCCGTATGCTACTACTCGATCCGGTACACTGAATGCGACTGGACGGCGTGCTCCGAAACACTTGTGCCTGGAACAGCACTTTATCAGATCTGCCACGGGTCACCGCCTGCCCTGCTTTATGGAGCACCATTTCTCCAAGCCTCCAAGTACGGTGATGGGGCGCGGAGGTATAACAACGTCGCCTTCTCGTGCTTTCACCGTCCTTCATCCACTTACCGTAGACCCTGACGAGAGTAGCACTCCACTTATCTCAGCCGTTTCCGAGATGCCCTTTCCTATGGGCCATAGCAGTCTGCCCTTTTATAAGAGTAGTTTATGTCATTGGATTTCCCCATTTGCGGCCCAAACCGTCGCTACAATCGTATCTCCTCCGCGTACGTATTTTGCTTGCTTCGTCACGTTCCCGCAACGCCAAACGCGATCGTCAGTGGTAATAAAGTTTTCGCTCGTTAATGTGTACACTCCAATGTCCTCTGTGTGCAGCAGTCGAAGCGTAGGCTGTCCCACTCTATCAAACACTCTACTGCTGCATATTCAGTGCTTGTTTCCAGTGACTGATCGCCAGTTACGTAAACCACCACAATGGATTTCTTGGTTACTTATAAGCAATGGGATGAACTTATTTAAATTAACTATCTGCAGGTCTACCTGCGTTTCGCTAATGTCTTGATGTTGCAACATTTCGTGTAGACTACAGCATCGTTGTAAGGTTGATGCATTAAGTTGTTCTGAAAGCGGTGCTGATATTCAAGACAATAAAAGCGGGTTAAAAGCTGTGAGCTATCTGGGGAAGTTAACCTTGCATTACTGAGCAACTGTTTCACCAGGTATCCATTCTAGCTTACCAAATTCCCAACCAGACTAACATTAATTATAATCTTTTAACAGTCATCTTACGACAACCGGTGATATATATATATATATATAAGAGAATTTAAATAAAAAGAAATAAATCAGTTTATATTTGAACATTTATTTTAACATTTCTCATTGTTCCGTTAAACTTTCAGCATATTAAACGTGATTCATAACTAAACTGGTGCCTTATTTAGGATTGTGAAAATGTGAGTTTGTAATCTTACGGAACACATCAAATACGGAGCCAAGATTGGGAGACTGCATACAACACTGCATTCATAAAATAACACACGAAGAATGTTGAAACATATGCAAGAGGAAATTAACCACAACCAACCGATTCAATTTTCACCCAAAGAAGTTACGTTCGTAGCGCAATCTTGTCCGCCATGAAATTACCACACACTGGTATACTAAATTCATACTAACTCACTGTGAAATCTTCCCGAAAAGAATAACTGAGGGCTACTTTGATGATTACACCACATGCTTCACGTGCTCAACTTGGTTTACACAAAGAGTGTAACTCCACAATCAATTTGATACTTAAAATAAATTACATCGAAACGCAATTTACAAAAGAGAAACCTCGAACTGGTTACTATAGTCTTTCTATTAACCTGATGGGTCAAACAACTGTATAAGCACGTGGTACTGGTCTCACAAAGCACACCCCACGTGGGTTGAATATAAAGAAAAGTTACTATATTGAAAAATATTGTCAAGATGAGACGTTATAATCTCACGCACATTCGCATTTACGATTGGTGATCTTAATTAGAGTTACGGATCATCAACACGTGGTTCCATTTTACTCACAAAGTAATGACAAAGCAACTACTGGAAGATATTCTGAACTTCACACTCTAATTACACTGCGTTGCAATTTAAGATAACATAAGATATTTTAGATCTAAAACTGAAACAAAGGTGATTACATTTTCAGTTCAGCTGAACTTAAGAAATCCATTGCCCTACAGACTTAGCAGAGACGCGCTTAGCCGGAGATCTTACCACTTCAGACGCTCGCCAGGGACAGACTGCCATGGACTCCTCCTGAGGGTGCCTCACAGATACAAACGAAAGTGACCAGACAGGCAACTTCCTATACCAACACGACAAGGGACGGACAGGACCATACCAAGAATAGAAACCTCTTTGCTTTTAGAAAGCGTAGCTACCTGTTCCGACGTTGGTGCTACTGTTCTCTAGCAGACAGACTAGTCTGCTACCATCCAGCATGCAACTACAAATACATTTGCTCATTCATCTTTTCACACAGAAGGGAAGGGAGATGACAGTATCTTATCATATACACTATATAAAAGAAAGCGCATGTAGGTTCCATATGAGACTGTGTGACATGAATTACATATAAACTGTGTTTTAAAGTGTAGTAGTGTGACAGATCGTTCTTGTTTATGTGTAAAAGGTTCCACTGCTCAGTCTCCTCCCAGATAGTCAGAAACACCGCAGTAAATTTAGAAGTGGAATTTATGCCGTAAATGACAACAGATTTAAGAAATTAACATGAAAGGAATCCAACAGAGACCTTTCATCGTCCCTGAAGGGCCGCACTGAGCTGCTTGCTGCGTTATCCACCACATCGGTTATGTGCATTGCAAACACTGGGACCCTATACTAACACGAATTTTTTACAGAAGAATGAATAAACGCTAGAACTATACGATTTATGAAGATGTCTCAAAAAGGCGAAACACAACAATAAAGCTTGTGCTGTTTTTTCATGCTGAAAATAAATCAGAGTTGCTCCCCCATGGCCGTAGAACGGAAGTATATATACAGCGCAAACTGTTCACTTTTAAGTCATTAATGAAAAAAATATTATATACACCGATCAACGGGAACGTTATGACGACAGAGATACTATCGATATAATCCAGTCCATGCGATACCAGTCAGCTGGCGAGGAATGACTGCTCAAAAAGGCGAAACGCGTGATTGAAGCTTACGCTGTTTTCGCACCCCACGCTGTTTTTTCCTACTGAGAATAAATTTTGGGCTTTATTTCTTGATTTCGGTTCAATTATTCCTCGTCAAAATATTTCTACTATACCCATCATGCTCAATCCCAGAAAGTATCTGCACTAATAAAAAGTGTTCTCTGTGGGATCTGGTGGTTGTCATAATGTAATTTGGGCTCCCAAGCATCGAATACGACAGGAGGCACCCTGCGAGTCTAAGTGTTACGGAACGTTGACTGGCAAGTACGCTTCTGCGATTTTTATGTCGTAAAACCTGAATCAAGTTTCACGGAATAAAAATCGCAGAAGCGTACTCGCGACGCACCTTCTGCTTCTTGTGTGATCGTGGAAAAAACCAGTGAGCACTGGAGAGGCGATGTCGGAACGTCAGTGATGAAGAAATGTAGATCTCCTTCAGCGGGTGTTGTCGTAGGGAAGGAGCGGATTCCATTGTAGGGCAGAGCGCCACCTATCTCCGGCTGCGGCCTTGATCTCGAAGCCAGCTGTCACGTGGGTGCGGGTGCAAGGTGATCGGAGAGAAATGCGGACCACAGGTTCCTCCACTTGGCGCAGCCGCGTCTAGGCAAAGCGGGAGCTATTAATAACAACACGGGCCCTGTGGTAAACATTGCTGAACCAGCTATCACTGAAACGAAAAGAAAATTACTGTTCTATATCGCTGACGTCAGCGTATCGTAGAATTTCGGAATATTTTTATGCTTCCGCATTATGACAATCCTCTGTGGGAATGAACGTGCGTTCCGAAACCAACGACCGTGCGAAATCCTGCTCGCTATGTTCGTCCACGAGACCCAGATGGCGGTAGAGATACCGGCGCGCAGCTAGATGACGTGTTCCTTGGCTTGTGTAAAGCATGCAATACAGTTCTACACTGCCACCTAAGGAATAAAAAACCTGTTTACGGACTATCAAATCGACTGCATGAGTGGGATGAAAGGTTTCTAGCAAAGAGAAACAGCATATGATTCTGAATAGAGAGAAGTCTTCAGATGTAAAAATAACATCGGGCGTAGCAGAAGGCAGTGTTAAAGGACGGTTACATTTCATAAAATATGTAAATGACCTAGTAGGTGACATCGGAAGTTCCACGAAGATTTTCGCGGAAGATGCAGCAGTATACAGAGAAATCGTGAGAAACTTGTAGCGAAATATAGGAAGATCTGCAGAGGTTTGACGCATGGTACAGGGAGTGTAAATTGTCCTTCAACATATACAAATGTAACGTATTGCGAATACACAGACAGAAAAACTCTTTACTGCATGATTACACAACTGCAGTTCAACTACGGGAAACAGTCACTTCGATAAAGTATTTACGAGTTTACGCATGGTGCGATTTGAAGAGAAACGAACGTATAAAATTAATTGCGAGTAATGCAAGTGTCAGACTGAGATTCACCAGCTGCGACATAGTCACGCATATGAAGAGTGATCCAATACTGTCAAATGTTTTTTATTCCAGTCTTTCATCACAATATCAATTCTTTTGACGATGCCCAGTTTCAGTCAGTAATGACCATCCTCAGATCTTTTTCTACACCATGTCCTAAGGTGATAAGGCCGTAATGGCATCGTCAAAACATATGAATATATTCAGCATAGCATCGTCCACTGTGGACGATGTGGTCTATTCTACACCTTATTTTAGATGTATGTGACTTTAGGACATGGTGTAGAAAAATATCCGAGGATGGTCATTACTGACTGAAACCGGTTATCGTCAAAAGAATGATATTGTGATCAAAGAGTGGAATAAAAAACAGACAGATTCACTGAAGGAATCCTCAGGAAAAATAGTCCATCAACAAAGTAAGTGGCTTATAAAGCACCCCTCCGACCAATACTTCAATATTGCTCGTCAGTATGTGATATGTACCAGACAGGACTGATAGAGAAAATAGAGAAGATCCAAAGAAAAGCAGCGCATTTCGTTACAGGTTCATCTAGTAAGCACGTAAGCGTCACAGACATGAACAAGCAACTCCAGTGGCAGACTCTGCAAGATAGGCAATCTGTATCGTGGTGTGGTTTATTGCGAAAGTTCCGCGAGAGTACATTCCTCAAAAAATCAACAAAGGTATTGCTTCCTCCTACGCATATCTCGTGAAAAGGCCATCAAGATGAAATCAGAGAGATTCGGGCCCACACTGAGGCTTACAGGCAACCTTCCTTCCCTCGAAACATTCGCCACTGGAACAGGGAAAGAGGAAAGTGACAGCATCACACAAAGTGCTCTCTGCGTAGTGTAGCTGTAGATGTACCGCTCTTCATTTCATCTTCTCCATTTCTTCTATTAATCCTCCCTGTTTCACAGAGACATGCAACGCTCGCGAATAGGAAGAAAGAGTGTTTTGTAAGCAACTTCTTCTCTAGATGTATTTCATTCCTTTAGGATTCTTCCAATTAATCTCTGGATGGTATCTACTTTTCTGTCTCACGCAGTCGTTTCTCGCTTCAAACGATTACTGCTTCGTATTTAAGTGCTGTTATTGTTTCCAGTGATTGGTCGCCAGTTAAGAAAAGGAAGGGAAATTGATTTCTTAGTTTATTTACATGCAATGCAATGAATTTATTTTGGCAAATTCGGCAGTTATTAACTATCTACGGGTCTACTTGCGTTTCGCTAGTCTCTTGGTGTTGCAACATTTCGTATAGACAACGGCATCGTCCCTGAAGAGACGTACTGAGCTGCTTGCTGCGTTATCCACCACACCATTTATACATATTGCAAACACTGAGACCCTATATTGACACGAAGTATTTGCACAAGAATGAACAAACGCTAGAAGCCGATCTTGGTGACTTCCGGAGAAATGTAGTAACACACAACGCAATACTGAATCTACAACTTCTCAAATATAGGCTGAAGAAAGCAAACATACATTAACAGTATTTGTGGATTTAGACAAAGCTATTAAGACTGTTCACTGGACTATATTTGAAGGCGCTAGGGATAAAATACAGGGAATGAAAAGTTATTTAAAACTTTTATTTAAACCAAGCTACAGTTATAACAATCAAAGGACGTGAAAGAAAAGCCATAGTTCAGAAGAGAGTGGTACAGTGTTGTAGAACATCCCAGATGTTATTCAACCTGTACAGCGATCAAGCTGTGAAGTAAAACAAGGAGAAACTTGCAAAGGGAAATAAAGTTCGGGGAGAATAAATAAATACTGTCTGCCGACGACGTAATTCTATAAAACACGGTAGATGACTTGCGAGAGCAGTTGAACGTACCGAAAGGTGTCTTGGAAAGAGATTGTAGGATGAACACAAAGTAAAACAAGTGCAGTGGAATGTAGTCGGATTAAATCAGGCGGTGCTGTGGCAACTGGATTAGGAAATGAGACACTAAACGTAGTACACGCGTTTTACTGTGTATGGAGCAAAATAACTGACAACGGCCTAAGTAGAGGGTATATAAAATGCAGATTGCCAATAAAAAGAAAATGATTTCGAAAAACAGTTTTGATAACATGTAATCACTTTGTCAGAAAGTCTCTCCTTACGAGACTTGTCTGGAGTGTAGTCCCTAATGGAAGATGATTATAAAGAATCCGCCTCGATTGCAAATATAAACCGGTTGTTGACCTAGGTTTCGGCGCGGATAACCACGCCTTCTTCGGAACACACTAAAATTACAAACTGCCTAAAGAGGCATGGACCAACGTTAATACAGAACGCCCAAAAGTGCAAAAGAGTCGCATAAAATGTAAAATAAACGGTAAGTGTGTACCATGTCAATAGCTACACATAGTTCAAACGTCAGAAACGTGCATCCTCACCCCAGCCAATGTTCGGTGGGTTCTCAGGTAAACTCAGGATGGAAGAGAAATGTTGACGATAAGCGATTGAGTCAAGAAGACAAAAGAAGCTTCCGAAATGTTTCGTATAAAGCAGTGCTGAAGATAGGATAGATAGATGGAATAACAGATGATGAGGTGCTAAAACGAAACGGGAAAACAGAAATTTATGGCACAACTTGGCTAGAAGAAGAAACTGGTTAATCGGACAGATGCTGAGGCATTAACAAATTGTCCGTTTGGTAATTACAGGAAGTGTAACCTGCTCGCCAGGTTTCGAGAGGGTGCGTTTCTGGATGAGGTATCGAATATATTGCTTCCCCCTACTTATACCTCCCGAGGAGCTCACGAATGTAAAATTAGACAGATTAGAGCGCGCACGGAGGCTTTCAGACATTCGTTTTTCCCGCGAACCATACGCGACTGGAACAGGAAAGGGAGGTAATGACAGCGGCACATAAAGTGCCCTCCGCCACACACCGTTGGGTGGCTTGCGGAGTATAAATGTAGATGTAGATGTAGAAGTGTGAAGGAGATAAAGACTTGAATGCAGTGAGCAGATTCAAATGGATGTAGGTTGAGGTAGTGGCACAGTTATGAAGAGTCTTCTGGTTGAAGGTCCCATAAGTAACATCCCTAATTTTGGTATTGATTTGAACAAGCAAATCAAATATGTTGCGAAATCGTTAGCTTATAAGCACGGTAACGATTTCGATTCCAGTGAAAACTTCGCATCTAATTGCTTTTGAATTTGATGGTATCGGCATTCATGGAGTGCCTTAACGTTTCGCGACTTTGTCTATGGTACACCCGGTTACTATCCTGAATGAGCATTCAGTGAAGTGCGAACTGGAAACAGTTGACCAAGTTATGACACCGCTGTACACCGAAATACGTTAATGTTAACTTAGATATATCGCTCACGAATCGAGGACATAGCTATAATGTCAAGCAAAAGGTATTGGCGCAACGTAACGAAGTAGGTAAACTTACTGGGAGTGATTGGAGAGCCCGCACAGTGCTGTTCAGGACTTCGGCCGTAACTGTGTTTTTCTGCCTGTGAACGCGCTAGCGCTCGTCCTGTGTTGTATGGGTTTGCTCGCGCGAAGCAAATAGCCGCGCCCTTCAGTGAAACTGTGTTCTCGAAACCGGTCTGTTGTTCAGCACGAATTGCTTCACCTGACTGGCACCGAAAGATAATCTTTGACAATGAATGGGTGAAGGTTCAAGAAATTCAGTGGACTCTGTGCATGGTTTAAAACCATCAACGCGAGCATTGACTTCTTGTTCATGCGTTATATCACAAGCACTAAGCAGTTAGTTTCATAATCCATGGATCATTTTCACGATAAACCGCAATGATATGGAACAAGTTATTTTACATACACATCGCAAATTAATTGCTGAACATTTATAAATATTTTTATCTAAAAAACATATACAGATGTGAGTCAGTACTTCCTACCCACTACCTTCTACACATTACAGTAATAGAAATGCCTACGGAACAGAAAATGTTAACGAGAAACATTTTCAGCTTGTTTTCAAATTTTACTTTTTCGTCAGACATTTTATATCACTGGGTAAGTTATCAAGAATTTTAGTTTCAGCATTAAGCACCCCTTTTGTGCTAACGACAATCTTAATGTGGCATAATAGATGTTACATTTCCTACTGATATTTTAATTATAAACATCATTGTTCCCTTTGACCTGCAGTAGATTATTTGCAGTAAACTTCACGAGAGAATAAATATACTGTAAAGCAGTAGTCAGAATGCTCAACTCCTTGAACAAATGTCTACAAGATGATCGTAGCCGTGCACCACATATTACTCTTACAGCACGTTTTTGAGCAATGAAGACTTTCTTTCTTAAAAATGAATTACTGCAGAACAATATTCCACATGATATTATAGTCATATTGATTTCTCTCTTCCCAAGATTTGCAATGACTAAGCGTAAACGTGGCTCAAATAGGTTGTTTTAGGAGTCCCAAAATGTGCTCTTTCCAGTTCAAATTCTCATTAAAATGGATACCTAACAATATTGAAGTTTCCACCCTATTTATTATTTCTTCGACATGAGCTACGATTATTGCAGTACCACTGCTTGTGCAAAACTGAAAATGTGGGTTCTTTTTAAAGTTAAGGGTGAGACTGTTAGCAGAAAACAAGTCACTGATACTTTTAAGAACAGTGTTTATTATTTGTTCAGTTTCTGTATGTATTATTGAACTGATTACAGTGCTAGTTGTTGTTGTTCAGTCCTGAGACTGGTTTGATGCAGCTCTCCATGCTACTCTATCCTGTGCAAGCTTCTTCATCTCCCAGTACTTACAGCAACCTACATCCTTCTGAATCTGCTTAGTGTATTCATCTCTTGGTCTCCCTCTACGATTTTTACCCTCCACGCTGCCCTCCAATGCTAAATTTGTGATCCCTTGATGCGTCAGAACATGTCCTACCAACCGGTCCCTTCTTCTAAAGCTGCATGCCCTTGGGAAAAATTACGGCTGTGGTTTCCCCTTGCTTTCAGCCGTTCGCAGTACCAGCACAGCGAGGCCGTTTTGGTTAGTGTTACAACAAGGCCAGATCAGTCAATCATCCAGACTGTTGCCCCTGCAACTATTGAAAAGGCTGCTGCCCCTCTTCAGGAACCACACGTTTGTCTGGCCTCTCAACAGATACCCCTCCGTTGTGATTGCACCTACGGCACGGCCATCTGTATCGCTTAGGCACGCAGGCCTCCCCACCAACGGCAAGGTCCATGGTTCATGGGGGAGGGGGGTGGGGGCTAGTGACATGTGCAAAAGGAACTGATTACACTTGTTGTACAGCAGACTCAGGATCGCTTATATATATATATGAGGAACAATACTAGACCTAAGATTGAGCCTTGGGGAACCTGAAACACGATTTCTTCCCAGTCAGAATAATGTCTCGGGACTGCATTGGTTGAATTACTTACGTATAACTTTCGACATTCATTCGGTTAGATATACCATTATGCACTGGTTGGTTATACAATTGAACCCATAAAACTACAATTTATTTAGGATAGTATTGTGATTCACAGTCTAATGCCTTAGATAGGTTGCAGAAAACACCAACTGGCGCTCTGTTGTTATTTAATGCTTGTAAAATTTTGTGAGTGAACGTGAAAATAGCATTCTGTATAGAACAGCTCCTCTGAAATCCAAACTACGATCTGCCGAGAATGTTACTTTTGCTCAAGTAAAATACTGTTCCCCATAAATCACCTTCCTATAAAATTTTGGAAAATTATGTCAGCAATGAAGCAGATCGGTAGTTATTGACATATCTCCAATCATTCTTCTTATGGAGGGATCTGACAATGGCATATTTCAATCTCTCTGGACGAATGCACTACAAATATCAGATAAGACAGGGCTCATTATATGGGAACAAATCTTCAATTCTCTATTGGAAACACAATCAAAACCATATGAGTTTTTATTTTTGAAAGAATATATAATTGTCTTACTTTCAGAAGGAGAAGTTGGTGATGCATTCACATTTTTGAATTATATGAGAGTTGCTTTCTCGACATACTGCTGTGATTTTTTTCCTTAAACTGTTTGTCCCTATACTTTCTACTATATTTAAGGAAGAATTAATGATTAATTATGTTCACTACCCGTGACTCGTCATTTGCAGCCATTCCATTCAGTTCAGTAGTGTCCCGTTTTGTGGCTGCTTGCTCTGTCTCTGGCATCACTACATTGCATATCACATAGTCTTACGCCTGTCGTCGGAGGTACTGATTTTTGTATATAACGTGCATATTCCTTGACTTTTTAATAATTTTTCTTCGGAATTTTGAGTAGTTTTTGTAGCGTGAAACTACTGTGTTCATGCCAAAAGATACATTTCCGTTTTCCTTTCATAAGATACTTTAATCTCTCTAGTGATCCATGATTTATATATGGCTGTTAATGTCGTTTCTGATTAACATTTGTGGAAAGCCACTTTGAAATTACATGAATTTATCATGTGATGAATTAAATTTTATGTAAGCATTTGATTCGTTTTAAATTTCATCCCAGGTCATCTCGTGTATACTATTCTTTAAAACATTTGTTTTGGAGACATTAAGTAGTCTAACGGATTTCCACTGATGACACTGAGTAGTACCCACACTGTAAGACACTATGTAATTTATCCTAACTGCGCCGTGATCAGAGAGAGCGTTTGTTACTACGTAAACAGTTCTTTTCTTGCTTTGAGCTGTAGCAAAGACAATGTTATTAATTAGGGTCCTAGGGTCTTATCCACCTGTGTGGATTACTCAGATCAAATTGTAGGATCCAAATAATGTTTCCAGCTCATTTTTCTGTCAGAATCCCTTATAAAATGTACACTGAAGTCAAAACAGGCTCTTAATCGCTTGCTGCTATGTGACAGATACCACAGTAAGGTATCGAGATGCCTCATAAACAGCTGAAAATTTCCCTGCGGAGGTCTGTAAACAGTCACAGTGAACTATTTTTCAGTATTAATTCCCAAGCACACACTTCTACGAGCTGGTCACTACAAATCTACTAGTCTCAACGTTTTTGAACTTGTGTTTTACATTAATATACGTAACAACTCCTCCTTTGCTGGTATTAGTCCTGCAAGAGTAAGCTGTTAGAGTGTAATCTTCTATATGTAAATTGTATAACCCTGTGACACAATGGAAAACCAGGGAACGTCTTTAAACGACGAGCACTGAACTGGAACGGGCGAAGTTTTATCGACGGGTTTGGGGAGGGGGCCGTAAAGTTAACTGATCTACAAAGAAGCCGTGGGGGCGATCATTAACCTTCTCACTGGATTCATGTGGCCTTCCAAGAGGTACTATTCTCTGCCAACCTCTTAAGGACCGGGAGACAAGATAAATAAGCCGCGAGGGGTTGCTGCACGGTCAGTGGCGCCTAGTCACGGTTCGCGCGACTGTCCCCGTCGGACGTTCGGATTAAGTAGTGTGAAAGCCTAGGGACCGATGACCTCAGCAATTTGGTCGCACAGGAAATTTCAAAAGAGAAAAAATCCCAAAAAAAAGAAAAAGAAAAACTCGCACAGAAGCGTGTAGACAGTCACTTTTTTTCTTTCTTTTTGCGAATAGAACAGGGAAGGGAATGACTAGAGGAAGAAAAAATACACTACTAACCATTAAAATTGCTACACCACGAAGATGACGTGCTACAGATCTGAAATTTAACCGACAGGAAGAATGGGCTGTGATATGCAAATCATTAGCTTTTCAGAGCATTCACACAAGGTTGGCGCCGGTGGCGACACCTACATCGTGCTGACATGAGGACAGTTTCCAACCGATTTCTCGTACACAAATAGCAGTTGACCGGCGTTGCCTGGTGAAACGTTGTTGTGGTGCCTCCTGCAAGGAGAAGAAATGTGTACCATCACGTTTCCGACGTTGATAAAGGTCGGATTGTAGCCTATCGCGATTGCGGTTTATCGTATCGCGACATTGCTGCTCCCCTTGGTCGAGATCCAATGACTGTTGGCAGAATATGGAATCGGTGGGTTCAGGAAGGAAACACGGAACGCTGTGCTGGATGCCAATGGCCTCGTGTCACTAGCAGTCGAGATGACAGGCATCTCATCCGCATGGCTGTAACGGATCGTGCAGCGACAACTCGATCGCTGAGTCATCAGATGGGGACGTTTGCAAGACAACAACCATCTGCACGGACAGTTCGACGACGTTTGCAGCAGCATGGACTATCAGCTCGGAGGCCATGGCTGCGGTTACACTTGACGATGCATCACAGACAGGAGCGCCGGCGATGGTGTACTCAACGACGAACCTGGGAGCACGATTGGCAAAACGTCATTTTTTCGGATGAATCCAGGTTCTGTTTACAGCATCATGATGGTCGCATCCGTGTCTGGCGACATCGCGGTGAACGCACATTGGAAGCGTGTGTTCGTCATCGCCATACTGGCGTATCACCCGGCATGATGGTATGGGGGGACATTGGTTACACGTCTCGGTCACTTCTTGTTCGCATTGACGGCACTTTCAACAGTGGACGTTACATTTCAGATGTATTACGACCCGTGGCTCTACCCTTCATTCGATCCCTGCGAAACCCTACATTTCAGCAGGATGATGTACGACCGCATGTTGCTGGTCCTGTACGGGCCTTTTGGATGCAGAAAATGTTCGACTGCTGCCCTGGCCAGCACATTCTCCAGATCTCTCATCAATTGAAAACGTCTGGTCAAGGGAGGCCGAGCAACTGGCTCGTCACAATACGCCAGTCTCTACTCTTGATGAACTGTGGTATCGTGTTGAAGCTGCATGGGCAACTGTACCTGTACACACCATCCAAGCTCTGTTTGATTCAATGCCGAGGCGTATCAAGGCTGTTATTACGGCCAGAGGTGGTTGTTCTGGATACTGATTTCTCAGGATCTATGCACCCAAATTGCGTGAAAATGTAATCATATGTTAGTTCTAGTATAATATATTTGTCCAATGAATATCCGTTTATCATCTGCATTTCTTCTTGGTGTAGCAATTTTAATGACCAGTAATGTACCTTCGGCCAAGAGCCGTATGGTGGCTCGCGAAGCATATATGCAAGTTTGCGCACAGTTCACACACAAATGGTGCAGGTGACTTTTTCCTTCTGGAGACCCTGTTTCCCGCCTTAACTGACAATCAGTACCGGAAGTTAGGGGACTATGTCCAAGATTTAAATCAAATTCAAAAGCCAAGTAGGAAAGATAAGCCCGTGCTATCAATAAGAAGAAAGAAACTCCTTGTATTTAGTCTTGTCCTTAAATGAACAGGAAAGGAAGAGCTTAACGAGACTGGTGGAAAATGCTGGCCGACGCGTTTTGCGTGGAATTCCCAAACAGGATGTCAGCCAGCTGTTAGGAGCGAAACCCGTTGCCGCGGTGTAGGCCAGCCGATGCGGCAGACACTGAGGGTCGAGGTCCTCCTGCAGACCAGACCAGAGGCGCAGGGAACAGAACCGGCTGCCAGGAGCCGCGCCACGCGCGCGCTCACGTGACCGCCGGACCGCGACCTGCTCGCCCACGAAAAGCGCCAAGCGTGACTACCCAAAGTGGAAGAGCTGCTTGAGGGAGCGCCTCTACAGCAGACTACGCGAGCGTGACAGATCAGCACCCTAGAACTTGACTAAAACAAGACAGAGGTGATGGGACGGAACCTGAAGCATCGTAGAATACTTTATTTGATATGAGGGGAAGTGTGGTATAGAGAAGCAAGGGTTGAGTATAGTAAACACGTCCATATGGATGTACACTGATCAGCCGAAACATTACGACCACTGCCCACCGCGACAATGGATTCTGCCTGGTGACGTCGTGGGAACGTGATGTGGTAACAAAAGTATACAAGCGGAACAGACACGGGCTGGCCAAGACTGCAAATGGGGAAATCCATTCAGACGAACGACTTTAACAAGCGGCAGATTATTACAGTACAGGCCATTAAAATTGCTACATCAAGAAGAATTGCAGATGATAAACGCGTATTCATTCGACAAATATATTATTCTAGAACTGACATGTGATTACAATTTTACGCAATTTGGGTGCATAGATCCTGAGAAATCAGTACCCAGAACAACCACCTCTGGCCGTAATAACGGCCTTGATACGCCTGGGCATTGAGTCAAACAGAGCTTGGATGGCGCGTACATGTACAGCTGCCCATGCAGCTTCAACACGATACCACAGTTCATTAATAGTAGTAACTGGCGTATTGTGACGAGCCAGTTGCTCGGCCACCATTGACCAGACGTTTTCAATTGGCCAGAGCAGCTGACTGCCAGGGCAGCTGTCGAACATTTTCTGTATACAGAAAGGCCCGTACAGGACCTACAACATGCGGTCGTGCATTATCCTGCTGAAATGTAGGGTTTCGTAGGGATCGAATGAAGGGTAGAGCCTCGGGTCGTAACACATCTGAAATGTAGCGTCCACTGTTCAAAGTGCAGTCAATACGAACAAGAGGTGACCGAGACGTGTAACCAATGGCATCCCATACCATCACGCCGGGTGATACGCCAGTATGGCGATGACGAATACACGCTTCCAACGTGCGTTCAACGCGATGTCGCGAAACACGGATGCAACCATCATGATGCTGTAAACAGAACCTGGATTCATACGAAACAATGACGTTTTGCCATTCGTCATTGTCTCCATATGTGGGGAAATGTATTCACCACATCCGCAACTCAGAAGATTTCCTGCAACGCCTCAAGCAACTGCACATCACAGATTCGGACATCATGGTTAGTTTTGATGTGGTATCGCTGTTCACCAGGGTCCCACTGAAGGACTCACTAGAACTGATTGCAGAGAAATTTGACGGTGCTCTGTTGGACCTGTTCAGTCATACACTGACATCCACGTATTTCCTGTACAGAAACCAATATTACAAACAAACTGAAGGTGTAGCTATGGGCAGCCCACTGTCCCCTGTGGTTGCCAACATGTTTATGGAGAGTTTTGAGGAGAGGGCATTGGAGACAGCCACATTTAAACCCACTTGCTTCTTTAGGTATGTGGATGACACCTTCGTGATCTGGCCACATGGGATGGACAGGCTCAATGAGTTTCTTGAACATCTTAACTCATGCCACCCTAATATCAAGTTCAGCATGTAAATGGAGAAGAATGGCCAGCTGCCATTTCTGGATGTACTAGTCCAGAGGAAAGCAGATGGATCAATTGGCCACAGTGTGTACCGAAAACCAACACACACTGATTTATATCTGTCACCACCCTGCACAGAAGAATGGGGTTCTGAAGACTTTGGTCCACAGAGCACGGGCCCTGTCAGACGAAGAGAATCTACCTATAGAGATAGAACGTCTCAAAACAGTTTTCTCCAAAAATGGACACACGGACAGACAAATTGAGAGGGCACTCCAACCAGCCACTATACCACAGGTTCCTGAAGAAGACCAAGATGAAGCAAAGAAGGTGGCATATCTGCCCTATGCTGGCTCTATTTCTGCCAGAATCAGTAGGATCCTCCGTAAACACAATATCAGGTGTGTTTTCTGTCCATCCAACAAGATCGGGGGACTGCTGGGGAGTATCAAAGACGACCTGGGGTTACGAAAACCAGGGATTTACAATATACCTTGTCAATGTGGCATGTCCTACATTGGCCAGACGACAAGAACTGTGGAGATCAGGTGCAAAGTACATCAGAGGCACACTAGATTAATACAGGTGACTAAGTCAGCCATTGCTGAACACTGTCTAGAACTAGATCATGCCATGAAGTATGAGGATACCAAGATTCTAGCACAAACACCCAGATTTTGGGACAGTGTTATAAGAGAATCGATAGAAATTAAAATGGCTGACGATCTTATGAACCGTGACGCAGGGTACCAGCTAAGCAGCTCTGGAATTGTTAAAGGAGCAACGAGCCAGCTGCAACACTATATAAACAGAAGAACCAGAGACATGGAGATGGAAAACGAGCCCCTGACGGACTGCCAGGCGCACCAGACCGAAGATGGAACACCCAGAAGTGGGACTGGTGGGCGCGGACCGCAGAGGGAACATCCAGAGCCGCAGCGGACGAAAAACGGAGCGGCAACGCTCCAACAGGTCGTGGTGAGCGGGCGCGGACCGCAGGGGGAACGCTTGGTACCCCAGACCGTAGATGAAACCCCCAGGACCGGGTTTGGTGGGCGCGGACCGCAGAGGGAACACTTAGAACCGCAGCGGACGGAAAACGGAGCAGCAACGCTCCAGTAGGTCGCAGGGAACGGGCGCGGACCACAGAGGAAGCGCCATCAGCCGTTGGTGGAGGGGGAAGGCCATAAGCATAAATACTGGACCAGGTCCACTCGAGGAGCAGTCTCAGGTCGCACCTGATGAAGGTCACGAGCTACGTGACCGAAATATCGTGCAAGTACGACGCTGATATCCGGCAGAACACCCGACAACCCATTATGTCAAGGGCAAAACGTATGGAGGTCCTGTTTCATGTCATTACGACCACGTTACGCCTTGGAAACGTCTATATAAAATTTTTTTCCCCTCCCCAGTCCTTTTTATCTCTATGACGATCTATTTTGAAAGCAGCAGTTTATCTAGACTTGACATTCATTCCCTATCATACAATTATGCAGGCTCTGTTTCTGAGATTTGTGATCGTAGGTTTTCATCAGCTATACATACGTGCTTCACACTTTTACATCCATCTGCTTTATCTTTATTTTCTTATTTTAGACTACCTTTATCCGTTTTATTTTCCGTGCATTCTGCCCTATTTTAACGTCGCTACCGATCCATTGACGGTTGAACACTTTTATCACATTTGGACAGAGAATGTTGGGTCATTTACCGGTCAGCGTTTGAACCCAGTAATGAAATAAATGAAAGTATATACACTGAACAGCCAAAGAAACTGGTACACGAGCCTAATATCGTTTAGGGTCCCCGTGACCACACAGAACTGCCGCAACACGAAGTGGCATGGACTCGACTAATGTCTGAAGTAGTGCTGGAGGGTACTGACATCATGAATCTTGCAGTGCTGTCCATAGATCCGTAAGAATACGAGGGGTGGAGATCTCTTCTGAACAACTCAAGAACTTCATGTCTGGGGAGTCTAGTGGCCACCGGAAGTGTTTCAACTCAGGAGAGTGTTCCTGGAGCCTCTCTGTACCAGTTCTGTACATGTGGGGTGTCGTATTGTTCTGCTGCAATTGTCCAAGTCCGTAGCAATGCACAATGAACATGAATGGATGCAGGTGATCGGACAGCGTGCTTACGTACGTGGCACCTGTCGGTCACATCTAGACCTATCAGGAGTCCCACATCACCCCAACTGCACACCCCACACACCATTACAGAGCCTCCACCAGCTTGAGCGGTCCCCTGCTGACATGCAGGGTCCATGGATTGAGGAGGTTGTCTCCATACCCATACACATACATCCGCTCAACACAATTTGATATGATACCCGTCCGACCAGGCAACATGTTTTCAGTCATCAGCAGTCCAATGTCGGTGTTGACGAGTCCAGGCGAGACGTAAAGCTTTGTGTCGTGCAGTCATCAAGGGTACACGAGTGGGCCTTCAGCTCCGAAAGCCCGTATGGATGATGTTTCGTTGAATGTTTCGCACGCTGACGATTGTTGATGGCCCAGCATTGAAATCTGCAGCAATTTGCGGAAGGGCTGCACATCTGTCAGCCTGAACGACTTTTTTCAGTCGTCGTTGGTCCCGTTCTTGCAGGATCTTTTTCCGACAGCAGCTATGTCGGAGATTTGATGTTTTACCGGATTTCTGGTATTCACGGTACACTCGTGAAGTGGTGGTACAGCAAAATTCCCATTTCATCGCTACTTCGCAGATGCTGTGTGCCACCGCTCGTGCGCCAACTACAGCACCACATTGAACCTCACTCAAATCTTGATAACCTGCCACTGTAGCAGCAGGAACCGATCTTAACAATTGCGCCTGGCACTTGTTGTGTTATATAGGCGTTGCGACCGCAGCGCCGTATTCTGCCTGTTTACATATCTCTGTGTTTGAATACGCATACCAGTTTCTTTGGCGCTTCAGTGTAATTTTCCTGTATAATTTCGCGTAGAGTTCAACTTCATTGTAACCAAAATAGGATCTTTAGACGTATTGCTCTTTTTAATAAAGAGATGTATCCCTGAAGATCTGGCTCTAACGCGATGAAACTAGTTGCACTATTTACCATATAGCTGAAGCGCTCTTTTTCGTCATGGTGTATTGTCCATACGTAAGAAAATAAATACACTACTTACAACTACACTATTGATGGGAAATTGCTGGAAACAACAGTAAAATACCTATGAGTATCTATCAGGAGCCACCTTAAGTAGAATGAACACATAAGACAAATAATAGGAACAGCAGATGCCGGACTGAGAATCTTAGGAAGAATCCTAAAGAAATGTAATTCAGCCACTAAAGGGGAGGCTTACAAAGTACTTATTCGACCGATTCTTGAGTATTCTTCCTCAATCTCCGACTCTTACCAGGTTGGATTAATAAACAGAAGAGGTAGACAAGATCCAACGAAGAGCGGTAGGCTTTGTCACGGGACCGTTTAGTCCCCGCGTGAGCGTTACTGAGATGTTCACCAAACAGTGGCACACGTTACAAGACAGGCGTCGTGGATCACGGAGAGGCTTATTACTGAGATTTCGAGAGAGTACTTTTCAGGAAGGGGCGGGTAATATACGTCTCGTGGAATGACCAAAACTAGAAAATTGGAGAAATTGCAACTAACAGAAGGCTTGTCAACAGTCAATCTGCACACGCGCCGTTTGGGAATGGACGAGGACGGGGAGAATCAGTTAGTGGTACCAGAAGTACCCTCCACCACACACCGCCAGGTGACTTGTAGAGTATTCATTTAGATGTACATGCAGATAAATTACTAAACACATTGAGTGTAAGGTCACTATTACTGCTTACGTAAAAAAAAGGAAACACAGACTACTTGAAAAGAATCTATCGCCGAAATTGCGCTATACCTATATTCTTCTGAACGCCACTCGTTTCACTTGTCTGTTCAAACTCTACGTGTCGTTTAGTAAATCGACACTTCTTCCACGATCCGCTTCGTGCTGCCGTTCACTGTTTATGAACGTCACAAAAACATATAGTTATCGTATAAAGAAAAGTGTAAGAGGTTCTTGTGTTACCACATCGCAGTAGGTCCTTACGAAATCAGAAAGCGGCCACACTTGTAAACACGAACCACCCACATATTAGTAGGATATACGACGAGGAAAGGTGAAAGGTCACACTACCCACTCAGCAAACGAGGCAAGTGTCAGCCCGAATCTGAGGAGACGTCGATGATGAGCGTCTAATTAGTTGTGATTTTTATTAAAATAAAATTTCTCCATCTGTACTTAAGATTTTATATGTACTTCACTAATAGTTTCGACGCTGCGTCATGGCCATCCTTGTGGAGCGCGTGTTGGTCTCACCGCGGACTGCTAGACTGAGTCACACGCAACTGATTTCATAAAAATGTACGGGCCTGAAGATGGTGTTGACGCAACGTCGAAACTAGTAGCGAAGTAAATATAAAATCTGAAGTACAGCTGGAGGAATTTCGTTTTTAATAAAAATTATACCTGCTGTGTCCCACCTTCATCCTGTTTCAATATCGATGTACGAAGAAAAAAAATTAGTTGAGAGTCTTTTCTTGTAAGAATGTCGAACACAGTGAGTAATTTACGACCAGTTTGGAATATTTTGTAGAACTTGCGAATTATTGGAAATGATACTCCTCATTTTATTAATCAGAAGCCACATTAATACATCTGGCGTTCATGTGTGCGGGAAAGGGAGAAACTGGAGGGCACACATATGTTGAAAGGTGACTCAATAGTGTGAAACCTTGAGATGGTGTCAGGTGGAGATACGTCTGCGGCAAATGATTATTGAAATATTTTTTATTGCGCCGCACTGTCGCATTTGTCTTTTCATAATGATTATCGGTATCGTTCAGATTTCGAACATCTTCATATCTGCCGTAGACATACAGCCTGACGACCACTGCCTACCGCTCGGTTGAAAGCCTCCTAATGGTGCTGCGGACACGTAACGCAATAAGGAAAGAATAGAAGCGGAGAGAAACGAATGGGCAGTCACTATGACGAAGATACGGGCCTCAAATGCGGACATCCACTGATACAAGCACTTTCGACAAAGGACACGTGCTGTGGCGCCGCGTCCGGAAACTAAAATCTCTGAAACAGCGAAGCTGGTCGTCTGTTGGCGCACTACAGTCGTGAGCAGCTATGGAAAGTGGTTGAAAGATGGTGAAATAACGAGTAGGCCGATTGGTGCTGGACAACCACGACTTATTTCAAAACATAGAGGTTGGAGGATCCCTCACTATGAATCCCGGACAGGCCTCGATCTGTGGCAAATCTGACGACGGAGTACCAATGCTGGTGTCGCCTGTCGAATGAATCGCATTTCTTGTCACACCACGTCGATGGTTGGGTCTTTACACTCCATCATCCAGGCGAATGACTGCTTGAAATTTGCACCACGCCACAGATGCAGGCCGGTAAGAGCAGAGTTATGCTTTGGGGTACACTGAGTTGTGCTTCCATGGGAGTTCGGGTGGCAGTAGAAAGCATCACGACAGCAGTGAACGTCGTGAACACCATTGCGGACCACCTGCGTCGCTTCATCCCCCTACGAAAATGACATCTTCCAGCAGGATAACTGTTCGCATTGCTAGATCAGAATCGTGCTACAGTGGTTTGAGGGGCATTACGGTGAACTCAGAATGATGCCTTGGCCAGCAAATTTACCTGATCTGTACCCATTGGAACAGACATTGGGCGCCAGCTGCGTGCCCGTAAACCACCATCCGGTATGAGATTTTCACTCTGCAGCGGAGTGTGCGCTGATATGAAACTTCCTGGCAGATTATAACTGTGTGTCGGACCGAGACTCGAACTCGGCAAAGGTCCCGAGTTCGAGTCTCGGATCGGCACACAGTTTTAATCTGCCAGGAAGTTTCACCGTCTGGTCATTTGTGGAAATTGCTTGGCCTGGTGCGGGGACATCTGGTACCACTTACTTTTGAAATCCTGTCAAATATTTGTAGAATCCAAGCAAAGCAAAATGTCTGTTGTACTGTGTCTGTCTGTTTTGTGTGTGAAATCTTATGGGACTTAGCCGCCCGGGGTGGCCGAGCGGTTCTAGGCGCTACAGTCTGGAACCACGCGACCCCTACGGTCCCAGGTTCGAATCCTGCCTCGGGCATGGGTGTGTGTGATGTCCTTAGGTTAGTTAGGTTTAAGTAGTTCTAAGTTCTAGGGGACTGATGACCTCAGAAGTTAAGTCCCATAGTGCTCAGAGCCATTTCTTATGGGACTCAACCGCTAAGATCATCAGTCCCCAAGCTTAAACGCTACTTAACCTAAATTATCCTAAGGACAGACACACACAGCCATGTCCGAGGGAGGACTCGAACATCCGCCGGGACCATACTGTGTCTGGAAAGTGGAACAAAGCCTGTGAAACAGGTGGTCATAATGTTTTGGCTCATCGGTGTACTCATTGGAACAGCTATCCCGCAGCTATGTTTACACCGCCCGATGGGCTCATCCCGCAACAAGACCAGTACAGCGGCGGATGCGGAGGCTGTGTTCCCGGGCGGCCGAAACCATCTCCCTCCCTCTAGTCAAATATGGCAAAAAAAAGCAAAGGCTAAACAATCTAGACTGAAGAAAATGTGTTGGTGGTGTGAACTGCGACTTTCTCTTCCAGTCATGTTCTACCCTTATATACTATGATGTTACATTTGTAACTGTTTTCTTTTAACGCAACGAATGCATCATCTTCATATACCACATATAGACGGCGGCTTCTTCTCACATCATCCGTCACACTCATTTACACACTGAATTGCCAAACAAACTGGTACTCCTGTCTAACATCGTCTAGGGCCCCCGCAACACGCAGAAGTGCCGCAACACGACGTGGCATGGACTCGACTAATGCATGAAGTAGTGCTGGATGGAACTGACACCATGAATCCTGCAGGGCTGTCCATAAATCCGTAAGAGTACGAGGGGGTGGCGATCTCTTCTGAACAACACGTTGCAAGGCATCCCAGATATGCTCAATAATGTTCAGGTCTGGGGAGTCTGGTTTCCAGCAGAAGTTTTTAAACGCAAAAGAGTGTTTTTGGAGCCACTCTCTAGCAATTCTGGACGTGTGGGGTGTCGAATTGTCCTGCTGGTATTGGCCAAGTCGGTCGGAATGCACAACGGGGATGAATCCATGCAAGTGATCACACAGGATTCTTACGTACGTGTCACCTGTCAGAGTCGTATCTAGAAACATCAGGGGTCCTAAATCACCCCACCTGCACACGTCCCACACCATTACAGAGCCTCCATCACCTTGAACAGTCCCCTGCTGACATGTAGGGTCCCTGGATTCATGAGGTTGTCTACATACCCGTACACGTCCATCTGCTCGACACAATTTGAAATGAGACGCGTCCAGGCAACGTGTTTCCAGTCATCAACAGTCCAATGTCGGTGTTGACGGGCCCAGGCGAGGCGTAAAGCTTTGTGTCGTGCAGCCATCAAGGGTACAAGAGTGGACCTTTGGCTCCGAAAGCCAGTATCGATGGTGTTTCGTTGAATGGTTCTCACACTGACACTTGTTGGTGGCCCAGCATTGAAAGCTGCAGCAGTTTGCGGAAGGGTTTTACCTCTGTCACGTTGAACGATTCTCTTCAGTCATCGTTGATCCCGTTCTCGGAGGACCTTTTTTCTGCCGCAGCGATGTCGGAGATTTGAAATTTTACCGGATTCCTGATATTCACGGTGCACTCGTCAAATGATCGTATGCGAAAAAACCATCTTCATCGCTACCTCGGAGATACTGTGTCCCATCGCTCGTACGCCGACTATAACACCACATTCAAAGTCTCTTAAATCTTGATAACCTGCCTTTAGGGAGCAGTAAGCGATCTAACAACTGTGCCAGACACTTGTTGTCTTACATAGGCGTTGCCGACCGCGGTGCCGTATTATGCCTGTTCACATACCTCATACCTCTGTATTTGAATACGCATGCTTAAACCAGTTTCTTCGGCGCTTCATTGTAACTCCTGACTTTGTAATGTGTATATATTAGTGGCTTACGGAAGCAGCGTGCACTGGCAGCTTGCTCTGCAACTATACTAGGTATCATATACAGTTTTATATTTATCATATGTGCGTGTCAGATTAGTTATGCAAAATAAGACTCAGCTAGTCTTTTTTGTTTGACAGATCTGAAGATACTGGAAATTTAAATGAATCCGATCATCATTACTAAGACAAATGCGACAATAGCATATAGTAAAAAATACTAGGCGCAAAAGCTCTTCTGTAGTCTTCAGAAGTAGTTAAATTTTAAGCTACCTTCCCCTGATAAGGTACAGTGCAGACGAAGCTACAAAAATGTGTCTTTTGGCTGTTAATTCACGTGTCGTTCTGCCACTAATCTGCCAAGGATTTCTCCGTTCGTGTCTGTTTAGCGATATTCCAATGGAGTATTTTGTTGGTGTGGCTGACTCTTATGGAAATACGTAGTGTGTAGTACACTTTAGTGTTTGTGCTGTTGATGAGGTAAGGGGAGCGATCGGCCCAGTACCAGAGTATAGATGTCTCCTCCTGCACGGAATACAGCACCCCTCCTCGCACAACACTTTCACGCGATGGGCGGATAACTGAGGGCACTGCTGTGAAGCTTGTCACAGCCTGACAGTTCACACACACTAGCGCTCCTGATGGAGAGAAACTCCGCCACCACATAACGTCATACGTGCAGTAGTACTGATGTTTGTTTTCAACTTTTTTTCTGTACAATTTGCGAAATAGAAAATAAGTTTTAAGACGCCTGTGTCAGTAAAATATCAAGAGACCTCAATGATAGTGGAATATATGCAAACAGAACAAACAATTATGAATGAAATAGCAGGAGGAGATGTGCTCTCCTGCTTGGCGCGTCCCACTTAGTGAACAGTGGGGGCCCTCATCAGCTTTGCTGGCGCACTTCAGCGAGATAAAACAGCTCTCGCGGACCAAACACATGTCCCACCAATCTCATTTTTTATTCTTCCACGTTTCATCCATCGCTCTTCCAGATCACATCTGGAACTCTAAACCCTGACATCGGTCAGCCGCTTGATCACTGAGTTTCATAATACTGATCAGGACCCGATCGAGCCAGGAGGACAACGGCTTTATAAAGCACCAGTTTGGCTTTAGGAATGGTAAAGGCACCATAGAAGCAATTCTGACATTGCAGTTGATAACGAAAACAAGACTAAAAAAAGTCGAGACACGTTCATAGGCTTTGTCAACTTGGAAGAAGCGTTCGACAATGTAAAATGGTGCAAGATGTTCGAAATTCTGAGAAAATAGGGGTAAGCTATAGGGAGAGACGAGTGATATACAATATGTACAAGAACAAAGAGGAAATAATAAGGATGGACGACCAAGAACGAATGCTCGGATTAAAAAGGGTGTAAGACATATGTATTCTTTCGCCCCTACTGTTCAATCTGTACATCGAAGAAGCATTGATGGTAATAAAAGAAAGGTTCAGGAGTTGAATTAAAATTTAAGGTAAAATGGTATCAATGATACGATTCGCTGACGAAATTCCTACCCTGGATGAAACTGAAGAATAATTACATGATCTGCTGAATAAAATGGACAGTCTAATGAGTACAGAATATGGATTGAGAGTAAATCGAAGAATAACGAAAGTAATGAGAAGTAGCGGAAATGAGAACTAGAGAAAACATCAGGATTGATGGTCACGAAGCAAATGAAGTTAAGGAATTCTTCTACATAGGCAGCAAAATAACCGATGATGGACGGAACAAGCAGGACGTCAAAGAAAAGTGTACTAGTGTCAAACATAGGCCTCAATTTGAGGGAGAAATTTCTGAGAATAAATGTTTGGAGCACAGCATTTTATGATAGTGAAACATGGACGTTGGGAAACCGGAAGAGAAAACAATCGGAGCATTTGAGATGTGGTGCTAGACACGAATGTTAAAAATTAGGTCGACTCATAAGGTAAGGAATAAGGAGGTTCTGCACAGAATCGGAGAGGAAAGGAATATGTGGAAAACATTGATAAGGAGAAGGGATAGTATGATAGGACATCTGTTAAGACATCAGGGACTGACTTCCATGGTACTAGTGGGAGATGTAGAGGGCAAAACGTGCCTACACACTGATTAATGTTCATGCTCCTACTAATATTAAAAATAGAACTAATAAGGATGGAACAGAAAAAAATTGGGATGAACGTGACCAATTGTTAACAATCATACCGGACGCTAGTAGTAAAATTCTACTTGGAGACGTTAATACGAAGATTGGCTATAAATCGGAAATTTCATAAAGAAATCTATAATGTTAAATTCCTCCGTGGTGTCGACATTGATTCACTTGTCAGACCGCTACATGCCAAAAATTAAAATCAAACTGACATCTACAAGGAAAAATGAGATAGGAACAGAACTTATGATCCTAGTTACATTATTAATAATCCCATTTATTATGAAAGATCTAGAACACCTTTAAGCGATAATTTATTAGCAGCTGTCAATGGATTAAAAGCTTTGGCTGGAGAAGTTGCTCCCTTACGGAAATGAAAGAAACAGACTTGTTGGGATGAGGAATGCGATTTGGCAATCATCTGCAGGCATAAAGCTTGGTTAACTGACCAGCAAAGGAAACTGAAAGTTCCAGGGAGGAAATAATCAATGCTAGATTATCCGCGGTTAAAAAAATTAGAAAGGTCAAAAGAAATTTCATCAGAACTCACTAAAATCTATCAAAGAGACTCCAGTCGCCATAAGAGGAAAGATTACTATCAGACACTTACATAGTACCAATCGAAATATACTCCACCTACTCTTATAATAAAGCATATGAATGGAAAGGTAGCACATAACAATGATGAAAGTCCAATGATTTTGGCTGAATACTTCAAACAGCCACTAAATAGTCCGGAAACTGAATTATTTAGAATTTGGCCCTTACCCGAGAAATAAAACACATCCAGAAAAAGCTGCAACCCCCACATCCAGATGAAGTACAACCAGCGATTAATTCGCTTCGGAATTGTATGGCAGCAGATGAGAATCAACTAATGGCAGAACTTTGGAAGTATGCAAATGTACGAACTATTCTGAATTTACATCAACATCTTAATGACATTTAGAATACTGACAAATTGCCTGAGGAATGGAATGTTGCAATAGTCCACCCGCTGCACAAAACAAGAGATAGATCAGATCCGAATAATCATGTACGAGAGTATATTCTTGCCGGATACCAGTTACAAAACTTTCTCCAAAGCTCTGTCTTTCAGAATTCATGAACAGCTTGGTCGTTAATTAAGTGAATATTAGGAGGTTTTCGTCCAGGACGAAGCTATCCTGATCAAATTATTATTCTTAAATGGATAATGAAACATCATATGATCAGGAGCAGGAAACTAGTGTCGAGTTTAAAAAGGTCTATACTAGTATCCATCGTAAGTCCCTCCTGTGTGTCCTTACAGAATTTGGTTTACATCAGAAACTTGTCAACTTCGTTACAGTCACTCTTCGAAATACTAAATCTAGAGTAAGATTCAGAAATCAAGTCTCGAAACCTTTAGAGATTTGAACTGGTCTTCGACACGAAGATGAATTGTCTTAATTACTTTCTAATTGTGTGCTGGAGAAAGTCATGCGCGAATGGAACAAGATACGCCCACCGTCTGTTAAGATTGGAAGAAAGATTCGACTTAACTGTCTTGCATCTGCAGATGATTTTGCGTTATTAGCAAACAATATCGAGGAAGCAATGTTTCGGTTTGAAGAACTAGAACAATTAGGGACAAAGGTGGAGTTACAGAATTTCTTTTAAGGAAACAAACAAAATGCCCCTTCCCAGCTGACACATCCCACGTTATACTCCACAGTGCTGAAAAATCTAAGGCAGTAAAAATATTTAAATATCCTGGTGAGATTATTACTTCGGATGCTAATGAAACAGATAGTAGAACATCAAAACTACAAAGAGCACAGAGAATCAGTGCCAACTTACAAAAAACCATCCCTTTCAATAAATGATAAACTTCGGCATTGTTGTTCAAACCGGTGGCAACGTATGCAAATGAAACATTATTTAAACTAAACGCTCAAGTAACAACTGATAAATTGCACAAACTTGATAGAAGAATACTTCGAACGATTATCAATAAAAAAAACACCAAGTAAATGGTCAGTGGAGACTCTGTACCAATTTGGTGGTTTACCAGGAAAGTGAACCCACTGTGAATACAGTGCAAGAAAGAAGGGTTGAATGTTTTGGCCCTATTTCTCACTTACCGAATATTAGACTCCTGAAACACCAAAAAACACCAAAAAAACTGGATTAAAGAAGCACAAGTGGATCTAAATGAAATTAACATTAACAAACATCATATTGAACAAAGAGAAGAGAAGTTGCTGCTGAAAAACTAATTCATACGACTGACATTCAGAAAATCACAACGGAAGATTTACATCATACCTGCGAGACCAACCAGATCCCTTCCAATGAAGAAGTTTTGGGAAAGGAAGAAACCGTTGATTGCTAAGATCTAAACTTATTCATTGTAGACTCTACTGTAGAGTGTTTAATTTTAGTAGCCCAATGTGGACGTAAACTGTGTAAATAAATAAAAAATAATCTATAATGTGGTCATGGAGAAATATTCTCGAAACTTCGTATAAGTGAAACTTATCCTGGTGAACGAAAGAGAATGTAAACACAGTATATTTTACATAAGTAGCATATATTTCTGTTGCTAACTATTGTTGTGATAGTCATATTCTCTGACATGTAAGAATTTTGCACAGTCTGAGGATTTGCACAATCTTGAACTTCATTCAACTTACCAATTCACATGTATACAGGATGTTTCACAATTCATGTTACACACTTCTAGAGGTTGTAGAGAGGACTTAGTAGAACAAGTTTTACACAGAAACCCAAGCCCGGAAACGTTATCCAATGACGCTATAGCTCATCAAAGTTATAGACACCGGCACCTGTAAATATTTGTATGTACAAATGGTCCAAATGGCTCTGAGCGCTATAGGATTTAACTTCTGAGGTCGTCTTCTAGAACTTATAACTACTTAAACCTAACTACCCTAAGGACATCACACACATCCATGCCCGAGGCAGGATTCGAACCTGCGACCGTAGCGGTCGCGCGGCTCTAGACTGTAGTGCCTAGAACCGCTTTGTATATACAGCGTAATTCTATAATGATGTTACAAATTTTTAGGAATGATGGACAAGGATAAATGTATCAGTTTGAGGTAAGGGTCCCTGTATCGAAAAATGAACAAGTCGAAAGTTACAGTAGACAACTGTTCCGCTATCTCTGACAGCTCAATAGATGTACTGGTACTGTTGTTGCTAACATTGTAGGTAGGCAACTTTCAGAGGTGGTAATGCGGACCAAAACAAGAAAAAATGTCCAGTAAACATGGTCTCTAAAATGGATACCTTAAGAGATATGAGCACTTGTTCAGTAGATGAGATGTGCTTCGCAGTAGCGAAGATGAACAAATGCTTATACCCGTTCAGGTACGTATTTTACAGCCCATGTTTACCGGAGTTTTTTCTTGTTTCGGTCCGTACTATCACCTCTGAAAGTTGCATACCCTACAATCCCAGCAACAAATCAGTACATGTATTGAACTGTCGCAGGTACCAGAACGGTTTTCGCTTATAACTAGACGCTTTCGTTTGCGATGCAGGGCTCCTTACCTCAAAGTTACACATTTATCCTTCATCATCATTCTACAAAGTTTGTAACATACATAAGCAAAACGATTACGGTGAAAATTATGACGTTTGTGGTCTGATGCGGACTCGGTTCCGTTTGAATCGAGGTACAGATCTGTTGCTTTTAACGATTTATTACCACGCCTGTGTGATAGCTTACTCTTTAGCTGTATTTGTAGTGGCTTATCCGAAAAGTTTAGCTATATAAATACTGCATTCCCTACCAGTTCCGTATTTTATGGGTTCAGAACTGGTTCGATTCGAAGCAGAGCGAACAGCCTTCATGCTGTTGTGCAGATTTACATAGTCTTTCTGCAGTGGGACTTCAGGTATTTGCTATCCATTTCAATTCTTCAAACTATAACGTTATTCTTCCGTCAACGTCTGTAGGTTTCAAGAAAAACGCAATTAAACAGTCCAGTAATCCACTGTCTAGGGGCCCTTAGGTAATCTAAAGAATCGTAAATGTGATACCTTCCTCTTGTTGTTGCTACAATTTATTGCTCTACATGCGCTCCTTTTTACGCAAATCAAGTTACAAATCAGAACATACGAACCATACTGTTTGCATTCATCGGATATCACATCCAGCAGTTTGGCTCACTGGCCGCTTGGTGTGCTGCAGCAGCACTGTCGTGTCTCTACGTATGCGTTTGATCTGCGCTGTTACTGCCGCATCCCACACTAAGATGCGGTCTGCAATCTATCGGACTGCAACGTCCGGGGCGACTAGGCAACTGTACTCCGCCACCTCTCCGCCACTTTTCATGAAATATAGTTGATGAAATTTCATCCGTCCTTCACCGACTCTACTTTCCAATTATGCCCAGTTCGAACATCGCTGCCCATTGTCTGCCTCAAAGACCTCAAATCACCGAATAGGGTACAGTTACGGCGGACCAGTGAAAGTCGCTGCCTGTCGATAAATCTGTATAAATGTGCCGTTCAGCCGCAAGAGCTAACGCCGCCATTCGCCAGCATGTACTCGCAAGCGTAGACGGCAGAGGGTTTCATAACTGCGTTAGGTGACACAGTAGTATTATTTACCATTGGTATTATTTACCATCTAATACATCTACATCCATACTCCGCAAGCCACCTGACGGTGGGTGGCGGAGGGTACTCTGAGTACCTCTATCGGTTCTCCCTTCTATTCCCGTCTCGTTCGTGGAAAGAAAGATTCTCAGTATGCCTCTGTGTGGGCTCTAATCTCTCTGATTTTATCCCCATGGTCTCTTCGCGAGATACGTAGGAGTGAGCAATATACTGCTTGACTCCTCGTGAAGGTATGTTCTCGAAACTTCAACAAAAGCCCGTACCGAGCTGCTGCGCGTCTCTCCTGCAAAGTCTTCCACTGGAGTTTATCTATCATCTCCGTAACGCATTCGCGATTACTAAATGATCCTGTAACGAAGCGCGCTGCTCTCCGTTGGATCTTCTCTATCTCTTCTATCAACCCTATCTGGTACGGATCCCACACTGGTGAGCAGTATTTAAGCAGTGGGCGAACAAGCGTACTGTAACCTACTTCCTTTGTTTTCGGATTGAATTTCCTTAGGATTCATCCAATGAATCTGTCTGGCATCTGCTTTACCGACGATCAACTTTATATGATCATTTCATTTTAAATCACTGCTAATGGCTGCTCCCAGATAATTTATGGAATTCACTGCTTCCAGTTGCTGACCTGCTATATTGTAGCTAAATGATAAGGGATCCTACCATCGTAGGGTACGGAAGTGTACTCTTATTGCTGTACTCCCACCCACCTTTCGTAAGCAGATTTTCCTAACTTATTTTATATGGATGGCTCTACGTCTTTTGCACAGAAACTGTCTAGTTTTGTGTCTCATCCCAGACTCACTCAACCATGCAATCTCCAGCAACCCACATATCAACTAGACTAGCTCCTTAACCTGCAGATCAGCAGGCTTACAAGTGCAAATCACCTAGGATCCACCCAACGAACAGTTGAAATAGATCTTCACACACACAAAAGTCGCACTAATGATTTTCTACATATTCTCGTAGTTCACTGATTCTAAACCAACCCGTGACAGATCTGAGTCTGTTGAGTGTCGTAAAAGAAACTATACTCGGAAGTCTGAATGCCTTTTTTGTGAGGCTTCTGTCGTGAGGCAAGACGCAAAAATAATGTCTACACTCATACGCTGCCGTAAGATACTTCAAACTCTGCAGCTGCGGCTGTTGGAAATTTCGCTGCAGAATTCGTTCTAGAGAGAGATCCTGCAAGGAAAACAGGTGTATTTTAAACAAGCACTACGAATGCAGAAAATTAGTAGTTAGTTGACAGTATTGAATGCATCGTACCTGCGAATAAATGTTTTATGGGCTGAGACGCAGTAATTTTTTTTTTCAAGCTTTAATCGACGGTGAATTATACTAATGCCATAAAGAAATCCACGGCAGAGTATTACAGCTGTTAGCCTTGGCTGGCCGGACACGAGGACGCAGCGCTGCAGACGTATTCGCCTGCCTGGACTACTTTCTGCTGTTTGGCGTGACTGGTGACGTCCAGAAGTCTGACGGCCGCCTGTCTGTGCCACTCTAGTAAACAGCACGACACGTGGAAAGAAATTTCCTGATTTCAGGATGAAGGCAATACTGTTCTCGTTTTCATTTTTGTGACTTCTTAAGCAATAGAATCCATTACGTTGTCCTCGATGGTGAGTGTTCATCGGAGGCGAGGGTATCATCTGGAGTGTCCCAGGGAAGTGTGGTAGGTCCGCTGTTGTTTTCTATCTACATAAATGATCTTTTGGATAGGGTGGATAGCAATGTGCGGCTGTTTGCTGATGATGCTGTGGTGTACGGGAAGGTGTCGTCGTTGAGTGACTGTAGGAGGATACAAGATGACTTGGACAGGATTTGTGATTGATGTAAAGAATGGCAGCTGACTCTAATTATAGATAAATGTAAATTAATGCAGATGAATAGGAAAAAGAATCCTGTGATGTCTGAATACTCCATTAGTAGTGTAGCACTTGACACAGTCACGTCGATTAAATATTTGCGCATAACATTACAGAGTGATATGAAGTTGGAGAACCATGTAATGGCAGTCGTGGGAAAGGCGGATATGGATATTCGTCTTCGGTTCATTGGTAGAATTTTGGGAATATGTGGTTCATCTGTAAAGGAGACTGCTTATAAAACACTGATACGACCTATTCTTGAGTACTGCTCGAGCGTTTGGGATCCCTATCAGGTCGGATTGAGGGAGGACATAGAAGCAATTCAGAAGCGGGCTGCTAGATTTGTTACTGGTAGGTTTGATCATCACGCGAGTGTTACGGAAATGCTTCAGGAACTCGGGTGGGAGTCTCTAGAGGAAAGGAGACGTTCTTTTCGTGAATCGCTACTGAGGAAATTTAGAGAACCATCATTTGAGGCTGACTGCAGTACAATTTTACTGCCGCCAACTTACATTTCGCAGAAAGACCACAAAGATAAGAGAGATTAGGGCTCGTACAGAGGCATATAGGCAGTCATTTTTCCCTCGTTTTGTTTGGGAGTGGAACAGGGGGAGAAGATGCTAGTTGTGGTACGAGGTACCCTCTGCCACGCACCGTATGGTGGATTGCGGAGTATGTATGTAGATGTAGTTACGTGAAAAGCAGCCTTTGAATTACAAAAATAATAAATGTTTAACACACAGCTTACTACACAATTATAATCTACATAACTTATAGTATTTTATATTCACACTGAATCTGATATAAATATGGACACTGCATATCATACTCTGTGTACATCTTCTCCTCCAAATAACCTCGGGTATTACGCTAAATAACTTCAGCAACATCTCACCAGCGTATATTTTTCTAAGAAACGAGAGTAATAACTGTTCTGCAATACTAAAAACGAAAGCTTCAGAATTAGTTATGAAAGAATAAAATTATTTGTACAAGAAGAAAGCATTTTTTCATAAATAAAGGTAAAACTTGTGTTACACAGTTCAATAGAAGTTTAAAATTCTATTTCACTTTAAAAAAATCAAATTTTAGTATTGATAAAACACCACTGCCAGACTATTATACTCCAGAAATGTGGCATTATTACAATTAAATGAAATAGTAATTCATTGTTTACTGCTACAACTGCAATATGAACTCTCTATAAAAAAAAATCTCAATCATAATAAATTACTTTTATGCATGTTAATGTCTATCACGTATTCCATTTTAGTAATTCTAATTGAGAAAGTAGAATTTAAATTTGGAAATTTAAATGTCAAAGGAACTTTTATTTATATGAGAAAGGCATCTCCTAATTTAATTTTCCTTCACTGTTTAAAGATGGCTGTGAGTATTATATATTAGTGAATTGGAGTTACCAGTTCTGTATTATATTTTTTTTACAAGATGAAATACAAAATCTAAAAATACTTAGTATGTTTTTGCTTTTATCTTGGCTATAAAGTTTTATAACAAAGAGCTCAAATGCGAAAAGGTTTTTTAAATTCAGTAAATCCAAACATTTGCGACCAGAATGATCAATAACCAGGAAAAAGACTAGAGTAGAGGTTGAAAAGACACTTTCATATGTCACACTCTAGACAACACAAGCCATTATGAAGTTTTAAGAGAATCTCTATGGAACAATGCCACAAGAGATTTATTAAGAGCCGCATTCTCTTTAAAGTAAAGGTTAACTACAGTGTGAGTAATGAGCTGACAGATTTTCATTGGTGTAGCCATATATTTATTATTATGCCTAAAGACATACCGCAAACTTAATAAGCATATTGACAACAAGTAAAAGCTTATCATGGTTTTATTTGTGCCTAATAGTGTTCTTGTATTCATAACTGGTGCTGTTTAACCATTCCTACTAGCAGTCAGGCTGTTGCCTACACTACCGCAAATCTGTGTCCTTGTGAGCGCAGTAGATCTTGTGTTGAAGTATTGGTATCCACCTCATAAAATTTAAGTGTTACAGTTGCTAATTCTTTGAGCAGTTGTTTCAAATGACTTTTTCTGCACTTAAGATTGAAATTGTAAGTAATGGCTTTTAATTAGTGCTACGAAATAAATATTGCTAGATGACACTGCAGAACGTTTCTAGATGAGATGCAAGGAATAACAATTGTAGAGATAAATACTTAAAATACCTCTGAGATTTTAAACCTTCGTCCTATACTTCATATACGGTAATCGTGATATAACTCATTATGTGCACTGACTTTTGAGTTTTAAGCTTTAGTAATATTAACTGTGTCAATTCAGCTTGGCAAAATGATACCCAAAATTTTCTAAACATATTTAAAATTTACTTTACTTCTGGGATGTGCTAAATACGTATAACTATTACCTAAATTATGTCAATTACGTCTGACGATAAGGAGCACGTGCGTGAGTTCATTTGCGTAATCATGCAGAGGCACACAAGTTACTCTCTCGTACTTTTATGATCCTGATTTTCTCAAGTTAATTTTTATAAATGACGCAATGAAACGTAATGTGTTGAAGAGATTCCACTCTCGCCTCTTATTAGACGATAACATCTCTAAAAATAGTCGTTTCTCCTGACACGCTTTGCCCATTACTGTCCCATTAGCACTGCCTGTGATGTGTCAATGTAATTACAGTACCTCCTAGTACGCCATAGCTGGCACTAATCTCTTAATTACAATGACGGACTAACGTGTTTACAACACCGTTGTCTCAGGTACTATGTGACTTCTTAAGAAAACGCCCCGAAAATCTAGCTGAAGGAGTCAAATGTTTAACTCGACATGCCAGTAAATAGTAATGGAAATAAATCAGCCAGCAGGTCAAGAAACAAAGAAATTTCTAAATAACCTTAGGAATCCAAAGATTTACGAGTATGTCGTGACACCGCAGAATGTGTTAGTGCCTCAAAATTGTGGGCATGAGGAAAGAAAGATTTACTGATTCTTGCTATGCACACCTTAAAGATAGGAAGAAAGCAAAGAAAAAGAAAAAAGAAACGAATGGGACATACGAGTGATAAAGTACATATGGCTGAGTGAATGAAAAAGAAACGAATGAGGCGTATGAGTGGTAATGAAGTAGTTAGAAAGAAGGCATAGAAAAGGAATGGGACTTATGAGTGATAAATGAGATAGAAGAGTTAACAATCACTTGTTGTCGGCCTAAAGAATCATGAAAAACGCATGATGAATTGATCAGCATCTTATTTCTGCAGCTGTTGCCCACTTTCGTATCCAGATTACAAAATAATTGCCTGTTTTCTTTGAGAAACGCCAGAGATACACCTGAGGGGTAAGATCTAAATTTTTGTGACAAGGACAATGCATTAATGCAAATCTCTCGGCCATAGCCAATAAATGCAGGGAATTTTTCCCGGTTATAAAGAAAATACCGGAGCATTAGATCTCCTGTCACAGGTTATGAATTTCAGCTCTCCCTGCATCGATCCCAACTTGCTTCGCACAACATTCCACTGTAGACCATTGTGAGTATGGAATAGAACTTGCAGAGTATCAACGTTTAGGAGTATACGTAAGTGATTACAATGTTAAGAAGGCTGAGTGGAGCTCACCCAGCGAGGGGGAAAAAAAAAGTTTCAAATGGCTCTAAGCACCATGGGACTTAACATCTGAGATAATGAGTCCCCTGGACTTAGAACTACTTGTACACAACTAACCTAAGAGCGAACACACATCCATGCCCGAGGCAGGATTTGAACCTGCGACCGTAGCAACCGCGTGGTTCCGGACTGAAGGGCCTAGAACCGCTCGGCCACAGCGGCCGACCCAGCGATTCAAGTACTCGACATGTGACGATTACTTCTTTTTATTGAGTATTACGTGCTGAATTTAGACCACAGTTTTCGATTTACCATTAAAAATCACTTAACGTTATCTGGCTGAAGTATCGGCCAACGAAGTACTGAAAATTGGGCAGTAATACAGAATTGATTGCAAGTGGAATAATAAGCAGAGAGGCAATTAATGTACGATCATCGATCACATCTACGTGGATTCTCAGTGAGTTTTGTCGGACTTGTTAGGGTAAAAACACACACACACACACACACACACACACACACACACACACACACACACACACCACAAGTATACAGAACATCTGTAGCAGTGACTTCATGTTTTGGCGTTGACCTACTCTCTGATCGGTAGAAACAAGTTCATGATCAGAACCAATGTAAGGCCATCTATTTTGTTATGAGCAGCGAGTCGCAGTATTTCTCTAGGTAATGTTTATTCTTAAATTCGGTTAAGTTGTTGTCGACGTTCATTTATTAGCTGAGATTGATCGCGCTGTCATCTGCGGTCTACGAGAGGTACTCGTACAGTTAAATCATCACCTCGAAGAAATGAAACTCCGTGACGGTGTTAGCCCTTCACTTGATATTCACACTTCAACACGACGCACTTTTTACGTGGATAGATGACTTGGCGGAAATAGTGGTCGTACAAGTCTGCGTTCTGACTGTTAAGCAGACGGTCGTCATTCAGGAAAAGCCTGTCACGCAGTGGTTTCTTTATCCGGTGCTGAATCCACACGTTTCCACTGCTTGCTTTGCTCCCTTGTCGGGGGCCATAGTGATACACCCAGCACTCGTCCAGTGTGATACGGCGGCTAAAGAAGTCACGTGTATCGGTCTGACTCAGTTGTATCATTTCCGTTGCTGTCTCGCTTCGGAAGCTTTTATGGGTACGAGCTTTTGTGGAAACCATCAGGCGAAGACTCGTCCACGTTCAAAATTTCACTTGCAGCGTCTGCCACTGTAGTTGACTGAGATCTTAGAGAGGCTACTAAATGAAGCTGTAACGAAACGTGCTGCCCTTCTTTGTATTTCCTCTAAAACTTCCATCTCGTGCAAATCTGCAAATCCCAGACTGACAAGTAATATTCAAATTGGTTGAACGAGGGTTTCGTAAGCTACTTCCTTTGAGGAAGATATTTTGTTGGCGTGACTACTTCCCGTGCCAACGGCCTTACCGCAGTGGTAACACTGGTTCCCGTTAGATCACCGAAGTTAAAAACTGTCGGGCTGGGCTAGCACCTGGATGGTTGACCATCAGGTCTGCCGAGCGCTGTTGGCATGCGGGATGTACTCAGCCATTGTGAGGCAAACTGAGGAGCTACTTGATTGAGAAGTAGCGGCTTGCGTCTCGTAATCTGACATACGGCCGGTAGAGCGGTGTGCTGACCACATGCACCTCCGTGTCCGCATCCAGTGACGCCTGTGGGCTGAAGATGACACGGCGGCCGGTCGGTATCGTTGAGCCTTCATGGCCTTTCGGGGGGAGTTTAGTTTTTTCTTAGGTTGCTTCCCGTGACTGTTCTGAAATTGTGTACTTCTGCCTAGTTATGCCCAATACTTTGCGTTAGTTTATATTGAGAACGAACTGCCAGTACCTACACGGAGTGTTGACCCTCTCCAGGTTTTACTGCATTTCGTTGCAATATACTAGCGGTGCGTCTTCTCTGTATACAACAGCATTGTCCACGAAAAGCCTCATGGAACATCCGGCGTTATCCTGTAGGACATTTATATACATTTTAGGGTTATATTTTTACGTTGTTAATGTTATTTACAATAATTTATATTATAACGCAACACGTTTATCGTTACAGTCGGCACAGGAGATTCGGGAAATTAATCAACTATGACAAGTAACGAAAAAGGAGTGAATTCCACACATCTTTTAATGTGAAGAAATACACGCGAACATAAAATTAAAGAAAACGTTAATTAAATATAGCCGTCGGCAGAACGCCTGAAATGATGCCACGGAGTTGCACATTGTTGTTTAGTACTCGCCTTCGTATCCAAAGCAGCTAACACGCATTTCTGTGCCGTGGTTGCCGGTTCGAATCCTGGTGATGTCAAAAATTGTCAACGTCCGTATACATAACCGGCAAGAGGAAAAGAGGTCGCAGCGCCAAGTTCTTGATCACCAGACTGTCCTCCAAAATCATGGAAGAATATCCACACCTCTCCGCAATGTCGCACGGAGTGAGTCGGGTGGATGGCGGTCCTCTCCGTGGTTTCAGCTTCTTTGATTATCTTCATCATCAAAAACAAGATCATTACATTACACTACACTACACGCGGGCTCGTCACACTTACCTACACTAAGAGAGTGGTGTTGAAGATACAATACTCAAGCTTTGTAAAGGGAAACTGCGCGCCGGATGGTAAAGAAGAAAGACTTTCCAATGTAGTTGGCTCAACACTTACAGACACCTCAGTCAACAGTGTCTTACGTATACATTTGCTATTCAATCCGTTAGCAAAAATAAACAAAGAAAATTACGAGAAACGTTCTCGGGAGTTGTATCCAGCACTGGTGTGTCCCTCAGACACACTGGACGAGCAGCGCAGTGCATCATATTTTGAACTGTCCTGCCAACCAAATCCTCGTCTGACTGCAATGTAGTTCATAAGCTGCTCCCTTCTAATGCCTCCAGAAAAAGCACCGATGAATTTAGATCAGAGGATGCTGGATTTCACCTACATATTTTCAAAGCTCTGCACATTTGTTGGAAGAGTTATCGAAATGAAATATTAACCTTAGTTCTGTTAATGATTTTCATGTTAGAATAATCTGTTTGCGACCCAATAAAGGCAATATTTGTTTCTAAAGACGCGTTTCGTCACAGTTTATTAGGGCATCATCAGTGGGTTATATGATGATATTGATCTAAGCGTATTCTAGCTGCACCGCTGGTAAAGCTGCTATTCTAGCCGTAGCATCATCATTTTCTGCAAAGGATAGTAACCTACAAGTCATTAATATAATATTAACTGAGGACTGACAGGTAACAAACATGAAATAATTTGATTTATTCTTCTGAACACCATACAACTTGACCAAGATTGCTGATAATAATTTTAAACACGTTATACGGGGTTATTCATAAGCTCCTTTGGGATTTCCAAAGAAAGCCGCGCAAAAACTTCAAGGTATATAGAAAAGATACACACAAGTGGGTAGAGCATCTCTCATAATTTAGATGTGTAATACGCACCAAGATGTTATTATGTCCTTAGGTCGCTAGGGGACAAACATGTCAGAACAGGTAGGTCAATGATCTACACACATAAAAAAAAAGTTTTAAGTCACCTCGGTTCCGGGAGTTCCAGAACCCATACAGAAAATTGGAATAGAGATCAACATAAACATCATTTCCGTCCTTTTTACTGCTCATGCAAACCACACATTGCATGTTGTACCACCATACAGCGAGACCTTCAGGGGTGGTGGTCCAGATTGCTGTACACACCGGTATTTCTAATACCCAGTAGCACGTGCTCTTGCAATGATGCATGCCTGTATTCGTCGTGGCATACTATCCACAAGTTCAAGTGAAGAGAACGTGATGCCAATTCTGAGCAGTCCATTCGGCATGTTGTTGTGCCCATCACTACCGCGCTGCATGGAGTCGTGGTTGCAAAGATGGACCTCGCTATGGACTTTGGGAGTGACGTTGCGCGTCATGCAGCCTATTGCGCACAGTTTGAGTCTTAGTACGACGTCCTGTGGCTGCACGAAAAGCATTATTCAACATGGTGGCGTCGCTGCCAGGGTTCCTCCGAGCCATAATCCGTAGGCAACGGTCATCCACGGCAGTAGTAGCTCTTGGGCAGCCTGAGCGGGGGACGTCATCGACAGTTCCTGTCTCTCTGTATCTCATTCATGTCCGAACAACATAGTTGTGGTTCACTCCAAGATGTCTGGACACTTTCCTTATTGAGAACCCTTCCTGGCACAAAATAACAGTGCGGACACCATCGAACCGCGGTATTGACCGTCTAGGCATGGTTGAACTACAGACAATACAAGCCGTGTACCTGCTTCCTGGTGGAATGACTGGAACTGATCGGCTGTCGGACCCCCTCCGTCTAGGAGGCGCTGCTCATCCATGGTTATTTACATCTTTGTGCGGGTTTAGTGACATCTGTGAACAGTCAAATCATTGTATCTGTGATACAATATCTACATTCAACGTCTATCTTCAGGAGTTGGGGTACTGGGCTGATGCAAAACTGTTTTGGTGCGTGTATTTCGCATTTTCATATCGAATTATTTCGCGCCTGCAGATAGGCAACTCACAAGGAACCTCTTGAATGCTAGGACACAAAATTCCAATGATGTTTGCGGCATTCGAAGCCCAACATATTGTCTCCCATGCAACCACAATATTCGCTTCTAATGGCAAAGGGGGCGGGACTGGAGGTATCCAAGTGTGAGCACAGTATGAGGCAAAGGAGCGTGGTTGAACCGCTTAGTCGACGAGTAATTCACATCAGTGCTACATGGATAATGGCGTTGATACAGAGAAATGACACTATAAACAAAGAAAACATTGCAACATAGCTACGACGATAGTTACCGAAGTTGGCATTTAGTCAGAAAGGAATCTAAGGAATTTTGTAGAGTGAGAAAGAAGTGGAAGATGAAATATTAGCGTTTCTGCAAGATGTCAGTGCAGTGTGCGGTGTGTGGTGTCGTATACGCACGACTGTGCGGACCACGTGCATGAGGAGCCAATGGTGACGACACGTGCTTAACAAGAAAAAACGATATCGAAACAGTTGTCGAGCCATTTAGTTCATCATCCTTGTCTGACGGAGAGTCTCAAATCCCGACTCCAGTGAAACTAGTAAGGGACACTCTTTGTCTAAGGAGCTGGTGCTGAACATAATTGCGTACATGGTAGATCATCCGCAGCGTAGTAAAAGACAAATATGAACAAATATCGAATAAGTCCGGTGCAGTATGAACGTAAGAAAAATTAGGATATTCAGTGGAGGACAAGGCGCACTTGTTGCAAAATTGGTGTTCGAGCGTTTCTAGGATGGTCAATACCATTTACAGGATTTGCCTGTCTGTGACTTACTACGTTATACACATCAAATAGCGTACGACATTGGTTACAGTGATTTGAAGGGAAACAGTGAATGTTCGCATAATTTCTAGCAGTGCTGCAGAACTGAAAGACGTAAGATAACGAAATTTCAAACAAAGCGTCAACTTGACAATGTGTATCAAACTGCGGAACTTGGCCGAACATTTGTAGATGTGATAAACAAACTTATATCGTTGTTGAGCAGGGAATTTTATTTTCATCTCCGACCAATCGAGATTTGAAGAGGCAATACATATGAAAAGAACCCCGGAAATTAGAGGTACCAAGAGAGTTGTATCGAGATGCGCTAACATTAACGCATTCGTATGGAACTATGCCGACTGTTGATTTGATGGTAAATCTGCTGGAAAGTCATTTATTGTGCTACGAGAAGTTGGAGGTGCTCTGCTTTTCCGTGTGCATCATCTTGCAAAGGAAGTAGGGAATATTTAAGTCACAGGAAGCAAGAATGGGACAATGGGCTCCAGAGAACTACAGCTATGGCATGAACAGTGTTTTTGCCCAATAGCTGGTCAGAGTAACTAGCTTTTGTTTGATTCCTAGTCTGCGTATAAAAATCATATACCTTTGGAGAAAACTATGCTCCCTGAAAAGTGTATGAAGCTGAAGTTCATGACACCTAGAACCACTGGACAAATTCAACCTCTGGATATTTGATTTCTCTGTATATGCAAAGCACATTATCGCACTATCTGCAGCTACGTCTTAGAGAATAGCCACTTTCACGACAAGTTCCACGATAGACTGTGTCACATTCGGTTGTATGCCGTCGCATTCCATCAGCTACCATCACCCCGTTACACCAATACGATTCTGGATGCATTCTTTAAGAGCGGATTCCTAGCTGAACGTCCTGCACCGTGTAACTCACCCAAGGAGTTCGCCTTCGATTTTGATAGTGCGAACCTTTGTGACCCTTGCGGCGCGCCGTTGTTCACACGGTGTTCATGGTGCAAGTTAACGGTGTGTTCTGAACATTTCTTGAATGTCAACGCTGTCAATTTTGTCAAGTGTAATACATACACGTTGATCTCTGCACCTTCTGGAGACTCATTTTCTGTAGCCCTCTTGATGCTCATGGAGAGTCATTAGCAGGTAACATTTTTCCTCTCATAACTGTTAACACAATACTTTCAAATGAGCCTTACTAAAGGTTGAACTTACGACTTCGCACTCAAGGTGTTCCTAGTCAGTGAACAGATCTACAAAACGGGTTACTGCCACTGCGCATTCGAGACTTTAAAGAACTGGGAGTGCTTTCCATCCACATTGACGTTCGACGCGTCACAAACTGTGCTCATATTGCGCACCTGTAATATGAGTGAGAAAAGTGAAGAGTCACTCCATCTACTGATATTACCATTTTTCTGTGTGTCCTGTAGTTCTCGAGCAGCTGAGCGCCCCAAGATTCCTATGAATAACTTGGTACATTAAAAAAGGAAAATACAACATTCCAATCGATTGTGTCAAAGTTTGTATAGTGAGCCGTGACTATATCAGTAGTCAAAAAATTGGGCATAAAAATGAAATGTAAACGGATCATCCAAACTCATTCCAAGACAGGTTACAGAATTACGTCAAGTTTTGTCACATCTAACGAACTGTAGCGTTCAAAACATCTAAATAGAAAAGTGTCATAAATATTTACAGACCATACTTATTTTCATGTGTTTAATAAATCGTATTCAGACGAATGAAAATGCGTTGGTATACCAACCAGCTCGTGCTATCCACCATGCCACACTGTGACAGGAATAGGTAATTAGTAATCTGAACGAAATTTACAATAAAAATACGTGTAAGAGGCATACACAGTTTCGGCATGCTTACGTGTAATTGTTTGGCACAAATGTTCGTATAACGGAACAAATTGTCGGCAATGACGTTCGTTAACGAATAACCTTGATTATAAAATCTGTGAAAATCATGGTGCGCAACATTTGTTCCTTTTAATGACGAACTCAGACACTAGAAAAGCACGTAACTTGCTACACTGTAAAAATGACAAACAAAGAAAAGTAATGTTTTGTGCACAAAAACACCATAATTAGGCAACAGGAATAATGGCTTTGAAGTACTCCAGTCTCCTTTCACTCTGTCACACCCAGATTTTCTCTACGCTTACCGAAAAGCCCACGCAGTGTACCTCAGATCCCCTTTATATACCTATTCAAGACATAGTATATGATAGTTTCTGTGAAAGCGCTAATTTTGTAAAGAGTATATGACACTATGCGATGTAGAATGACAGTACAAATGAAGTGACGTTAAAAAATGATAGCGAATGTTCCGTTAATGCCTTCAGTAGAAGTATACGCGTACTATAGTGGCCGACGAAATTACAGCACCAGGAAAGATAGCAGTTGAATTTTTTTCCTTATTGTAGCTATACAGTCCCGCACGAAAATACAGGGTTAAATTCGTAGGAAGTGTGAGGTGAAGAGGTTGCGAAATTTACAAGACAGAGGTGTCATATCTGGCAGCGACAACGGCCTTAAGCCGACTGAGCACAGAGTCGAAATGGGCCTGGAGACCGCAGATACAGGTGTGGCCATTGCAAGCCGCTTCAAGTTCGGCAGTGACTGTAACTAGCCTGTGGCGGCAAAGAATGGCCGGAAGTTTCCATTGGGCGAGAGATCCAGAGAAGATGCTATAGCTAGGCGCCATATATCTTTGACCAGGGGCACATTGCGATGGCCCGGAGGCATTTCGAACACCGCACGACTTTTCGGGTGTTCGAGGAGTGCTGTGGTGAAACCACGTCCAGATGTCGTGGGGTTGGGTGGCCATTCCTCATTACAGATGCTGAACGTCATAGGCTGGGCAAACTGGTAAAATAGTACGGCGGCAAACTGTGGCGGAAATAACATCAGAGTTTAATACTGGGCAGAGTACACTTCTAAGAATGGGCCTCCGCAGCTGAAGATCGGTGCACGTGCCAGTGTTTGCACCACGACACCGACACTACGACTGAATTGGTCACGTGACCACCGGCAGTGGACGTTGGCGCAGTGGCGGAGCGTTGCATGGTCTGACGAATCCCGATACCTTCTTCATCGTGCCGATTGGAGGGCGCGGATCGGTCTCCTCGACAGTTGTACTGCGGGACGGAGACCAGCTGTCAGCGGGCCCGTCATGCTCTGGGGGAACGTTCACGTGCCATCCGTGGCTCCAGTGGAGGTCATGCAAGGCGCCATGGCGACCAAGGAGTATCGTACATCGGTTGTAGGCCACTACACTCCTTCGTGGCGTTCACGTTTCGCGACGGTAGTGGCACTTGCGAATGAGATAACGCGCCCTATCACAAGGCCACGAGTGTAATGGACTGGTTCGAGCCACACAAAGGCGAGTTCCAATTGATGTGCTGGCCCCTTAACTCACCGGATTTGAACCCGGTCGAACACATCTGGGATTTGACTGAACGACTGAACTTGCGTCAGAACTCAGCCTCCTCCCCCCTCCCTCCCCCCTTCCCCCCCGTAGTGCCCATTCCCTCCAGCGACCTACCAAAGCCTCACTGCTTCCATGTCACGACGCGTTGCGCTGCTACCCGTGCCAAAGACGCACATGCCGGCTATTATGTAGGTTGTCGCAGTGTTCTGCCTGATCAGTGTATAAGACCAGGAGTACAGCATTGGTTCCCAACCTTTCTGAGACCATTGTCGCTGACTGAAATGAGATACTACACCGTAACCGCCCCGCATCCCCACTTCCCCACTTCCCTGTCATCATACCGCCATCAACATTACCCTAACTAAATATCAGAATGAAAAAGAATATTCTTTGAACGTTTATATTTAAGATGACGAAAGAAAAATATGTTCAGTTTTTGTCAGTGTTTTATTAAACAACGAAATACTGAGTCAATGAGACGTCTGGTTCCGCTTATTTGTAGCAACTCTTCTTGATAGCATGATGAAGCAATTCTCAGTGCATTTCGAGTATTACTTACAACTGCTCCTCAGCCAATGGCGTAGACACGTGATATAAAACGTTGCTCTGCTTATAATTTACTCAGTATACCTAGTGTCTGTTAATGACTTGAGTGCACGAGTGATATAAACTGGGAAAAGTTTAGGCTACTAGTATTTTGTGTCTGACCACTGCCACTAATAATGATAATATAATAGGACCGTGTAGGACCGCCAGTAGTGTGGCAGTCGTTACGTAATTACTGTTGTCTTGTTAATTAGACCGTTTATTATTGTGAAGTGAATACTGAAGCAATTTTTCGTCTATTTTGGAAACCACCTACAACTTGAAGGATGGATTTCCAGGAGATATTTAAGCATACGTACTGTCGTCCATGCGTGGTATAAACTATACATGTCAATGGTGGATTATGAGTCGTAGATGTTGTTCATACATTAGATTCACAAGCTTGAACTTCCACCACGTTGCCGCACACACTAATACTAGTATTTGAAATAAAAGAAACGTAATTAGTGGGAACTTATGTAATTAGTATTGCAGTCTTAAGAAATAGTGATCTTTGAAAAATAATTTAGGTTCGTGATCCAAACACAACCGAACTCTTTTGTTTTCACCCTCTCAAAAATGGTTCAAATGGCTCTGACCACTATGGGACTTAACATCTGGGGTCATCAGTCCTCTAACTTAGAACTAATTAAACCTAACTAACCTAAGGACATCACACACATGTATGCCAGAGGTAGGATTCGAACCTGTGACCGTAGCGGACGCGCGGCTCCAGACTGTAGCGTCTAGTACCGCTCGGCCAATCCCGCCGGCTCACCCTCTCAGAGAATGTAATTTACCCCTCAGTGGGTAATTACGCCAAGGTCTGGAGGCACAGCCGTACAGTCATATAAATCACCTCCACAGTATTTTGTTACACTGTTCTCGATATTAATCCATAAAGCGCCATTTTCTGGTACGGTTACTGGAATTTGACCTTAGTGTTACTCACCTATGAAAAACAACTTTCCTTCCTCTGTCATATTACTATTTTTTCTGTAGCAGCAACAATTCATCACTATTGCTGTTACTAATAAAGCATTGGGCAAAACCCGAGTAAATAATTTTAAGCTTTTAGCCTGAACTCAACATGTAAATAACGAGCAGTCTGTGACGAGACTGGTGCGGTTTGACGTTGGCCACATGCTCTGTACACTTTGCTCACTCGGCGGACATCGCTGCAGTGCGGGAACTCCACGCGCCGTCGCACTGACAGTGCGGATACTTGCCTGCTGGCGATAAGCGCATTCCCTGTCGTGGCCATGCGGTCTTGCACGGCCGAGCGAACAATGCGTCCGCTCTCTTGGGCGCTAGTTGCCTGGGGACGTTTAGCTCCTTTGTGGAGTTGAGTAACGCCTCCTAAACGCATCAGTCTCCCATTTGCATGACAGTTGTGGCACGCCGACCAAAACGACCAACAGCCGGAAGCGATCACCATTTAGCTGCTACCGAGTGTCCGCACGCGCTGGTAGATGTTCTTGCGTCTTACACGACGCATACTATGATCTTCTGACAGTCAACACTCAAACGTGGTTTCTGAGTGAAAATCCTGCTGAGTGATCGTTCCTTATATACACAGTGTAAATGATATTACTCCTACCTACACAGTGCAGATGCGCTGAAATGCTGATCATTTGCGTACCGAAGCGTGTAGTGCACTTCTTAACAGTTTGAGGTTTCTTGCATGCCGCCATCATAATGCAGCAATTCCGCTGGCCAGCATTATACGTCCAATCACTATGGTCCAACCTCGACATCCCTGAGTCTTCAGTGTGGTGTCACCGCCAGACACCACACTTGCTAGGTGGTAGCCTTTAAATCGGCCGCGGTCCGTTAGTATACGTCGGACCCGCGTGTCGCCACTGTCAGTGATTGCAGACCGAGCTCCGCCACACGGCAGGTCTAGAGAGACGTCCTAGCACTCGCCCCAGTTGTACAGCCGACTTTGCTAGCGATGGTTTACTGACAAATTACGCTCTCATTTGCCGAGACGATAGTTAGCATAGCCTTCAGCTACGTCATTTGCTATGACCTAGCAAGGCGCCATTATCATTTGCTATTTATCTTGTGGTGCATGTACCGTCAGACCGATGTTCACCAATTATGGATTAAAGTTAAGTATTCCAACAGCTACGTACTTTATTTACTAGACTCAAATCCTTTAACTGTTCCAGACCTCACGCCAGCCTGCGTGAGCTTAAACGCGTGCCTTTGGGCTACCCGTCATTGTGGATTGGCTGTCTTGCTAGTCCACAACATTCAGTAAAAGGAGACGGCAGTGAGCGTGCCACACAGCTGCACCATGCCTCAGTTAAGCAGCCGATGGAGCATCCAAATCTGAGATATGGATAAAAGGTCGGACTTAAATGAGCAATTCGTCTGGAGCACTTCACTGTGCAGTATTTATACAGTGATGAGCCAAGCCGTTAAGACCTCCTGCTAAATATCGTTCTGATCCAGCTGCGATTTTGCGAGATATGGACTCGACAAGTTCTAGTGGGTTTCCAGAGATGTGTGGCACCAGATCTCCACGGAAAGATCACATGAAAAACCCGTAAAAACTAGGCGGCGGTTTGCGGGCGTCGACGTGTTCCCAGACGCCAGACCGCAACAATCAGCCCACTCTGAAATTTGCTTGCATCAGACAGCTTGTATTCTTTCTTTGCAACATCACATTCCCGCGACGGCACAAGGCGGCATTCACAACGCCCGTATCGTGGCACAGTGGTTTGAGGAGTAAGACAGTGAAGTCACGTTGATGTCTTGGCCACAAAATTCACTTGATCTGAAACCCATAGAACACCTCTGGAAAGCTATAGGGAGCGTCCAAAAGCCACCGGCTCGTAATTTATGAGAGTTTTGCGGCCTATGGGTAGATCCACTGATGAGCCAAAACATTGTGACAGCCTGCTTAATAGTTTGTTTGTCGGTCTCTGAAAGGAAACACTATTCTGCCTATCAGGAATCCGACAGTCTGTTGGTAGGTATATGGAGGTGATGATGAAGTCCCATACTCCTTGACAGAGCGTAGGGGAACGATGCGGGAGACCCGCACCTCCTAGTGGAGGTGGTTTGCCATTGCCTTCCTCCGACCGTAATGGGGGTGAATGATCATTGTGAAGACGACACATGTGGCATTAGATGTCTATAGTATAAATAACGAGCCGCTGATTTGCGTACGCGGTGATGGCGCCCGATAGCGTGCCAGATGGGTTCCATAGGATTTACATCAGGCGAATTCGGTCGCCGAGACATCAACATGAGTTCACTATAATGCTTCTCAAACCACAGTAGCACGATTCTGGCTCCGAGACACGGGCAGTTATACTTCTGAAAGATGACATCGCAGTCGGGCAAGACATCAAGCATGAAGCGATGCAGGTGGTTCGCAGCTGTTAGCGTGTCTTCGATCACCACCACAGGACCCAGGCAAGCGCAGGAGAGTGTCTCCCATAGCATAATAATCTTCCCACCAGCCTGCGTCCGTGGGACGCTGCAAGTTTCGAGCCACCGTTCACCTCGATGACGTCATTTGTGGAGACGACGAGTGACCTAGCGTCGCAAAGATGTGATTGACCCGAAAAGCTGACACGTTTCCACTGATCAGTGATCGAGTCCCGATGGTCTTGTACCCACTACAATCGTCATTGACGCTGTTCTTGGGTCAATATATGAACACGTAGGGGTGGTCTGCAGCGGGGCTACATGTTCAACAATGTACGATGAACGGTGTGCACCGAAACACTTGTGCGTGCACCAGCACTGTGCTCTTTCGGCAGAGATGCCACAGATCACCATCTATCCTACTTACAAACAAGCCTCCGAACCCCACATTCTGTGAAGAGTCGTGGACGCCCAATCATTGAGCACCCAGTGGTAGTTTCGCTGTCCTTCTGCCTCTTTCCGCAGATGCTCACGACAGTAGCACGTGGACACTCGAGCTGCCTCGCCGTTTTCGACATTATCGTTCACAGGCTCTGCGTAATAATGATCTGCCATTTGTCAAAGTCCTTTATCTCAATGGATTTTCCCATTTGCAGTCCATATCTTGGCTAGGGTGACCCCGCGTCTGTGTCTGTTCCGTTTACATACTTTTGTTACCGCGTCATGTGCCCGCAGCTTCACTAAATGGCGTCCAACGTCGCCTTGGGCAACGGCCATAAAGTTTTTGCATCATCAGTGTATGTGGTGACACACATCTCCTGAAACCTATCAAGGATCTGTTGAGTCCATGACATGCAGAATCTCTGTTGTATAGCGTGCCAGATTTGGACCAACGCAACATGTCACTTAGCGGGTGGTCATGTTTTGGTTCATCAGCGTATTTTAGGGAGAGTAAAGGAAACAGTACGCCTTGTTGTAACGCAAGCGATGAGATTGGTCCTCGTAACTTCTGACTCTGCTTGCAACCTGTCATGAGGTGTAAGTTGTACACTGAAATGTTGTTGTTCTTGTTGTCGGGATTGTGGTGGTCTTCAGTCCGAAGTCTACTCTGCGCTACCATTCCCGTCTTTGTATAGCTACTGCATCCTTCATTCATCTGAACCTGCTTACTGTAACGCATTCATCGGTTGGCTTCCCCCTTCAGTTTTTACTCCCGTCCCTATCTCTATACTTCTCTGCATTACCAAAATTACGATTACTTGGTGCCTCAGGACCTTTTTTTACCAAACATATCTTTTAATGTATCAGTGCCTTTCCCCTCACTTCGATTAAGTCGATCCTCATTAGATATTCGAGCTATCTCTCTATTGTTCAGCATTCTTACGTAGCACCAAAAGTGCAGGGCTTCTACTCGCTTCTTCCGTGAACTGCTTATCGTTCACGTTTCGCCTCCGTAAAGACGCGGCATTCCAGAGAAATACTTTGAGTAAAGACGTCGTAACACGTTAATTTACATTCGATGTTGACAAATTTCTCTTTTTCAGAAACGTTTTTCTTGCTATTAGTTGTCTGCATATGATATTCTTTCTACATCCGTCGTTATTTCGTTGCCCAAATAGCAAAACACATCTACTACGCTTCGTAACTAAGTACTATAAGCGTCACTGGATAAAAATCGAATACATTCCATTGCAGTACCTGTTTCGTTTCGCTGGTCTTCCAGACCTGACAGAATTACAATGTCCTCTGCTAACCTCCAAGTTTTTATTACTTCTCCAGAACTTTAATTCACTCTGAAAATTTATCTCTGTTTCCCTTTACTGCTTACTTAATGTACAGACTGAAAAACATCGGGGATACGCTGAAAACTTGTCACACTCTGTTCTCAGTCACTGCTACCCCGGACACTAGCGTACTGAACATCCGACGCACTGCATAGTGTCGACCTTATTCTGCTTCTCCTTGTAGCGGTCAACGTGGTTGCATTCCGCCACGTAGTTGGGGTCAGCTGTCCGCCCTGGTCTGGGGCAGGATGGTGGATCCCTGTGGACCTCGCGACGGCGTCAGACGGAGGTTCGAAGTTGCAGCGCGCTGGCCGAGCGCCACGACCCCGCCACCGCCGCCACACTCTCTGTGATGTGGCCGGCCAGTATTTTAGCCTACCACGCGGTTTAATCTCATCCACCAGCTCGTACTATTCCTTCCGATGCATTCACCACCAAACATTGCCGTGGCTACGTACACCGTGCCAAAGCTTCTTTCTTAGGCTTCTACTCTCCCCTATTCTTGCCTGTACTTCATCATTAATCACTCTCTATGGCCAAACAATTTTTCCACACACACTCTCACGTTTTTCCAACCTCCCTTTGTCCTCACGTCTCAGGGTCCACCTTTCACAGACATAGAGTACCACATTCTAGAAAAAAACACTCTTTTCCTGAGCTTTCGTGGCTTTCCTCACAATAAGTTTGTGTCTCTATTAGAAACTTCCTTGGCTACAGCAATTCTAACTCTGTCCTCCCAGTGGCAGCTTCCACTTCTCGTCATGGCGCTGCTTCCTAGGTAGATGAAATTTTAGTTACACCTGTGTTAATATTGTACGTTTTACTACCTTTGACGATCAACTTGCAGCTTGTTTTTGTAACTGATCTTCATATCACATTCTTCACAGGTCTCATTAACATCTTATAACATTGCGTTTTCATCACTTTCACTTCCTGCTAGTAACGCCATGCCACCAGCAAGTCGTACATATACTATTTTCTTTGCTGAACCACACACCCCACTTTCTCCCAGCTGAGTATTTCTCAATAGTTTCCTTTAGGCATAAATTAGAGCCGTGGAGAAACACGGCAGCCTTCTCTCACTCCCCTTACCATCACACTTTCTTCATGTGCTTCATTGTCCAATCCTTATTCGTATCTTCTGTTCTAAATATAAATTAACTCCGACATTGTTAAATATTGCCTAGTCATCAATATGGGGCATCCAGGAAACTTGCTTTCTCGGATCGTTAGACAACATTCAAATAAATCGTATTAAAGAAGTGACTCTTGATGTTTTCCCGGCGTATCGAATATTCCACAAGATTTCGGGATTGCAGCCGGATCTCGTCGACTTCTTTCCACGATATTTCGGCCGACAACCTTACAGCCATCTTCAGGCGAGTGTTTGACACTGGAGATTGCTAGTGCAAGTCGCTCTATTTATACGTAAAAGTGCAGCAAGACGCGCATGCGCAAGTTACCTTTGCATGCGCGCCACCTGTCGATTCCAAGGCCCTCTACAATATTACTGCATCTATGGAGCACAAACGAATGCGTGATAGAAGTAAAACATGCACGCAGACGTGTCCAAAACAATAAAATGCAAAATTTCAATATTAAAATTAAAATTACTTGTCGCTCGACATGTCAGAAGCCATAAAAAGTTTTCTTTCGGTTGATATTAAAGAAATCAACGGGTCCCAGGCCTTATTCAATTGAAAGCCGCCATCACGATTAATGAGATTTTCCGCCAAACGTATTTCCACGGATTCCTTAACAACTGAATCCCAGAAGGATCTCGATGGGGCCAAGATTTTCGTGGCAGAATAATCCATAGTATGTCCTGTGGAAATACAATGTTCGGCTATGGCCGACTTACTGGGCTGTAAAAGGCGAGTGTGGCGCTCATGTTCAACGCAGCGGCCGTGTATTGTGCGTGTGGTCTGACCAATGTAGGCTTTCCCACACTCGCAAGGTATTTTATAAATTCCAGCCTTTCGTAATCCCAGATCATCCTTGGCTGAGACCAGAAGAGCACGAGTCTTTGTACGTGGCCGGAAGATTGCTTTCACACGATGTTTCTTTAAAATTCTGCCTACTTTCGATGAAATGTTACCGACATATGGGAGAAGTGCTCTGGACTTAAACACCTTCTTACCCTCTTGATCTTGTGGGTGGTCACGTTTTTTTCATCCTTAAAGCAGCACTGACCTGATGTGCAGAATATACATTATGTTGAAATACAGATTTCAAGTGCTCTAATTCGTCTGCAAGGCTGTCTTTATCAGACGCGACATGTGCCCTATGCACCAACGTTCGAAGGTCGCCCATAGTTTGTGACGGGTGATGACAGCTTGACGCCTGCAGGTACTGGTCCGTATGCGTGGGTTTTCGATGGACAGAATGCTCCAATGACCCATCCACCTTGCGATTAACCATGACGTCCAGAAATGGTAGGAAACCATCCTTTTCAACTTCCATCGTAAACTGAATGTTTGTGTGGATGGAATTCAGATGTTGTAAAAACCGTGACAGCTCTTCTTCACCGTGAGGCCACACTACAAAGGTATCGTCCACGTACCGCCAGAAGACTGTTGGTTTAAACATCGCCGAATCGAGAGCCCTCTCCTCAAAGTCTTCCATATAAAACTTTGCTACCAGACTTTTACGTATAAATAGAGCGACTTGCACTAGCAATCTCCAGTGTCAAACACTCGCCTGAAGATGGCTGTAAGGTTGTCAGCCGAAATATCGTGGAAAGAAGTCGATGAGATCCGGCTGCAGTCCCGAAATCTTGTGGAATATGGCGTATTAAAGAACTTTATTACGGAAAGTAAATGACAATACTTAACTTTGAGAATTACATAGATGTGTCGCAAGCAAAGGGCAACAGACAAAATAAGCAAGGGTCTTCAGTACAAACAACCCTAATACAAGCGAAGTAATACAGTTGATGTTTCTATTGAGGTCGCTAGTCTTGAAGTTTCTCTTCGACCGGCCGCGACCAGTCCTCTTCGCATAGAGGCCACTACTGTCGCGTTGCCGTCCTGAAGAGGGGCCGGCCAGTGTGTGCAACTGGCTGCCGTCTTCTTCGTAGCCCTCTCGTTCGCAGCTGGTGTGCCGGCGCTTCATTTTACGCCGTAAAAGAAATATTCACCAACTAGATCCATTATACTCTGTGGAAAGGCCTTTCTAAGTCAACAAATACGGTACAAATTTCTCTCTCTCTCTCAAAATATCTCTCCCCTATACTTTGAAATAGCCCGTTTGCATCGCTTGTTGCTTTACTCGTTCTAAATCCAAAACCTTACTTTCAAACGTGCGAACATAGCTTTTCATTTACGGGTATTTCAATTTCTGTATGTGGAGAAGAAATATTGTTGACATCTACTATTGTTCTTCTTTTATCTATCCATTTCCCTTCATTACCAAATAAGTTTAACTCTTTAGCTGGCGCAGTTATTACTCTCGTAAATACTTTTTTGTTATTTGTTTTCAAAGTCAAGTAAACGAGTTTTTCAAGTATTGCCATCAGTTGTTATCGTCTGCGTTTGAAACAAAGACTCGCCTCATCTCTCTCCCAGTCCGGAGACTAGCAATTTGCTGTCCATTATAATTTTACATTCCTTCATATAGGAGAAGGATCTCCAAGACCCCCACGCCGTCTGTTGTAGTGGACATCAGTGGGAACTGAAAAGCACTCAGTAGATACGGCAGACGTCACCGGAGTGTTTTTCGTTGAGAGCCCTCGGCCTGTGTTGCAGCGTCACCTGTGCCTTTCTCCACGATGTGCAGCTCACTGCAGGTGACGTACCTGCTAATGGCCGTATCACTGACGCAGGCGATTGTGTGTCTGCTGTCTCACGAGGATACGCAGGGAGGTTACACACTCGACTTCGTACGCCTGTTATTGCCGCTTTGTACCATTCAGAAACTGGTCTTGAGCGTTTCCTGTTGTTCTCGACGCTTGAAGACTAAGTGGTATCGAGCACAGAAGTGGCTCTCTAACGTCATCGAGAACTGCTTTCTGCTTGTTAAAGTGCCTCAAGTACAGGCAGCGCGGAACTTGGCGACGGCGGATGATGTCGCAAGATGTGTTCGGCTACCTGGCCTTTACAGTTCCCAGCATTTCGCTGATGAAGGTTTTGTAATTGAGCAAGAGAAGAAGGAAGATGGTGTTTTACTGTCACGTCAATGGCGAAGTCATTTCTTCTGGACAACTCTTTCTATTCCATTGACGAATTTGTACTGCTTCTTTTTAAGTGTTGCATGATTAGGAGTAAAATGATAATGTGTTCATTAATGTTAACACTAACCATGTATACATATCATGTATACTGAGTCGTACCACACCATTTAGATAAAAGAATCAATGAAATTTCCAGAATGAGATTTTCACTCTGCAGGGGAGTGTGCGCTGATATGAAACTTCCCGGCAGATTAAAACTGTGTGCCGGACCGAGACTCGAAGTCGGGACCTTTGCCTTTCACAGGCAAGTGCTCTACCATCTGAGCTACCCAAGCACGACGCACTGCCCGTCCCGCGAAAGGCAAAGGTAACGAGTTCTAGTCTCGCTCCGGCACACAGTTTTAATCTGCCAGGAAGTTTCATCAACGAAATTATCTATGGAACATGTAACTAAGAGGTAGAGCAGCAGGAAGCAGAAATGAGGGGATTCACCTCAGATTGAACCACACACCTTTTGAATATCTTCAGTTTTCCAGCCGTGTTTTCTAGTTTCTGTCGGAAAGACAGAATTCTGTAAGTATTACCTACCCATATTTTGTATTTTATTGTGAGTGAGAGTAATGTTTTTAAACTGTATGGTGAGTTTATTATGTAGGTCGAAGCAGCAAACGTACAATATGGGGTCGTTTATTTGGAATCACCATTTGGTAAAGTGAAAAAAATGAAACGATCGTATCGCATTGTTGGCCGGGAGGCCCCATGCGGGGGAGTTCAGCCGCCGTATTGTAAGTCCTTTATAGTTAACGCCACTTCGGCGACTTGCGGGTCAGTGATGATGGACACACAACACCCGGTCCCCTGCCGAGAATCGAACCCAGGCCCCTTGGATTGTAGGCGGAAACGCTACCGCTACGCTACGGAGGCGGACATCTGGTAAAGTATTTTCCCAGTACGCCTACGTCCTCCGTTAGGATTTCTTCAAATCGTTCGGTTGAGCTACACCATAGTTAGTCAACCTTCCTTACGTAACACCCACTTTTTTATCTCTATCAGTAGCAAACTTTTCTAACCTCCTACGAGATCCATAGTAATGGTGATTTATGAAGAAGTGAAGTAACTTTATAAAATTTAGAGGGCAGAGTCAGATAACAATTATGTGACAGATACTTCATGTCAAAATTTTTTTAATACCTATTGGAAATGTTTTTAAAGCCCCTGGGACATGTCACCGATCACGAAAGGTGGAACGCTTACTGGTGGACAGCAGGGACCAGATTGGCTACCTCTGAGCTGCACCTTGTAGCAGTCATCCAACCGTCGACATTAATCTTGTTTTTGGGAGTGTCCAAGCTGAATAGAAGTGGAGTGAAGGCAGAATCCTGTTGTAGAAGATTCTTTCGTTTTCTTGGGTGCTGATGTCGGATCCCGGTCTTGGTGACCGAGCGGTTCTAGGCGCTACAGTCTCGAACCGCGCGACCGCTAGGTTGCAGGTTCAAATCCTGCCTCGGGCATGGATGTGTGTGATGTCCTTAGGTTAGTTATGTTTAAGTAGTTCTAAGTTCTAGGGGACTGATGACCTCAGAAGTTAAGTCCCATAGTGCTCAGAGCGACTTGAACCATTTCAACCAGAACTACGTGGAACACTTGATTCCTAATATTCTGTTTATTAGTCAAACGGTTGGTTTGCAGGGAATTACCTGAAGAAATGTATGTACCGTGGCTTCTCCCCACATTGTATGAAGCCTGCCTCAAAGTAAGCTGCGATTGATAGAAACTGATCTGTGAAGTTTCGTTTTGGTAGGAAGTCAGCTTGTTAGATGGGATTGCTTAAAGTAATATCATACTGATTCTATTATAGACAAGCGTTTCTAGTAGCCTGCAGGTCACAGACAGCAGGGATACTGTTGGTTTGCCATGTTTTAATACAGCTATTGTCTGCGCGTTTTTAAACTTTTGTCATATTGTCGGTTTGCATGATCTCTGTGAAGAAATGAACTACGAATACTTTGTGTATTTGTCATTTCCAAATGAGGAGGATCTAGAAAAGATAGACGGACTGAAAAACGCTTGACTTGTCAAATCATTTAACTTTCAATTTGGCAAATACGCTACTGAAATAAAGTTTGCTCAGAAATTCAAGAGCAAGAAAATAATGTAGAATTCTTCAAAATGGCCCTTTATGGGCGTCCGCTTGGAGTGTAAGAATCGTATCGCTGAAACTACGATCGCACTTCAGATATACCTCCCAACAGCGTAAACACTGTAGACGATTGAAGCACACTGGAAAGTGGAACGAATGCGATCGCAAGGGTCGCAAACAAGAGGATCGAAGGAATGATGGATGTGAGGTGAATTTCCTGATGGCAGAGAAGCTCCCACAGGATTGGAAACATGACAAGAACTGTTCATGTCAGCACGAGATCCCAGGGGTGCAAGTGCGGAAGGCCACAGAGACAAATGATTAATAAGGAGGTACGTGGCATCCACAACAAGACTGATGCCGTCTGACAGTAGCTACTTCCTTTGAATATTTAGCTTATGCTATCAGAAACTCCACGCCACACTATGAATCATGTCCGAAAGAAATTGTGTTTATAAAGTATCTGTATCTTGATATTCCAGGCATTGTACCCATCGTTGATGTATCCAGGCTTCGATGGGCTAAATTGACGATAAAATATTTCTCTCCCTGTGCATCCCGGCGGATCTCCGAGTCGTCCCTCTGGCATGGGTGTGTGTATTTGTCCTTAGGATGACTTAGTTTAAGTAGTGTGTAAGCTTAGGGACTGATGACCTTAGCAGTTAAGTCCCCTAACATTTCACACACATTTGAACATTTTTTTCTCTCTGTGCAGGAGCCACGAAATGTGCGATTGTAGGGGTCGTGGCTCCATGACGTACGGAAGTTTGACTCGGTCCTGCAGGCTTGCTCAGATGGCGGAAAACAGTCTGCTTTCGGCAGTGAAGTGGTGTGGACAGAGCTGTTTATGTCCTCGTCATGGTGTATGCCTCGTGGTTGTTCACTTTCACAGTAGTAATAGCGCATGTTACGATCAGCGATAGAATGGCAAACTGCAATCTTCAAACGGCACTGAAGTTCACTTTTTCGAACGAAATTTCATGGCAGAAAGCGTTCGCTATCGAACAGTTCGTATGTGACAAAGTGAATATACCCTATGAAGACATGACCGAAATACAACTGTCCATCGTAAGTAACGTGGTTTACATCAAACTGACAAATAACGCAGTTTGAAACAAGATCATAGCACAGACGAAAGAAGGCCTCAAATCCAGCATCCGAATGGGCACATCAGCCTCGAATACAATGCGATACGATATTGCAGTGCCTGTGTTATTCTGATTATGATGCAAAGTTCCTCTGGACACGCATGCACCACTTAGCTACCCGTGCACAACTCACGGCCAAACATGTATATTCCCGTACAGGTGAGACATTTTACTTGCCCGGTATCGGCAGATAAATACGACATTGCTGTGCCTTGTTCCGATTATGATGCATGTCCAAAGGAACTTTCCGTCTTAACCAGAACAGACACAGTAATATCGTATTTATCTACCTATAGCAGGCAGTGCAATGTCTGACCTATATGGGAATACACCCAATGGATGTACGAGTACAGGTCACAGACGCATGGTTGACGATATATGGAGTTTTGGGTCCAGCCCCGAGTCGAGCCAAATGGTAAGGCGACCGCTCGCGATAAGCGGGAAATCCGGGTTCGAGTCCCGGGTCTGCCACAAATTTTCGTTGTCGTCATTCCATTATACAATGGATGGTTGTCCTCATGCGCAATTGCAAATGCATTTAATGTATCAGCCCAGAATGGTTGAACATACCAGCCTAAGATCATGCACAGTCCATATCTTCGAACTTCCGCTCCAAATGGCGGTGGAAGACGTGACAGCGGCACTACACCCTTATGGAACAGTACACGGACATGCAGTAAAGAAACGAGCACACTTCACTACATACCCTGTTTTGAATGCCATGCTGCAATCCCATATTGAGGTAAAGAAAGATGTCTTGTCCTCTGTGTTCATTGGCCATAGTGGCATACGGCAGCCAGTGACCTGTTTGGGATGCAGTAACAAGGGACATTTGCGAAATAAATGCCTTCAACGCAGAATTACGCTGCTCTGTACCAACAACGCTTCTGGATGCGACGCCACACACCTACACATTGGCACAGGCACCCGATGCCCTCCAGAGCCCTGCACGGAAACTTCCACAAGATCTTTTACAACCTGCAGAGACCAGACGAGACGAGGGAGACCGTCTACAACAGCGACGGGCCCCTCAGCCAGAGATCCCTGTGTCGCATGAAGATGATGACAGACTCGAAACTGATATGGACCTCGATTCCGTGGTTGTGCTTACAAACGCCTTCGCCGTTCCTGAAAGTTGCCACTTCATCCCATTGTCTCGGAACCACATCCTCGCAAACAGGTCACCACAACGACCCGAGAAGAGGAGGATCACATCGGAGGCAGAGTCGGAGTCTTGTTTCCAGGATGGATCCATCAGACGTCCATCAGATGATTCCCAGGGAGGGCTCTCACGCGCACTTGCCAGTATCCACCCCCATCACGGGCCGGACAATTTAGTGAGTGTCTCCGGAACACAGCAACACCCTGGAGACCCCGATAGCTACGTTTCTCGCGCCGCCAACACGGACACCCTGATGACAACGACTCTTCTTGTATCAGCTCTGATCAGATCTGACGACCCAACTGCGTGGCAGACGACATACTCACACAAACCTCCACCAGACGAAGAAACACCATAGGCTGTCCATAAACCGGCCGTGATCAGAAAACAGAAAACGCTTAAGACCTGCTGACAGTCATTCCTTCTGATACGAGTGCACTCGGTAATCTGCTGTTGATGCAGGCGAGCAGAGTTACTAAAATCAGTTTAAATATGACCGGCTCCTACGTTAAACTTGACCTGTTACATGACACGCTACAAAAAAAATGGGTCTGAGCACTATGGGACTTAACTTCTGAGGTTATCAGTCCCCTAGAATTTAGAACTACTTAAACCTAACTATCCTAAGGACATAACACACATCCATGCCCGAGATAGGATTCGAACCTGCGACCGCAGCGGTCGCGCGGTTCCAGACTGTAGCTCCTAGAACCGCTCGGCCACCCCGGCCGGCAGGAGGTATACAGGCAGCGGACATTGACACTGCCCTCTTTCAAGAGCTACTGAAAGAGACTTGGCCCGATTTTTATGATTGTACTGTATACATCACCCCTGCCACCAACGGAGGTAGTGGATCAGCGATAATCGTGCGCAGTTGAATTGTAATAGATGACTTCACTTACCTCCTGGCAGCACGACGGCTAGTACTAACAGCGCAGGGGATCTGACTAGCGAATGTCTGTGCACCGTCTGGCACTGATCAACGACGACGGGGCTCACAGTTTTATCCTGAAACAGTCACGCCGCTTTTTCTGGGACGATATGAGACCATCATTATCGGCGGAGATTCATTCTCATAGACACTTGGGAAGAGGATATACATACGTCACAAGCTACTCAGATAGTTGATTTCATCGGATGTACATGACTTCCCCTCTCGCTTCGGCCATCCTGCATACGGAAATGTGGCATTCAGCCTTCTCAGACCATAACGTTTATGTCTGCACCATCAACCTCTGGCGTCAGACAATATGGTGCAGTCAGGGTCAACGGAAATTTGACGATGCCTAGTTACAGAAACGAGAATGCCGTGGCACCGACACACGACAGATCGTCCAGGACCTTATGGAGCGACCGCCGTCTCCGGAACGTCAGGCCGAGGTTGAGCGCATCAAGGCTAAGACTTTGACCCTTACTCGGCGTCGACTGGAAGGCGTAGTTGTCCGAGCGCGATGCAAGGACAGTATCAACGGAGCAATGATATCAATGCATCATGACGTCGCCGATCAGATGCGCTGATCCGTTCTTTCGGTTTACGTGATGACCGACGGCTGGTATCACGACATCGCAACAGCCTTCCAAGCTCACTACCGTTACTTCTGTCGTGAGGAAGACGCTAATGTTGTGACACTTACAGATATACCACAGACGCTCCGTCTTACTCTTGATATCCACGTGGCAGACTCGCTTTCAGCAAATATCTCCAATGAATATATCGCTGATGCGATCGTCAGTACCAGGCGGACTACTTAAACACTCTTGAGGCACACAACCTGACAGTTATCGCCCTATCGCTTCACTCAGATTTTAAGATATTTACGCGTCTCCTCACGACGCGTCTCAGACATCACTAACTCCTTTTGTATGTCTATCCTTTTAGCAGGGCGTCTCTGGGACGACTGCCGTTTAGTATCGTGACAAAAAATAAAAACGCCTACAGTCGTCCCTATGATTTTTATTTTATCGCTACCAGTTTCGACGCTTCATTGCGTCATCTTCAGGTCTGTATGCATAAAACATTAAAGATAACATTATCGGTCAAGTTATATACAGAGTGTTACAAAAAGGTACGGCCAAACTTTCAGGAAACATTCCTCACACACAAATAAAGAAAAGATTTTATGTGGACATGTGTCCGGAAACGCTTAATTTCCATGTTAGAGCTCATTTTAGTTTCGTCCGTATGTACTGTACTTCCTCGGTTCACCGTCATGATTTCATACGGGATACTCTACCTGTGCTGCTAGAACATGTGCCTTTACAAGTACGACACAACATGTGGTTCATGCACGATGGAGCTCCTGCACATTTCAGTCGAAGTGTTCGTACGCTTCTCAACAACAGATCCGGTGACCGATGGATTGGTAGAGGCGGACCAATTCCATGGCCTCCATGCTCTCCTGACCTCAACCCTCTTGACTTTCATTTCTGGGGGCATTTGAAAGCTCTTGTCTACGCAACCTCGGTACCAAACGTAGAGACTCTTCGTGCTCGTATTGTGGACGGCTGTGAAACAATACGCCATTTTCCAGGGCTGCATCAGCGCATCAGGGATTCCATGCGCCGGAGGGTGGATGCATGTATCCTCGCTAACGGAGGACATTTTGAACATTTCCTGTAACAAAGTGTTTGAAGTCACGCTGGTACGTTCTGTTGCTGTGTGTTTCCATTCCATGATTAATGTGATTCGAAGAGAAGTAATAAAATGAGCTCTAACATGGAAAGTAAGTGTTTCCTGGCACATGTCCACATAACATAATTTCTTTCTTAGTGTCTGAGGAATTTTTCCTGAAAGTTTGGCCGTACCTTTTTGTAACACCCTGTAAAAACAGATTAAAATAGAATGAGAACAAAGGCAAGACTCTACAAATGAATTTACACTGAACATTTGACAGAAAGAACAGATACATCCATTGTCACATATCTAAAATGTACCATCATAAATTTCCACTAAATACACTGTACAATTATACTATCTATTAAAACTTCCTTAAATACTACTCACGATTTTTATTTGGCAGTCGAATGTGCATTTTCTGCACAACCTTGAAGTAACTTACTGTAAGACAAAATAACTGTAAATAGTGATGAATGGAAGGAAACAACACCTCACAAAGAAGTAAAAAGGAGGACCATCACCTATGTCTCGTGTCAAAGTATCGAATGCTTGTGTGTACACAGATGAGGGGCATACACTATGTCATATCTACATAATGAACGTCCGAGTCGTGGTATAAACCGAATTTAGGACCCACATACATAGAACGTATGAATAGTATTTAAATAAGTTTTAATAGATAATATAATTGTATTGAGTGGAAATTCGTGATGGTACATTTTAGATATGTGACAGTGGATGTATCTGTTCTTTCTGTCAAATGTTCGGTGTAAATTCATTTGTAGAGTCTTGCCTTTGTTCTCATTCTATTTTAATCTGTTTGTATATAACTTGACCGATAAGTTGATAATGCTATCTTTGATGTTTTTTGCATACAGGCCTGAAGGTGACGCAAGGAAGCGTCGAAACTGGTAGCTAAAAATAAAACAAAATCATAAGGACGGCTGTAGGTGTTTTTATTTTTTGTCACGATCACTAACTCCTGTCGCCAACACGGACGTCCTTGGGCGCAGATACTAGTATACAATCATCCTCATGTGGTCATAGACACATCGCCATTGCAACAGCCTGTCGATTACAGGGAGTCACGATTTCCATCGATCAGGCATTCGATCTCGTGAGCCACACCTTCCTCGTAAAGGTGTCTTCGTAGTCGTACCCTTACGCCTACTTTTTGAGGCTACGTCCAGGGTAATGGCCAATGGACGGACGAAGACACCAATATCGATCGCACGGTCACTCAGACATGGTCGTCCCTTTTAACGATCATGTACACCTTCGCACTAGGACAACTTCTCTGCGGCCTGCAATGCCGTTTATCAGGTATCAACCTACGAGGATACAAGTTTTAATTGCGCGCCTATGAATGGGACCTAGTCATCATATGCTCCAACGAGGAGGTTCAAGAGACAACACAGTGGACCGAGCAACGATACTGGAGCGGAGCGGGCAGCCGCATAACGTCACCAAATCCCTCGCTCTGACCTTTGGAATGGGACTCCCAGATGAAAGTGTGGCTCCATGCAGGACGATGGAGACTCTAGGCTGTCTAGGAATAGTTTTCAGTCGATACGTCCGTCGCACCACGGCGATCAAGTTTCGGCATCTTCTTCAGAGCACCGGTTCGCACGTACGAAGTCAATTGTTGCTAGCAGTGGAGATGTGACAAGAGGTGCAGTTCATTAACATTTATATAGGGTGTTTAAGACGTGATGGTCAATATTCAGGGATATGACAGGAATGATCATTAGAAACAAAAAATTCAACTAAACATGGGCTCTAAAACGCATACCTTAAGAGCTATGAGCAGTTCTTGATCTTCGATACTGTGAAACAAATCTCTTCTACTGCATGCTATTTGCTTTCCGTATTTTGAAAAGTGGTAGTACGGACCAAAAACGAAAACAATGTCCAGTAAACCCGTAATCTAAACTACACACGTTAAAAGTTAAGAGCACTTGTTCGTTAAACGAGTTGTGTTTCAAAATAGCAAAGATGGGTAAGTGCTCATAGGTCTTAAATTATGCATTTTAGAGTACATGTTTACTGGATATTTTTTTCTTGTTTTGGTTCATACTATCGCTTCCCAAAATATGGAAAGCAACGAACTTGCAGCAGAATAGATCTATTTCACAATCTCGAAGATCAAGACTTGCTCATAGTTCTTACGGTGTGCATCTTAGAATCACGTTTACTTGACTGTTCTGTATCGAATGATCATTCCTGTCATATCCCTGAATATTGACCATCACTTCTGAAACACCCTTTACGAAAACGTGCATAACGCATGTCACATTTAGCTCTCTATACAGTGAAGACGCGCTGGATCCAAACGGCCTTCAGTTATTTTGTCAGTTCCGATCACGTATTCAAGGCCATGTGTGACATCCTTACAGTCTCTCGAAGAGTGGGTCTAGTTCTCACCAACGCCCATACACGCTCTGGCTGTTCACGTACATAAAATCTCGAAGTTATGGAATCGCAGCCTTAGCAGTATCAAAAAAATGGTTCAAATGGCTCTGAGCACTATGGGACTTAACTTCTGAGGTCATCAGTCCCCTAGAACTTAGAACTACTTAAACCTAACTAACCTAAGGACGTCACACACATCCATGCCCAAAGCAGTATTCGAACCTGAGACCGTAGCGGTCGTGTGGTTCCAGACTGTAGCGCCTAGAACCACTCGGCCACAACGGCCGGTCCTTAGCAGTATCACTGAACTTTTGATCGACGAACTCACAGCTAGTTTATGTCAACAGCTGGTCGCTCTAGTCCACATTGCATTAGCGCCATCACATATCAAACTCTTTCTTCTTGAATACAGTTACGTCCACGAAGACTTTCCATGAAGACTAGGGCTCCCACTACGCGAGATCTTTATGACCTCGTAGTGCAGACTCCCCCCCAGGACGCTGTCGTAGGAGGTCACCCAGAGGTTAGCTGGATGGCGGTGTGGCGCGCAGATCATCAGCCGTACTTCACCAGCTGTTATATCGTCGTGACCGGTAAATACCAGACGCGACAAAAGCTCCATGCAGTCACCCTCCACCTTCTGCCTGCGGTGTAGTACGGACGACACGAACGAACACCACCTGATCGACGGCGCGGCAGCAGACGTGGTGTCTTCTTCGTCCCCTGGAGAAAGACTATGGCCGTCCTTTGTCGTTTCGCGGATGGGCTCAACAACGCGATCGACACCACATAATAAGACGACACGTCAAATATTGGTGCACTTTTACTGACTACTTCGGGAACATTTATTGTAACCTGGCCCGCAGTTATAACCTCCCCGGTTAGCGTGGTTGAAACGTGCGGCTCATTTCTCATGACCACCGAAGGCTCGGCATTGCATCCCGATGGCATGTTACCAACTGACATTTGCCGTCTACAAAACGAGCGGTCGCCGATTTCTTTTCTCATGTAAGGAGCGTCTTCGAGTAATGTTTCATTTAAGGTGGTATTGGTATAATCCACATAGTTCATGCATTTCATAAGCGGAGGGTATATTGAATTAATATATAACTGTAGTGTAAATAATTCAGTAATGACCTAAGGCCTGTATAGATAAAATAATCAGGATTGTCGCATAGTATGACAGTTTTCTGCCTGTTCAAGGGAACTGACTCTCTCAAAGACGGAAGAAAAAGTGGTTAAGGTGATGGCTAGCAATAAGCAGCATATGACGATTCTAATCCCAGTATGACACACGTTCTGTCACAAACAGCTGACGTCAGTTCGGATTCACAAAATGCGGAATATTTACCACAGCTGTAGTAGTCAGATCAGTATCATGTCAGGTACAGATACTGTATAAACAGAGCATTGTAACCATTATGGATAACCGATACATTACTTTACAATCGTTACAAAATATTTAGTTCCGCCCGGCAATAGTTCTTCACAGTATCTTCTTTCTCTTTTTTAGGCTGGAGGATGCAATGTATTACGCAACCATGCGCGCTGCTTTCTTCAACTTCAGCGTAGGACGTTTTTTGCAGTGTTGTGCAAGACCCTACGTAAATGTTGAGACCTTTAATGTGAGGCAGTTGAATACATAATGAAATAATGCGTCATCTTTTACCTCTTCTCAGACCTACAACCTGTAATTTTTCCGCCAGTCAATCATAAGTATATATTATGTACTCCACAAATCAGTTTTAAAATGCTAATGACTGTGTGTTTGACGAGCGTAAATTGTCCTCGTATTCAAATTCTGAACGATCTTAAACGATGTTAATGGAAAAATATCACAACCGTGATAATCCTGCGTCGTTATCTCGATCCTATTTACTTTTGATCCACTGTATGAAGCCTCACCAGTTTCGAAAATTATGAAATGATCTTGTTTGATTCGAAACTTCGCACACTCCATTTTTTCTTTGCCCCTCTCCGTGAGAATGATCAGGGTGTATCAAATTATGGCATAAACCCATACAGTTGAAACCACACGTTACTAGAAGCAAATTGTCTCAGTAAACAAGGGATCTAAAACACATACCTATCTGTTCAGCCGAAGAGATTTGAGTCACAGTACCGAAGATGAAGTAGTGCTCGTAGCCATTAACATATACAATTTAGAGTACATGTTTAGTGAATTTTTCTTCTTGTTTTGGTCCCTTCTACCACCTCGCAAAATACGGGAAGCAGAGAGCTTACTATAGAAGAAAACAAAAAAGGCTCTGAGCACTATGAGAGGTCATCATCCCCTAGAACTTAGAACTACTTAAACCTAACTAACCTAAGGACATCACACACATCCATGCCCGAGGCAGGAGTCGAAACTGCGACCGTAGCGGTCACGTGGTTCCAGACTGAAGCGCCTAGAACCGCACGGCCACAACGGCCGGCCAGGAAATTTCTTTTATTGAGTTATTGAAGTTTTCACCAAGTATCAACATCGTTGAATGTTTAAACTGAATTACATGTAGTACTGTATTCGAACATTTATTCTATCGCTTGCTAGTAGTTCGCGACTTTGCTATGTCTTTTACGTATATTAAAAGTCAATGGCACCACTCAGTTTTATGTATGACTTTTCGGCATTAGTAGTGGTAGCGTTAGCGCGCCCGCTGGTAACTTTCATTACAGCCACACATGAAAAGAGCCGAACACCACGACTTACCTACGAACTACAACTGCCCTGGGACATCAGCGAAAGATACCAGGTTGGTGGACAACTGGAAGTTCTGTGTTCTGTCCTGACGAAACAGGGTACAGCTATGGCCCATCGCATGCAATGCTTTGGTAGTACCAATGTGACCTGTAGTTATACAGAAGAGGGAATACAAAGAACGATAAGACGTTCGTTGCATTGAAAACTGAGTCCTGTTACCATCCGGTTGCAAAGGATAATTAGTTCTGAAACAACTAGCGTTTCCAATGTAGCAGCCCCTGTCGTATTGTTCCCGCCATAAACAAACATCTAACACAACACCGTAGAAGCACTCCGCACATTTATCAACTCGACAGAGAAAAACACTTGACGCTTCATAATAGGTCGTAGGAATACACTGGCAAACCACCTCCACTAGGAAGTTGCAATGAGTGCCGGAGCAGGATCCCTGCACCTGATTTCCTACGTTCCTTCCTTGAATATGGAGCCATTTTGACCTCGGCGGCCGCTGTGGCCGAGCGGTTCTAGATGCTTCAGTCCGGAACCGCGCTGCTGCTACGGACGCATGTTCGAATTCTGCCTCGGGCGTGGATGTATGTGAAGTCCTTTGGTTAGTTAGGTTTAAGTAGTTCTAAGTCTAGAGGGGACACAGAACGCAGCATGTCATTCTCAATGGAGAGAAGTCTTCCGAAGTAAGAGTGATTTCAGGTGTGCCGCAGGGGAGTGTTATAGGACCGTTGCTATTCACAATATACATAAATTACCTTGTGGATAACATCGGAAGTTCACTGAGGCATTTTGTATCGAGAGGTTGTAACAATGGAAAATTGTACTCAAATGCAGAGGATCGGCAACGAATTGACGCATGGTGCAGGGAATGGCAATTGAATCCCAATATAGACAAGTCTAATGTGCTGCGAATACATAGGATAGTTCCCTTATCATTTAGCTACAAAATAGCAGGTCAGCAGCTGGAAGCAGTTAATTCCGTAAATTATCTGGGAGTACGCATTAGGAGCGATTTAAAATGGAATGATCATACACTCCTGGAAATTGAAATAAGAACACCGTGAATTCATTGTCCCAGGAAGGGGAAACTTTATTGACACATTCCTGGGGTCAGATACATCACATGATCACACTGACAGAACCACAGGCACATAGACACAGGCAACAGAGCATGCACAATGTCGGCACTAGTACAGTGTATATCCAACTTTCGCAGCAGTGCAGGCTGCTATTCTCCCATGGAGACGATCGTAGAGATGCTGGATGTAGTCCTGTGGAACGGCTTGCCATGCCATTTCCACCTGGCGCCTCAGTTGGACCAGCGTTCGTGCTGGACGTGCAGACCGCGTGAGACGACGCTTTATCCAGTCCCAAATATGCTCAATGGGGGACAGATTCGGAGATCTTGCTGGCCAGGGTAGTTGACTTACACCTTCTAGAGCACGTTGGGTGGCACGGGATACATGCGGACGTGCATTGTCCTGTTGGAACAGCAAGTTCCCTTGCCGGTCTAGGAATGGTAGAACGATGGGTTCGATGACGGTTTGGATGTACCGTGCACTATTCAGTGTCCCCTCGACGATCACCAGTGGTGTACGGCCAGTGTAGGAGATCGCTCCCCACACCACGATGCCGGGTGTTGGCCCTGTGTGCCTCGGTCGTATGCAGTCCCGATTGTGGCGCTCACCTGCACGGCGCCAAACACGCATACGACCATCATTGGCACCAAGGCAGAAGCGACTCTCATCGCTGAAGACGACACGTCTCCATTCGTCCCTCCATTCACGCCTGTCGCGACACCACTGGAGGCGGGCTGCACGATGTTGGGGCGTGAGCGGAAGACGGCCTAACGGTGTGCGGGACCGTAGCCCAGCTTCATGGAGACGGTTGCGAATGGTCCTCGCCGATACCCTAGGAGCAACAGTGTCCCTAATTTGCTGGGAAGTGGCGGTGCGGTCCCCTACGGCACTGCGTAGGATCCTACGGTCTTGGCGTGCATCCGTGCGTCGCTGCGGTCCGGCCCCAGGTCGACGGGCACGTGCACCTTCCGCCGACCACTGGCGACAACATCGATGTACTGTGGAGACCTCACGCCCCACGTGTTGAGCAATTCGGCGGTACGTCCACCCGGCCTCCCGCATGCCCACTATACGCCCTCGCTCAAAGTCCGTCAACTGTACATACGGTTCACGTCCACGCTGTCGCGGCATGCTACCAGTGTTAAAGACTGCGATGGAGCTCCGTATGCCACGGCAAACTGGCTGACACTGACGGCGGCGGTGCACAAATGCTGCGCAGCTAGCGCCATTCGACGGCCAACACCGCGGTTCCTGGTGTGTCCACTGTGCCGTGCGTGTGATCATTGCTTGTACAGCCCTCTCGCAGTGTCCGGAGCAAGTATGGTGGGTCTGACACACCGGTGTCAATGTGTTCTTTTTTCCATTTCCAGGAGTGTATAAAGTTAATCGTCGGTAAAGCAGATGCCAGACTGAGATTCATTGGAAGAATCCTAAGGAAATGCAATCCGAAAACAAAGGAAGTAGGTTACAGTACGCTTGTTCGCCCACTGCTTGAATACTGCTCAACAGTGTGTGATCCGTACCAGATAGGGTTGATAGAAATAAAGAAGATCCAACGGAGAGCAGCGCGCTTCGTTACAGGATCATTTAGTAATCGCGAAAGCGTTACGGAGATGATAGATAAACTTCAGTGGAAGACTCTGCAGGAGAGACGCTCAGTAGCTCGGTACGGGCTTTTGTTAAAGTTTCGAGAACATACCTTCACCGAAGAGTCAAGCAGTATATTGCTCCCTCCTACGTATATCTCGCGAAGAGACCATGAGGATAAAAGCAGAGAGATTAGAGCCCACACAGAAGCATACCGACAATCCTTCTTACCACGAACAATACGAGACTGGAATAGAAGGGAGAACCGATAGAGGCACTCAGGGTACCCTCCACCACACACCGTCAGGTGGCTTGCGGGGTATGGATGTAGATGTAGATGTAGACTGATGACCTCAGTGTCAAGTCCCATAGTGCTTAGAGCCATTTGAGCCATTTGACCTCAAGTTACGGAAGCCATAGAAAAAGCAAATTTGGGCAACTAGGAGAGGATTTGTTCTTCCAAAATACGAGTCCATTGCGTAATCGCTGCCTTGGCCAATTCGTCGGCCATGTACCCAATGTTTATGAAACAGCACAGAATGCATGCGATTAGTTTCTCCAGGAGAAGGGAATTCACACATGCATCGGCATCTACATTTATACTTGACTATTCACCTGATGGCGCGTAGCGGAGCGTAGTTCGTGTTCCACTGTTATTTCCCCAGTTATTTGTTCCAGTCACGGACGTTTCACGGAAAGAGCAATAGTTCGTAACTCTCCGCGTGAGCTCCAGTATCTCTGTATGATCTTTTGAAGAGATATACAAACCAAGACGCAGTATATTTTTAGACTCTTCTACGAGTGTATGATCTCGCATTTGTAACGGTTAACACCGCCATCGTGCACAGCGCCTCTTTCGTAGCGTCTGCCACTGGGGTTCTCTGAGAATCTCCGTGAAACTTTCGCGGTTACCAAATGAACATGTAAGCAACGCACTGCTCTTGTTTGGATTTTCCCTGTTTCCTCCATCTGTTCTAGCTGGTACTGAATCCAGACTACCTAACAATATTTCAGTCTAGGTCGATTGAAGGGTTTGTGGTGGATTACTCTTACTGACGATTCATCTAATGAATCTGTCCAGCACCTCCCTTACCTGCGATTAGTCTTATGTGGTCGTCCCATATGTACACTGCCACAAATTTAATAGATGTGACTGTTTCCAATTCTGGAATTGTGCAATCGTACAACAATGAGTCTTTCTGCCTATTAATACGAAATACGTACCATTTCTTTACTTATAGGGGCAACTGGCACCATGCGTCGGTTCTTTGCTGTTCTACCTACTTCTCTATACAGGGTGTCACCTAAAGTTACCGCTGGATATATTTCGTAAACCACATCAAATACTGACGAACCGATTCCACAGACCGAACGTGAGGAGAGGGCTAGTGTAATTGTTTAATACAAACCATACAAAAATGCACGGAAGTATGTTTTCTAACACAAACCTACGTTTTTTTAAATGGAACCCCGTTAGTTTTGTTAGCACATCTGAACATAAAAAGAAATACGTGATCAGTGCTGTTTGTTGCATTGTAAAACGTTATTTACATCCGGAGATATTGTAACCTATAGTTGACGCTTGAGTAGCACTCCTCCGCTGTTCGATCGTGTGTATCGGAGAGCACTGCAACATACATCGCGTTTCTACAGAATGATCTGCCAACATTGCTCGAAAATGTCCCACTGGAAACGCGTTGACGTATGTGGTATCAGCATGATTGTGCACCTGCACATTCCGCAATTCACTAGGCTGACCCTTGACAGGATGTTCGACGGGCATTTCATAGGACGTGGAGGACGCATAAATTGGCCAGCCCGTTCTCCTGATCTTACACCTCTGGACTTCTTTCTGTGGGGTACGTTAAAGGAGAATGTGTACCGTGATGTGCCTACAACCCCAGAGGATATGAAACAACATATTGTGGCAGCCTGCGGCGACATTACACCAGATGTACTGCAGCGTGTACGACATTCGTTACGCCAGAGATTGCAATTGTGTGCAGCAAATGATGGCCACCACATTGAATATCTATTGGCCTGACATGTCGGGACACACTCTATTCCACTCCGTAATTGAAAACGGAAACCACGTATGTACGTGTACCTCACCCCTCATGGTAATGTACATGTGCGTCAGTGAAAAAGACCAATAAAAAGGTGTTATCATGTGGACGTAATGTGCTGTTCCAGTCTCTTCTGTACCTAAGGTCCATCACCAAAAAAAAATGGTTCAAATGGCTCTGAGCACTATGGGACTCAACATCTTAGGTCATAAGTCCCCTAGAACTTAGAACTACTTAAACCTAACTAACCTAAGGACATCACACACACACCCATGCCCGAGGCAGGATTCGAACCTGCGACCGTAGCAGTCCTGCGGTTCCGGACTGCAGCGCCAGAACCGCACGACCACAGCGGCCGGCGGTCCATCACCGTTCCCTTTGGATCCCTACGTAATTCGGTGCTCTCCGATACACACGATCGAACAGCGGAGGAGTGGTATTCAAGCGTCAACTTTAGGTTACAATATCTCCGGATGTAATTAACATTTTACAATGCAACAAACGGCACTGACTACCTATTTGTTTATATGTTCAGATGTGCTAACAAAACTAACGGGGTTCCATTTTAAAAAAACGTAGGTTTGTGTTAAAAAACATACTTCCGTGCATTTTTGCATGGTTTGTATTAAACAATTACACTAGCCCCTCTCCTCACGTTCGGTCTGTGGAATCGATTCGTCAGTATTTGATGTGGTTTACGAAATATATCCAGCGGTAACGTTAGGTGACTCACCCTGTATACCGGGTGATCAACAAGTCAGTATGAATTTGAAAACTGAATAAATCACTGAATAATGTAGATAGGGAGGTACAAATCGACAAACATGCTTGGAATGACATGGGATTTTATTAGAACCAAAACAATACAAACGTTCAAAAAATGTCCGACAGATGGCGCTTCATCTGATAAGAATAGCAATAATTAGCACAACAAAGTAAGACAATGCAAAGATGATGTTCTTTACAGGAAATGCTCAATATGTCCACCATCATTCCTCAACAATAGCTGTAGTTGATGAATAATGTTGTGAACAGCACTTACAGCATGTCCGGAGTTATGGTGAGGCATTGGCGTCGGATGTTGTCTTTCAGCATCCCTAGAGATGTCGGCCGATCACGATACACTTGCGACTTCAGGTAACCCCAAAGCCAATAACCGCACTGACTGAGGTCTGGGGACCTGTGTGTCAATTTTTACCTCTCTATCTACAGTATTCCGTGGTTTATTAAGTTTTCAAATTTATACTGACTTATTGATCACCCGGTACATCAGCGTCATCCGCGGAAGGTCTCACAGTACTTCGGAGGTTATCCTCTATGTCATTTAAATCTATCGTGAAAGGTAGTGGTCCTATAACATTCCCGTGGGGTGCGTCCGAAGCTTCTCCGCGTCCAGGTCTCTCTCCTGCAATAATGATATGTTGTGTTCTATTTGTCATAAGCTCTTAAATCCAGACACACGCCCGGTCTGATACTCCGTTCGCTCGTAATTAGCTCATTTAGCGGCCGTGCGAAACTGCATCGAACGCCTTCCGGAATCTGCCTGAGCAGCGGTATCTGCTGCTATCTTGATCACCTGGATGAACACAGCAAGCTAGGTCCACAGGATCGTTTTCGGAACCCATGTTGATTCCTATAGAAGAGATTTCCGGTGCAACGAAATGTCATAATATTGGAGCACAAATCATGTTCCAAAATTCTACAAAAGCCGTCGTCAGTTTTGTGCGTCTATTCGACGATCCCTTTGTTAGACAGTCCTTCTTCAAAACAGGAATAACCTGCGTTTTTATCCAATCATTTGAAACTCTTCCCTTCTTCGGATACCTACGGTACACTGGTGCTAGAGAAGGAGAAGTTGTTTGGCATACACTACGTGGAATCGCACTATTATAGCTTTTCCTCTCTTCATGCATATCAGTTGCTTTTCAGTCCCACGATCACTTGTCTCGATATCTTTCATTTTGACGTTCTTGCGACTATACACACAAGGAACGACAGCGTGACTGTGCCCTGTGTAACAGTTTTGAAAAAAGACGTTTAGTACCTTGGCCTTTTCTGTGTCATCCTCCGTTTCAGTGCGCACACAGCATCTGGACAGATGGCTTTTGATTTAACATAACACCAAAATTTCTTAGGATTTTCTGTTAAGCCGGTAGATAGAATTTTACTTCCGAACTTATTGAATGCGTTACGCATGGCTCTCCTTACGCTAATTTTGGCTTCATTTAGTCTTCTTTATCTGTGAGACTTTGGCTACGTTCAAATACGCAGTGAAGCTCTCTCTGCTTTCACAGCAGCTTTGGAACACGTACGTCGAATCACGGAAGGTTCTTCCGACATCTCACAACTTTGCTCGCCACCTACCTGTCTCAGGTGTATTGTACAACGTTCTTGAACTCCGCCGACTGATACAGAACATTGTTAGTGCTGGAGGTGGAATACCACGTTGATTGACCAGGTAATCTCAAATCTATTTGCTATCGGTCTTGCTAAGCAGGAAGATCCTTCTTTGTATTCCTACTGGCAGTCGCATTCTGTGATGTTGTAAGGTACTTACAATCACTGATTCTCCGTTCTACGGTACCAGCAGACCTAAGATTTTATCTTCACGAGTCGGTTCCCTGATTAACTTCTCAAGGTGATTTTCGGATGAGGCATTTAGAACAATTTCATACGACTCCTTAGCCCCATCACCCACCCAATCATTTGAGTCTGTAAGTCGATAGGTATTAAGTTGAAAAAAATCCTCCTAACACTGTAACATGACCAGGAAATCTACGCGAAATATTCTCCAAATTTCCCTCAAATGTTACACCACTACTGATTCTAAGGCAGGAGGGGCTACAAGTGTATCTGTGGTGTCACCGCCAGACACCACACTTGCTAGGTGGTAGCCTTTAAATCGGCCGCGGTCCGTTAGTATACGTCGGACCCGCGTGTCGCCACTATCCGTGATTGCAGACCGAGCGCCGCCACACGGCAGGTCGACTTCCTAGCACTCGCCCCAGTTGTACAGCCGACTTTGCTAGCGATGGTTCACTGACAAATTACGCTCTCATTTGCCGAGACGATAGTTAGCATAGCCTTCAGCTACGTCATTTGCTACGACCTAGCAAAGCGCCATTACCAGTTACTATTGATGCTGTAAAACATGTACCGTCAAGAGCGATGTTCACCAATTATGGATTAAAGTTAAGTATTCCAGCAGCTACGTACGTTTTTTGTTAGTCTCATTTCCTTGACCTGTTCCAGACCTCACGCCAGCCTGCGTGAGCTAAAACGCGTGCCTTTCGGCTTCCTCTCATAGTGGGTTGGCTGTCTTGCCAATCCACAACAGTATCAAATCACCATGTCTGATCCATTTTAACAATTATTTTCAGAAAATTAGATTGTTTGTCTTGGAAACAGGAACGATCTAAGCATTTTTCGAATCACTGCAACTGCGTCACACTTCCAGCCACCCATGGAGCATAACCGCTATGTTGAATCACACAGGTGTCTTGACAGATGTCCCAGTAAGTTAGGATCGCTAATCGTTAGCTATAACCTCGCTGGTGGATACAATATCTTTTTTTCCACCGAGAAGGACATGGTTACCTTCGTGCCAACTGCACGGTATGGAGACTTTCTCATGATGTCAAGTGTCTGCTGGTGTGGGACAAGAGCCCAGGTGTCATCTTGGCGGTGAACTTCACTGCCAATTGCACTTTCCCAACACCAAGTGTGTTCACCACACCCACGCAGATTAAAGACGAAAGTAGGAGGGTTAAGTTTTCAGCGTACCGTGGATGATGTCATTACCGACGGAGCGCGAGTAGCAATTTTGTAAGGGGCAATCTAATCAAAACCAAACAGATGGGACAAAAGTATGTAAACTGTCGAAACTGTCGAAAGCAATCGGCATAATTGTTAATACATTCATTCCGACGGTCAGTACGTTCATGCAACGATGTTTGCGTTGCCTAGGGAAATATGATTATACCCAGGCGGGCGCCTTCTCGCCCCAAGCAAATCGACGGCTACGGATGTCTTTCTTGAGGGTTCAAAAAGTACGCTTACAGAGAGATCTAACTGCGTGTAGGATATTTTCCCAGCGCAGCTTCGGCAGTGTAGTGCAGCCAACCATGGCAACATGTGGGCGAGCATCGTCCTATACGAGAATGATGCCGTCCGTCAACATTCCTCGGCATTTGGACCTGATGGCGCACTTCGCTTTTTGCAAAGTGCACGTACCGTTGTGCGTTAATGAGGCGACTTCTTCCAGGAAGGTCAATTAGCAGCGGGTCCTCCCAGCCAAAGAAAAAGGGCAGCATGACTTTCTCGGAGCTGCCGTGTCCCTTGTTTCGACTACGCTGCAGACGTTTCGTTGGAAGGCCCTTACACCTGCTTCATACAGTCCTGGTCTCTCCACATGCGATTTCCATATCTTTGCAACCCTGCTTCGGATGAAGAGTTACATACTTTGGTACACCCACAGTTCTTCTACAGCTGTTTCCTCATAGATAGTCTGCAAGCCACCGCACGGCGCGAGGCCGAGGGTACGCTGTACCACTAAGAGTCATTCCGTTACCTGTTCAACTCGGAAATAGAATGAGGGGAAAGCGATTGTCTACACGCTTTCGTATGAGCCCTAATTTCTCGTATCTTATCTTCGTGGTCCTTACGCGTAACATCTGTCGGCAGCAGTAGAATCGTTCGGAAGTCAGCGTCAGACGCCGGTTCTCTAAATTTTCTCAATAGTGTTCCTCGAAATAAATGTCTTCTTCCCTCCAGGGATTCCCATTTGCGTTCCCGAAGCATCTCCGAAACACGTGTTGTTCGAACCTACCGGCAACAAATCTAGTAGCCAGCGTCTGAGAGGTTTCCATGTCTTCCTTCAATCCGATCTGATACAGGTCCCAAACACTCAAACAGTGCTCAAAAATAGGTCGCACCACCATCCTACATGGGATCCCCTTTGCAGATGAACCACACATTCCTAAAATTCTCCTACTAAACCGAAATCTACCATGCGCCTCCCTTACCAAAGTCCTCACACCCTCGTTACCCCTCATATCACTTCGCTACGTCACGCCCAGACATTCAAACGACATGACTGTGTCAAGCAGGACGCCACTAATGCTGTATCCGAGCGTTACGGCTTTGTTTTCCCTACTCGTCCGCACTACGGTTCAAATGGCTCTGAGCACTATGGGACTTAACACCGGAGGTCATCAGTCCCCTAGAACTTAAAACTACTTAAACCTAACTAACCTAAGGACATCTCACACATCCATGCCCAAGGAGGGATTCGAACCTTCGAACCTGCGACCGTAGCAGTCGAGCGGTTCCGGACTGACGCACTACGACAGATGGAAGTTAAGGCAATGGCAAACACTCTTCCACGAACGCATTGACCGTCTCGTTCCACTGTGAGTTAAATGTATTAACAGCTATGGCGATTACTTTTAAGACAATAAACAGTTAAGTTCCTTTTGCCATCTGACTGGTCTTCATCTGACTGCACCTTGCACAAGACTGGAAATATAGCATAACACTTTCAGAAAAATATCATACACACAACCCTGAAGATATCAGGGACAGATAAGTCCGAAAACTGTGACAGAATCAGGTCAACAGGTCATATGCCAAATCTACTGACGAGAATAATATACATAAGAACAGAAAAAATATTTCAGGATCTCTTGACTGGTAATCAGTTGAGCTTTAGCGGAAGTAAATGCCTCAGGCAGTTCCGACGTTGCGATTGATAAAGCAAGCAAGACTTTAGAAAAATTAAGACGCTTTTATAGGATTAGTGGACCTAGAAAACGCGTCAGTCAACACAAAAAAATCATCATCCTCTATAAATAACACACAGTAAACATAAACACCCCAATAACAGAACATAGTGGAATATGTAAATTACAATGTAATAACAGCCCTGCATTTTACCAACGCGCGACAGGGAGAACTTTCCACGTACGATAAGAAAGAACATACTGCTGCTTTTAGACTAAACAACTTTGACCAGGCAACAATAGCCAACAACATGTACCTTAACACACATAGACTAAGAGACATCCACAACATCCTAACTGTGCTCCACACAGTAAACCATAGTGAAAACTCAATCTCCTAGAAGATTCAGAAATAATATTACACAAAGTAAAATCTTCTGAAAACATGTCAAACGAACAAAAAGAGTTTAGCAGCCACAGTTTTTTCAGAAGTTTTAAAAGTTCATTTCTTTCCTAAAGAAACAAACACTTAATAGTGCAATCATTTGATAACATAATCCATATTTGGCACATACTCAAATATCTGTTTTGTAAACGGTATCCTGTATAACTAATAATATAATGGCTTGTGTTTCCTCCGAACTAATAACACCTGTGTGTTTGTAGCAATGCAGCATCTTTAGATTTGAAATTATTTGACTTGTTTTGACTTGTGTTTACAAAATATACTGTAGAATTAAAAGTGTATATATGTGCATATACATATTTACTGACAGTATGCTTCAAAAGCGATGTATACACCACTGGAAACAGTAAGTAATTTTTCTATTTGTATTAGTTTTGTAAACCTATATTCACAATGTGCCTGTTTTATAATATACCATTGTAATCTAAACAGGACCAGAGTTAACCTAAATCGAGAAAAATAATCGATGTAGATTATTAAAGTAGCTCAGGGCTCGAAATACATCGTGCATTGGAATAAAATTGCGGTTGTGACTGTAGGCGGTTGTTTTTAATTATTTTACAAAAGTAATACAGTCACGGAAGAAACACTGACAGAAAAGCATAAAATTAAGTAATATAAAGTAGTGCAACATATTCGGAATTCTGATGAAAATAAGCGTAAGCTATAGGGAAATGCCGGTAATGTGCAGATATACAAAAACCAAGATGGAAAGTTAAGAAAGTGAGACCAAGAACGAAATGCTGCGATTCAAAAGGGTCTAAGACGAGGATGTTGTCTTTTGTCGCTATTGTTTATTTTTCACATCGAAGAAGCAATGACGGCCGGCCGGAGTGGCCGAGCGGTTCTAGGCGCTATAGTGTGGAACTGCGCGACCGCTACGGTCGCAGGTTCGAATCCTGCCTCGGGCATGGATGTGTGTGATGTCGTTAGGTTAGTTAGGTTTAAGTAGTTCTAAGTTCTAGGGGACTGATTACCTCAGAAGTTAAGTCCGATAGCGCTCGGAGGCATTTGAACCATTTTTGAAGCAATGATGGAAATAAAAGAAAGATGACAAAGTGAAAACATTGTGTCCACTTGGCCGCAGGCATATGTTCTTGGTTTCACGATGTCAGGGGCACCGTATCACACGACGACTAGCCCGCGAAATCACGCGGTCCTAATCACAGAGAAAATGTCTATCTCTATTTGGAACAGCGCAGCAAGCAAAACCCCCGCAATTTGCTGACTCTGCGGGATTTAATGATTGAGTGATTTCTGCTGGACGTGGCATACCTGAAGAAGATGGGGAATCTCTTTTCTCGCCGAATTCAAGCCATTATGGTGACCAGAGGAGGTGTTACATTGTATCAGCTCGACGTCTCCTACGGATGACCACAGTTTTTTGTACTGTGTAGTTATTACCCCTGATTCGGATATTGCAGGCCTTAGGTGTTTGTGCTGGTGTGCAACATGACTTCCAGTTAGGTTCTTATCAGCATAAACGCTCGAGATTTGAAATAATATATGTCGCTTGTTGATTTTTCCTCAAGCGTTATTTCTAACGACGTGCTGACAAGTATTACAGTGACTGGCATCTTCGATGCATGTTACATGTAGAAACATCCTAAAGACACCATGTTCCGTCGCACGAGTGTTAGATTGTCGAGAGATGAAGCCATGTTTATTACTTTTCAGTGGACGATATCATATCTGATTCTCCTTCTGTCACCTCTATGACAGCGAAGTGTTTAATCTTTCCTCCCACTGGAGAACACTAATTATGCGCGTATTAATTACTCATAATTTATTTACTCTCCCTGTCGTTTGAAAATACAGCAGTACGTTACAAGATAATTACAAAACTGAAGATGTGAATCACTGTAGTTGAACTGCGCTTTTCTTAATCACCAGCATGCAATAGGTCTGATCATATCCTACGTCTTTTTCTGCCTTGTACTGATTTTTAAACCTACACACGCTTATTACACCAGACATCCTCGATACGTCATCTGTCAGAATCGTTGTCAAGTCTGTTACATGGAAATGAGTGCGACGTAGGGAATTTAATTACGTCCTCTGTCATGTTAACCGCAACTCGCATTTGTAATAGAACATTATCGCACGAGGCGACCGGCATAGTCCTCAATTGTGGACCTGTGGGGACGCGGGATCAATGGGGCATTACTCTTTTTATGCAAATAAACCGGTCACTTGGTCTACGTCCCCTTACGTTAACAAAATACGCTATTTATGATCAGATGTCAACAAACTGCTCACTTACGCATTTAGTTTTGTTTACCTAAGTGTTACTCATTGGCAAAATGCTTTGAGCCTAACCTCTATAATTATTTTTCTATATTTTATGACCAAAGTTAATTTTACATACCATACACTATTATCCAAAATGGTAGCCTCCAGTCATCCACTTGTGCAGTACATTCCTGTTCATCCCCCATCACCAACACATTTTGCAGTATCAACATCGTGAGACACATCTAGCATTCGTGCACTGTGCGTCGGTGTATCAACTGCAGCAGCACGTCATATATGTAATTTCGTTTTCCAGATTGCTGCAGAGTATTGTACTCAATGGCATTTTCTGCAAACGATTTTTGGGCAGTTTATTACAATTTTTTCGATTTTCTCCAAGTATTCTGCAAACTTCTGCTTTCGAAGAAGACACACATAAATTCGAGTCTGTAAATCTTTAACAACTACCGTCACAAATGATGCCTTGCAAGCATTCCGACGTAAGATACTATTTACAGTTTTGGGGCATTTTGTTTCTATTTTACAGATTTTCCTCCAATTTTCAAGAATGCACATATAAATATGAAATTTCAAGTTTTAAACAGTTAGCACAGTATAATATTTTAACAAATACTGCGATATCTCACGTTAAGCAATTAGCACAGTGCGATATTTTAACAAGTATCCCCCGTCGGAGGTTCCAGTCCTCCGTCGGGCATGGGCGTGTGTGTTGTTCTTACAAGGGAACCTCCCCATCGCACCCCCCTCAGATTTAGTTATAAGTTGGCACAGTGGATAGGCCTTGGAAAAACTGAACACACATCAATTGCGAAAACAGGAAGAAGTTGTGTGGAACTGTGAAAAAATAAGCAAAATATACAAACTGAGTAGTTCAACGGAAGATAGGCAACATTAAGGACGATGAGAACGCAGGAGTGCCGTGGTCTCGTGGTAACGTGAGCAGCTGCGGAACGAAAGGTCCTTGGTTCAAATCATCCATCGAGTGAAAAGTTTAATTTGTTATTTTCAGTTTATGTGACACTCTTACGTTTTCATCACTTTTTTGGGAGTGATTATCACATCCACAAGAAAACCTAAATCGGGCAAGGTAGAAGAATCTTTTTACCCATTCGCCAAGTGTACAAGTTAGGTGGGTCGACAACATATTCCTGTCATGTGACGCACATGCCGTCACCAGTGTCGTATAGAATATATCAGATGTGTTTTCCTGTGGAGGAATCGGTTCACCTATGACCTTGCGATCAAATGTTTTCTGTTCCCATTGGAGAGGCACGTCCTTTCGTCTACTAATCGCACGGTTTTGCGATGCGGTCGCAAAACACAGACACTAAACTTATTACAGTGAACAGAGATGTCAGTGAACGAACGGACAGATAATAACTATACAAAAATAAAGAAAGTAAAATTTTCAGTCGAGGGAAGTCTTGAACCAAGGACCTCTCGTTCTGCAGCTGCTCACGCTACCACGGGACCATGGCGCTCCTAAGCTCATGTTGTCCATTATGATGCTTATGTGGCCCATGGACTACTCAGTTTGTATATTTTGCTTATTTTTTCACAGTTCCACACAACTTCTTCCTGTTTTCTCAATTGATCTGTGTTCAGTTTACCAAGGCCTATCCACTGTGCCAACTTATAACTAAATCTGAGGGGGGGGTGCGATGGGGAGGTTCCCTTGTTATCGTAAGATACTTGAAGTAAAGCCTAGGGACCCATGACGTCAGCAGTTTGGTCCCGTAGAAACTTTCCACAAATTTCCAAAATAGCAAGTATAACGATATCCTACCTTACGCAATTAGCACACTGCAATATTTTAACTACAAAGATATCTCACATTTAACCATTAGCACAGTGCAATAAATACACCTTCTCTACACACCATGTCCACATTCGACTGTAAGGGAACTGTGAAGTTAAAAAAAAAAAAAATTGTTACTGAGGTGTTTGATACTATAAGATTCTAGTAAGTAACGGAGGGAATGTTTCCGCTCTTCATTTTAAAAGAAGCAAAAAATGAGGGACGACCTCTACAACTGTCCAGATCACATCCTATTGGGTAACTATATCTGCGAGGTTCCACATCTACCACACAGCACACTCCCTACAGTCCGAGACAACCACCGCCGCTGCCATTACATGCATCCATTCCTCCATTCTGTTTCTTCGCGTCTAAGGAGGTTGTAAGCGCCTTGGAGATGATATTAATAGCAAGGCGGGGTGGCGAATGGCCTCCACCGAACAGAAACGCATTCGCGAACAAGAGGTGATGGCGGTGGCCGTACAGAGACAGAGGGGTTACTGTATGAACTGCCAATACTTCCACTGGAGACGCACCGCCTGCCACAGGGACCAGTGCTCTTGAAACGAACGCCATCACTCAGAGAGAATGCTTAACAAATCTTACTCGAGTATTTGCTCCTATTTTAGCGAGATGCTATCTGATCAAAAGTGTTTAGATATCTATTAGCGGTCATTAATGTGGGATCTGTCTACACATCAAATCACACGCCGAGTTTAAAAGTAAAGTTGTGATTGACAAATCTGAGATGTGTGCACAGTATCAGCGATGCATTGTTGTTCGTTTTGAAGTACTCTAGCATAATACATCCTCCAGGATTCCAGTCATGACTGAACAGTAGTATTCCGACACTGCTTAACATGTATCGTCTTCTAAATAACGTTTATACACAGTCATTGCCCTGACGTGTTTTTTCCTCAGCTAAACCTATACAGCAGCCATTTTTACTCGCTAGGAGAATATACACATCACCCTGGTTCCCAGAACTCCTGAAAACAGACGTTGACTGGGGATATTTTATCACGGACACAATCCCTTTGCCTGTTCACAGATGTCTATAAACCCGCCCAAAGAAGTTAATTTGTCATTCTTCTCTGCTAGTGTTATTTGCTTGAATTGTTTTATAGTATTCAGAGAATGCAGCGTCCTTTAGGCACCCTATACGAGACCCGTAGACGGGACCCCAAAGGTAATGTGCTTGCACAAGAGCACCCTGCCGCCCTCGGCGAGCCATATACACACATTACAAAAACTTCTGCATCACCTCGGTTCTGAGAGTTCCAGAACTTGTACGGAAAATTGGAATAGGGATCAACATAAACATCATTTCCGCCCATTTTATTGCTCATGAAAAAAACACAGTCCATGTTGTATCAACATAAAGCGAGACCTTCAGAGGTGGTGGTCCACATTGTCGTACCCAGAACCCGTACGGAAAATTGGAATAGGGATCAAAATAAACGTCATTTCCGACGCTTTTATTGCTCATGAAAAAAACACAGTGCATGTTGTACCAACATACAGCGAGACCTTCAGAGGTGGTGGTCCAGATGGCTGTACACACCGGCATCTCTAATACCCAGTAGCACTTCCTCTTGCATTGATGCATGCCTGTATTCGTCGTGGCATACTATCCACAAGTTCATCAGGCACCTTTGGTCCAGATTGTCCCACTCCTCAACAGTGATTTGGCGAAGATCCCTGAGATTGGTTGTTGGGCCACGTCGTCCATAAACAGCCTTTTTCAATCCATCGATAGGGTTCATGTCTGGAGAACATGCTGGCCACTCTAGTCGGGCGATGTCGTTATCCTGAGGGAAGTCACTCACAAGATGTGCATGATGGCGGAGCGAATTGTCATCTTTGAAGACAAATATCTCGCCAATACGCTGCCGATATGGTTGCACTATCGGTAGGAAGATGGCATTCACGTATCGTTTACCCGTTACGGCGCCTTCCAGCGGCGTACGTCGGCCCCACATAATGCCACCCCAAAGCATCAGGGAACCTTGCTGCACTCGCTGGACAGTGTGCCTAAGGCGTTCAGCCTGACCAGGCTGCCTCCAAACACGTTTCCGACGATTGTCTGGTTGAAGGAATATGCGACACTTATTGGTGAAGAGAACTTGATGCCAATCCTGAGCGGTCCATTCGGAATGTTGTTGGGCCTGTCTACATGGTGTCGTGGTTGCAAAGATGGACCTGGCCATGGACGTCGGGAGTGAAGTTGCAGACAGTTGGAGTCGTAGCGCGATGTCCTATGGCTGCGTTGCTGTCAAGGTACCTGTGAGCCATAATCCGTAGGTAGCGGTCATCCACTGCAATAGTAGCGCTTGGGCCTCTCAGTATATCCATGTCCGAATAACGTCAGTTTCATTCACTCCGACACGCCTGGACACTTCCCTTGCTGAGAGTCCTTCCTGGCACAAAGTAACAATGCGAACCGTCTAGGCATGGTTGAACAACAGTCAATACGGGCCGTGTACCTCCTTCCTGGTGCAATGGCTGGAACTTATTGGCTGTCGTACTCCGTCTAACTGACGCTGCTCATGCATGGCGATGGGCGACGTGGAAACAGAAATGTTCTTCTCTGTCGATTAAGTCCAAACAAGCAATGGATGTGGATCACTTATGACCGATATCGTAGCACTCTCTGCTAGGCCGTGCTAATACTGCCCACTAATGTCCGGCCGAGGCTGGCAGGATGGGCGCTTATATTCACTTCGGCCAGGTGTCACTCTTATCGTGGCGCGCTCCTGATCAGTGCACCATAGGCCGACGTCGTTTCACTGCCTTCTCTGCTCCTGCGTTCTTGTTCTTCGTTCCGGCGCTTATGGTTACACCAGAACATTAACTCCACCCCTTGCCATCCCAAGCATTTCGGAATGGATACAGATCTGCCTTCAAGCGTGATCGCACCCTGCACGGCGCTCGAGCAGGCAAGATGTGTCCCTGCATGCAAGCCTAACTTACACGTATGTAGATCTCTCAGGAGTAATACACTTTAGTCCACCCCCGGTAGCTGAGTGGTCAGCGTGACAGACTGTCAATCCTAAGGGCCTGAGTTCGATTCCCGGCTGGGTCGGAGATTTTCTCCGCTCAGGGACTGGGTGTTGTGTTGCCCTAATCATCATCATTTCATCCCCATCGACGCGCAGGTCGCCGAAGTGGCGTTAACTCAAAAGACCTGCACCAGGCGAACGGTCTACCCGACGGGAGGCCCTAGCCACACGACATTTCATTTCAGTAACGCGCTCGCATCCTGACATGGTACCTGAATAGTGACAAAACGTAATTTTGTCGCAAACTTTGACTGTGAAAAACCATTGATCAGTAACTATTTAGGGACTGCAACTACCACCAAGGTCACAGTTCTCCGACAGAGACGCTTGCTGGGCTTTTCTTCGCTGATTAAGCTTATCTTTTATTACCCTCAAGAGTCGGAAAAAAGTTATTACGCTCCAAAAGCCGAACTTGTGCTACTACCATCCAATCCTGTGCCATTCACGAATAGCTTATGGAAAGAAGTCTGTTAGAAAACCTTGATATTAGCTCTAATTTCTAATTGCAGTCACTTCGCTAGACATGTGTGGCGAAGGGTTCACCTCACTACCACTTTTCTAGAGTACTGCTGCATGGTACCGTTTTCCGCCATATTCCTGCCATTAATAAAGCATCCATTAAAACTACAGTCTTCGATATACAGCATTTCCATATCCGACACCGATCTTCCAGATTAAGAAATGAAGTTCGTTTATGGTCTCCGGAAATTCTGTCCCACTGTAGCTGTTACGTTACAGTCTAGCAAATGCGCAACAGTGTATTCATCTATCGTTATTTTTTTTCTGTCGTGCTAAATTCCTCCCACATTTTCAAAATTGGTAGGCTTCATTGTGATTGCTACGTCAGATATTGTTTTGTCAGTGACGAGAATATAGCGGAATAGTTCTCCAGAGCAATGGCCAATGAAACCTTGCTGAAGCATCTTGAACTATAGTGTGCGTAGTATAGTATCTCCATGACATCAGATTTCCACTCCGGCGTAGACACAGTGTGAATTCGTCCCCTTTAGATGCATGATAGTACGCTGTGTGAGCCAAAGTATGGATACGCCTTTTGATCAAAAACATTTAGACATCTGCGTATATATGGCTTACAGGAGCTTAAACAGCATGTACTTGTGGTGTAGGGGTACACACTCCGCTGCTCGCCTGCGTCGCTCACACTTCACCAGCCGAAATGTCCGGACGCGGATGGGAGGCAAAGCCAAGGGCAAGTCAAAGTCCCATTCAAGCAGGGCTGGGCTCCAGTTCCCGGTCGGCAGAATCCACCGCCTCCTGCGCAAGGGAAACTACGCCGAGCGCGTCGGCGCCGGGGCGCCCGTCTACCTCGCCGCCGTCGTGGAGTACCTCGCGGCTGAGGTGCTCGAGCTGGCCGGAAACGCGGCCCGCGACAACAAGAAGACGCGCATCATCCCGCGCCACCTGCAGCTCGCCATCCGCAACGACGAGGAGCTCAACAAGCTCCTGTCAGGCGTCACCATCGCACAGTGTGGTGTCCTGCCCAACATCCAGGCCGGGCCGCTGCCAGAGAGGACCGAGAAGGAGAGTCCTAAACGGCGGCCGCCTCTCTCGCTCGAGGCCCGCTCAGCGCTGCGTGCTCCCTGCACGCAGACGCACCCCGTCATCAAGACAATCGGCCCTTTTCAGGGCTACCACATTATTAAAAACAAAACAAATAGCCGTCACTGTAGCACAGCGTGTTTGGTCAGTCAGCTGCCCTCTGTAATAATAATAATAAAAAAAGTGAATGTATCAACAATGAACTTGAACGTGTGTCACGGGACATGCCTCTAAAAAGAGAGAGAGATCGCTAACGCACATCTGTGCGGTGGCGCTCGACTCGGTAAAAAATTTAAAAAAAGGAAAAAACGGGGGTAGCGTCTTTGATTAGTAATCAAAAGATCGTCGATCCCGAGATCGAATCCTACCACCGCTTAGATTTTGAATAAAAATCCTCAACAGTGGCGGCTGAAGACTTCCGGCATAAGAAATCACCCCTCACTTAGCCAACGGACATGTCAAAGAGGGCGGCCGAGCGGACAGAGGTCCAGCACTCTCTATTGTCCTTGGGGTGGGAAACTGCCCGTAAAGGCGGAAAATGGTTCAAATGGCTCTGAGCACTATGGGACTTAACTTCTGAGGTCATCAGTCATCTAGAACTTAGAACTACTTAAACCTAACTAACCTAAGGACATCACACACATCCATGCCGGAGGCAGGATTCGAAGCTGCGACCGTAGCGGTTTCGCGGTTCCAGACTGAAGCGCCTAGAACCGCTCCGCCACACCGGCCGGCGAAGGCAATGGAAACCACTGCATTAAAGACATATACAGTTTATCGACGTAACATGTGTCATGCAACTGAAAAATTGTCATGATGATCTCTCCACTGGCAAAAGATTCCGGACTAGTCCCCCATTGGGATCTCCGGGAGGGGACTGCCAAGGAGGAGGTGACCATAAGAAGAACATTCAATAACGAAAGGTTGACGTTCTACTATTCGGGTCGTGTAATGTCAGAAGTTTGAATGTAGCAGGGAAGTTAAGCCTCAATCTACATAAATGAAATGGAAAGAAGACAAGGATTTCTGGTCAGACGAGTATAGAGTAAAGAATAGAATTAGCTATCAATATGAAGATAGGGCAGAGAGTGAGTTACTGTGAACAGTTCAGTGATAGGGTTGTTCTCATCAGAATCGACAGCAAACAAATACCGACATGGAACGAGTAATTCAGTATGGAGAGGTAGACGAAAATATGATAATCATGGACGCGGTTGTAGGGGAACCAATAGACGAAAGGGTTACGGAAGAATATGGGCTTGGCGGTAGGAATGAGACTGGAGAAAGACTAATTGAGTTCTGCTGTAAATTTCAGCTAGTGAAATCGAATACTCTATCCAAGAACAACATGAGGGGGAGGTATAAAGGCCAACAGATACTGAAAGATTTCAGTTAGATTACATCACGGTTAGGCAGAGACTCCGAAATCATATACTTGATTGTAAAGCGTACCCAGGATCAGATACAGGATCAAATCGTAATTTATGAGTCATGAAAAGTAGGCTGAAGTTTCAGTGATTAGGAAGAATCAGTGCACAAATAAGTGGGATATGGAAGTACTACGGAATAAGGAGACACGGTGAAGCTCTCTGACGCTACAGATATTGTGATAAGGGATAGCTCAGTTGGCAGTTCAGTTAAAGGCGGAATTGACATCTGTAATAAGGGAAATCACAGAAGTTGGAAAGAAAAAAACAGGCACAAAGAAGATAACTGCAAGAAACCGTGTGTACCAGAAGAAATACTTCAGTTGATCGATGAAAGAACGAACTACAAGAATGTTAAGGATTATTAAGAAATCCAGAAATACAAGTCACTCAGAAATCAAGTAAATGGGAAGTGCAGGTAAGGTAAGGTCAAATGTCTGCGTGAAAAATGTGAAGAAATCGAGAAAGAAATGACTGTCGGAAGGACTGACTCAGCAAATAGGAAAGTCAAAACAACCTCGGTGATAATAAAAGCAAGGGTAATAACATTAAGAGTGCAATGGGAATTTATCTCTTACATGCAGAAGAAGAGAACCGATAGATGGAAAGAGTACGATGAACGCCTCTTTGAGAGGGAAGATTTCCCTCTTGACATAATAGAAGAAGAAATAGCAGTCGATATACAAGAGACAGGGGATCCATTATTAGCATCAGAATTTAAAAGAAGTCTGAAAGACCTAAGACCGAATAAGACACAAGGGGTAGATAACATTCCATCGGAATTTCTAAAATCGTTGAGGTAAGTGGCAACAAAACGACTATTCACTTCGGTGTGTAGAATGTAACAGTCTGGTGACATACCATCTGACTTTCGGAAAAACATCATCCACACAATTTCGAAGATAGGAAGATCCTAGAAGTGCGAGAATTATCACACAATCAGCTTAACAGCTCATGCATCCAAGTTACTGACAATAATATACAGAAGAATGGAAAAGAAAACTGAGGATGTGTCAAATGACAATCAGTTTGTCATTAGGAAAGGTAAAGGCACCAGAGAGGTAGTTCTAACGTAGCAGTCGATAATGGAAGCAAAACTAAAGAAAAGACACATTCATAGGATTTGTCGACCTGTAACAAGCATTCAACAATGTAAAATGATGCAAGATATTCGAAATTCTGAGAAAAATTGGAGCAAGCTATAGGGAAAGACGGATAACATACAATATGTAAAAGAGAGAAGAAGGAACAAGAGCAAAGGCTCAGATTAAAAAGGGTGTAAGACAAGGACGTAGTCTTTCGTCCCTACTGTTCAATCTGTACATCGAAGAAGCAATGACGGAAATTAAAGAAAGGTTCAAGAGTGGCATTAAAATTTGAGGTGAAAGCATTTAGATGATAAGACTGGCTGGCGACATTGCTATCCTCAGTGAAAGAGTGAAGGTGAAGGAGAATTACCGGACCCGCTGAATGTTCAAGTTCCTAAGGGACCAAACTGCTGAGGCCATCGGTCCCTAGACTTACACACTACTTAAACTAACTTATGCTAAGAACAACACACACACCCATGCACGAGGGAGGACTCGAACCTCCGGCGGGAGGGGCACCCGCTGAATGGAATGAACAGTCTAATGAGTACAGATTGAGATTAAATCGAAGAAAGACGAAACTAATGAGAAGTAGCAGAAATGAGAACAGCGATAAACTTAACATCAGGACTGATCACGAAGTAGATGAAGTTAAGGAATCGTGCTATCTACTGTAGGCAGCAAAATATCCCATGACGGATGGAGCAAGGATGACATACAAAGTGGGCTAGCACTGGTGAAAAGGGCTAAGTATCGAACATAGGTATTCACGTGAGGAAGAAATTTCTGAAAACCTACGTTTGGCGAACAGAATTGTATGGTAGTGAAACGTAGACTGTGGGGAAACCGGAAAAGAAGAGAATCTAAGCATTTGAGATGTAGTGCTACAAACGAATGTTGAAAATTAGGTGGACTGATAAGGTAAGGAATCAGGAGATTCTCCAGAGAATCGGCGAGGAAAGGAATATATGAAAAACACTGATAAGAAGAAAGAACAAGACGCTACGACATCTCTTAAGATATCACGGAATAATGCCCATGCTACTAGAGAGCGACAGAGACTGGAACACATCCAGCAAATAACTCCGAGTTTGCAAGTGCTACTCTGAGATGAAGAGGTTGGCACGGGAAAGGAATTGGCCGGCCGCAGCGGCCGAGCGGTTCTAGGCGCTTCGTTCTGTAACCGCACGACCGCTACGGTCGCAGGTTCGAATCCTACCTCGGGCATGGATGTGTGTGATGTCCTTAGGTTAGTTAGGTTTAAGTAGTCCTAAGTTCTAGGGGACTGATGACCTGAGATGTTAAGTCCCATAGTACTCAAAGCCATTTGAACCATTTAAGGAAAGGAATTCGTGGCGGGCCGCGTCAAACAAGTCAGAAAACTGATGACTCAAAAAGAAAACTAAAAACAGCATTCCAAGGAAGAAATGCAACAGCTCTCATAGGATCCCAGTGTCTACATGGATGCTGTACGATGTAATCATATTCATCTGCATGCCACCTTCTACTGTGTAACAGAGAATTCATAAACTGCCATCCTGTTCCACTTGCATGGAATGAATGGCTGTCTGTAAACATCCGTAATTATTTTCTGTAGTCTTTTTCACGAGGAAGTAATATATCACCCGCAACATAGTCTCCTGCATTTTTTCCCAACAGTAACAACTTCTCGATGATGCGCAAAGCTTCTACCACAGAAGTTCGGACCGAGCGAGGTGGCGCAGTGGTTAGACACTGGACTCGCATTCGGGAGGACGATGGTTCAATCCCGCGTCCGGCCATCCTGATTTAGGTTTTCCGTGATTTCCCTAAATCGCTCCAGGCAAATGCCGGGATGGTTCCTTTCAAAGGGCACGGCCGACTTCCTTCCCCGTCCTTCCCTAATCCGATGAGACCGATGACCTCGCTGTCTGGTCTCCTTCCCCGAAAAAACCAACCAACCAACAGAAGTTCGTTGTTGACAGTCCGCATTATATTCTCGCGTCGACTAAACGCCTAGTCTTTTATTAGTCAAACTTGGTAAGGATCTCAGGTCGACGAGCAGCTACTCGTAGGAAATATCGGCCAAACAGTTGGTTTGTGACCAACTTCTCTCGTGGATGATAAAACATATACCTTTAAAATTCTAGCTCAAATGGCTCTGAGTACTATGGGACTCAACTGCTGAGGTCATTAGTCCCCTAGAACTTAGAACTAGTTAAACCTAACTAACCTAAGGACATCTCAAACATCCATGCCCGAGGTAGGATTCGAACCTGCGACCGTAGCGGTCTTGCGGTTTCAGACTGCAGTGCCTTTAACCGCACGGCCACTTCGGCCGGCTAAAATTCTAGCACTCACATTATAATTTATGTAGCATTCCACTATCTCCCTTGCTTATGAACAGCAATTCACGAGCTACTTTCAGTTCTACTTTTACCTTATGATCCGCCTTTTTATATGACAGGACTTACAACTAGGAAAATCAAAAAAATACCCTTACTAACCACTTCATCCAATGTGCCCATCCTCGACCGACAGGTAGACAGATGTGGACTATCATGATTGGTAGACAGCATCTGGTGTGGGTACATAAACAGTTAGCCGTCGAAGTGATTTTACTGTTCGCCATTACGTATCATTTGACCACCAATGGGTCTAAGTGTATTAATGTCGGGATTGCATTCGGCACTGAGTTCGAAGTTATCGTTGGAGTAGGCAGCGCACAGCGAGGTACAACAGTGACACTCATTCAAATAGTCTGGGAGCAACTGTGGACCAATCTGAAGTACATCGAGGGTGAGTTGATAACCAGGTACAGCCCGTTCCATCTCAACATACACATCTTCAACAGCATCAGCAGTGTTTGTGCATCGATAGTCGATGTATCTGATGATACTACTTTAAAACTCAGAGTACAAGAGTCATCGTAGAGTGTATTTCTAAAGCTTCCAATTGTGCAGACATACGTAGTTTCGAGTCTGCAATATGTACTGCAATGGACAGACTAAATAAAAGGCGTGTTTATGTTAAAACACTTGTTCACGATATTATATAATACGTATTGGAACGTAGGGTTCATGATAATGATGACGAGTAAGGTAATTGTATAAGTACATCAATCACAACTTCGATACTAGATAATATACCAACTCCAGTAGGTTTGAATACAATACATGGGGAATTCAAACCCAAAAATATTTATTTGCGAAATATTGCAGCACACCGAAGGGGTTGATGTGGAATGAAAAAAGAATGACTAGTTTCAAAGTTGCAGTATGTGGGCAGCGTTGTCAGACGAAGCTAAAAATCTGTAATATGGGCTACATTGAAATATGCTTTTTATTCCAACATGCGTATTATTATATCTCGCTAGGAAGGGATGTGACTTAACACAGCTTAATATCATACCTCGCCAAAATTCGAGAAGCGATTCTTCTTGGTGTTGTAGCTGTCTAGCCTGCCCTGGAACAGTCACAGCGCATCTCTGGGTGACTCAGCAGTCACCCAGAAGTATGTGTAGAACGCGAGATGTTTACAAATCATGTGCAAGACGTAATATCGTATCTAACAACAAGGCTGTATTAAACGGCGAAAGCTGTAGTAAATGGCAGAAACTGTTTGTGCTGGTCTCTATTAGGCATTTCTTCATATTATTCTAAAATTAGTCTCTATATTGAAATACCGACCAAAAAACATCGTGTACACTATCCTATAGGTACAACGCTCTCCACTGCTCATTTATATTGTTTGCAAGTCGTCTATTTAAAGCTGGAAGAGCTCTTTTCCTCTACTATTATTGTGTTTTATGCCCAAAGGCTGCTTTCCACGTCCTTCTGTTTTCTGCTACTCTCTTCATTTCGATGTAGCTGCCACCTCCTTTAACCCAAGTGCACCCACAACTCTCTTGTGGGTATGTGTGTGGTGCTCACAGGGCCCCAACGTATTGCAGCCTCTCTTCTCACCCACACTGCTTCCCCTTCCCCTTATCCCCTCCTTCCCATCCTAGCACCTCCTTCTCCTGCACCCTGCCACCTGATTAGTCCTCAGTGTTTCCCTTTTCCCTTTACGATGACCTGGCTACTCCGTCGGTTTCGCTATTCCATTTAGGTCTTGCCTTGCATTTCCACTCTTTCTATCTTTCCAGCTTTTTCTGAGATCCCTTGGGGCTTGACCTCCTTTTCTAAATTGTGTCCATGGTGTGAGCCATTTAGGGAAGAACGCCCTCCCTACCATCTCCAGTGCGGATTTCTCTCCACCCACTCCTTCCCCCTTCCTTTCCCACCATCGCCTGGCCTCTGCCCCTCATAGTAAGTTTGACTCTTTAGTTGGTGAAGTTATTAGTGTCGTAAATAATTTTTTTTTTTATTTGTCGTCAAAGTAAACCAGTTATTCAGATATTGTCGTCAGATATTTTCGCCTCCGTTTGAAACACACACACCTCATCTCTCTTCCAGTCCAGAGACTCTCAGTTTATTGTCCATTATTGTTCCGTAGTAACCACAAGCGCCGGCACGAAGATGCAGAATGCAACAGCAGAGAAGGCAGCGAGACGACGTCAGCCAATAGCATACTGACCAGGACGTCTCCACGGCAGGAGTGGCCTCTACCCGAAGAGAATATAAGCGCCACCCCTGACAGCCTCGGTCACCCTCCCCCTCCCCCTCCCTCTCTTGTGCTCCCGTTCAGTGTCTCCGCACTCCCTCCCGCCCCACGTGTCTCCTGCCTCTTAGTGTACCCACTGACGCCCCTACTCTCTTCATCCCGCCGACTCCCCTGCTGCCCCTTGCTCTCCCCTCCTTTTCCCTCCTCACCGACCTCTCCCTCGACAGGTCCCACCTGGCAGTTTTGTTCATCGTGTGTGCTCCAAGTGGGTTTTAACTGTGTTGTTCTGGAGTGTTTTTAATACTGTGGCCGACTTTTAACCTGTGCATGTGCATTCAGTGTCTTCTTTGTGTTTTAAGGATCGCCAATGTGTTTTTTAACTATCTGGTGACTTTTTTAATTGTACCCCATGAACGTCTCCATGTCAGTGAATTTTTACCTCCATTATCTCCCCTTACTCTGTTTTATATTCCCCTTTTTTATCGCCTTATACAGGGTGAGTCACCTAACATTACCGCTGGATATATTTCGTAAACCACATCAAATACTGACGAACCGATTCCACAGACCGAACGTGAAGAGAGGGGCTAGTGTAATTGGTTAATACAAACCATGCAAAAATGCACGGAAGTATGTTTTTTTAATACAAACCTACGTTTTTTCAAATGGAACCCCGTTAGTTTTGTTAGCACATCTGAACGTATAAACAAATACGTAATCAGTGCCGTTTGTTGCATTGTAAAATGTTAATTACATCCGGAGATATTGTAAACTAAAGTTGACACTTGAGTACCACTCCTCTGCTGTTTGATCGTGTGTATCGGAGAGCACCGAATTACGTAGGGATCCAAAGGGAACGGTGATGGACCTTAGGTACAGAAGAGACTGTAACAGCACATCACGTCCACATGGTAACACCTTTTTATTGGTCTTTTTCACTGACGCACATGTACATTACCATGAGGGGTGAGGTACACGTGCACTCGTGGTTTCCGTTTTCAATTACGGAGTGGAATAGAGTGTGTCCCGACATATCAGGCCAATAGATGTTCAATGTGGTGGCCATCATTTGCTGCACGCAATTGCAATCTCTGGGGTAATGAATGTCGTACACGCCGCAGTACATCTGGTGTAATGTCGCCGCAGGCTGCCACAATACGTTGTTTCATCTCCTCTGGGGTTGTAGGCACATCACGGTACACATTCTCCTTTAACGTACCCCACAGAAAGAAGTCCAGTGGTGTAAGATCAGGAGAACGGGCTGGCCAATTTATGCGTCCTCCACGTCCTATGAAACGCCCGTCGAACATCCTGTCAAGGGTCAGCCTAGTGTTAATTGCAGAATGTGCAGGTACACCATCATGCTGAAACCAAATACGTCGACGCGTTTACAGTGGGACATGTCCCTGCAGATGCTGCTCGCCGACCGTGGCCCGTGATTGTTACAACACGCAACCGAGCGTCGGAGGTTTCAAGCGTCAACTTTAGGTTAGAATATCTCCGGATGTAATTAACATTTTACAACGCAACAAATGGCACTGATTGCGTATTTGTTTATATGTTCAGATGTGCTAACAAAACTAACATGGTTCCATTTAAAAAAACGTAGGTTTGTGTTAAAAAACATACTTCTGTGCATTTTTTAATGGTTTGTATTAAACAATTACACTAGCCCCTCTCCTCACGTTCGGTCTGTGGAATCGGTTCGTCAGTATTTGATGTGGTTTACGACATATATCCAGCGGTAACATTAGGTGACTCACCCTGTGTATGTAACATTTTATTCTTGTCTTAGTTGTCACGTCACTCAGCTGAAGAGCGGCGGATTGTGCCGTTGACAGCTGTCCCCTGCCCATATGGGGCAGGGGAATGAAATCACAATAAAGAAAAAAAGAAAAAATCAGCCTCAGGTGGACAGTAGTTGACCGGCACTACCAGACTCCAACAGCAGAAGCGGAGCTGTTATTAGTGAATCATATCCATTACTTGCATGGACATTGTATATAGCGAATGACGCTGATTATTTGCATGTCACCCATCGCTTGCGACAACTCGTTGTAAACCAAAGTTACGAGTTGCCAGTCTACTTTATTGTAATAAAAACCATTAATGTGATTTGCTTGAACTGTTGTATAGCTATCCGAGAAAGCAGCAACCTTTAGGCACCCTATAAGAGACGAGTGGGCAGCATCCCACAATTATAATTTTACATTCCTTCATATAGGAGATAGACCACCATGCTGTCTGTCGTAGTGGACAGTAGATACGGCAGACGCCATCGGAGTGTTTTTCGTAGAGAGCCCTCTTATCCTGTGTTGCAGCAACCTGTGCCTCTCTCCACGATGTGCAGCTCACTGCAGCCGACGCTGCCGCTAATGGCCGTATCACTGACGCAGGCGATTATGTGTTTGCCGTCTCACGAGGATACGCAGCGAGATTACACACTCGACTTCGTACGTCTGTTATTGTCGCTTTGTAACATTCAGAGACTGATCTTCAGCATTTCCTGTTGTTATCGACGCTTGGAGAATAAGTGGTATCGAGCGCAGAAGCGGCTATTTAGCGTCATCGAGAGCTGCTTGTTAAAGGGCCTCAAGTGCAGTCAGCGCGGACCTTGCCGACGGCAGAAGATCTCGCAAGGTGTGCTCCGCTACCTGGCCCCGCTATTTCCCAACATTTGTCTGATTATTGCTGCTGAAGGTTCTTGGAAATGAATAAGAGAACAAGGAAGATTGTGTTTTAGCGTCATGTCGATGACGAAGTCATTAGAGACGGAGACTCGCCACTTTAAGCAGGTTGTAACCTCCTTCATAGAATAGATTCTAACCCCTTTGAACCACCAGCAAACGAAGATGGAAGTCCGGCGCATTGTGACAAAGTCGTCGGCCGATGTTATGGGGTGACCTCTGACAAGCGTTGTCGGTGCCGCTGTGACCGCAGCCTAATACTAGGAACGACACTAAAAGGGACGGTCGCGTAAAATCGGTATTAGGGAGGACTTAAGTTTGTTGGAAGGGTTCTGCAAAAGTGTGGTGCATATGGAAGGGAAATAGCTTACAAGACGCTAGTGCGACGAATTGCCGCGCGGGATTAGCCGAGCGGTCTGAGGCGCTGCAGTGATGGACTGTGCGGGTGGTCCCGGCGGAAGTTCGAGTCCTCCCTCGGGCATGGGTGTGTGTGTTTGTCCTTAGGATAATTTAGTTTAGTGTAAGCTTAGGGACTGATGACCTTAGCAGTTAAGTCCCTTAAGATTTCACACACATTTGAACATTGTTTGCGACGAATTCTATAGTACTGTCCCATAGTAGCTTACCGCATTCCTATTTCCTTATTCATGATTAAATCCACTCGTGAGTTTCTACTATTAGACTTGGTATTTATAGCACTGTATTCACCTGAACAGAAGACCTGTTCCTCCTGCCACCAAATTTCAACCCATCCATTTCCCTTTTTAAATTTTCTGACCTACGTGCCCGATTAAGAAATCTCACGCTTACCCGCATTCCTAATTTCTTATTCATAATTAAACCCACTGGCCCGTTACCCCTATTTGACTTGGTATTTACAAAGCTGTATTCACCTGACCAGCCGTTTCCAGTACCAGAACACCAAGGCCGTTTTGATTGATGTTACAAGGCGTGATCAGGCATTCAGGCTGTTGCCCCTGCAACTACTGAAAAGGCTGCCGCCCCTCTTCTGGAACCACACGTTTGTCTGACCTCCCAACAGAAACCCCCTACCGTTGTGGTTGCGCCTACGGCACCGCTATCTGTATCGCTGAGACACGAAAGCCACCCCACCGACTGCAAAGTCCATGGTTCAGACGGGGGGGGGGGGGGGGGGGAGGTCAAACATTAAGATCCCGTACAATGAATATTTTGTTTTAACATGCATGGAAGTCTTTTTTCAGTAGTGATAGCCTAACATGTGTAACAAGCAGACGTATCTTTCTAACAGTAGACTATTTGCTTCTTTCCCGGAATATTTCTCGCCAATAACTCTCAGTTTGTGAGTAATTACCAAACGTATCGCAATTGAAATGTCGTCTACTTGATTTTACTTTTGAAATTCATTTTGAGGTTTTCGAAGCAAGCCTACGCCATGCTTTGTCATATTCCAACAGGTAGTTAGTTTCATGTTCCATTTATCATTTGCGCGACAAATCGTGATGACGTGGAACGATTTATTTTATATCAACTTCATGCTGATCATTTATTGGTTCTTTTTCTTTTGTTTAATTAAAGACAGACACATGTCTGTCAGAAAATTCTTACTCATCACCATTTACACATTACAATAATAGACACTCATTCGTGGAATACAGGACTTGTCAAACAGAAACGTCTTCAGTTTTGTTTCAGATTTTACTTTACTCTCTATTGGGCATTTTATATGAATAAGTGATTAAAACTTTTGGGTGCAGCGCTGTGAACCCCTGTTTCTGGTGCAGACAACCTTAATGTGACGTAATGAATGTCATTTTTTTCTTCTGGTATTGTAATTATGTACATCACTGCTCCTGTTGAAGCGCACTGGATTATTTACAACTTTCGTGTGGGTATAACTATTCTGTGAATCGGATGGACTGCAACTCAAACGCCGAGCTGCAAGCAGGCACGACGGAAGTAGTGTTCACGTAAATTTTCAGCCAAAGCACTTTTCAGAAGGGAAGCAAAGCGCGCGCGCACACACGCACACACACACACACACACACACACACACACACACACACACACACATTCATACAATCATACACACAAAACTCACACGAATATGACAGCTACCTCCAGCTGTTCTAGCCAGAATCTTTTTTTAAAGAGGGTAGAAATGTGAGCAATGAGTAATTTATCGGCAGGAGGAATTTAGAGCACGAGATGCAGCATGAATAATCATACGGTTGCGTACCCGTGTGTTGTGCGGGAACGAGGCCGTTGACCGGAGCATTCGCGATTTGGAAGGCAATGAAAAACACACAGAAATGAAGAGAAAGAACGGACACTGAGTAAAGGAAATCTTAAGTCAAATGACACAAATAAAACCGCTACAATAAAAGTAAACACCTCGACCGTAATTCATCACACAAAACAACATATTAAACTTCCTGGCAAATTAAAAATGTGTGCCCGACCGAGACTCGAACTCGGGACCTTTGCCTTTCGCGTGCAAGTGCTCTACCATCTGAGCTACCGAAGCACGACTCACGGGCGGTCCTCACAGCTTTACTTCTGCCAGTATCATCTCGTCTCCTACCTTCGCAGGAGAGCTTCTGCCCGAGGCAGGATTCGAATCTGCGACCGTAGCGGTCGCGCGGTTCCAGACTGAAGCGCGTATAACCGCTAGGCCACCACGGCCGGCGGCGACGAACGAATGAGAAGTCTCTTCAGTATTTACAATTGCAATATAAGTGAAATTATACAGTTCCTAAGCCGCTGCTGCAGAACTCGTAGAACGGTTCGTCTTCAACTGGGTGGCGGCTAGGCTGCGCGGTGCTTACGTTCTCTTTGCCTAAAAGCCGCTGCTGTGTCAGTGTCGTCCTGGAGATAGGGTCGGTCAGGGTGCTACCGGCTGACGTCTTCTTCACAGCCCCCCTCTGCTTTAACGTTCCTGAACTCTCGTTCCGACGCCTGACCTTTACGCCGGAACAGCAAATGATACGCGTGCCAAATATAAATTGCTTCAGGCGTGACAGAGATTGGTCCTTACGGTCGTTTCCTTGCAGCCCTGAAACCTCTAATGTCGGTCGTTACCGAATGCCTTTATATATCACGGTTTCTCACGCCATTTGCATCCTAGTGGAAGTAGAGGTACGTTAACCCACCAACATCTTTATACAGTTAATTATACCAGTGTGACAAATAAAAAGACATATATATGGAATTGGTGCAGCCACTCCCAAGCTATGCTTGTTTGTCACCCCCCCCCCCTTTAATACCACCTCCACCACTATGGGAGACAGGTGCTTCTTACTCGAACAGTGCTTCTTTCCAGACGGTATGGGATGTGAGCCACAAGTTTGCTTGAAATCGATCGGGTGTGCTAGGAGGAGATGTGGACTATACATACGCACATAGTGTATCCGAAGACCCCCAAAAACATAAGCTTTTCATATTACGTACTTTGTGCTGACACCTACTTCACGTACTCGATATCAGCGACCTCAGCAGTCATTAGACATCGTGAGAGAGCAGAATGGGGCGCTACGCGAAACTCACGGACTTCGAACGTGGTCGGGTGATCGGGTGTCACTTGTGTCATACGTTGCACGCGAGATTTCCACACTCCTAAACACCCCTAGGACCACTGTTTCCGATGTGATAGTGAAGTGGAAACGTGAAGGGACACGTACAGCACAAAATCATACAGGCCGAACTCGTCTCTTAACTGACAGAGACCGCCGACAGTTGAAGAGGTTCATAATGGGTAATAGGAAGACGTCTATCCAGACCATCATACAGGAATTCCAAACTGCATCACTATCCACTGAAAGTACTAGGACAGCTAGGCGGGAGGTGAGAAAACTTGGATTTCATGGTCGAACTGCTGCTCATAAGCCACACAGCACGCCGGTAAATGCCAAACAACGCCTTGCTTGGTGTAAAGAGGGTAAACATTGGACGATTGAACAGTGGAAATGTAGTGCCAACAGTAAAATGCGGAGGTGGTGGTGTTATGGTGTGGTCGTGTTTTTCATGGAGGGGGCTTGCACCCCTCGCTGTTTTGCGTGGCAGTATCACAACACAGGCCTACATTGATGTTTGAAGCACCTTCTTGCTTCCCGCTGTTGAAGATCAATTCTGGGATGGCGATTGCATCTTTTAACACAATCGAGCACCTGTTCATAATGCACGTCCTGTGGCGGAGTGGTTACACGACAATAACATCCCTGTAATGGACTGGCCTGCACAGTGTTCTGACCTGAAGCCCATAGAACACCTTTGGGATTTTTGGAAAGCCGACTTCGTGCCAGATCTCACCGACCGACATCGATACCTCTCCTCACTGTGGCAAACCTTGAAGAATGGGCTGCCATTCCCCAAGAAATCTTCGAGCACATGATTGAACGTATGCATGCGAAAGTGGAAGCTGTCACCAAGGCTAAGGGTGGGCCAACAATATTTTGAATTCCGGCAACATTGATGGAGGCTGCCACAAACTTGTAGTCATTTTCAGCCAGGTGTCCGCATACTTTTGATCACATAGTGTACAATTATTCTTATAAATATGTAAAAAAAATACAGAAATATCTTAGTATAGCAATAGACTAAAGGCTCTTACATTAAGATCTATGTTAATTTATATAAAATATTTCTAAGCTGTCATTTCCGCCTAAAGAAGAGCTCATGCCTTGCAACATGTTGCGATGTTACAATATTTTAAGGGTGTTAACAAAAAATTGGACTCTGAAATAACCTGTTTAAAAATTGCAACGCACAGTCACAGTCAAATAACGTCCGATATGGCCTTATATTTACAATCACTTGCCCAGTTTGCATTTATGACAGTTTCTAATAAGTGTGTCTTAGAAATTATATGACGGAACATACATTAAAGGTTCTCTCCATGGCGTTAAAGTATCTGTGGCGTTTCAGAACGTAACTGTTCAAAAACTAGGAAACACATAGAAAATAGACACGTAGCAGTGAAGAGAGCATATCTCCAAGATTTTAACTCACATTATTGGTGGTCCAAAAGGACACTTTTGTGATGTGGGAAACATGAATATGTGCACGCATTTTACTGAAACCGCTGTCAGGAGTTAACAGTAAAGGGCCGACAGGGCCCCGGTTTGAAGGTCTGTTTACTGTGTTGCCTATCTGCAAGAGCAAACTAATTCGATCTGCCTCTACATCTACATACAGTGATCAGCCAGAATATTATGACCAGCGATCTTCCACGGCTGTAGGGCCATCCAGGCAATAAGAGCGTCACCTGGCGAGGAATGAGTGCCAGACAGGCATAACGGTGCAAAAGTGAGCTTGCTGTCCGTAAGTACAACGGTGAAGGCGAGCAGTCTATCCGGCGGCAGGGCGGATTGTGAGGGCCCAAAAGTTCGGCACGAGCTTTTAGGAAACTGCACGACTTGTCGAGTGTTCGAAGAGTGCTGTGGTGAGCGTCTTCAATACTTGGCGAAACCAGGGAGAAACCACGTCCAGACGTCGCGTGACTGGGGGGCCACACTTCATTACGGCTGTCGGACGTCGTTCGCTGGGTAGAGGGGTAAAACAGGACAGGTGGCGACGTATGGCAGAACTAACATCAGACTTTAGTGCTGGGCAGAGTACAAGTGTGTCTGAACACACAGTACACCGATGAAATAAATGTGTTGCGTTACTTATTGAACACCCCTCGTGTGTAATTTATACAGGGTGGCGCAGTTAAACATTTCATCGCAAATACCTCTGGTAAAATAATAGATACTGGAGAACTACACTCCTGGAAATGGGAAAAAGAACACATTGACACCGGTGTGTCAGACCCACCACACTTGCTCCGGACACTGCGAGAGGGCTGTACAAGCAATGATCACACGCACGGCACAGCGGACACACCAGGAACCGCGGTGTTGGCCGTCGAATGGCGCTAGCTGCGCAGCATTTGTGCACCGCCGCCGTCAGTGTCAGCCAGTTTGCTGTGGCATATGGAGCTCCATCGCAGTCTTTAACACTGGTAGCATGCCGCGACAGCGTGGACGTGAACCGTATGTGCAGTTGACGGACTTTGAGCGAGGGCGTATAGTGGGCATGCGGGAGGCCGGGTGGACGTACCGCCGAATTGCTCAACACGTGGGGCGTGAGGTCTCCACAGTACATCGATGTTGTCGCCAGTGGTCGGCAGAAGGTGCACGTGCCCGTCGACCTGGGACCGGACCGCAGCGACGCACGGATGCACGCCAAGACCGTAGGATCCTACGCAGTGCCGTAGGGGACCGCACCGCCACTTCCCAGCAAATTAGGGACACTGTTGCTCCTGGGGTATCGGCGGGGACCATTCGCAACCGTCTCCATGAAGCTGGGCTACGGTCCCGCACACCGTTAGGCCGTCTTCCGCTCACGCCCCAACAACATCGTGCAGCCCGCCTCCAGTGGTGTCGCGACAGGTGTGAATGGAGGGACGAATGGAGACGTGTCGTCTTCAGCGATGAGAGTCGCTTCTGCCTTGGTGCCAATGATGGTCGTATGCGTGTTTGGCGCCGTGCAGGTGAGCGCCACAATCAGGACTGCATACGACCGAGGCACACAGGGCCAACACCCGGCATCATGGTGTGGGGAGCGATCTCCTACACTGGCCGTACACCACTGGTGATCGTCGAGGGGACACTGAATAGTGCACGGTACATCCAAACCGCCGTCGAACCCATCGTTCTACCATTCCTAGACCGGCAAGGGAACTTGCTGTTCCAACAGGACAATGCACGTCCGCATGTATCCCGTGCCACCCAACGTGCTCTAGAAGGTGTAAGTCAACTACCCTGGCCAGCAAGATCTCCGGATCTGTCCCCCATTGAGCATGTTTGGGACTGGATGAAGCGTCGTCTCACGCGGTCTGCACGTCCAGCACGAACGCTGGTCCAACTGAGGCGCCAGGTGGAAATGGCATGGCAAGTCGTTCCACAGGACTACATCCAGCATCTCTACGATCGTCTCCATGGGAGAATAGCAGCCTGCATTGCTGCGAAAGGTGGATATACACTGTACTAGTGCCGACATTGTGCATGCTCTGTTGCCTGTGTCTATGTGCCTGTGGTTCTGTCAGTGTGATCATGTGATGTATCTGACCCCAGGAATGTGTCAATAAAGTTTCCCCTTCCTGGGACAATGAATTCACGGTGTTCTTATTTCAATTTCCAGGAGTGTATTTTCATGGATATGAATGGATGGCAAGGTGTCGAATGTAAATACTATGAGGCATTCTAAAATGTCAGCAAGTATTAGGTTCAAAACAATCTGACAGTTTCTTTTCTTTACTTTTTTGTTGTGATCCCTATATATCAACGTTCGTGATAGGAAATCCTATTACTACTTTCGGTCCTCGTGACAACAGTGAAAGTAAGATTACGTACGTCAGTCTCAACGTGATTATGAGCAACGTGTGGTTCACACTTGCGTCTCGATATGTGCAAAAGCGTTCCCGGAAAAAGGAACGTTCAAATCTTTTTGCATTCAATGTGAGCACCATGTATTAGACGACGAATATCAAAACAGTGGCTCATTTCCTGCCACACACGAAGCAGCTGGTCTCCTGTTAACGAATTCACAGCTTCAACAATGCGACGTCGCAGACGTCCAACAGTGTTAGGCAGAAGGGGGGATAAAAAAAATCGATCTTTTATGTAAAACAACAGATAAAACTCGCAAAGTGTGAGTTCTGGGGAGCTGGGGGCCACCGCTATGTAGCTCATCGTCTGCTCCTCCTCTTCGAATCCAGCGTTCTGGAATAGAGTAATTCACGTAACGTCGGACGTGTCTAAAGGAATGATACAGGGCACCATCTTGCATGAAGATAAAGTCATCTCAATCGTCTTCAGGTTGAAGAGATAACCACGAAGAAGAAAGCAACAGCACCAATGCAGCCGTGACTGGAACGTCTACCTGCACTGTTCAAAATTTAAACTGTTTCTGCCCAGGAACGTTTCAACTGTGTGGATACCTTTTGTAATTTGGAATATATAAATATTTGAAAGCTGTTGTTTCTTTTTGAATAGCCCTGTATTTTTGTTCCAGAGATATTTACTCTGAAACATTTAGGTGGGCCACTCTGTATATCACGGTGTGTGATGAAGAGTTCTTCAGTTCAAATAATTTACGGGTTTGTTGCCGGGTGACGTCGTCGACCACCGCCGATATTTCGGCAGGAGCTCACCCTGCCATTCTCAAGGCACAACTGCAAGGAGGAAGCAATGTGCAAGGAGAAACAAGGAAGATACCACACACACCCTCTGTTTTTTTATGAGAGACAAAGGCGGATTCCAAGCAGCATTTAGACGAAATCCACCATCTCTGTTTATAAGGTTGCTTGATAGTTTGATTTCAACAGCTTCCTTAATGACACTATCCCAATAGCTGGACGTGCAAGCCAGAATCTCTGTGTTGTTGTATTCCATAGGATGACCGGTGTCAAGGCAATGTTCTGCAATAGCGGATTTGCTCGGCTGTTGTAAGCGTGTGCGACGCTTACGTTTGGCAGCTGAGCTATCACATCTCGAAGTCACCTTTCGCCGGAATGGTTATAGTGAGAGGCAGATCAAACGTGCGTTGCGCCATCAGCCTTCTGTGCAACGGGTGAGTGACGATAGCAACGAAGTGGCACCTAAGTCTACGGACTTTTTGTGTTACGCACGAAACGTTTCTAAGAGGATTGGCCGTATTTTGCGGAAATTTGATGTGAAATGTGTTTTCCGACCACCTTCTAAGATTAAGGCCCTGTTGGCATCCGTAAAAGATGATCTTGGTTTGCGTAAGGCTGGTGTCTATCGTATTCCTTGCAGTTGTGGCATGTCATATATTGGTCAGACAGTCAGGACTGTGGAAGACCGTTGTACTGAATTTTGTCCAAATGCTGCTTGGAATCCGGCTCTGTCTCTCATCAAAAAACAGAGGGACAGAATCAGGGGTACCTCATCTGTTGATTAATAGTCACTATCGATATTTCTGATGTTGGTTATCTTTGATTGTGTGTTGACTTTGCGGTTACTCGTTCTGTGTGTGGTATCTTCCTTGTTTCTCCTCTGTGAACCGAGGTATTAAATTCCCTTCCACATTGCTTCCTTCTTGCAGTTGTGCATTGAGAATGGCAGGATGTCCTCCTGCCGAAATATCGGCGGTGGTCGACTACGTCACCCGGTAGCAAACACGTAAATTATTTGAACATTCAATTCGCCGTAAAAAGTTAAGGTCTTACAGTTCTTCAGTTTCTCACATCATTTCCCCGTTTGCCTCTTGCATTCGCTCGTGCAGCGCAAAAGGACCTCCATCGGTAAGCCTCTTTGCAAGAGATCGAATTTCTCTATTTTTTACTGTAGTGGTCATTTCACGTGCTTTATGCGGCAGGGTGGAAAACGTTGCTTGCCTTTCTTTGAAAATCCCACTCCCGATATTTCGCTGTGCGGCACAACGTCGCCCTCACTGGAGTTAGACGGGCCTCTCTGGTAAGTTCCAGGCCCTGCTGAGGGAACCCCTGACATAATGTGCAGTTCTTATTTGGATCCTCTCTGTCTCCTGCTACTAACGGCCCCATGTTTGGCTCATACTTATCTGAATAGAAAGGCCTGCATAACGGAGACTCAATCCTTAATTGGTCCTAGCATTTATTTTGCAGTCTCTTATTGCTTCTTCCGCCTCTAGCGGAGATTTGTATACGTTAAAAATACAAAGCTGCTGCTTGACTCGGAGTCCATGTTAAGTTGTAAGTCGCACTGTAACTGAAAGGTCTCCCATTGACGAAAAATTACTTCCTTCGACATAGATATACTTAGGATGCTGTTATGGATTTCAATCTGGAATCGGCCTCCCGACAATAATTTTTAAGTAGTCATTCCACTTTCAGTCGCTCCGGACCCATATTCCAGAATATTTTACTGCTGTGGCTCCTTCGTAATGTTGCAAATCCATATACATGTTGTCCCAGAGTAAATGATCAATATTCACGGATATGACAGGAACGATCATTCGAAGCAAAAAAGTTCAGTAAACCTGGGCAAGCTCTTTGATTTGAATATCTTGACAGGTGGTGATATCGACTATAACAAGAAAAAACTGTATAGCAAACGTCGATTCTAAAGTGCATAACTAAAGAGGTGTGAGCAATAGTTCATCTTCGCCTCTGTGAAACACTTGTCTTCTAATGAACAGGCATAATAGATATACAGGGTGGTCCATTGATAGTGACCGGGCCAAATGATGTGTTGGTAAATGTGCCAACACCCTGTAGATAGAGGCGGCCGAAATCTAACGCAGACGGGCGTGACTTCTGGAACAGGATAAGTAGTGAAAGCTAATAAGAAAAGTATGCAGCTCCTCGAATACTTAACTTTTATTTATCCTTGTTGTATACATCGTTCTTCTTGTTGAGACATTTCATACGATAACTTTCAAACTATGTAAGGCTAATGGCGCCTTGCTAGGTCGTAGCCATGGACTTAGCTGAAGGCTATTCTCTCTCTCGGCAAATGAGAGAAAGGCTTCGTCAGTGTAGTCGCTAGCAATGTCGTCGTACCACTGGGGCGAGTGCTATCCCGTATCTCGAGACCTGCCTTGGTGGTGGCGCTCGGTCTGCGATCACATAGTGGCGACACGCGGGTCCGACATGTACTAAATGGACCGCGGCCGATTTAAGCTACCACCTAGCAAGTGTGGTGTCTGGCGGTGACACCACACCAAATATCTCACGAAATAAGCGTCAAACGAAAAAACTATAAAGAACGAAGCTCGTATAGCTTGAAGGGGGAAACCAGATGGCGCTATGGTTGGCCCGCTAGATGGCGCTGCCATACGTCAAAAGGATATCAACCGCGTTTTTTTAAAAATAGTAACCCCCATTTTATTACATATTCGTGTAGTAAGTAAAGAAATAAGAATGTTTTAGTTGGACCACTTTATTCGTTCTGTGATAGATGGCGCTGTAATAGTCACAAACGTATAAGTACCTGGTATCACTTAACATTCCGCCAGTGCGAACTGTATTTGCTTCGTGATACCTTACCCGTGTTAAAATCGACCATTTACCAATTGCGGAAAAGGTCGATATCGAGTTGATGTATAGCTATTGTGATCAAAATGCACAACGGGCGTGTGCTTTGTATGCTGCTCTGTATCCTGGGCGACACCATCCAAGTGTCCGGACCGTTCGCCGGATAGTTACGTTATTTAAGGAAACAAGAAGTGCTCAGCCACATGTGAAACGTCAACCACGACCTGCAACAAATGGTCAAGCCCAAGTAGGTGTTTTAGCTGCTGTCGCTGCTAATCCGCACATCAGTATCAGACAAATTGCGCGAGAATCGGGAGTCTCAAAAACGTCGGTGTTGAGAATGCTACATCAACATCGATTGCGGTTGTACCATATTTCTGTGCACCAGGAATTGCAAGGTGTACAGTTCTGCCACTGGGCACAAGAGAAATTACGGAACGATGACAGATTTTGTGCACGCGTTCTATTTAGCGACGAAGCGTCTTCACCAACAGCGGTAACGTAAACAGGCATAACATGCACTATTGGGCAGCGGAAAATCCACGGTGGCTGCGACAAGTGAAACATCAGCGACCTTGTCGGGTTAATGTATGGTGCGGCATTAGAGGAGGAAGGATAATTGGCTTCCATTTTATCGATGACAATCTAAATGGTGCAATGTATGCTAATTTCCTACGTAATGTTCTACCGATGTTACTATAAGATTTTTCACTGCATGACAGAATGGCGATGTACTTCCAACATGATGGATGTCCGGCACATAGCTCGCGTGCGGTTGAAGCGGTATTGAATAGCATATTTCATGACAGGTGGACTGGTCGTCGAAGCATCATACCATGGCGACGACTTTGAACGTCGTGTGCAATTCTGCCACTGGGCCCGCACGTTCACCGGATCTGACGTAACCGGATTTCTTTCTGTGGGGAATGTTGAAGGATATTTGCCATCGTGAACCACCGACAACATGCGACAGCGCATTGTCAATAAATGTGCGAACATTACGGAAGGCGAACTACTCGCTGTTGAGAGGAATGTCGTTACACGTATTGCCAAATGCATAGAGGTTGACGGACATCATTTTGAGCATTTATTGCATTAATGTGGTATTTACAGGTAATCATGCTGTGACAGCATACGTTCTCAGAAACTATAAGTTCACAAAGGTACATGTATCACATTGGAACAATCGAAATAAAATGTTCAAACGTACCTACGTTCTGTATTTTAATTTAAAAAACCTATCTGTTAGCAACTGTTCGTGTAAAATTGTGAGCCATATGTTTGTGACTATTACAGCGCCATCTATCACAAAGCGAAAAGAATGGTCCAACTAAAACATTCATATTTCTTTACGTACTACACGAATACGTAATAAAAATGGGGGTTCCTATTTTAAAAAAACGCGATATCCGTTTGACCTATGGCAGCGCCGTCTACCGGGCTAACCATAGCACCATCTGGTTTCCCCCTTGAAGCTAGACGAGTTTCGTTCTTTGTAGTTTTTCCGTTTGACGCTTATTTCGTGAGATATTTGGCCCGGTCACGATCAATGGACCACCCTGTATATTCGCACTCATTATCTTCCAGGAAATTTATTCTGCTGTTACTTTCTAATAAAAATAAATACAAAACTGTATTTATTCACTTCGTTCCCGCCTGCCGGTCGCATCTAATCGATTTATCGTCTTTCTCAAGTCCCCAGTGGGACCTATGAGTATCTAGGCAACTTTCTGAGATTCGTATTTCCTATTAGCGAATGCAGGCTTTCCCGTTGAATTTCACTGATGAAATTTCGTGTCATCAGCCGAGACGTAGCATCGTGTTGTCGCAACGTTTCGACCAGATTCCTACACGTTATCATCAGAGGAAGATTAGGAGCGAAAAAGCCGTTGCGCGCGGCTGCCCCGGCAGGGAGAGAGCAACATCCTGGTCCGTGGTCCGTCCTACGTGCCGCTCGTCACCTCGCGGACCCGGTAGGAGTAGAGGCACAGTCCGGCTTCGCCTGTTGACAGCGGACGCGAGCGCAGTCGCTGCTAACGACGAGGCTACTGCTGCGCTCACCTAGCCGACAAAGGCGGTGAATGGACTTTAAGAGCGCTGTAACTTCAACATTGCAAACTGTTTACTTACCATTGACACGAAATACATTGACGAAAAAAACCGAAACACCAAAATATAATTAATGTACAGACCACGCGACGTGGCGCAGTGGTTAGCAGACTGGACTCGCTTCCAGGAGGACGCCGGCTCAAATCCGCGTCCAGCCATCGTCACATAGGTTTTCCGTGATTTCCCTAAATCGCTTCAGGGAAATGCCGGGATGGTTCCTTTGAAAATACACGGTCGATCTTCTTCCCCGTCGTTTCCTAATCGAATAGGACCGATGACCTCCCAGATTGGTCACTTATCTCAAATTAACCAACCAACCAGTAAATGTACTGTAATGAACTTTCGGGTATACATTTGTCTAGATAACATCTACATCTACATCCATACTCCGCAAGCCACCTGGCGGTGTGTGGCGGAGGGTACTTTGAGTACCTCTATCGGTTCTCCCTTCTATTCCAGTCTCGTATTGTTCGTGGAAAGAAAGGTTGTCGGTATGCCTCTGTATGGGCTCTAATCTCTCTGATTTTATCCCCATGGTCTCTTCGCGAAATATACGTAGGAGGGAGCAATATACTGCTTGACTCCTCGGTGAAGGTATGTTCTCGAAACTTCAACAAAAGCCCGTACCGAGCTACTGAGCGTCTCTCCTGCAAAGTCTTCCACTGGAGTTTATTATATTTAAGCGTCGGCCGCGGTGACCGAGCGGTTGTGTGCGCTTCAGTCCGGAAGCGTACGAGTGTTGCGGTCGCAGGTTCGAATCCTGCCTCGGGCATGGATGTAAGTGATGTCCTTAGGTTAGTTGGGTTTAAGTAGTTCTAAGTTCTAGGGGACTGATGACCTCCGATATTAAGTCCCATAGTGCTCAGAGCCATTTGAACCATATTTAAGTGATTAACTTTGGAAGATCACGGATTAGTGCAAGATAAGACATTTAAAATGCGAAATGTTTGTACTTTAATCAGCCCCAGAAGATTGCAGGCAAGCACGCAAACGTGCATGCATTATGTTGTTCAGGTGCTGGACGTCAGTTTGTACGATGGAGTTCCATACCTGTTGCCCTTCGCCAGTCAACACAGGGACAGTTAATGCTGTTTGTGGATGACACTGGAGTTGTCGTCCTTTGATGTCCCATTTGTGCTCGATTGGAGACAAATGTGGTGATCGAGCAGGCAACATGTCGACACTGCACAGCAAGTTGGCTTACGACAACGGTATGTGGGCGAGAGTTATCCTGTTGGAAAACACCCCCTAGAATGCTGTTCATGAATGGTAGCATAATAGGTCGAATCACCAGACTGACACACGGATTTGCATATAGGGTGCGTGGGATAACCACGAGAGTGTTCCTGTTGTCTTGCGAAATAGCACCCCAGACAATAACTCGAGGTGTAGATCCAGTGTGTCTAGCACGCAGCAGGTTGGTTGCACGCCCTTATCTTGCCTTCTTCTAACCAACACACGGCCATCATTGGCACCGAGGCAGAGCCAGCAGAAGACACAACAGGCCTCCACCCTGCCCTCCAGTGACCTCTCACTCGACACGACTAAAGTCGCAAACGGTGGTGGTTTGGGGTCAGTGGAATGCACGCTACAGCACGTCTGGCTCGTAGCTGTCCTTGAAATACGGCGATCTGCAACCGTTGTCTCTCTGTGGAGCCAAATGGTGCTCAAATTTCTGCTGCAGATGCAGTACGAAGCGTCGGAGCCGTACGCCGAACACGATGGTTTTCACTGTCAGTTGTGCCATATGGCTGTCCGGAGACCGGTGTTGCGGCAACCGTATGTTATCGTGAGCACCGCTGCGAGCTATAATGGTACTGTTGGTGCATTCCTGCCAAGTCTTTTTACAGTACCACAGAAGGAACATCCAGCTTCTCGTAGACCTATTACGCTACCTCGTTCAAACTGAAGAAGTGGTCATAGTGGCGTCTTAGTCGCCTTAAAGGCATTCTTGATTGGCATCAATGCACGACGTCCAATCTCAAAGGCAACTAACGCTCATTACCGTTACAGCTTGTGCGAGTATTTACAGCAAACGTGGTTTGCATCCTCATAGCGGCGCTACACCACTCTTATATAAATTTTGAAGCGACTTCACCTTACATGTAGAAACAGGTTTACCAACTTTCGTGTACGTCGCACAACTCCTTCTTGGTGTTGCAATTTTTCAGTCACAAGCATTGTGTATAACCCGTTACTAACGATGTGAACATTTCTAGCAACACTAGTTGCGCTGATTGTTGTAGTGGAGTGGTGTATTGTCACACTAATCCCTGTAATAACTCTGAAGCGAATGCCGCTAAGTGCCTCTTTCATCTTATGGCTCTGAGCACTATGGGACTCAACTTCTGAGGTCATTAGTCCCCTAGAACTTAGAACTAGTTAAACCTAACTAACCTAAGGACATCACACACATCCGTGCTCGAGGCAGGATTCGAACCTGCGACCGTAGCGGTCGCGCGGTTCCAGACTGCAACGCCTAGAACCGCACGGCCACTTCGGCCGGCTTTCATCTTATGAATCAAGTCGAAATCACAAGGGTATGAGTCCGAGGAGTAAGGTGGGTGGTACAGCACTTCCCAGCCCCATCAAATGAACATATCTGTGGCCACAGCTAGCACCATGTGAGTCCAAGTATTGTCCTGCAAATGATGGCTGGGTTCTGCAGAAACTGATGCCACTTCTTGCTCAAAGCTCTTCGCTGGTTGTGTTCTAAACGCGAACAGCAATAATACAGCACACTGACTGTCTCCCGTTCTGAAACAACATGCTTTAGGATAACACCATCATAGTGCCACACGAGCATTACCTAAAGATTCACGTTGGTGGCGTTCTGAAGAACTTTCAATCGACGTGGTGACCCATTCGTTAGACTGTCTTAAGTTTTTGAAGCATGATAGAGTCACTACTGTTCTCGGTATACATGGACGACATTTCTCTGGGAAAAAGAAAGGACTCTAGACTCCATTCTTACTCATTTCCCAAAAAAAATTAAGTTTCTATCAGTTACGGCCATCTTACGTTTTTTTCGTGTTTTTCACTGCTCCAAATCCTACAGTTGTGTTTATTAACTTTACCACTTAAGTCAAAAATCGAGTAACACTAAGGAAAACGTTTCCCATGAAATCTTTGTCTCTGTCCAATCGATTCAATATTTCTCCACGGAAGTCCGAACGACAAAACGTATCAGTGCCTTTAGTTCTTGCATCGTAGTCTTGCAGGTATTCTTCCGGTTATTCGCGTCTTTCTTGCACCTGAACAAGACTGTGGGTCACACTTTTGAAATATCGGCAAGAAAGACGTTAATAACAGGCAGAATACCCGGCTGTTGAATATGACGCCGTCTTGCCGGAACAGTCTGAAGGGTTACGGTCGAGCAGTCACACGTAGGACGCCCACCTCGCGAAGCTTTGCCTGACTTGCTCTACGACGTCGCGAAACACACGCGGTCGACCGGAAGATATTTTATTTGTTCCACAGCACATGTTTCAACGAACCACTTACTCCACTTATAAACTGTAAGCTTACTGAGAGTATTTCTACCGTACTCGGTATGAAAACACCTTGCACCATTGTTGCAGACATTTTTCTTGAAACCAAAACACACATGAGTACGTCCGGAACAAGCGAAAGCAGCCATGTACATCGACGCCTACATCTATATTCCGCAAGCCAGGTTACGGCGCGTGATGGAGGGTACTTTACGTAACGCTATCACTCTCCCTCTTTAATGTTTCAGTCGCGGGAAGAACGATTATTGTTGGGTTCGAATTTCTTAATTTTCTTCGCCAATTTCTTAATTGTCTTGGCGAAATAGTGGGAAAAGCAGGCGCCAGGTTGAGATTCATAGGAAGAATTCTAAGAAAATGTGACTCATCGACGAAAGAAGTAGCTTACAAAACGCTTGTTCGTCCGATTCTTGAGTATTGCTCATCAGTATGGGACCCTTACCAGGTTGGATTAATAGAAGAGATAGACATGATCCAGCGAAAAGCAGCGCGATTCGTCATGGGGACATTTAGTCAGCGCGAGAGCGTTACGGAGATGCTGAACAAGCTCCAGTGGCGGACACTTCAAGAAAGGCGTTACGCAATACGGAGAGGTTTATTATCGAAATTACGAGAGAGCACATTCCAGGAAGAGATGGGCAACATATTACTACCGCCCACATATATCTCGCGTAATGATCACAACGAAAAGATCCGAGAAATTAGAGCAAATACGGAGACTTACAAGCAGTCGTTCTTCCCACGCACAATTCGTGAATGGAACAGGGAAGGGGGGATCAGATAGTGGTACAATAAGTACCCTCCGCCACACACCGTAAGGTGGCTCGCGGAGTATAGATGTAGATGTAGATAGGTAGGAGGCAGTAATACATTAGTTGATTCTTCTAGGAACGTATATTCTAGGAATTTTAACAGTAAACCATACTGTGAAGCAGGAGGCCTCTCTCTCGCCGCGTCTCCCACTGGAGTTGGCTGAGCATATCGTGCTTACTAAATGAACCCGTAACAAAACGCTCAACTCTTCTTTGTATCTTCTCTATTTCCCCTATCATTCCTATCTGGTAGGGTCCCATGGCGGCGAACAATATTCAAGCTACCTTTTCTCTGAGAGGACTACACTTCCTGATGATTCATCCACTGAATCTGCCTGACGTGTCCCTCACCTGTGATTAGTTTTATGTGGTCGTTCGATTTTAAACAATTCCGTTTGTGTACTCCTACATATTTTATGGGCGTGACTACTTCCAATGATTGATCTGCAGGTATGTAATTCACGTGTGCAATTATGCAATCAGGAGTCTTCTGGCTATTTACGCGCAGTACTTTACCTTTGCTTATGTTGAAGATTAGGTGCCACTACTTGCACCAAGCATCGATCCTCTGCAACTCTTTCTGCATTTTGAAAAAATTTTCTAGTGTTGCGACTTTTCTGTGTATATCAGGTTGGCGGGTAAGTTCGTTGCGTTTTTGTTTTGCGTGTTGGTAATCCGGATGCTATATGTTTATTTATCGAATGTCATTTTTTATTTGTAGTCAGCTTTTGCTGTTTGGGTTCGCGTATTGTCATTTTGACATCTGGAGGTAATGAGTGGAGCTGTAGACGATAGAAAATGGAGTACCAAGTGGAGAAATAGGATCATTTCCGACATATTCTTCTGTTTGAGTGGAATAGGGCGATGACAGCAACAGAGGGAACCAGAAATATTTGTGCCGTGTAAGAAGATTCTGCCGTTGCACAGAGTACGGAAAGAACACACGCTACTGGCCATCAAAATTGCAACACCAAGAAGGAATGCAGATCATTGGACAAATGTACTAGAACTGACGTGTGATTACATTTTCACGCAATTTGGGTGCATAGATTCTGAGAAATCAGTGCCCAGAACAACCACCTCTGGCCGTAATAACGGCCTTGACACGCCTGGGCATTGAGTCATACAGAGCTTGGACGGCGTGTACAGGTACAGCTGCCCATGCAGCTTCAACACGATACCACAGTTCATCACGAGTAGTGACTTGCGTATTGTGACGAGCCAGTTGCTCGGCCACCATTGACCAGACGTTTTCAGTTGTTGAGAGATTTGGAGAATGTGCTGGCCAGGGCAGCAGTCGAACATTTTCTGTATCCAGAAAGGCCCACACAGGACCTGCAACAGGCGGTCGTGCATTATCCTGCTGAAATGCAGGGTTTCGCAGGGATCGAATGAAGGGTAGAGCCACGAGTCGTAACACATCTGAAATGTAACGTCCACTGTTCAAAGTGCCGTCAGTGCGAATAAGAGGTGACCGAGACGTGTAACCAATGGCACCCCATACCATCACGCCGGCTGATACGCCACTATGGCGATGACGAATGCACGCTTCCAATGTGTGTTCACCGCGATGTCGCCAAGCACGGATGCGACCATCATGATGCTGTAAACAGAATCTGGATTCATCCGAAAAAATGACGTTTTGCCACTCGTGCACCAAGGTTCGTCGTTGAGTACACCATCGCAGGCGCTCCTGTCTGTGAGAAAGCGTCTCCGAGATGATAGTCCATGCTGCTGCAAACATCGTCGAACTGTTCGTGCAGATGGTTGTTGTCTTGCAAACGTCCCCATCTGTTGACTCAGGGATCGAGACGTGGCTGCACGATACGTTACAGCCATGTGGATAAGATGCCTGTCATCTCGACTGCTAGTGATTCGAGGCCGTTGGGATCCAGCACGGCGTTCCGTATTACCCTCCTGAACCCACCGATTCCGTATTCTGCTAACAGTCATTGGATCTCGACCAAGGCGAGCAGCAATGTCGTGATACGATAAACCGCAATCGCGTTAGGTTACAATCCGACCTTTATCAAAGTCGGAAACGTGATGGTACGCATTTCTCCTCCTTACACGAGGCATTACAACAACGTTTCACCAGGCATCGCAGGTCAACTGCTGATTGTGTATGAGAAATCGGTTGGAAACTTTCCTCATGTCAGAACGTTGTAGGTGTCGCCACCGGTACCAACGTTGTGTGAATGGTCTGAAAAGCTAATCATTTGCATATCACAGATCTTCTTCCTGTCGGTTAAATTTTGTGTCTGTAGCATGTCATCTTCGTTGTGTAGCAATTTTAATGGCCAGTAGTGTAGCTTTGTCGTTTTAAGGAGGATCGTTTTGATCTTAGTGTCTGTTGACGTTCAGGAAGATTTTCGAAGTTTGATGAATATTCTGTAAATCCGTTAATCCATAATGATCCACTTCACTGTACTCGATAACTGGCAGATGTCATCGTGACACCACCGTAAGACGTTTTTATGAAATGGGAGAGGTCCAAAAATCGGATGTATGTGTACGGCGCATGCTCTAAGCGAAAATCACAAAAACCAGCGGATAGCCATTTGTATCTCTCTGCTTGTTCGTCATAAACTGGCTCGTGAAATGTACAGACCATTCCTGTCCTGTATAGTCACTGCTCACGAGAGATGGTGACTTCACTCTAACGTAAGGAAAAGAAAGGAATGGTTGTGCCGAAACAAAGCAGCAACTCCTCGTACAAAGACCTGCGTGCATCCACAAAAGATAATGTTAGGCACCTGGTGGAACAGTGAGTGCGTGGTGTACTACGAATTTCTTCCTCGAGGTGCTACCATCACTGCTCACATTTATTGTCAACAAGTGAGGCGTCTTGCAGACTCAGTCCTGGAACAACGGCCAGTAGACTGCGTGAAGTGACGCTACACCACACAACGCCCGTGCGCATTCTGCTAGACCGACACTGTGCAGCAGTTGGGTTGGCCAAGTCATTCATCACCCATCGTATTCGTCTGATCTTGCGTCCTCAATTTTTCACGTTTTCCTCTCTGTCGGTCAACCTTCAAGGAACTTCCCTTCTGGATGAAAATGCAGTCCGAACATGGCTCCACGAGTTCTTCACTTTTTGTTTTTTATAGACGTGGAGCCCCTCCACGCCCACACCGGCATGATGGCCAACACAAAAGGTCTACTGCCATCTCTGCATAAGGGTTAGTATTCACTAAAGTGAGGTGTCGCAGGATGTGGGTACTGCGATGTCTGCTTACGTCTGGTTAAGGTTTAACCATTAATACGCGCTCATCTGGAGATAGATTGAGTCGAAGTCGAACGAAGGGTAGCAGCTTGAAGGACAGAGGAAAAAAAGTGGCAAGGCAAGAGCCAAGGGAAAAAAACCTCTGCGATAGTTAGGTCGGGCTGGTAAGAGCAGTAGCAGATGTCTTGCTGCCTGCGATAGGTCGTGAAAGGGTAGGCTTTGTTAGTAGTGGGTATCATGCATGTCGATACCTTTGAAATTGTGCGGTGGTGTTGCTCGGAGGCTGGCGCTGGGTGCCGGTGCAGAGCTCTCGTTCAACGACAGCAACTTGCGACAGTTCGGTTTATTACCGTTTTTGTGTCCGATAGGTCATATATCGGATGCACAGTGTAGGGTGATGTTGGCGGTTTGTTTGTGCGTCTGTGGGTGAGCTCGTCGGTGTCCCTGCTGTGGCCTGTTGGTCGGCTCTAATAGCAGCTGGTAGTTGCCAGTCAGTGTTGCTGATATGCAGGGGCTTGCCGACGTTTGTCGCTTGTTTGTGTATGTTAGTTTACCATAGGTGGCTATGCTCTATCTAGTAGTGTCGTTGGCCGCTTGTGCTTCCACCTATGGATGTGTTCTTCGCCTCAAAACCACGTGATTTCTACAGTCGCAGAATCGAAAAGTCACTTCACCGTTGGCAGACTGTCGTAAATAGTGAAGGAGAATATGTTATTGATGACTAAAGTCTTCGTTATGTGTTTCTGTGGTGTTCATTAAACTTACGGAAAAACGCTACGCCCTTATGCAGCAACCCAGTAATATCATCTTCGAAAATCCTCATGGAACTTTCGACGTTATTTATACGTACTGCGAAACGTAATCGTCCCTTACAGTATGGCCAAAGTTACTTTTACGTCTGAAGATTTCTCTCAGCTGAAAATTATATGGTGTGCCCTATTGGTTAGGAACTCTTCTGTCATGTAGCACAGATAGTCTGGTTTTCCATCCGCTCGTGTTTTGCACATTAGGCGGCAGTGCGGAACTGCTTCGAACTCTTCCCAAAGCCAAGGTGCCGGCGGTAGGTTCGCATGGGACCAAACTGCTGAGGTCATCTAGGCTTCACACTACTTAATCTAACGCAAACTAACTTACGCTAAGGACAACACACACACCCATGCACTAGGGAGGGTTCCAACCTCCGACGGGGCTAGCCGCGCGAACTGTGGCAAGGCGCCTTTGACTACGTGGCTACCCCGCGCGGCTCCGAAATCAAGGAACAACATGGGCGCCTGTACCTACTGCTTGTTGATGTACCCGTGGTCTAGCGGTAGCGTCTTTGATTCATAATCAAAACGTCTTCGGTCCCGGGTTCGATCCCCGCCACTGCCAAAATTTTGATAAATAATCAGCATTGGCGGCCGAAGACTTCCGGCATAAGAAGTCAGCCCCATTCTGCCAACGGCCTTGTCAAAGAGGGCGGAGGAGCGGATAGAGGTTCAGGGCACTCTCTTGTCCTAGGGGTGGGAAATTGCCCCTAAAGGCGGAAGAATCAGCAATGATCAACGACATGAAGATGCAGAAGGCAATGGAAACCACTGCATTAAAGACGCGTAACGTGTATCCACAGGACATGTGGCCTGTAATTGAAGAAGTGTCATGATCATCTCTCCATTGGCAAAAGATTCCGGAATAGTCCCCCATTCGGATCTCCGGGAGGGGACTGCCAAGGGGGAGGTTACCATGAGAAAAAGATTGAATAATCAACGAAAGGATAACGTTCTACGAGTCGGGGCGTGGAATGTCAGAAGCTTGAACGTGGTAGGGAAACTAGAAAATCTGAAAAGGGAAATGCAAAGGCTCAATCTAGATATAGTAGGGGTCAGTGAAGTGAAGTGGAAGGAAGACAAGGATTTCTGGTCAGACGAGTATCGGGTAATATCAACAGCAGCAGAAAATGGTATAACAGGTGTAGGATTCGTTATGAATAGGAAGGTAGGGCAGAGGGTGTGTTACTGTGAACAGTTCAGTGACCGGGTTGTTCTAATCAGAATCGACAGCAGACCAACACCGACAACGATAGTTCAGATATACATGCCGACGTTGCAAGCTGAAGATGAACAGATAGAGAAAGTGTATGAGGATATTGAAAGGGTAATGCAGTATGTAAAAGGGGACGAAAATCTAATAGTCATGGGCGACTGGAATGCAGTTGTAGGGGAAGGAGTAGAAGAAAAGGTTACAGGAGAATATGGGCTTGGGACAAGGAATGAAAGAGGAGAAAGACTAATTGAGTTCTGTAACAAGTTTCAGCTAGTAATAGCGAATAAACTGTTCAAGAATCACAAGAGGAGGAGGTATACTTGGAAAAGGCCATGAGATACGGGAAGACTTCAATTAGATTACATCATGGTCAGACAGAGATTCCGAAATCAGATACTGGATTGTAAGGCGTACCCGGGAGCAGATATAGACTCAGATCACAATATAGTAGTGATGAAGAGTAGGCTGAAGTTCAAGACATTAGTCAGGAAGAATCAATATGCAAAGAAGTGGGATACGGAAGTACTAAGGAATGACCAGATACGTTTGAAGTTCTCTAACGCTATAGATACAGCAATAAGGAATAGCGCAGTAGGCAGTACAGTTGAAGAGGAATGGACATCTCTAAAAAGGGCCATCACAGAAGTTGGGAAGGAAAACATAGGTACAAAGAAGGTAGCTGCGAAGAAACCATGGGTAACAGAAGAAATACTTCAGTTGTTTGATGAAAGGAGGAAGTACAACCATGTTCCGGGAAAATCAGGAATACAGAATACAAGTCGCTGAGGAATGAAATAAATAGGAAGTGCAGGGAAGCTAAGACGAAATGGCTGCAGGAAAAATGTGAAGACATCGAAAAAGATATGATTGTCGGAAGGACAGACTCAGCATACAGGAAAGTCAAAACAACCTTTGGTGACATTAAAAGCAACGGTGGTAACATTAAGAGTGCAACGGGAATTCCACTGTTAAATGCAGAGGAGAGAGCAGATAGGTGGAAAGAATACACTGAAAGCCTCTATGAGGGTGAAGATTTGTCTGATGTGATAGAAGAAGAAACAGGAGCCGATTTAGAAGAGATAGGGGATCCAGTATAAGAATCGGAATTTAAAAGAGCTTTGGAGGGCTTACGGTCAAATAAGGCAGAAGGGATAGATAACATTCCATCAGAATTTCTAAAATCATTGGGGGAAGTGGCAACAAAACGACTATTCACGTTGGTGTGTAGAATATATGAGTCTGGCGATATACCATCTGACTTTCGGAAAAGCATCATCCACACAATTCCGAAGACGGCAAGAGCTGACAAGTGCGAGAATTATCGCACAATCAGCTTAACAGCTCATGCATCGAAGCTGCTTACAAGAATAATATACAGAAGAATGGAAAAGAAAATTGAGAATGCGCTAGGTGACGATCAGTTTGGCTTTAGGAAAAGTAAAAGGACGCGAGAGGCAATTCTGACGTTACGGCTCATAATGGAAGCAAGGCTAAAGAAAAATCAAGACACTTTGTCGACCTGGAAAAAGCGTTCGACAATATAAAATGGTGCAATCTGTTCGAGATTCTGAAAAAAGTAGGGGTAAGCTATAGGGAGAGACGGGTCATATACAATATGTACAACAACCAAGAGGGAATAATAAGAGTGGACGATCAAGAACGAAGTGCTCGTATTAAGAAGGGTGTAAGACAAGGCTGTAGCCTTTCGCCCCTACTCTTCAATCTGTACGTCGAGGAAGCAATGATGGAAATAAAAGAAAGGTTCAGGAGTGGAATTAAAATACAGGGTGAAAGGATATCAATGATACGATTCGCTGATGACATTGCTATCCTGAGTGAAAGTGAAGAAGAATTAAATGATCTGCTGAACAAAATGAACAGTCTAATGAGTACACAGTATGGTTTGAGAGTAAATCGGAGAAAGACGAAGGTAATGAGATGTAGTAGAAATGAGAACAGCGAGAAACTTAACGTCAGGATTGATGGTCATGAAGTCAATGAAGTTAAGGAATTCTGCTACCTATGCAGTAAAATAACCAATGACAGACGGAGCGAGGAGGACATCAAAAGCAGACTCGCTATGGCAAAAAAGGCATTTCTGGCCAAGAGAAGTCTACTAATATCAAATACCGGCCTTAATTTGAGGAAGAAATTTCTGAGGATGTACGTCTTGAGTACAGCATTGTATGGTAGTGAAACATGGACTGTGGGAAAACCGGAACAGAAAAGTATCGAAGAATTTGAGATGTGGTGCTACAGACGAATGTTGAAAATTAGATGGACTGATAAGGTAAGGAATGAGGAGGTTCTACGCAGAATCGGAGAGGAAATGAATATGTGGAAAACACTGATAAGGAGAAGGGACAGGATGATAGGACATCTGCTAAGACATGAGGGAATGACTTCCATGGTACTAGAGGGAGCTGTAGAGGGCAAAAACTGTAGAGGAAGACAGAGATTGGAATACATCAAGCAAATAATTGAGGACGTAGGTTGCAAGTGCTACTCTGAGATGAAGAGATTAGCACAGGAACGGAATTCGTGGCGGGCCGCATCAAACCTGCCAGTAGACTGATGACAAAAAAAAAAAAAAACCTACTGCTTTATGGATCTCTTTGACGAACAGAGCGAGCTGCAATTCAGACTGTCTTTGTTTTCAGATGTGTTGCTGATACATACAGAGGAAATTTTCAGACTCAGGAAGTGTCATAATACGCAAGCATAAAACATATACTACTGGCCATTAATATTGCTACACCAAGAAGAAATGCAGTGATAAACGGGTATTGATTGGACAAATATATTATACTAGAACTGACATGTCATTACATTTTCACGCAGTTTGGGTGCATAGATCATGAGAAATCAGTACCCAGAACAACCACCGCTGGCCGTGATAACAGCCTTGGTACGCCTGGGCATTGAGTCAAACAGAGCTTGGATGGCGTGTGTAGGTACAGCTGCCGATGCAGCTTCAACACGATACCACAGTTCATCACGAGTAGTGACTGGCGTATTGTGACGAGCCAGTTGCTCGGCCACCATTGGCCAGACGTTTTCAATTGGTGAGAGATCTGTAGAATGGGCTGGCCAGAGCAGCAGTTCAATATTTTCTGTATCCAGAAAGGCCCGTACAGGACCAGCAACATGCGGTCGTGCATTATCCTGCTGAAATGTAGGAATCGAATGAAGGGTAGAGCCACGTGGCGTAACACATCTGAAATGTAACGTCCACTGTTCAAAGTGCCGTCAATGGGAACAAGGGGTGAACGAGATGTGTAACCAATGGCACCCCATTCCATCACGCCGGGTGATACGCCAGTATGGCGATGACAAATACACGCTTCCAATGTGCATTCACCGCGATGTCGCCAAGCACGGATGCGATCATCATGATGCTGTAAACAGAACCTGGATTCATCCGAAAAATGAGGTTTTGCCATTCGTGCACCCAGGTTCGTCGTTGAGTACACCATCGCAGGCGCTCCTGTCTGTGATGCAGCGTCAAGGGCAACCGCAGCCATGGTCTGATAGTCCATACTGCTGCAAACGTCGTCGAACTGTTCGTGCAGACAGTTGTTGTCTTGCAAACGTCCCCATATGTTGACTCAGGGGTCCAGACGTGGCTGCACGATCCATTACAGCCATGCGGATGAGATGCCTGTCATCTCGACTGCTAGTGATACGAGGCCGTTGGGATCCAGCACGGCGTTCCGTATTACCCTCCTGAAGCCACAGATTCCATATTCTGCTAAGTCATTGGATCTCGACCAAGGCGAGCAGCAATGTCGCTGTACGATAAACCGCAATCGCGATAGGCTACAATCCGACCTTTATCAAAATCGGAAACGTGATGGTGCGCATTTCTCCTCCGTACACGAGGCATCACAACAACGTTTCACCAGGCAACGCCGGTCATCTGCTGTTTGTATATGAGAAATCGGTTGGAAACTTTCCTTATGTCAGCACGTTGTACGTGTCGCCACCGGCGCCAACTTTGTGTGAATGCTCTGAAAAGCTAATCATGTGCATATCACAGCATCTTCTTCCTGTCGGTTAAATTTCGCGTCTGTAGCACGTCATTTTCGTGGTGTAGCAATTTTAATGGCCAGTAGTGTATTCGAGAATTCTACAACAAATCGACGTCGGAGATATAGTGTATACTTTTGTACGTCCGTTCATCGACCCTTCTTGAAATGGAAATGACCTACACTTTTGTCCAGCAACTAGAAACGTATCTTTCCTACAACTGCCCGTTGCACTTCCTGCTGTGATTCGTACTAGTGTACGACGCGAGTCAAAAATTGATCTATTTTTCGACAAAAATTACGCCAAGGTCTGCAGGTCGCACGAGAAAGCTGGTACAAATTTTTGAAAGTCATTTTAGAAACTCCCTTCACCGTTCGCCTACGTCAAAGCCCTGACCAGTAGCAAAGTAGGCAGCGAGCGACGAGCCGTTGCTCGACCTGCTGCCTGCAGTCATTAAGCCGTGGAGAGAGAGAGAGAGAGAGATGCGAGTGCAGCCCGCTCCGTCATCTTTCCGCCTCCTGTCGCCATCTCATTCTTTTTAGCGCCTGAGAGGTACAGAGGTGATTGTCCCTGGGGTAGCATACTTGGCGTGTGCCAGCTAAGCCAGCTTCAAAGGCAAAATTGCAGCTTGCGAGGTTATTCACTGTGCGAGGTACGGCGCAGTCGTTCATTTGTTTCTTTTCACGCAGTCGTCTGAGCCGACGTGTCTACGTCATCGCCCTAGGTCCCGGATTCATATGCGAAATTGCAGCTTGCGCAGTTATACGAAGTGCAAGGTACAGCGTAGTCGTTCATTTGTTTCTTTTCACGCAGTCGTCTGTCAACTGTGCCCACGTGTCTAGGTCATCGCCCTAGCTCCCGGATTCATATGCGATGAATTCAGGGGCACCTGAACCGCCTGTAAGAAAAGTCGTACACTGAACGTTTAGTCAAAGACCATAACGGCAATACTAATATCTGTGGACTGAGATAAGGTGTCTAGCGGAGCTTTGTATAAAGTGATATCCAGCCAAATTTCTGTTTGAGTTCACCTTATGATAAAAGTCTTGTGAGAGATCAGCAATCACTAACTCTTCACTGAATCGAACTGTTATGTATAAACCGCTTCACACGTTTGAACGCTTTACAATGAGTCACTGTGTTAAATACACTCCTGGAAATCTAAAAAAGAACACATTGACACCGGTGTGTCAGACCCACCGTACTTGCTCCGGACACTGCGAGAGGGCTGTACAAGCAATGATCACACGCACGGCACAGCGGACACACCAGGAACCGCGGTGTTGGCCGTCGAATGGCGCTAGCTGCGCAGCATTTGTGCACCGCCGCCGTCAGTGTCAGCCAGTTTGCCGTGGCATACGGAGCTCCATCGCAGTCTTTAACACTGGTAGCATGCCGCGACAGCGTGGACGTGAACCGTATGTGCAGTTGACGGACTTTGAGCGAGGGCGTATAGTGGGCATGCGGGAGGCCGGGTGGACGTACCGCCGAATTGCTCAACACGTGGGGCGTGAGGTCTCCACAGTACATCGATGTTGTCGCCAGTGGTCGGCGGAAGGTGCACGTGCCCGTCGACCTGGGACCGGACCGCAGCGACGCACGGATGCACGCCAAGACCGTAGGATCCTACGCAGTGCCGTAGGGGACCGCACCGCCACTTCCCAGCAAATTAGGGACACTGTTGCTCCTGGGGTATCGGCGAGGGCCATTCGCAACCGTCTCCATGAAGCTGGGCTTCGGTCCCGCACACCGTTAGGCCGTCTTCCGCTCACGCCCCAACATCGTGCAGCCCGCCTCCAGTGGTGTCGCGACAGGCGTGAATGGAGGGACGAATGGAGACGTGTCGTCTTCAGCGATGAGAGTCGCTTCTGCCTTGGTGCCAATGATGGTCGTATGCGTGTTTGGCGCCGTGCAGGTGAGCGCCACAATCAGGACTGCATACGACCGAGGCACACAGGGCCAACACCCGGCATCATGGTGTGGGGAGCGATCTCCTACACTGGCCGTACACCACTGGTGATCGTCGAGGGGACACTGAATAGTGCACGGTACATCCAAACCGTCATCGAACCCATCGTTCTACCATTCCTAGACCGGCAAGGGAACTTGCTGTTCCAACAGGACAATGCACGTCCGCATGTATCCCGTGCCACCCAACGTGCTCTAGAAGGTGTAAGTCAACTACCCTGGCCAGCAAGATCTCCGGATCTGTCCCCTATTGAGCATGTTTGGGACTGGATGAAGCGTCGTCTCACGCGGTCTGCACGTCCAGCACGAACGCTGGTCCAACTGAGGCGCCAGGTGGAAATGGCATGGCAAGCCGTTCCACAGGACTACATCCAGCATCTCTACGATCGTCTCCATGGGAGAATAGCACCCTGCATTGCTGCGAAAGGTGGATATACTGTACTAGTGCCGACATTGTGCATGCTCTGTTGCCTGTGTCTATGTGCCTGTGGTTCTGTCAGTGTGATCATGTGATGTATCTGACCCCAGGAATGTGTCAAGAAAGTTTCTCCTTCCTGGGACAATGAATTCACGGTGTTCTTATTTCAATTTCCAGGAGTGTATTTGATGGTAACCACTTAAGAATTTTATGGCTGAAGACGCAGAATCCTAGTTTTTACGTATCTTGAAGTTTATGACCTCAAATCTTCTTAACTAAGTGTTGTACAGTGATACAATTTTGCAAGTAGATTCAGTGGTATATGTGGACACTATTTGCTGAATGTGCCCCGAATAGAGCTAATTGTACATAAGTAATAAATTTAAATGTCACCCCTGATTGTGCAGTCTTATTATATGAACATCGGAACTGTAGTAGACGACAATTTTTTTTTTCTGTCATCATTCTGTGGGCGACTGTCAGGGACAAAAAGTTTCGAAAGGGTTGGAAGTAATGTGCAAACTTTTTTTAAAAAGTCGCTACATGGTCCCATTCTCAAATACTGGGTGAATAGGATATGGATGACTTGCTTGGAGCCGGCCGTTGTGGCCGAGCGGCTCTAGGCGCTTCAGTCTGGAACAGCGCAACCGCTACGGTCACAGGTTCGAATCATGCCTCGGGAATAGATGTGTGTGATGTCCTTAGGTTAATTAGGTTTAAGTAGTTCTAAGTTCTATGGGACTAATGACCTTAAATTTCCCCAGAGCCATTTGAACCATTTCGAACTTGCTAGGAGCGAGTTACACCGTCAGAAGGCACATGCAGAGTTTCTACGTTTAATCACTTATTGTGTTAAACTTTTACCGTAAGATTATACTTCTTAATGCGTTTCTTATGACAGCATTACACGAAAAAATTGAAAATCAATTTAATTTGTCTTTTGCAAGCAGTTAGACAGGCGGCTGATACCGGGAGATTGTAACCGTCTAGTGCAATAAATGAGGCGGCACCAGATCACTTTCCAAGCGTCGTGTGTTTGAGGAGACTTCAGAAAAGAAATATCTTGAGACCTACTATCTCAGAAGATTTTTATCGTCAACGTGACCACCTCTAAAGTCTCTACAAGCAGCTGTCAAGTTCATGGCGGAGTGTGCTTAGGATTGTATCATACGTTAGGGTTTTCCCCCACGAAGCGCGGAAAGAATGACTGCTTAAAATCGTGTGTACACGGCGCAAGTACAGAGTGTGGTGGCCGCAACTGAACTTCGTTACGTGAGAGGGTGCTCATGACAAACTAGTGATCGCAGGACAATCAATCTTTGTGGAAACATTTGTAAGCACTTGCGGAAGAGAAATCCATACTAATATTGTAAATGCGAGAGTATCTCTGTTACGTACTCACGACTAAACTGATGTCGATGAGCCGGCCGCTGTGGCCAGGTGGTTCTAGTCACTTCAGTCCGGAACCGCACTGCTGCTACGGTCGCAGGTTCGAATCTTGTCTCGGGCATAGATGTGTGTGATGTCCTTAGGTTAGTTAGGTTTAACTAGTTCTAAGTCTAGGGGACTGATGACCTCAGATGTTAAGTCCCGTAGTGCTCAGAGCCATTTGAACCATTTTTTGATTTCGATGAAATTTCGTACTGAGGTAGCTTGAACCCAGAAAAAGATCAGCTACTTTATGAAAGTGTAAAACAAGATATTTATTGATCTGAAGAATATATAGCGAGTTAGAAAAAAATAATTATTCTTAGTAAAAGCCATTTGCTCTTTGACTTCTGGAAATGCTTTTGTTAGTTGATATGTTCTACGTAATAAAATTCAGCGTAATGACTACAATGCTTCTACGGTCCTCAATGTGTTTAATCCATACTGCCATTCTAATGTGACTGATGCGAAAGTAATTTCTTACGTTTTCATGACTAAACCGCTGAACGCATTTCGATGGCCTTTTGTACTGCGATAGTTTCCAGGCTGAAGAAGGACATAGAACACTTAAAAAAAATACGACCCATAAGAGAGTGAATAATAATAATGAATCATGAACGTAAACCACATTAAAAATTGTGCGTGGCGTGTGGTCGTGCATTGAAGCAGTTGGTAGGGAGGAGAGTGCTGGGGGCACATTTCACAAGCTACGCTTACCCAATCCGTAAAGGTACGTGGGGGCAGCCCATGTTACTGCACGTGGTATAGCTTACTTAATCGTCATCACATGAGAGGGTAACACCTGTTAATTTTGTACCGTGTTTTCGTTCCAGGCTACAAACAATGCTCACTACGACGACCATCTGCACCACCGACAGCTTGAAACTCTGTTCCTTCGCAGAACAATGGTGGACCGTGGAATTTTCATCTGTCGCGACACTGCCTGAATATCGCACATTGCATCCAGCATTCTCAGCCGCGATGACAGTGACGTCTTCAGCAATTTGTGGTGCAATTGGCCATCGACCTCTCCTAGGAGCGATTCGCAAATCTCTAGTTATTCGAACTTGCGCATGTTCTTAACGCCAGTATAACAAAATCATATTTCTTTGACAAAGGAATATCATCAAACATTCGTCAAATTTCTTTGACAAAGATGTTTGACGTGCCGCTAAAAGATGGTATTACACTGTCATCATACGTTTCGTCAAAGTTCAAGATGGCGAACAAAACAGCTTGTATTATGCGCTGCAGTTGCTTGTACCACAATCTGCGCTGTGTGCGCATTTGGAAGAGAAGCGAGGAAAAAAAAGGAAATGTACCTGGGTGAAGCCATGCTAAAAGCATTCAGCAAAATTTGTTGCGAGAGCTGCAAGTAGAGGACGTCAAGTCGTGTATAAATTACTTAAGAATGGATGAGAATGCACTTCAGTATTTTCTCAGTAAAGTGGATCCTCAGATTACATGGCAGAATACTCACTTGAGAACTGCTGTATCTGCTCGCAGTAGCAGTGTGATTTCTTGCTCTAACAATGTAGTACTCGAATACCAAAGTGCACATTAACCAACATAATCCCTCAAACGTGTGAAGCAATTTATAAATCTCTGAAGGAGACATATCTGAAGGTAAATAAAAGTTTAGTACACTTTATGGGAACTAAGAATTATGTTTATTTTTGAACAACGCAATAAATAAAATTAGTGTTTCAACAACTACAAAATTAATTGAAATGTACGATAAACAGATTAAGCACTTTTGAACTTGGGACGTCCGGTGTTTAGAAATAGACATAGAGAGCTAAGAAAATATTCTTTTTATGTTAAAGTGTGTCTCCCTCTGCTGTTCCGGCTTGCCGAAAAGCTGCCTAGATGTATTACGACGTATCGGTAGAGGTGGGACGGCTGTGGCTGTGATTGTTGAAGTCGCCTGCAGCATATCCCACCAGCCTATCGCCAAACGATTTATCGCCAGCATAACGCCCATTCCAAAAACCTCCCCCCCCCCTCTCCCCCCCCCACCCCCCCCCCCCCCCCCCCGCGACACCTTACACGTTACATTTTACACAGTTCAGCTGCGATGTAGGTAGCGAAAGCATTGTATCTCTCCTCCCAGGCAGGCATGGACTTGTTCTTGGTCATACCAGCCATACCCTCAATGTTTCGGTAGGCTCCAGGAGAACATCTGTTGTTACTTTTATTTCCTTTCTGGGAGCCTTCTCACGTTGCTGGGGCTGTGGCTCATTGTAGGTAACTTCAGTCTCATCTTGTGATGAATATTGAGCCCCCTTTTCATTCTATAAACATAGAAACGAAAACCATTAGTTACATATTATCTTAGACACATGTAAATTTTATTTACAGGTACCCACAAGCAGAGAAGAGTGGGACCAAATTGCAGATGATTTCGAGGAAATGTGGAACTGTTATAACTCAATAGGGGCAATGGGTGGAAAGCATACTCGCATAAAATGTCCACAAACTAGTTGCTCTCAGTTTTTCAATTATAAATCTTTAAAAGCAAAATTTTATTTTCCATAGTAGACACATTCTTGTATGCTGTTGTAGGAATTAATGAGCGTGTTGATCATGCTGGAGTGTTTTCAAAAAGCAAACTACGGGAGTGTCTCATTTATCGATCTGTTCTGAACATTCCAGAAGGCAGAAAGCTAAGGACCACAAACATTAAAACTCCAAGGGTTGTGCTGGCAGACGATGCTTTTCCTCTGTCACAACATTATGAAGCAGTTTCCCTTGATGGGAAACACTTGGGAAGGAAAGGCTTTCAATTACAGATTGTCACGAGGAAGAAGACTAGTGGAAAGCACGTTTGGCACTCTTGCCAGTCCTTTCAGGATTTTTCTTACTACCATAGCTACCTCCAGAAACAGTAAGTACAATAACACTGGCTCCTTCCACACTCCATAACTTCTTAACTGAGAGGAGAAAACACATGTACAATCTTCAGGGAACGGTGTCTGTACAAGTAGGAGCCTGCACTTACCTTGAGTCACAATGCACTGAGAACCTACAGCAAATGGAACCTACAGTTTGCCAAGCTGCCTCTGGACGTGCAATACGTGATAGAGTAGCTAGAGAAGAATTTAAAATATTTTACAATTGTGCTGGTTAAGTGCCCTGCAAGACAATCACGTTTCGTGGCGTAAAAATTAAACAAATACACATACATCAAATCTTCGAAGGGAGGTGTTCCAAGTCCACTGCCATTTTCTGTGCCCCCTACCTCAAATACACTTTCATCATCCGCTGTGACCTCATCCAGGAACTTTAGTACACTTGTGTACTGTAAACGGCCTGTGTGCAGGATCCATTTCTGCTTTTAAGTAACCGAAACAAAAATATGTAAAATAATCGTATGTTACATAAACCTTGTTATGTGCTTCAAGTGTGTGCGATGAACGAAGACACGTAAAATACTTACTGAGCTGAGCGAGGCTCATGTTCCCGTCAATAGGTATTTTACACCCTTTTTTTAACGTACTTCCACCTCACTACGTTGATTTAAATTACTACTGTCATTGAGTTGCTGCTTTGTCTAACCGTGAACGGCGTTAGCAGCGCGTATCGCCATATCCTCTCTCGTAGTATCTTTGCTTGATGATATTACTTCCCGGTCGTTGAGTTCGGGTAAGGAATTCGGGTTGCGATTTCGGGCTGCCAGACAGTTGTAACGCGTCTGGAGCGCCGTCCGGACCTGCCAGTCGCGAAGTTGCAATGCGGCACTAGCGCAGTCGGGTTGGAGCAGCAGTGAGGCCTGCGTCGACATGGCTCGCCCGACCATTGCCGCCGCGCATCACTTGAGCCGGGCCACGGTCATGGTGGATCGTCGGTCGGTCGTCCTACCGGACGACGCGTTTTGGCTCGCCGATCTTTCAAGAGTCGACTGTGTGTGTGTGCGCACCGACTCCCGATTTGTCTCCGTGCGTGTTTAGTTACTGCTGAGCGTCGTTTAACTCTTCGTCCAAGTGTTTGTCAAACTGTGTGTATAGTTGGTGTCATTTTTGTTGTAAGTGTTGTCGGCGTACTGGCAGTCAGTCGGTCGGTTGTTGCGGACGAGGGAAGTTATCTCCGCGCTGTGCAGTCGGCTGGGTCCGCTGGCAGCCCCTGCGCAGTGTCGGAGCGTGTGTGGAGCTGTCCGATCGCTACGAGCTTCGTGGCTCACCGACCCAGGACGTCAAAGTTTCGTGGTTTCAACTACCCAAGCCACGTCCTTTCATATTGTGGTGGTTCATTTCGGTGGTTTGCTGTTGGGGAGGTTTTCCTGTGAGCAACACCGAGTGCTTCTACTGCTGAAATTTAGCCGCCATGCGGTACAATTAACTATTTTGGTCGACTACAATTTGAGTGCACCAGTCGAATTTTCTGTCTTGTGGCCGTTAGTGTTCTGGTTACATGCCCGGGGCGCTGACGTCAATTCAGGTAGTGTTCTTTTGAGTGAAGTTAATTATATTACCGTGTTTCAAATTCAAGTGTACCAGCAGAATTTTCTGCCTTGGCCGGCCGGAGTGTCCGAGCGGTTCTAGGCGCTTCAGTCTGGAACCGCGCGACCGCAACGATCGCAGGTTCGAATCCTGTGTGTGATTTCCTTAGGTTAGTTAGGTTTAAGTAGTTCTAAGTTTTAGGGACTGATGACCTCAGATGTTAAGTCCCATAGTGCTCAGAGCCATTTGAACCATTTTTCTGCCTAGTGACCGTTAGTGTTCCGGTTACCTGCCCTGGCCACTAACATAATTTCTGGCAGCGTCGTTTCCTCACCCGTTGTCGCTGTCCAACATGGTTTGTAATTTTGACAGCTAATACATAATCCATTGTGGATTACCACGTTTGTAACATTTCCGGTTGGAGTTCTCATGTACTGATTGACGGGAAGCAAGTCGTTGTGTCGGGCGGTCCGTGGCTGTCCCCTGGTTGGGTTCCGACGGATCAAGTATAGTTGGGCTCACCACCTGTCTCACCTAAGTGAACGAGGGCAGACCGACCTCCCTGGAAGCTTCTGAGTGCCACCTGTGTTTAATTATCTGTTGTCAGCTACTTTAAATTTAAGGTTAATGGTTATTTGTTTTTTCTTAAAAATTTTGTAAAATTAATTTTTAAATTTATCTTTCAAGCTTAAACTTTACGGCCTTCTTTGAAACTTGATTCTGGCCTTCAGCCATTGGTACTGCACTTTGCATATGTACTATCTGCTTAACCTTAAGGATTTCAGCGTAGTCGTAATACGTTTTTTATTTTATTTGATTTGCCCTTTTAATTGCATTTTAATCTTGTTGATTTTTAAGATTTCTTGTTGTTAAACATTCTGGCCTTTTGAAATTTAATTGTGGCCCTCAGCAATATTTATTGCACTTTGTGTAGGTTGTTTTTTGAATTATTTTATTTCTATCTGAATTGGATATTTATCTTGTTAAGATTTCTTGCTGGAGGCCTTCAGCCGTGAAAGAGTTGCATTCGCTAAAGGTCCGGCTATGTGCCGCTTTGGTTGTAAAGGTTATTAAATTACAATAAATGACAATTAGAAGGAGAATCTGACCTCTACCTTTGGCCCTTTCCACAATCCTATTACCTGTTCTGCCCAGCGGGTTTAGCGGGCGTATCACTTATATGTTATGTAAACAGTATTGTGCACTTGAAATATCCGCAGTGTAAATGGTTCAAATGGCTCTGAGCACTATGGGACTTACCATCTGAGGTCATCAGTCCCCTAGAACTTAGAACTACGTAAACCTAACTAACCTAAGGACATCACACACATCCATGCCCGAGGCAGGATTCGAACCTGCTACCGTAGCGGTCTCGCGATTCCAAACTGTAGCGCCTAGAACCGCTTGGCCACTCCGGCCGCCTATCTGGAGTCTACAAAATTTATGTGAAACATTTGTATCTCATGGAAACATTACGTACATATATAGAGAATTAAATAATTGTGCCAGTACGTACACCGAGCGAGGTGGCGCACTGGCTAGCACGCTGGTCTCGCATTCGGGACCACGACGGTTCAAGCCTGCGAAGCAAATTGTTTGGCTCGTATCCTAAGTGGCGTTGTGGTGCCAGGAAGACTTGTTCACATTCGTCATACGGCTGTTTTCATGGTGTCGACTTTGTACATGTAATCGTGCTATAGGTAGTGAGTTAGCTGAAAGTCCTCCGTTGGAACATGTCAGGATATTCATTTCATGAGTAGGCAGAAACGAGTTTTAAGTACGACTGTGACGATGGTAATGGAAAGGAGGCTGCACTGTTGTTTCAGACGGCGAAAACAGGCGAGTGATCCAACCTCTGCTGCTGCGTATCGTCGCGACCCTGAGACAGGATTTGATCGATGATTTGCATTTGTTGCTCGTACTCCTGACCAGGAAGCGCACGTTCTACGGGCTGTCGGAGAAGAGCCAGGCATCAGCGCAAGGCAAGTAGCCCTGGAATGTGGCACATCTCGAGCTTCAGCACGGAGGATGCTTCACGAGCACCTCATGTGTCTGTATCATCTTCAAAGTGTGCAGGGCCTTACGCCTGCCGATCACCCACCATGGGAGAACCTTTGCTGATGGTTTGTTGCAGAAACTGCCAATCCGTCGTTTGTCTCTTCAGTTTGGGATACAGACGAGGCAGCGTTCGGAAAAGATGGAATAACAGATTTCCACAATCATATGGGCCAATCGCAGTCCTCGTGCTAAAGTGCACACTGGACATCAGGACCAGTTTTATGTGCGGCCTGGACTGTCTGGTAGGGCCATACGTTCTCCCAGCACGTCTTACAGGTCCTGTCTGCAGGGTCATTACTCAGAACAGCCTGCAAGACCTACTAGGAGATGTGCCCCTTCAAATGAAGAGAAACATGTGGTTTGTTCATAATGAAACTCCAGCACATTTCAGCCTGAGCGTTTGAGGTACACTGGATGGCGTCTACCATGACAGATGGTTGGGTAGTGGAGGACTAGTTCCACGGCCTGCAATTTCCCCCGACATCCATCCTCTGGATTATTATCTCTGGGGCCAAGTTACATAGCTCCACAATGTAACAGACCATCAGATGCAGAAACTCTTCATCGACGTCACGGAAGTTTGCGAAACCATTCGAAAACCTATTGGAGGGTATGAAACGATACTATAGTACATGATTCGACGAGTGCACGCTTATTGAAATGCAAGAGTATTTCTTATGAATTTATGTGTTGATAAGTTCCAATCACCTAAATTTTAAATTTCCATTAGTGACACAAAAACTAAGGATATTCCGGGGGTATGTTTGATGTTTTTTTTCTGATTTTGGTGTAAGTATCCTGTCCCCAATGTATGTATAAGTATTTCTGAAACACCCTGTAAGCTGTCGTTACCAAGTCAAGTACCTTAACGTCACCAGGCGCCATTCACTCTTGTGCTGGGCAGTAGTCATAATGGCTAGAATGTATCAGAATCTTCACATCGTCATACGACACACTAGAAACCCTATTCCTTCCGATTACGGTCACAGTGTGTTGTCCTGCTGCCGCGTCGGTCGCTAGTGTGACATTACAGAATGAATCAGCGAGGCACGTGCAGCAGGAACCCGCATGTTAGCAGGAGATGACGGCAGGTGGCGTTCTACAGTTTCGGCCAGCAGCCATAGAGCCACTCAGCCGGACTTCAAGAGAGAAGATCCCGCCAACGCCGCCCACCCGACCTGGACCCACGTGTGCCTCTCGTGTTCCAGCACGCGCTCAGAGCGGACATACACGCGAGGTAGCTGGCACACGCACACGCGCACGCACACACACACACACACACACACACACACACACACACACCTAATTTCTTTTTTCGGAGGTCAGTACCACGCCGACGAAAAGACCGACAGAGAAATCACGCGAAACAGACATCAAACAGTCGAGGGTGGAATTCTGCCTGCGCTCCAGTGCTTGCTGGTCATACAGTATCCACCACTGAGAATGTACTCAAGAGATGAGTGTCCCTAAATCTTTAAAAATCACTCTAGAATAACAACAGAAGAAATGCAAGTCCCAGCGTAATTCATCTTCCTAACTTCGATAGCTGATTCGGTGACGCGATGTTTCATGTAAAAAAAAATCTAAATTCGAATCGATATAAGTGTTGTAAAAAAATTGATAAATCACGTTTTATAACGAGAAACACCCCGGAAGTAGACAACATTCCATTAGAACTACTGACAGCCTTGGGAGAGCCAGTCCTGACAAAACTCTACCATCTGGTGAGCAAGATGTATAACACAGGCGAAATTCCCTCAGACTTCAAGAAGAGTATAATAATTCCAATCCCAAAGAAAGCAGGTGTTGACAGATGTGAAAATTACCGAACTATCAGTTTAATAAGTCAAAGCTGCTGCAAAATACGCGAATTCTTTACAGACGAGTGGAAAAACTGGTAGAAGCCGACCTCGGGGAAGATCAGTTTGGATTCCGGAAAAATGTTGGAACACGTGAGGCAATACTGACCCTACGACTTATCTTAGAAGAAAGATTAAGGAAAGGCAAACCTACGTTTCTGGCATTTGTAGACTTGGAGAAAGCCTTTGACAATGTTGACTGGAATACTCTCTTTCAAATTCTGAAGGTGGCAGGGGTAAAATACAGGGAGCGAAAGGATATTTACAATTTGTACAGAAAGCAGATGGACATGAAAGGGAAGCAGTGGTTGGGAAGAGAGTGAGACAGGGTTGTAGCCTCTCCCCGATGCTATTCAATCTGTATATTGAACAACCAGTAAAGGAAATGAAAGAAAAGTTCGGAGTAGGTATTAAAATCCATGGAGAAGAAATAGAAACATTGAGGTTCGCCGATGACATTGCAATTCTGTCAGAGACAACAAAGGACTTGGAAGAGCAGTTCAACGGAATGGACAGTGTCTTGAAAGGAGAGTATAAGATGAACATCAACAAAAGCAAAACGAGGATAATGGAATGTAGTCGAATTAAGTCGGGTGATGCTGCGGGAATTGGATTAGGAAATGAGACACTTAAAGTAGTAAAGGAGTTTTGTTATTTGGGGAGCAAAATAACTGATGGTGGTCGAAGTAGAGAGGATATAAAATGTAGACTGGCAATGGCAAGGAAAGCGTTTCTGAAGAAGAGAAATTTGTTAACATCGAGTGTAGATTGAAGTGTCAGGAAGTCGTTTCTGAAGGTATTTGCATGGAGTGTAGCCATATATGGAAGTGAAACATGGACGATAAATAGTTTAGACAAGAAGAGAATAGAAGCTTTCGAAATGTGGTGCTACAGAAGAATGCTGAAGATTAGATGGGTAGATCACATAACTAATGAGGAGGTGTTGAATAGAATTGGGGAGAAGAGGAGTTTGTGGTACAACTTGACAAGAAGAAAGGGATCGTTTGGTAGGACATGTTCTGAGGCATCAAGGGATCACCAATTTAGTACTGGAGGGCAGCGTGGAGGGCAAAAATCGTAGAGGGAGACCAAGAGATGAATACACTAAGCAGATTCAGAAGGATGTAGGCTGCAGTAGGTACTGGGAGATGAAGAGGTTTGAACAGGATAGAGTAGCATGGAGAGCAGCATCAAACCAGTCTCAGGACTGAAGACCACAACAACAACAACAACAACGAGAAAACTTCAATATTCAGTGTACCCACTACACTGAAGAGCCACAAAAACTGGTACACTTGCCTAATATCGTGTAGGGCCCCAGCGAACACGCAGAAGTGCCACAAAACGACGTGGCATGGACTTGACCAATGTCTGAAGTAGTGCTGGAGGGAACTGACACCATGGATCCTGCAGGGCTGTCCATAAATACGTACTAGAGGGTGCAGGTCTCTTCTGAACAGCACGTTGCAAGGCATCCCACATATGCTCAGTAATGCTCATGTCTGCGGAGTTTGGTGGCCAGCGGAAGTGTTTAAACTCAGAAGAGTGTTCCTGGAGCCATTCTATAGCAATTCTGGACCCGTCGGGTGTCACATTGTCCCGCTTGAATCGCCCATCGCAATGCACAATGAACATAAACGGATGCTAGTGATCGGACAGAATTGTTACATACTTGTCACCTGTCAAAGTCATATCTAGACGTATCAGGGGTCCCACACCACTCCAACTGCACACGTCCCACACCATTACAGAGCCTCCACCAGCTTGAACTGTCCCCTACTGCCATGCAAGGTCCACGGATTCATCAGGTTGTTGATGCGTCAATCTTTTCGACACATCGAAATTAAACACATAACCAGTTTGTAGTTGCCAAACACTTCTTTATTACAAACACCAGCTGTTAAAAAACCAGGAGTAACTCTCTTATAATAAAAGGCACCTGGCCTACAGAACCAGCGGCAGTACTCAGATGGCAACAGTAATGCATTTAAATGTGATAGACCCAGATCTGACAAAATTTACTCAAGCAATTTTCGCCATTAAAAGAATGTCCATAAAATTTAACTGACATAACTGAATGCTTCATGACTTACATAGGAACTGACTTCCATATCAAATTCTATAACTGCTTCCATGGACTGATTTTAATCAATTGTAACAAATTAAAGTATTATCAGATTAATGCACTCGACTAAGCTTCTTTTTAGTATTAAAGTATGAGGTTCACATACATTTCATGGCCACAATATAATAATAGGGTATTAAATAGTCTTAGAATGGAACCACTACAATTTCCACTTTGAAAATTAGTGATGGATACGAGCAGACCGAAAAGTGCTATTAGATAGAGGATATTCACGGACGAGAAGGTAAAATGGAGCTATGAAACTTCCTGGTAGATTAAAACTGTGTGCCCGACCGAGACTCGAACTCGGGACCTTTGCCTTTCGCGGGCAAGTGCTCTACCATCTGAGCTACCGAAGCACGACTCACGCCCGGTATTCACAGCTTTACTTCTGCCAGTATCTCGTCTCCTACCTTCCAAACTTTACAGAAGCTCTCCTGCGAACCTTGAAGCGGAGGCATGGCTTAGCCACAGCCTGGGGGATGTTTCCAGTACCGAGCGTGAGTCGTGCTTCGGTAGCTCAGTTGGTAGAGCACCTGCCCGCGAAAGGCAAAGGTCCCGAGTTCGAGTCTCGGTCGGGCACACAGTTTTAATCTGCCAGGAATTTTCATAGCTCCATTTTACCTTCTCGTCCGTGAATATCCTCTATCTAATAGCACCTTTCGGCCTGCTCGTATCCATCACTAATTTTCAGAGTGGAAATTGTAGTGGTTCAGAGTTTGTTCTCGTCGGCCACTGGCAATTATATGAAACACAAACACATCAGCGGCAGATAACATTCTGCCGCATCAGATAGACAAACGTATCTGCCCAACTGGTTATAAATAAACCTTTTATTATACACGGCACCAGTGAACCCAAGTCTGACTAACCTAGATGAGCAGTCTCCCAGTAACGGTTCTTAAAATCTGCTTAGCCAATTCTCTAGAACAAGGAAATAAAACAATAACATAGGAACAGGAAATAGCAAAATTATTTCGGCCCGCTCTTGAACGTCGGGCACAGACTTACGTACTATTTAAGCATGAACTCTAGCTACGCATTAAGCACGGATTCATGTCAATTTGTTGTGCGATGCTAGCACTCCCTTAAATACCATCAACATATCAGCCCATAGATCGAGTACAGTGACAAATAACTGAAACAACCAAGACAGTTTTCAGTGCACTCGGGTATTCAATTAACGTGAACAGAACCCACCAAGAAACAATTCGACGACTCCAGTTCGTTCACCTTGAACTACATGTAACAGACGCGAACGAAATCTGTCCTTCAGTCTCTAGGAAACCCCCGTCAGCATCGGCAGCGGGTCTGCATTCAAACGGTGAAACACACCGCAGCAGCTGGCCACGCTCCTTCGTCGTACCGACTCGGTCACTCGCTAGCGCCACACGTCACTGCCGCTCACACAGCTGACACCCGAACTCAAGCCCTTGCAGAGCGCGCGCGCAGCAGTTACACAGCCATCCGCCAAAGATGCGAAGAAGACAAGCACGCGTCGAAAATCGACTCACAACGATCGGGATGACAATCGATGGAGACTGGCGCCAGCAGCGCACCAGCTCAGTTGTCTCCATACCGGTACACGTCCATCCGCTAGATACAATTTGAAACGAGACTTGGACGACCAGGCAACATGTTTCCAGTCATCGAGAGTCGAATGTCAGTGTCGACGGGCCCAGGTTAGGCGTAAAGCTTCGTGTCGGGGAGTCATCAAGGACACGCGAGTGGACCTTCGGCTCCGAAAGCCCACATCGATGACGTTTCGTTGAATGGTTCACACGCTGACACCTGTTGATATCTGCAGCAATTTGCGGAAGGGTTGCACTTCTGTCGCGTTGAACGATTCTCTTCAGCCGTCGTTGGTCCCATTCTTGCACGATCTTTTTCCGCCTAAGCGATGTTGGAGATTCGATGTTTTACCGGATTCCTGATATTCACGGTACACTCGTGAAATGGTTGTACGGGAAAATCCCCACTTCATCGCTACCTCGGATATGCAGTTCCCATCGCTCATGCGCCGACTGTAACACAACGTTCAACATCACTTGAATCTTGGCAACCTGCCCTTGTAGCAGCAGTAACCGATCTAACTGCGCCAGACACTTGATGTCTTCCATAGGAGTTGCCGACCGCAGCGCCGTATTCTGCCTGTTTACATATCTCTGTATTTGAATACACATTCCTATACCAGTTTCTTTGGTGCTGTAGTGTCTGCGGTCAAACTTCGGAGACTAGTCCACACCAGGAAGCCTAAAATGCCGTCAGTCAACGGGTAATGTGTACTCTGCTTAGAAATTTTGGTCAGAAGGAACTTGAAAGTCATTGTTTGCCGGAGCTTTTACATATTAGGTTCGAAACCGTCGGTAAACAGCCTCAATTGACCAATATTTAACGCATTCGAGGACACAAAACTTACCCATTGCTCCTGTATACGCCATGTTCTGACCCACCTGCCAGCTACTGGTGCTCTGCAAACACGCGACGGCGCGATTTACGAATCGAAACTGAGCGACATGCTCTAATCACTGATACGTGTCATTTTTCAGTATCTCTTACAGTTTTCAAACAGTTGCCTTTTGAAGCCCTGGAGATACTCACGAATTAACCCTGACCTGTAATTTAACACACCTACGGAATTATCCAACATTTCAGACATATACGAAAATGTATCAAATTCATCACTGTCTTGTTTACATGCCCTTACACTGTGAGGTCCAAAGTTAAAAATAATGAAACTCACTTTCTATGTTCGTCTACCTCTGATATACTTTATAAGTGTATGGAAGAAGCACTGGTGATTTACAGCTAGAATTCTCTTTTCCTGCCGTCGTACCTCGCTGCATGCGCACTGATTTCTGCAGTCTCAGTGGCTTCTGGGAAACTTTTCCCGACAGTCGTGGTCATTCACATGTACCCCACGACCTAGGAGACACACAATTTCCGTCGTACTTCTGAGTAATTTCTCCAACAAGACTCGTTAGAAGCTGTAGCAATCCTCCCTTTTTTTCGTATTGCATCAAGGACTAAGAAATCCGTCTTAGCCATGTGAAATTAAACGGAAAAGTTTTGTACTTCTTTCCTTGCATTCTGTCAGCAGGGAACGGCTTGGGCGATACCCACGTCCTGTTTCTCACTAAATGCGTTACAGGCCGTTCATAAATCAATGATGCGGTTTTTAAAATTAATAGTAAATCGATTTATCACTTTATGCGTGTAAACCTTAGAACATAAGCAGCGGCAACTGTCAAAGTTTTTGATGCGCTACCCACAGCTCGCTTGTAATGCTTGCTACGCAGGCGTAGCATCTGTTTTCAAGATGGCGTCGCAACATGAAAGGGTTTTCTGCGTACTCCGTTTTGAGATGCCCAGATCTGTCGTTACAATATAGCGTGAATTTCGTGCACGGTTTTGGGAAGACCCACCACGCAAGATTAACATAGGTGGGTAGTACCGACAGTTCGTGGAATCTGGTGCCTTTGAAAGTAGAAAAGTATTGGTCAACTTCTGATGCAAAAGTCAGAGGAGTGCGCGATGTGTTTTACCCAATTACTCACGAGTCACTTTGTAAACTAAGCAGGGAATTGGTCATGCCAAAGATTGTGCTGTGGCAAGTGTTGCGTAAGTGGCTATGTTTTAAATCATACAAAGTGGGATTAGCGCGGGCCTTACCCCAGCATAGTGAAAAGGCGTGACTTCTGTGAAGAGCTGAAGTTAACAAATGGGGGACGCTGATTCTGTAGCAAGAACCATCTTCTGCGATGAAGCCAGTCAAGCTAAATGCAAACAATGTCCGTATCTGGGGAAGCGAAAAACCACATACGCATTCACTGCAGAACATCAGACAGGACATGCTGCACCGAGTACGGGAAGAATTTGATCACCAAGTAGATGTGTGTCGTTTGGTTAAGGACGCACAAATTGAATAACTGTTATTACCGGATTACTGCGTCAAAAATTGGACAGTTGCCGCTGCTTACCCTGTGAGGTTTGCCCATATAAAGTTGTTGATGTGGTCTTCAGTCCTGAGACTGGTTTGATGCAGCTCTCCATGCTACTCTATCCTGTTCAAGCTTCTTCACCTCCCAGTACGTACTGCAGCCTACATCCTTCTGAATCTGCTTAGTGTACTCATCTCTTGGACTTCCTCTACGATTTTTACCCTCCACGATGCCCTCCAATGCTAATTTTGTGATCCCTTGATACCTCAGGACATGTCCTACCAACCGATCCCTTCTTCTAGTCAAGTTGTGCCACAAACTTCTCTTCTCTCCAATCCTGTGCAATACCTCCTCATTTGTTACGTGATCTACCCACCTAATCTTCAACATTCTTCTGTAGCACCACATTTCGAAAGCTTCTATTCTCTTCTTGTCCAAACTATTTATTGTCCATGTTTCACTTCCATACATGGCTACACTCCGTACAAATACCTTCAGAAACGACTTCCTGACACTTTAATCTATACTCGATGTTAAAAAATTTCTCTTCTTCAGAAACGCTTTCCTTGCCATTGCCAGTCTACATTTTATATCCTCTCTACCTCGACCATCATCAGTTATTTTGTTCCCCAAATAGCAAAACTCCTTTACTACTTTAAGTGTCTCATTTCCTAATCTAGTTCCCTCAGCATCACCCGACTTAATTCGACTACATTCCATTATCCTCGTTTCGTTCTTGTTGATGTTCATCATATGCCCTCCTTTCAAGACACTGTCCATTCCGTTCAACTGCTCTTCCAAGTCTTTTGCTGTCTCTGACATAATTACAATGTCATCGGCGAACCTCAAAATTTTTATTTCTTCTCCCTGGATTTTAATACCTACTCCAAATTTTTCTTTTGTTTCCTTTACTGCTTGCTCCATATACAGATTGAATAACATCGGGGAGAGGCTACAACCCTGCCTCACTCCCTTCCCAACCACTGATTCCCTTTCATGCCCCTCGACTCTTAAAACTGCCATCTGGTTTCTGTACAAATTATAAATAGCCTTTCGCTCCCTGTATTTTACCCCTGCTGCCTATAGAATTTGAAAGATAGTATTCCAGTTAACATTTTCAAAAGCTTTCTCTAAGTCTACAAATGCTAGAAACGTAGGTTTGCCTTTCCTTAATCTTTCTTCTAAGATAAGTCGTAAGGTCAGTATTGCCTCATGTGTTCCAATATTTCTACGGAATCCAAACTCATCTTCCCTGAGGTCGGCTTCTACCAGTTTTTCCATTCGTCTGTAAATAATTCGTGTTAGTATTTTGCAGCTGTGACTTATTAAACTGATAGTTCGGTAATTTTCACATCTGTCAACACCTGCTTTCTTTGGGATTGGAATTATTATATTCTTCTTGAAGTCTGAGGGTATTTCGCCTGTCTCGTACATCTACCTCACCAGATGGTAGAGTTTTGTCAGGACTGGCTCTCCCAAGGCCATCAGTAGTTCCAATGGAATGTTGTCTACCCCCGGGGCCTTCTTTCGACTCAGGTCTTTCAGTGCTCTGTCAAACTCTTCTCGCAGTATCGTATCTCCCATTTCATCTTCAACTACATCCTCTTCCATTTCCATAATATTGTCCTCAAGTACATCGCCCTTGTATAGACCCTCTATATACTCCTTCCACCTTTCTGCTTTCCCCTCTTTGCTTGGAATTGGGTTTCCATCTGAGCTCTTGATATTCATACAAGTGGCTCTCTTTTCTCCAAGGGCCTCTTTAATTTTCCTGTAGGCAGTATCTATCTTACCCCTAGTGAGATAAGCCTCTACATCCTTACATTTGTCCTCTAGCCATGCCTGCGTAGCCATTTTGCACTTCCTGTCGATCTCAATTTTGAGACGTTTGTATTCCTTTTTGCCTGCTTCATTTACTGCATTTTTATATTTTCTCCTTTCATCAATTAAATTCAATATTTCTTCTGTTACCCAAGGATTTCTACTAGCCCTCGTCTTTTTACCTACTTGATCCTCTGCTGCCTCCACTACTTCATCCCTCAGAGCTACCCACTTCTTCTACTGTATTTCTTTCCCCCATTCCTGTCAATTGTTCCCTTATGCTGTCCCTGAAACTCTGTACAACCACTGGTTTAGTCAGTTTATCCAGGTCCCACCTCCTTAAATTCCCACCTTTTTGCAATTTCTTCAGTTTTAATCTACAGTTCATAACCAATAGATTGTGGTCAGAGTCCACATCTGCCCCTGGAAATTTCCTACAATTTAAAACCTGGTTCCTAAATCTCTGTCTTACCATTGTATAATCTATCTGATACCTTTTAGTATCTCCAGGATTCTTCCATGTATACAACCTTCATTTATGATTCTTGAACCAAGTGTTAGCTATGATTAAGTTACGCTCTGTGCAAAATTCTAACAGACGGCTTCCTCTTTCATTTCTTAGCCCCAATCCATATTCACCTACTATGTTTCCTTCTCTCCCTTTTCTTACTGTCGAATTCCAGTCACCCATGACTATTAAATTTTCGTCTCCCTTCACTACCTGAATAATTTCTTTTATCTCATCATACATTTCTTCAATTTCTTCGTCATCTGCAGAGCTAGTTGGCATATAAACTTGTACTACTGTAGTAGGCATGGGCTACGTGTCTATCTTGGCCACTATAATACGTTCACTATGCTGATTGTAGTAGCTTACCCGCACTCCTATTTCTTTATTCATGATTAAACCTACTCCTGCATTACCCCTATTTAATTTTGTATTTATAACCCTGTATTCACCTGACCAGAAGTCTTGTTCCTCCTGCCACCGAACCACTAAGTCCCACTGTATCTAACTTTAACCTATCCATTTCCCGTATAAAGTAACAAATCGATTTATTATTAATTTTTAGAACCACGTGTTCACTTCTAAACGCTCTGTATATCGACGTTATGATCGTTCACACTGTTAACTACAGTACTGGGGTAAGGAGCCTGCCGATCCAGGGCAATTATCAGTTCCCTCGCAACATTTTCCGCCAGCCAGAGTGGCCGAGCGATTCTAGGCGCTACAATCTGGAACCGCGCGGCCGCTACGGTCGCAGGTTCGAATCTTGCCTCGGGCATGGATGTGTGTGATGTCCTTAGGTTAGTTAGGTTTAGGTAGTTCTAAGTTCTAGGGGACTGATTACCTCAGAAGTTAAGTCCCATAGTGCTGAGAGCCATTTGAACCAACATTTTCCTGTATGTACAACGTGGTGTAGTACTTGAACTGATCAACAAGCGTAAGTTTTCGAGAAACGCAGCAAGTCTATTAGAAGATACAGACACTCCCATATCGAAGCGAATAATGGGACCGCTTCGAGAATAGCGTAGCGTGAACGCAGATAAAAACGGAGTGCCATATAGAGCAGGGGAGTACAGCGAGATAATACAGTAGCGAACACCCGTGCCACACCACACACTTCTTTTGGGTGAGTGGATAAGAGGGGCCGGGGGGGGGGGGGGGAGGGGGAGAGGGGGGGGGCATCAGTCATCTGAATGGTTTGGTGCGACCCGCCACGACTTCCTACCCTCCCCCACACTTGCATCCAATGCTATCATTTGGTTTTTAATTGTATTTCAATTTCTGTCCACCCCTACAGATTTCACCTTCCCTCTAGTACCATTGAAGTTATTCGCTGCTGTCTTAACAGATGTCCTATCATTCTCCCCTTCTCCTTGCTAAATTTTACCACACGGCCCGTCTCCTCACCGACTCTGCATAAAACCTCCTCATTCCCTGCCTTATCAGTCAACCAAATTTTCAACATCCTTTTACAGCGCCATATCTGAAACGCTTGGATTCTCTCCTTTTCCAATACTCCTACAGCCCATGATTCACTACCACATAATCCTCTGTGTCAAACGTACATTCTAGGAAATTCCTTCCTCACATTAAACTCCATGTTTGATACTAGCAGACTTTCTTTCGCCAGGAATGCCCTCTTTAGCGCCGCTAGTACACTTTTCTTGTTTTGCTTGCGTCTCCCGTCACGTGTTATTTTCATTCCAAGGTATCAGAATTCCTTCACTTCATGTACTTCGTGGTCACCAACTTTGATGCTAGATTTATGGGTATTCTCACTTCTGTTACTCCTCCTTACTTCCGCCTTTCCTCGGTTTACCCTCAATACATATTATGTACCTATTGGCCTATACATTCAACTCAAGATATCCCACAATTCTTCCCCACCGCCATTGAGGATAGCCATGTCATCAGCGAATCTTATCACTGATATCCTTTCACCCTGATTTTTAACCCCGCTCTTGAACCTTTCTTTTATTTCCGTTATTGCACATATTTAACAGTAGGGACGAAAAACTACGTCCCCGTCCTAAACCCATTTTTATTTCGAGCACTTCATTCTTGATCTTCCATTCTTATTTTTCCGTCTTTATTATAATAAATATAATACATCACCCGTCTTTCCTTATAACTTATCCATATTTTTCTCAGACTTTCGAACATCTTGCATCGTTTGACACTGTCGAAGGCTTTTCTAGGTCGTCAGGTCCTGTGAACATGTCTTGATTTTACTTAGGTCTAACTTCTGTTATCAAATGCAAAGTCAGAACTGGCGTTCTGGCGGATTTATCATTTCTAAAACCAAACTCATCGTCATCTAATAGTGCATCAAATTTGTTTACCATTCTTCAGTATATTATTGTTGCTAGCAACTTGGATGTATGTACTGTTAAGCTGATTGTGCGTTAGTTCTCGTACTTATGTGGCTTTCTTTCTTCGAGACTGTGTGAAAGATATTTTCCGGAACTCTGGTGGTATGTCTCTGGCGTCATAGATTTCACACATCAGCTTGAATAGTCGTTTGGTTGCCACTTCGCCCAACGATTTTCGATACTCCGAAACAGTGTTATCTGTCCCTTATTTGATCTCAAGCCGTCCAAAGCTCTATTAAACTGTGATTCTAATACTGAGTCACCTACGGCTTCTTTAGCGATTACACGTTCTTATTCTGTCACTACATCAAATAGTTACTGCCCTTATTCTTTCCATCTACCCACTCTCTCATCTGTGCTTAACAGTGAAATACCTCTGGTTCTCCTAATGTTGAGCCCTTTCCGTTCTAAACACCTCATTAAGTCTTGAAAAATAAATAAGAACGCCGTATCATTGGACCATAAAACGTCATGCTATGAGTATCGAACACAATCGCAGTAAAAGAGAAAGCAATGGTTCGGAAGATCACAGAGAAAGGCGTCAGCAGGGGCATGACAAGACACAAAATGTAAAAACCTTTATCATCGACTTGTAACGGACATCCTCCTCCAGTGTTATTTTTCCTCAACATTAGTTGTCGATACCAGTATTATTTTTAATTTTGGACAGGTCAGTATTGTCTCAGTTGCTTTTCTGAAGAGTTTCACATAATTTTATACACAGTATGCTATGTTTCAAGCTAAAATGTATGTAAAGGAACTACTCTATAAAATATTTTAGTTTAGAAGTTATAACCAATAAGTACTAGTTCTGAATGTACAGAAAATTATTTTATTAGAAACCTTTGAAATTACGAATTATTGGTACACTTAAAAATTCTATTATTATTTACGCAATCCTGTACTGTTTACTATGTTTATTTATGGGTTCATTTACGAAATAATAACCGAAATTAATAATGTAACGGAAACTAGTAGAAATTCATTTGTTAAGAAAAATTATAAACCCTTTGGAATATTGTTATTTCCTCAGAGTGTAGCTAGTATTTAAGCACCGACGTGTAGGCCAGGTATTAGAGTGGCATTGCGTCTTTCCGACATGCGTGCGCTAAATGCATAAACGGCCGGCCGCGGTGGCCGTGCGGTTCTAGGCGCGACAGTCCGGAACCCTGCGACTGCTACGGTCGCACGTTCGAATCCTGCCTCGGACATGGATGTGTGTGATGTCCTTAGGTTAGTTAGGTTTAAGTAGTTCTAAGTTCTAGGGGACTGATAACCTCAGATGTTAAGTCCCATAGTGCTCAGAGCTATCTGAACCATTTGAAATGCATAAACGTGAACTATGGCGACGTTATAATCAAATGTCTCCAAACAGAGCTAACGTGCTGTTATTCTTTCCTTGACTGCCGAAACATGCCGGACATCCACCGCAGAATGAAGAGTGTCTGTCGAAAACCACTGCGACAAGCGTTGCTGCTGCTTCGTGATAACGAACGCCTCCATATTGAAAATGTCGTAACGCACAAGTGGCAGACATTTGAGCGCCCGCCCTTTAATCCTGATGTTTCCCCCTTGCGATTATCACTCCTTCTGTCCTTTACAGACACCATGGAGGGCTGACGATTCCTGCCGGACGAGGATGTGCAGCAACAGCTACGGAGTTCTTCATGCAACAGGACACAGCTGTCTTCAGCCTGGGGCGACGGTTGATGACTGTGTCAATGCTGATTTTAATTTGCCTCGTTGGCATACCGACTCTGGATTGTACGGCCTTCGATGGAAAATTTTACAAAACAAGGAAATTGAGCCGTGCGTGGCTCGTGTTCCCGCCATCATGTATTTTACACCCTGTTTTTAACGTACTTCCACCTCACTACGTTAATTTAAATTGCTACTGTCACTGAGTTGCTGCTTTGTCTGACCGTGAACGGCCTTAGCAGCGCGTACTGATATATCCCCTTTCGTAGTATCTTTGCTCGACTGCTAATACTTCCCGGTCTTTGTCTGTCGCAAGGGAGTTCCTGTCGCGAGTTCGGGCTGCCAGTCACTTGGAACGCATCTGGAGCGCAGTCCTGAAATGCCAGTCAGCAGTTGCAATGCTGCACTAGTGCAGTAGGGTTGGAGCAGCAGTGGGGCCTGCACCAACATGGCTCGCCCGACCATTGCCGCCACGTATCACTTGAGCCGGGCCACGGTCTTGGTGGATCGTCGGTCGGTCGTCCTACAGGAAGGCGCGTTTTGGCTCGCCGATTGTTCATGAGTCGGCTGTGTGTGTGTGCATCGACTCCCGATTTGTCTTCGTGCGTGCTTAGTGACTGTTGGGTATCGTTCAGGTCTTCGTGCAAGTGTTCCTCATGTTCTGCGTGTAGTTGGCGTTATTGCCACTGACGACTATTTTAGATGTAGTCGGGAATTCTGATGGTAGTCGGTCGGTTGTTGCGGACCAGGGAAGTTATCGCCGCGCGGTGCAGTCGGCTGGGTCCTCTGGCGGTCCCTGCGCAGTGTCGGAGCGTGTGTGGAGCTGTCCGAGCGCTACGAGCTCCGTGGTTCACCGATCCAGGACGTCAAAGTTGAGTAGTGGTTTCAACTACCCAAGCCACCTCCATTCATGTTCTGTGATTCGTTTCGGTGGTTCGCTGTTGAGGTTTTCCTATGAACAACACAGTGTTTCTATTGCTGAAATTTAGCCGCCAAGCGGTGCAATTAACTATATTGGCTGACTGCAGTCGCCGGCCGGTGTGGCCGAGCGGTTCTAGGCGCTTCAGTTTGTAACCGCACGACCACTATGGTCGCAGGTTCGATTCCTGCCTCGGGTATGGATGTGTGGGATGTCCTCAGGTTAGTTAGGTTTAAGTAGTTCTAAGTTCTAGGGGAGTGATGACGCCAGATGTTAAGTACCACAGTGCTTAGAGCCATTTGAACCATTTTTTTGACTACAAGTAAAGTACACCAGCGGAATTTTCTCCCTTGTGGCCGTTAGTGCTTTGGTTACCTGCCCTGGCCACTGACGTAAATTTACATAGTGTTCCTTTTGAGTGAAATTAACTATATTACTGCATTTCAAATTCAGGTGTACCAGCGGAATTTTCTGCCTTGTGGCCAATAGTGTTCTGGTTTCCTCCCCGGCCACTAACGTAATTTCAGGCAGCTTCCTTTCCTCAGCTGTTGTCACTGTCTAACATGGTGCGTAGTTTGACAGTTAATACATATTTCATTGTGGATAATCATGTTCGTAACCTTTTGTGTTTGAGTTCTCATGTACCGATTGGTGGCAAGCAAGTCGTTTTGTCGGTCGGTCCGTGGCTGTCCCTGGTTTTGATTCCGACTGATCAAGTGTAGTTGGGCTCACCACCTGTCTCACCTAAGTGAACGAGGGCAGACCGACCTCCCTGGAGGCTTCTGAGTGCCGTTTTCTTTATTGTCCTCCTCACCGGTGTTTAATTGTCTCTTTATAATCTATCATAGCCAAAGATTTAAAAGACTTGGTTTTACTGGATTTTATGTATTTTGAATTTTGGAAAATCAATTGTGGGTCTTCATCAACATTGTGGCCTTCTGCCTACGAAAGGTTATGGTAACTTATTCTACAATCTTGTAAATTTTACTGTCTGCCTTCAGTCATTTGTATTGCATCGAGTTTGTTTGTCTATTCACATATGACTTGAGGCTCTCAGTCTCGTTGTGTAAATATATATGTTAATTATTTTATTTGCAATTTCAACTGCATGTTTTAACCACTTTAGATTTAGCTTGTTGCTGTAAGTTTTCCTGTTTGGGGGCCTTCAGCCGTAAAATAATTGCCTGTTAGAAACTCGTAGTTCTAAAAGTTCGGCTATGTGCCGATTTTGTTTAAAAGTGTTATTAAATTGCAATAAATTACAATTTTGAGTGAACTTGACCGGCACCTTATTTGGCCCTTTCCACAATCCTAATCACCTGTTCTGCCCAGCGGGTTTAGCGGGCGTTTCTGAAATGATACTTATCTTGTATTATTGAAACGGTGTCTAGGGGTTGCAATGTTGTTGAAAAACTTTCTAATAATCAGGCGCAGGTTGTGTTCTTTTTGACTGAAACACCATTTTCATTATTCCATTTCAGATTTCGACGACGTGCCATCATAACAACATCATTAAATTGGTTTTTGCAGTCACAGAGCAAAAAACTTTACACAGTCTTGTAAATACATTCTTAAACTGTAAACTAAATGTAGCTCCTAATACTCTTTATAATCACAACTGCTGTGTTCCAGGACAAAATATCATCGTCTACTAACTCACATGGCGTAACGACGTGTGAACAAGATCAAAGAACATTTTACATTGACACAAAAGTTCTGCGTGTTTTTCAATATTGTAGAGAAAATTTTGTATTCGCACAATAATTTGTTTCATTATATTATTTTTACTTTACAAAATATTCGGCATTATCCATATTTGTTTAAACTGAACGTAAAATATATCACGATGACCAGATATCTGGAATACAAGTATTGTTACTATAAAATCGTATCAAATGTTCACATAAGCTTTAAAACAGGTAGAGTGTAAAGTTTCTGCTTTATTTTTGGGACTTGGGGAATGTGTTGTGATCTCATATTTTCATTGAATGTGTCATGCTTCATATTTGCACGTCTGAAATATTTAAAACAGTAGCTTTCAATAGTCCGTATGTCAGGCAACAGTTTCCGAGTACAAGCAGTGTGATATCTGGCTGCCAGCAGCGATGTCGCTGCTGTAGCATTCTGTGAGCAGTGTGCGAGAGAGCGGGCGAGTCCGGTGTTGGCCACACTACTGAGCGGTCTGGAAACATCTCGCAAAGCACAGAGATAGAGATGATGTTGAATTCGGGAAGTTCGAGCATGATTTGGTAGATATTGTTGAGAGGTTTTACAGGTAATTTTGTTGCTGCATTGCTTGCCTGCGCGTAATTTAAGATGTGTTTGGAAAACGGAGAGTTTTGAGAGTAGCAGGATTTTTCTTTCTTGTTTCGGGTTAATTTGTTTCCTGTTAACTTAATCTTCCATCGGTTCTTGGCAGAACAACATTATGATGAATGAAAAGCACTAGTTTGCTTTTTTACTACAGCATTAACTTACTGTGTTAACTGGTTTTCGGCGTCAAGGCCATCATCAGACATTTATATGTCTCATGATGGCCTTGTAAGCCGAAAACCGGTTAACACATTAAGTTAATATTGTAGAAGAAAAGCAAACGATAGTTTTTCATTTATTAATTAGTTTCATTGTTCAGTCGTGAATAGGTAAAGTTATACGTTCACATGGCTTGCACTCAGAAGTTATAGATTTCCTATTCCTTTACCGTTTCAGCAATTAATTTCAAGGCAGTATAATATTTCTAATAAGAAGTAACTTTTGTAAAGATGATTCTATTTGTTAAGGAAAATATGGGAGATTCACACAGCTAAACCGTATAAATCTGTCAGGATCAGTTTAAAATTACAGTCAGGACACAGTTAAAGCATTCAGCCATACTTTGCATTTCAGAATTTTTATCAGCTTCAATTTCGATAAAGATCATTTTAGACTTCATTTATTATGCAAAGTGACTTATTTTTGCTGTGCAACGTTACATTTCCGTATGTATTACGTAGCGTTTGGAATTTTATTTAATCAGTTGCTTATATAGAATCACAATACATTTTTTGGGAAACATTTTCTGTTATTTATTCTTTCAAAATTTGTTTTATAATTTCACGAAACATTTTTATTCTGTTATTTTTCTGTGTTGGAACTGCAAGGTGTATATTGTGACGTCACACACTGCAGCACTGTGAACTGCACAGTACAGAGTTTGACACGACACCCTGCCTGACATATTTTTGAACATTTTCTAATTAGTTCGTTAAATTTTATTTCAAATACAATCATGCAGTTTGACATAGTTTTGGCGATTCATTCTTACGAGATAGCGTTTCCGTGAGCACGTCACTTGCGTTGTTCATCATTACAACAGACGAAGTTGTAGAGAATAGGACTCTTGTTCAGTTCAGAAGTCTTTTTTCTTCACAAGTTTCGCTATATTGTTGATGTTCGGAAAAGTTGCAAGAGAAATAGTAAAAACGGAAAAATGCAAAAATAAATCAAGCTCCCTCTCATAAACAGCGAATAGAGCGGTTCGACCAAAAGTGTTATCGGACGGAAAAATTAAATGAAACCGGCATCGATCCATTCACTTTGAAAAATAGAACAGCAACTTTGTTTTGTTACAATAGTTTCCCAAAAGAATGTCATTTTAAGACGGGAATGTAGCGTTCGGAGTAGTTGGTGGAAGTGTGGTACCACCGTTAATGTTCAGATATTATTACATAATGGCCCTGTCGGACACGTTTTGTATTTCTCGGAGCCTGTTCGCAGGCAACGCAGGTGTTGAGCAGGAAGGTCACTCCGTTAGAAAAAGCTGTTACGAAATGATCAGACTCTTATCCACACTAGCAGAGATAGCTGGAATGTCTGATACCTCGGCTTCAAGGCAGATACATGAAACGTAAAGCACTTAAATACACCTAATGGCCCAACAGTTTCACTAAGCGCCTGGCAAATGTCACTGCAATTCCCAGGCCATACGTCAGTTGGACAGCGCATGAAATGTGATATAGACATTAACAACTCGATCAACTGACGGGTGGATAATCGTTGCAAACGACGCTTTCCGTAAACTTAATTTCTCTATTGCACAGGAAATTAGAAAGTGTTCAACAATATGTGACACAGGGTGTCCTGATAAACTCTGTACTGTGCAGTGTACAGTGGTGCAGTGTGTGACGTCACAATACACAACTTGCAATTCCAACACACAAAAATAACAGAATAAAAATGCTTCGTGTAATTATAAAACAAATTTTGATAGAATAAATAACGCTCTTAATTTATCGAGACATATACTGTGACAAACCACAACGTAACGACCACTGCTCACCGTGAGATTGCATGTGGCCTGATAGCTTTTCAGGCACGTGACGTACAGAGGAAGTATACCAATGGTTCAAGTGGCTCTGAGCACTATGGGACTTAACTTCTGAGGTCATCAGTCCCCTAGAACTTAGAACGATTTACACCTAACTAACCTAAGGACATCACACACATCCATGCCTGAGGCAGGACTCGAACCTGCGACCGTAGCGGTCGCGCGGTTCCAGACTGTAGCGCCTAGAACCGCTCGGCCACCCCGGCTGGCAGGAGGTATACAGGCAGAGCCGAGACGAATGGGGAATCGTTCTAGCGACAGTACAGGACGCAAATGCGTAAATCCACTGACGAAAGCGATTTGGCAAAAAGCAGGCTGCTATCGCACCACACATGGGTACATTTCAGATTTTCACAGAAGAAATGTATTAATTTACATTGATAATCGGTGCAGAAAACTGGAATTTATTTGAAACCTCAGTTCCAAAAATCGATGAAATACGGAATGTTCTGAGATGGCAAACTGCTTTTATCTGACTCACTAGAGCAGTTTTTCACAGTAATCAGTCCTCTGTGGCGTATTTAGTTCATTGTCTTGATTCTCTATCCGTCCTGAGTTTAATAATCCATAAAATAGGAACACGCACTTCGTGTAAAAACTGGACATGATGGAGTAAAGCGCCTATGATTTCTAATAAAAGTAAAAAACAGAACCTTGTTGATTCGAATGGAAACGAAATGCTTCCTACCAATGTTGTCCTCAACCATTGTGTGTTTTGACTGGATGTACAACGCGGAAAAAAGCCTAAATCAGTGACTAACAGGTTTTGGTGGCATTTGTAAAAAGTGCGTTCAGAAAAACATGCTGTGAGGAAGAAAGTAAGGCTTCCACTGCGTAACACGTCCCCGGACTGCGTGCAGTTGTCCTACCCCTCGCTCGGTGGGCATGTTGCTTGGTGGGGAAGGTTGCACAGTATCACATCATAATGACTGCTATATAACTACTGTAAATGTTTATCCCACTCAGTTTAGACCTGAGTCAATGTAAATTACACATTCTTTCACTCAGTACCATATACTTTAGGACGGTCTGTAAGTGTGCAGTCACCCTTCTAAAACAATAAACACAAATTTTAAATTCAAGAAGTATGAGACGGGGGAGGGGGAACCAGTGAAGCTATGTTACCAACATGGCGGATAGTTTGGAAGTCGCCATCTTGCGTGTGACTCGAAATTTTGAAATGGAAGGAGTGTCATGTCACATCAGACAGATAGAGGATTACACGAGAAAAACATTGGCGCCGTTCATTTGTGAATGGGCTCCCACATTCTCGAGTTCTTACTGACTTATCTTCCTTACAGGTGACGTCAAAAAGAGAGCGGAGCCAGTGTTCTAGCAGAGGATTTCAACCAACCCCACTGCCCAGTGTTAAACTTTTCGCAAATATCGTGGCAAACCGAAAACTGGACGATCGAAAACACCAACTGACGAAACAACTACTGTTCTGACCACACAGAGCACAGTACTTGCATTTTGCCAGTCAACCGTATTTCAGTAATGAGAATTTTGGCCACACATGACTGGGCCCGCTACAAAATCCAAACGTTACAACTTCTCACCAATGACGATTCAGATCGTCAGATTCAGTATGCAGAATGGGCGAGACGAAAACGGAACTGGGTTATCATATATCGATATTACCCCACGGGAATATCACAGCTGTCAACGGCAACACAAGTTTCCGCAGACACCGATAGCGGTCTTGCAGGATCCATCAGACCCAATGGAGCATGCTGACGGAGTCACACCTCCAGCAGCTCCGTACCACCAGCACCCTTTGCCGTCGTGGCGTAGGACGGTCGGCAGCAGCCACGCACATCCCTCGCACTCAGAGCCACTTCGCTACGCAACACTATATAGACATCACCTAGACGTGGCTCCGTCACCATCGTTCGTGCTTTAACTCAGAGAGCCTCATATTTGTTGCTATTGTATTAGCTCGAATCTGTTTCTTGCTGTATTATTTGTAATGAGTCTTTGTATGGTTCAAATGGGTCTGAGCACTATGGGACTTAACTTCTGAGTTCATCAGTCCCCTATAACTTAGAACTGCTTAAACCTAACTAACCTAAGGACGACACACACATCCATGCCCGAGGCGGGATTCGAACCTGCAACCGTAGCGCCTAGAAGCGCTCGGCCACTCCGGTCGTCAGTCTTTGTATGCTTGGAGAAATACAAGTAAAGTAAATCTTCTGTTTTCTGTACTTGTTTGTTTACTAATCATTTCTGCTCCAGTCCAGATTTCCTAAGACAGTAAACACGTCAGCAGTAATTGTGACTGTACAAACAGGAATTAATGCATTTAGGTGATTAGTAACATTTTATGGTATGAAATTGCAGCACTACTCCGTAGCCCTCCTCTCCTTACTGTTGCGTATGAAGAAGTACACAACATGCATGAAGACCGTTATTTCCCCTGTGACGTATTGTTTATGGTTGAAACTAATTTCTATGCGAATAGAGCTATAAACAAACACAATTACGTATACTGGTCAGATGCCACCCCCTCACTGCGTGGATGTATACGTGACAGCTGGCACATTGAAGATTATGGTTCGGTGTGGAACTGTGGCTCTCGTATTGATAGGCCTTTCTTAATTCAGGAACCAATGTACACTAATAGAACCCCATTCTCTGCAGTTGTTAGATTGATGTGTACTGCCTTCTTTGCTGCCTTAAGCAGAGATCAGTAATGGGTTTCATGTACTCGCCTTAAACTCGCCAGCATGCCATACAACGTCATCTCAGAACTCGCATCTCCGTAATCTCTGAGAATCGACATGTGAGCCCCTGCCACTGTCCATTTATAACAGCAAACTTGTTGCTTGAGTCTGTTGTTTGTTACAAGTGGACAATAACTCTAGCCAGCACCCCTGCCCCACACTGTAAATGCAGCTACAATTCACAAACTTGCTTCAGTTGATTTAGCTATTTTCTCATTACACCTAGCAGGTGTGTCATCAATTCTAGGATTAGTAAATTTTATTACAACAATAATTAATATACGATCAAAACCAAACACCATTATTTGTATGACAAAAAAGTGGAAAAATTGAATCTCTTAGGATGTTAGAAATAATTTAGGCTGTGTTAACAATAAGATTAATAGGATTCATTGTACGCTCACAGAGTATATTTTCAGTATGGATGGATGTAAACACGTCAGCAGTAATTGTGACTGTACAAATAGGAATTAATGCATTTAGGTGATTAGTAACATTTTATGGTATGAAATTAAAGATTAATCCACCAGTATTATGAGAACTTTGATTCATTTTTCCATTCGCAACTGCAGTATTAACAGTGTTAGTGTTAACAAATTCATCTTTTGAAACTGTTCTACATGAAAATATTTTGTTGTACCCTTCCGACTATGTATTATCTGTAGGAGCAATATTAGCTATTATAAGAGACTGTTCACTGATATCCTTCATTTACAGGACAAACTAAGAGTAATACATATTTATAAATTCAATTTGCAATTATATTCACTGGAGTAAATTAACGTTCTTTCCTCATATTTGTTAGCGTTGCCAGGTTTATCATGACGATAATCAGGTTACCCTGATGCTTACGAAGCATGAAATATAGTATCAAGATTAAAAATCCACTACAGTTGCCAGTAATTCCGTAATTTATTACAATAAATTAAGAAATTACTGGCAACTGAAGTGGATTTTTATTCTATAAATCTGTTCCTCAGTTGCGAATGTTCACCTGATCAAATATTTTACATTATCAAGAATTGGACCTATTATTTCAATCGTTGGAATCAATATATTTGTAATTATGATATGAGGAAAATGGTTACTAGCCAAACAATTAGATTTAGGGCTAATATAAGCGAATTAACTGAATGGTTGTAAAATAGTTCTTCTGCAGAACATAGTTATTCATATTTGTTTTTTTAAATAAAACTGCCTTTTCTTGCTGCAATTTAATTCATTTTTCCAAGACGCGTTTTGCCTTTTTCTTGCTCTAAGGCATCTTAAGTGGGATCTATAACGATACAGTTTTATTATATTTAGATTATCAAACAGATCACGCGGCGTTTTTTATGTAAATAAGTAATTACTTACAGTTTGGTGTGATCTGTGTTTCCTCTCAAGTAATTATTTGCATAAAAAAACGCGACGTGAACTGTTTGATAATCTAAAAATAACAAAGCTGTGTCGTTACAGGTCCCACTGAAGATTCGTTAGAGCAAGAAAAAGTCGAAACGCGTCTGGGAAAAATAAATTAAGTTGCAGCAAGAAAAGGCAGTTTTATTTACAAATCAAGTATTTCTATTCCATAAAATTTATGGTGTGCAGCAGCATAAATTCAGCTTCTTCTTCTAATATTTCGGCTGAATACCGTCCAGCCATCTTCAGAGTGAGTCGAGGTGGCTAACACTCCAGCACTTGCTCCGCCCCTTTAAGCCCGAGGACTGAACCACTGCGTATGCCGCATACGCAGTGGTTCAGTCCTCGGGCTTAAAGGGACGGAGCAAGTGCTGGAGTGTTAGCCACCTCGACTCAATCTGAAGATGGCTGGACGGTATTCAGCCGAAATATTAGAAGAAGCTGAATTTATGCGGCTGCACGCACGAAATTTTATGGAACAGTCTTTGCGCCGCGAAAACATGAAGATGCACATCAAGTATTTCTATGCTTGCTGCGGAGGATGGCCATACAAACAAACTTGTTATAGCTATTCATAATTACCATTCATTTATAAATTCTAATATGGCAAATTAGTGCAATAGATTTAACATCTTCACATAAATATATGACTGTTTATTAGAAAATTAACAGCAACAAGATCAAATTTATCATTGCAAGATGAAGCTTAACCATTAATGGTGCAGTTATTATCACTTCTTCATGAGTATCTTCAGCTGAACTACTATTAATTACAGTAACTATAATTTATTCCCTTAGCTATAGACTAGTTATCGCTTACAAAAATCGAAATTTACTCTGTGGACATTTAATTGAAATTATTTGAATAGGCCTGCCATCTAGTACTCTAACTTCCATTGCAGTATCACCACTGTGAAGACTATATTTTTTTGATGACTCAGTACATGCAATAATCACAATCAAAACCTCTGAATGACAGTACTCATGAAAATATGAAAACCTAGATTTTGTAGTTGTTGAATTCAGTATGTATATAACACTAGAAAGGGATCTACGAATTGATGTGTTTCGATTAACATGTAGATAACCAAACAGCCCTACCTATAAACATAGAATTTTGAATCTGAACTAGACCATTAGATGTTTCCCATTCTTGTGCAGTGATTGCATTGCGAATTAAAACTGATGCTACACCTGAACAATTAAATCCAGGGACATTTACAGTATTATTCTTTGGTCATTGTCTAGGTATTTGTGGAGCAATTTTAAATGGAAGGACTTGAGTATATATTTTTATGATCTGATTGTGTCAGATAATTCAAAAAGTTAATTAAAATATGACATTAGAGTGTCAATTTGAAATAACTAAAAATTACTACACCTCAAACATCAAGTAAGTGAAAGCACATAATGGTATCTCAAACTAAAAATACTAAATGAGGAATTATAAATAACTCAAATATCAGAACTCATATGATTTTCTCCATAGAGTTTGTTTTCTATTATAATAACTTTATTTTATCAAATAAACTTTCCTCCCTTAAATCCTGTTAAAAAAGAACAGAATAACTGAAAGAAATAATATGAGGTGAACAATGCGTATGTCCTCTTCGGTGTTAGTCACTTGGGGCATGACGTTGAGGGTGTCTTTCCTGGGCCCATCAGTTCCATATGGGCGTGACGGTCGTGGATTACGACCAAAATGAGCAGCAGAATCAACGACAACTGCAGTCTTGATTCGCCACAATGCTGCGACTGCCGAATGCTGGCACATGGTGGTGGATGTTTCTGCATCTTCTACAAGTCATAACGTCATGTTGTGACAAACAAACAACTTTTAAATGACGAACCTGCTTCACAATATTTTCTTATACACAGAATTCAGATAGCGTACTCCTTCCTTCCTTGCACTGTTGTGCTAAAATGCCAATAGTTTGCACATCCAAGCATGTGATGTTTGTTTCATGCCATCTTCAAGATGTTACAATTTTAATGGTACGTTTTGTGGTGTAATACAGGAGCTGAAAAAATAGTGTGTTATGTAGAGTTAGTTATATGTTCCACAGATGATTTGAACTATTCTTTTATATAAATGATGTGGAACCAATCAATTTAGAGGATAGGTATTTGTGATTAGTGTTAACATTAATGAACACATTAATTTTTAGTCTTACTCATGCAAGTACACTCACCGTAAAAAGGCATTTTTCCTTTTTTTTACTAGTTATTGGTTTTTAAGTAGAAGTTCGTCAAAGGAATAGAAGCTATACTGAAGAAATGATTTTAAGTTAGATGTAAAACTTTCTTTTAACCTGTAGGCATTTTATGTTACTGGGCAAATAATTTAAATTTTTTGTTGCAGCAATTGAAATCGTTAATGAGTCACATTTTCCCCTCTACATCACTGTTCTTCTGAAACTGTACTGGAATATTTATGACGAATTTGATTAACGAATATGTATTATGCCGGCTCAGTTAAAATACCTAACTGCTGGAAGAGGTTCCTTCATGATGTCCGTGGATGAACCCACATTTATTTTTACTGGTCGCTTTTGTGTAATCAGTCCTTTCTTTTTAAGTGATGAGTTAGTTAAGGAAATTATTCCATAACATATTATCCGGTAGAAATATGCAAAATTTGTCATGAGGTTGATTCATTCTTTTCCAAGATTAGCAATTATACGAAGAACAAAATTAGCTGACTTTAATTGTTTGGGAAGCTCAGTAATATGCTTCTTTCATTCCATGTTTTCTTCACTATGTGCACCCAAAAATTTGGAGCATTCTACCCTATTTATTGACTCCAGCGCATGGACTACATCAGTTGTCGACTCATCAGTTACTTAAAACTGCTGATAACTCGGAGAAAACTGGATGAAAACAAAGTTACAGCTAAGTACTTGCACATAAATTGGTGAAGGTTCCGCAGCCTCCGCAAGCCACTGTATGCTCGTTCTGTTTCCTGGGCTTGTGGGTCGGCATGTATCACATGCAGCCTTCGCGCAGACTTCTCTGGGACACGCCGACAGGATTTTCACACGACTGTCAGGCGCCGTTAGACTACTGTAGGCAATTTCTGCCGCGGGGTAATGACACAGAATTGCTGCTGGAAGCGAGCGGGAGGAAATTCAAGGAAACCTACCTATTTCCTGATTTCGGAGAGCAGTAGTGCTCTCGAAATTTTCGGTGGATTATTTCTAGTAATGATACAGATTCATCGTTATATAAGGGGCGGTCAAATGAAAACGAGACAAATACAAAAAAGGAGGTAAACTGTTTATTATCCCAAAAGTAACCACCGTAACTGTTTATGCACTTATCTCACTGTGAGACAAGACGGTCAGTGCTTTCATGGAGAAATGTTTGCAGTATCATACGGAACAATGATTGTATCCAAGCGTGCGCCTCTTCGAAGCAAACCGACGGTCTCGAATGTGGGCGGCTCACTTTGTAACGTTACGGCTATGTGAGCGACGTGTTTGTCCGCGTTCGTCTGGTACTGAGGGCAGGTGAACTTACTCGTGCGGCTGGGAGTAGCTGAACGGCCCCTGGGCCGGGGGCGCGTCGCGTCCGGTGCCAAAAAAATGGTTCAAATGGCTCTGAACAGTATGGGACTTAATATATGTGGTCATCAGTCCCCTAGAACTTAGAACTACTTAAACCTAACTAACCTAAGGAAATCACACACATCCATGCCCCAGGCAGGATTCGAACCTGCGACCGTAGCGGTCGCGCGGTTCCAGACTGAAGCGCCTAGAACCGCTCGACCACAGCGGCCTGCTTCTTCTGTTCCGCTTTTCCCACAGTCTATGTTCCACTGCCATATGATGCTGTGCTCCAGACACACATTCTCAGAAATTTTTTCCTCAAATTTAGGCCTATGTTTGATACTAGTAGACTTCTCTTGACCATGAATGCCCTTTTTGCCAGTGCTCTTCTGCTTTTGATGTCCTCCTTGCTCCGTCCCTGATTTGTAATTTTGCTGCCTAAGTGACAGGATTCTCTGACTTAACCTACTTTGTGACCATCAATCCTTATGTTGAGTTTCTCACTGTTCTCATTTCTGCTACTTCGCTGTTACATATGAATAGAATTTCTTTGTGTTATATGAGAAACCTTGGAATAGCATTCTGCTACAGTAATCGCTGATGACTTCAGACACTGTCTTTTTGTCAAACTCGTCTCCTTTAGTATTTCTCGACCTACAGTCCTACGCTTTGTTTGACACCTATCATGCAGCGGTCGCTGTTTCTTTACAATATCTTAGCACTGGCTGCATACCATGGTGTGTCCCTCCCACCGTGAACAGTGCCACTAGCTACATGTCTACGCAGTGCATTATCAACATTTATTTTTTTTTAAACTTGAGCCATAGTACTTCAACATTGTCCTATCCGGAGTTGAGTGGTTCAAGTTCCTCATTTACGATACCATACCACAGCCCTTTTGTCTGGTTTACTGAACGAATAAAACTCTTTGTTTTAGCTGCAATTTGTACAGTTGCTGCTACAACTGCCTCAGGGTCCCTCAGTTTCATCTACATCTACACCAATACTCCGCAAGCCATCTGACTGTCTGGGGGGGGGGGGGGAGTATTTCTGGTAGTATTAAGTGTTGCCGTCCCTGTGTCCCTGTTCCGTTCGTGAATTGCGCGACGGAAGGATGATTGTCAGTCAACCTCTGTGTCAGTTATACGTTTTCGAATATTCTCGTAGCGATCATTCGCGAGATGTATGTGGGAGAATGTAATACGTTGTCTGAATCTTCGCGGAAAATACTGTCTCGGAATTTGAATAGCAAACCACTCCTTGACGCATGACGCCGACTAAACGATCCAGTGACCAAACGCACTGCTTTTCGTCGGATCCTCTCTGTCACTATGAGTCCTGCCTGGTGAGAGTCCCAGATTGATGAACAGTACCGAAAAATCAGTGGAACATCTGTTTTGCAAGTCATTTGTTTCGTGTATGAGTTACATTTGCTTAAGTTTCTCCCTATGAATCTTAGTTTGGCATCTACTTTTCCTACTCTTTGTTTTATGTGGTCATTCCACTAAAGGTCGCTCTGGGTGGTTACTCCAAAATATTTCACGGTAAATACTCTTTCCAGCAATTCGTCATTAGTCGTGTAGTTGTGCAGTAGTGGGATATTTCTCCCATGTCTGGTCCGCAGCTCGTGGTCTGGTGACTAGCGTAGCTGCCTCTGGATCACTGCGTCCCAGGTTTGATTCCCGGGTTTGTGTTGTCCTCGTCATTCCATCGTCATTCGGGAAACTGGAGAGACTGGACAGTGCAAAGATTGGGAAGTTGTACGGGCTCTGATAACCACAGAACTAAGAGCCTCACATCATTTTGCTGTGTACGCGCAGTATGTTACATTTATTTACTTTCAAGGTCAACTGCCAGAGACCGTACAATTCACCAACCCTCTGCGGTTCATTCTGCAAATCGCTACTGTCTTCTGGCGTTGCTACTTTCTTGTAGATTCCGCATCGTCTGCGAACAGAGTCAAAGAGCGTCCGACGCTTTCCACTGGACCATGCATATACATCTTAAACAGTAACGTTCCTATCACACTTCCCTGGGGTAATCCGGAAATTAAATTTACGTCTGTCGATGTTGTTTCGTTAACAGGGCCGTGTTCTGTCTGCAGGGAAGTTTTGAATGCAGACGTAAATCTGATGCGATACTCGGTAAGCTGGTATTTTTCCCCCCCACTAAACGGCAGTGACGGCGGTGTCAGATGCCTTTCCGAAGTCGAGCAAGACATCAACTTGAGCGCCATCGTCTACAGTACTGTGACTCTCGTGACGAACAGAGCGAGCTAAGTTTCGCGATATCTCCATTTGCGGAATCCATGTTGATTTTTGTAGAGGAGATTTTCGTTCTCCAAAACCATTACAATACGTGAGAATAAAACACAATCCGTAATTCTACAGCAGACCGACGTCAGCGAGATAGGCCTATAATTACCGGCATCTGTCCGACAGCAGTCCCTGAAAACTGGAATGAGCTGCGCTTTTTTCCAGTCGCCGGGTACCCTTTTCTGCTCCGGCGACCTGCAATAAACTCCTGCAATGCGGGCATCCCCGAAGAAGTCACGTCTGTTTCTTGCCATTAGCTCTAATATTTTTCCCTTATGGTAGGATTTCCAAAGTAATTCTTGTAGGTAGTTTCCAGAGAAGACACTTATTCCTTTTTTGCAGGATGTCTTGTCAGTCTGCTACTTACAATACTAATTATTCCAACCAGTTCTTGAACGACAGGGGAACGGGTAAACTGTTTTTGTGGTTCCGTGGACAGTCTTCAATTGTTCCACGAAAGTTAACTGCATTTTTTCGTAACATTCAAGAAAGTAATTTAATAAACAATAAATTTTAACGCCTCTATGAAATCTGAAAATTTTCAGTGAACTTTTTAAGCAGTCTTTCCCAAACGAATATCAAATTATTATCAGAAATCAGTGCTGATTAGAAATTCATTCATTGCCAACGCACGTCCTTCGAACACGTCGACAGAAGACGAGGCTTTCATTCGTCTGACATCTGAGTCATCACTGAAGAAAAATGGTTTATTAACGCCGGTACTGGGATTCTGGTATAGTTTAAAAGATGAATAACCTCATTAGTTGCAAAGAAGCTGTGGTGGTACTTTTATATATTTGAAATAACATATATATGCGAAACAGGTTCTTAGCTCATATGTTGACGAAAGATAAATAGCCGAATAGACTTCATGCGCGAAACTGTACTGAGTAGTAAACTTTATCCATTAAGGCTCATATTGAAGATATCTGTGAGAATGAGATCCAGTAGCACACTTCTCATTCATATTTAAAATTTAAAGTTCTGATTGGCTATTTTACTTTAAGGTCAAATAACTGTAAGAAATTTTAGGTCAGTTTTGAGGCAAATATACATTACTTGAAATAATTATCATCTTCGTTTCAAATACTTTATTTACAAAATGTTGCATAAAAATATACTAAAGAAGTAAGCAGGGGTGCTGCAGTACAAGTGGACATTAAAAAGGGTTCCATGTATCAAAAACAGTAAGAAGCGCTGAAAATTCCTGGCAGATTATAACTGTGTGCCACACCGAGACTCGAACTCGAGACCTTTGCCTATCGCGGGCAAATATTCTACCAACGGGCTACCCAAGCACGACCTACGACCCGTCCTCGAAGCTTCAATTCCATCAGTACCTCGTCTCCTACCTTCTAAACTTCACAGAAGCTCTCCTGCGAAACATGCAGAACTAGCACTCCTGGAAGAAAGGATATCGGGGAGACATGGCTTAGCCACAGCCTGGGGGATGTTTCCAGAATTCCTGGCAGATTAAATACGCGTGCCGGACCGAGACTAGAGCTCAGGACCTCTGCCTTTCGCTGGCAAGTGCTCTACCAAGAAGTAAGAATCGCTGTATCCCAGACTTGACGTTTCCTCGAATGTACTGTTATTAGCATCCCACACACAGCCAGATACCTCTTGGAAGTTGCAGCCTAGCTTGCCACAGAACCCTCTGAGTCTCTGGTTAAGGCCATTCACTCGACTCAGACCCAGGTGGGCACGGTCACTTCTGAAAACAATACGTACAGAGCGCACTACGTGATTCTCCGCATCCCTTGCTGCAGTTTTCCTAAGGGGTACTATAACTCGCAGCAAATTCGAACTGACGATATTTGACAGATCTTTCCAAACTGCTTTCCTCAGACACGGGATCTGGCTCAGTTGTTTCAGTGCAAGGCAGCACTTGTTGTTTAGGGGAATGGGTGTGATGCCGTGGGTTCTCCATAGCTACTACCTCTTATGTACGAGACCCGTACACCTATCACAGGCACGTCCCTTACAGTCAAGTCGACCAGTGATTATGAATCCTACCCCGGTACCTCTTTCAAGAGCGTCAGCATGACATGTCAGCAGCAGCGTGGTATGCAGTTAGTGCAATGCGAATTACTAGACCAATCTTTATTTCACCAAGACATAACGTCATATAGGTACCTGAAATAAATGGTTCAAATGGCTCTGAGCACTATGGGACTTGACATCTGAGGTCATCAGTGTTGTGGATTGGCAGGAGAGCCAACCCGTATGAATAGAGGAAGCCGAAAGGCACGCGTTTTGGCTCACGCAGGCTGGCGTGAGGTCTGGAACAGGACAAGGAAATTGGAACTTAGAAAAACGGACGCAGATGGTGGAATACTTAACTTTAATCCATTAATGTTGAACGTAGCTCTTGTCTGTACATTATTTACAATATCAGTAGCAACTGATAATGGCGCCTTGCTAGTCGTAGCAAATGACGTAGCTGAAGGCTATGCTAACTATCGTCCCGGCAAATGAGAGCGTATTTTGTCAGTGAACCATCGCTAGCAAAGTCGGCTGTACAACTGGGACGAGTGCTAGGAAGTCTCTCTAGACCTGCCGTGTGGCGGCGCTCGGTCTGCAATCACTGATAGTGGCGACACGCGGTTCCGACGTATACTAACGGACCGCGGCCGATTTAAAGGCTACCACCTAACAAGTGTGGTGTCTGCCGGTGACACTACAATCAGTCCCCTAGAACTTAGAACTACTTAAAACTAACTAACCTAGGGACATCACACACATCCATGCCCGAGGCAGGATTCGAACATGCGACCGTAGCAGTCGCGCGGTTCCAAACTGAAGCGCCTAGAACCGCTCGGCCACCGCGGCCGGCACCTTAAATAAAATTCGTAATTTTGCCCAAAGGACCCAAGATTACGATCACAGTTCACAATCACTCAAGTTAATAGATAGTTTTTAGTAGAACATCATGCAAAAATACAAATATGTTTTCACGCAACATATTGTGCACTATTAATAAATATATAACTTTTCGGGACGGTTTTTCACAAAAGAAATCAGATTTTTGGCAAGTAGTATATACATTGAAAGCAGATTTTATTCCTGTAGTTCTGAAAAAATGACTCAGCGAGTCGCGGTGTGACGACCTCACCGCTTCCGTGTGAGCGAGTGCAAACCAGTCTTACCAGAAACGACAGCCCGCTCTCAGCTGCCTGTCAGCTGACCCAACGTAACAAGTTCACTTTCCCGCGACTCACAGAAACCAGTACGTGGGCCAGGCATGCACCATTACGTGGACGACTGCCGTAATGAAATTACCCACTGCAGAACGAAATTTTCACTCTGCAGCGGAGCGTGCGCTGATATGCATATCAGTGCACGCTCCACTGCAGAGTGAAAACTTCATTCGGGAACCGTCTCCCAGGCTGTGGCTGAGCCATGTCTTTCCTTTCTGCAGCATCCTTTCTGTAGCATCCTTTCTGCAGGTTCGCAGGATAGTTTCTGTGAAGTTTGGAAGGTAGGAGACGAGATACTGGCAGAATTGAAGCTGTGAGGACTGGGCGTGAGTCGTGCTTGGGTATCTCAGTCGTTAGAGCACTTTCCCAGAAAAGGCAAAGGTCCTGAGTTCGAGTCTCGGTCGGGCACACGGTTTTTAACTGTCAGCAAGTTTCAAATTACCCACTGTATTCTCGCCCTACCAAACCCTCACGATTGTGCATGGACTGTGTGTCTCATACTGTGTACTGTCAGTTGTTCTCTTCATGTAACGTGGCTGCAGGATGAATGCAAGCAAAGAGTATTGTCTTACACAGGATTATTCAGATGACTGCGCTAAAACTGAAGAAGTTCGTAGAGGAGATAAAATACAACAACTAACTTATCCTCCCGGAAATGATCCTGAGCCGGTGAAAGCTTTAGAATGCAAGAACAACAGGCAATCATTGTACACGCGTCCCAAGTTCAGCAAAGAGACTTGTAGCCGCTCAGTGTCATTCAACACGATCACGACGACACCCCTCGATCGACGTTAGCACTCGTGGTGTCACTCGCCTTCATACGTGGCAGTGGACGTTTGAAAATTCGTGACGCAAGCTCAATTGTCGTCAATTGATTTAAATGTATTTCCCGGCAAATACTGCCACGGGGGTGAGGAGAAAGAACACAACCTGGTGGTACCAGCATTATGCGTATTTAGATGTTCGATTAATCTGAATGGTTTGCAATTTTCCAGCGATTCTATTCGAACTCTATGCTGATGTACCCACAATGACCATTTTGGCAGATAAACATGCAAGTACGTAATGGATGTTCAGTTTCTCAATACAGTTCGTCGCACTCACACGTTATACATCCACTGTAAGAACATTTTCATGCATTTACATTTTTGGTGTCCCACAATATTGGTTGGCTAAATATTATGACGACACGTTGCATACAACTTGCACAGATATTGTTTATCATGTAGTCAAAAAAATGGTTCAAATGGCTCTGAGCACTATGGGACTTAACAGCTGTGGTCATCAGTCCCCTAGAACTTAGAACTACTTAAACCTACCTAACCTAAGGACATCACACACATCCATGCCCGAGGCAGGATTCGAACCTGCGACCGTAGCAGTCGCACGGTTCCGGACTGCGCGCCTAGAACCGCGAGACCACCGCGGCCGGCTCATGTAGTCAAGACTACGTAATGAAGCCAAAATCGTGGATAAAATTGAAATGTAGTTTGTTTATTAACACTTCTCTTTTCACTAATTAAATATGAAATATGAATCGGGAATGGAGATGATGATCCTATCCTTCTTTTTTAGTATTTCAGGTCCCCGTTAATTAACATCTGGTAGTTAATAAGCGAACTATTTTTTATGCTGGCGCGTTGTTTGTATCAGTTGCCCCCGCAACCGTCCAAGGATAAGTTTCTATTAATGTTCCGCGCACACACGTTTCACCACTTTATAAAATGCAGAATTACGTAAACTATAGTTTTCCGTTGCGCACAGCTTTCGTGGGTTCCACAACCATAATAGATTACCAAGAGTATTTTTCCCAGCTAACACAAAGTTCGAATTATGTTGTCGGATTCATTTTTACTTCACCCGACAATAAATGTCTCTGATCACTTCGTCACACGTAATGTATTTTAATCGTGCTTGAAGAGTCTTTAAATAATCTCCTTAACGAATTTCGCAGTCGCGTACCACTTTTTCATCGACTAACCAGATCGCGATAACTGAAGGTAGAGAGTTCAATAATGTGTTACATATTCTTTTATATGTATCAAAAAACAAACGCGCCCCTATATCTCTCTGTCCCGCTTGGTCTTTACTACTTTGTTTTTTATTACCTTTCATTGCTTCTTAGTAATACTGCGCAGTTATTAAAGTTTCGCATTACTTTCCCCTTTTTAATTCTTCCCCGATTTTAATTAATATCATGCTAATTGACACGCCTGAGCCGGCCGCGGTGGCCGAGTGGTTCTAGGCGCTCCCGTCCGGAAACGCGCGACTGCTACGGTCGCAGGTTCGAATCCTGCCTCGGGCACGGATGTATTTGATGTCCTTAGGTTAGGTAGGTTTAAGTAGTTCTAAGTTCTAGGGGACTGATGACCTCAGAAGTTAAGTCCCATAGTGCTCAGAACCATTTGAACCATTTGACACGCCTGCCCGCAAAGTACCGTTATAGACTGTACTGCTTACACATCAATGCTGGGCACTACAAAAGGTGCGCATTCAGTACGTACCTAATATCTTCGTAGAAAATTGTGACCCACTGTGCCAGGGGCAGCGCACGAACCTCGTCAGGCGCTGGAAATACAGAAGTCGGAAAGTGTCACGTACACGAGGCTCTTGACGCCCCCCCCCCCCCCACCCCACCCCACAAATAACAGTTGAGAGGCGTCACATGGTAGCGACGTGGCCGTGCAATTGGACCTTCCGATCCAGCGCCTGGGATGTCTGGCAGTGGGTGCGTCACGTGCTTGCACAGAAAAGTGAGCAGCTTCTCCTTTTAGCTGCACCCACATCTGACGACAGACCTTATGTGGCACATCCTGTAACAAAGGAGCTGTTCGGTGAGGATTTTGGATCTCACTCCACTCAAACTCGGTGACAGGAGGTACGGTCCGATAAAGTCATTCGACGATATTACTGACCGGTACGTTCAGTACATGTGCGTGGTCGTGTTCGAATGGGACGCTAGGACAGTGCGGCGTCCAGAAGTGGCTGAAATGGCAATTAAACGAACCCACCTCTGTTGAATTGGCTCAAATGGCTCTGAGCACTGTGGGACTCAGAATCTGAGGTCATCAATCCCCTAGAACTTAGAACTACTTAAACCTAAATAACCTAAGGACATCACACACATCATGCCCGAGGCAGGATTCGAACGTGCGACCGTAGCGGTCGCGCGGTTCGAGACTGAAGCGCCTAAAACCGCTCGGCCACTCTGGCCGGCTCTGTTGAATTGTGCAAATTGTGATGGTCTTCAGTTACGCCGTGCCACGTTCAGCAAAACGCGCATGTGCTCAGACACGTTTATGCCTACACCAGGATTGTCCTTAGGTGTCAGACAGACTTCCCACAGATCGCCACGTAGCGTTTTTTACTGAGCGGGCAAACTCCCCACCTCCACGTTCTGTGATGACGACGTCCAGTGCGCTGTCTGGCACCTATTCGCGGTTACACCGTCCTTCGGCCACCCCGATAGCTGCTCACAACAGCACACCAACGGCCGATCAGCTCGGTCGATTCCGAGCGCTCGTTCACCGGGGCTGGGCCATCACAGTGCGCCTTTTGTCAGAGTCTCCCGTCTCAGTGAATTTGGCCCATTTGCGTGCCTTACCTTAGCAAGACCTATTCCCCATTCGCCGCTGCTCCCCTTGTATACTTCACTTAGCACTTCACCTGGCCGGGGCATTTAGCCTCGTGTCGGGCGGTGGAAATAATGTAATGACTGATCAGGGCAGGAGGTGGAGCTGATGTAGCAGACTGTCCAGAGAGTTCTCCGCCGTGGACGGGTGCCCCCGCCGCCGAAGCGTCGCAGTGTGAAGTGAGTCAGCGGCCGCGCGGCTTCCCCGCCGCGGAGGAATGCGAGATCAGGGGAAGACGCGAGGCGACTCGCCAGCTCTGGCAGGCAGCCAGCAGCCGCCACCAAGGACGGCACGCAGCAGCACCGAGGTTCGAACCCAGTGCGCGGTGCTCACCCACATTGTTGTTGTTGTGGTCTTCAGTCCTGAGACTGGTTTGTTGCAGCTCTCTATGCTACATCTATCCTGTGCAAGCTTCTTCATCTCCCAGTACTTACTGCAACCTACATCCTTCTGAATCTGCTTAGGGTATTCATCTCTTGGTCTCCCTCTACGATTTTTGCCCTCCACGCTGACCTCCAATGCTAAATTTGTGATCCCTAAATGCCTCAGAACATGTCCTACCAACCGATCCCTTCTCCTAGTCAAGTTGTGCCACAAACTCCTCCTCTCCCCAATTCTATTCAATACCCCCTGATTAGTTATCTGATCTACCCATCTAATCTTCAGCATTCTTCTGTAGCACCACATTTCGAAAGCTTCTATTCTCTTCTTGTCTAAACTATTTATCGTCCGCGTTTCACTTCCATACATGGCTACACTCCATACAAATACTTTCAAAAACGACTTCCTCACACTTAAATCTATACTCGATGTTAACAAATTTCTCTTTTTCAGAAACGCTTTCCTTGCCATTGCCAGTCTACGTTTTATATCCTCTCTACTTCGACCATCATCAGTTATTTTGCTCCCCAAATAGCAAAACTCCTTTACTACTTTAAGTGCCTCATTTCCTAATCTAATTCCCTCAGCATCACCCGACTTAACTCGACTACATTCCATTATCCCCGTTTTGCTTTTGTTGATGTTCATTTTATTCCATTCCATTCAACTGCTCTTCCAAGTCCTTCGCTGTCTCTGACAGAATTACAATGTCATCGGCGAACCTCAAAGTTTTTATTTCTTCTCCATGGATTCTAATACCTACTCCGAATTTTTCTTTTGTTTCCTTTACTGCTTGCTCAATATACAGATTGAATAACATCGGGGAGAGGCTACAACCCTGTCTCACTCCCTTCCTAACCACTGCTTCCCTTTCATGTCCCTCCACTCTTATAACTGCCATCCGGTTTCTGTACAAATTGTAAATAGCCTTTCGCTCCCTGTATTTTACCCCTGCCACCTTTAGAATTTGAAAGAGAGTATTCCAGTCAACATTGTCAAAAGCTTTCTCTAAGTCTACAAATGCTAGAAACATAGGTTTGCCTTTCCTTAATCTTTCTTCTAAGATAAGTCGTAGAGTCAGTATTGCCTCACGTGTTCCAATATTTCTACCGAATCCAAACTCATCTTCCCCAAGGTTGGCTTCTACTAGTTTTCCATTCGTCTGTAAAGAATTCGCGTTAGTATTTTGCAACTGTGGCTTATTAAACTGACTGTTCGGTAATTTTCACATCTGTCAACACCTGCTTTCTTTGGGATTGGAATTATTATATTCTTCTTGAAGTCTGAGGGTATTTCGCCTGTCTCATACATCTTGCTCACCAGATGGTAGAGTTTTGTCAGGACTGGCTCTCCCAAGACCGTCAGTAGTTCTAAAGGAATGTTGTCTACTCCCGGGGCCTTGTTTCGACGCAGGTCTTTCAGTGCTCTGTCAAACTCTTCACGCACTATTATATCTCCCATTTCCTCTTCATTTCCAACTTCACGCTAAACCGGTACGAGTCCCCGTAATAGGTCACAGACGTTCACTTTACAGACTCTCTGTAGCAGTTTGTTCCCAAACAGCGAGAGCCCGGAGTAACACTCCGTTACACGTAACGTAAATATAGCTTACGAAGTGGTAGCTTATAGTCAATTGTAACAGTGAGCTGGCCGTTGTGGCCGAGCGGTTCTAGGCGCTTTAGTCTGGAACAGCGTGACCGCTGCGGTCGCAGGTTCGAATTCTGCCTCGGGCATGGATGTGTGTGATGTCCTTAGGTTAGTTAGGTTTAAGTAGTTTTAAGTTCTAGGGGACTGATGACCTCAGACGTTAAGTCCCATAGTGCTCAGAGCCATTTGAACCATAATAACTATTGAAATTTCCTGGCAGATTAAAACTGTGTGCCCGACCGAGACTCGAACTCGGGACCTTTGCCTTTCGCGGGCAAGTGCTCCACCATCTGAGCTACCGAAGCACGACTCACGCCCGGTACTCACAGCTTTACTTCTGCCAGTATCTCGTCTCCTACCTTCCAAACTTTACAGAAGTTCTCCTGCGAACCTTGCAGAACTAGCACTCCTGAAAGAAAGGATACAGCGGAGACATGGCTTAGCCACAGCCTGGGGGATGTTTCCAGAATAACTATTAATTACGAGAACAGCTAGTCACCACAATAAACTTGTACTACAGAGAGGAGCGGCGCAGTGGTTACCACACTGTACTAGCTCTGCCTCGGAGGGACGGCAATCCAAATCCGCGTCTGGCCATCCAGAGTCAGGTTTCTCGTTATTGCCCTAAATCTCTCCAGGCAAATGACAGACGGTTCATTTGAAACAGCACTGCAGATTTCGTTCCCCTTTCTTGAAAGATGCCGAGTTTGTCTCAGTAAAGTCGACGGGACGTTAAACACTAATCTTTCATCTTCCCTTCCGTCGCACTTATGCGAGGCAGTCCAGTGAATAGCGAACACCCTCCACAGTGGGCCATGGAACGGTTCCATTCAAAAATAATTACCACACGTATTTAGACGTTTATCCCACGGGGAGACGAGACGATCAACAGCAGTTTTGTAAAACACTTCCTCGTCCTACTGGAACCTACATCTGCTCATGTCTTTCCTCAGGCAGGCAAAGATGTGAAAATCACAAGGTGAAAGACCGGGGCTGTGCGAAGGATGGTGCAGTGTTTCCCAACCAAATTGCTGAAACTTCGCCTTCGTCCGATAGGCAGTTTGGGGGCGGGCGGTATCGTGCAACTGGATGATTCCCACAGCCCGAGGTCAAAAGACAAAGCCAACAGTGTAAACAGGCAAGCAGATATTAAATTAAAAGAAAAGGGACGTACTCAGTCGATGGTACGAATACGGTACATTTTTGATCCTAGGAATAATCTCTCAAACATTACAGACCTTTAATACTATTGCGCATAGCAATGCATACATTAACACACTAATTGCCAGATTATTTTGGAGTAAGTAAAACATGAAAAGAAAACAGGAAACGTACCAGTCAGTTCACTGCTGTAAATGGGAGCAGTGAGTTTACTCCTGTATACTTTTTATTTTCCTTTTAGCCTCGCAGTAGGGACTGATACAGTCATTAATGAACATACACTTAAGCCAATGTATGTAAAGCAAATGGACGAATATACAACCACAAGCTCAATTGGGTGCTCCTTTCATACACACGATTTATAAATGTCGACTTACAAAGTAAAACATAGGATGAGCGTAAAGTCTTTCCTTGATTACAAAAATTTATTGTTAAGGAACCAAGCTGGGTACATCTATGTTGTTCGTCACAAATGGTAATTTAGCTCATACATAAACTTGAAAATGTCTCCACTGTTTTCTGGAAATGCCATCTTAACTGGTGAAGTTTTAGTGGCTGTACTTCTACATGTGCTCTGACAGCACTGGGTTTCTTTTCCTTCTCTCTCTCTTGCGACAAGCAGCGTGATTTAGGAGTGCTCCCTTCACAATGGCGTCTGTACAGAAGGAAGCGCAATGTGTTTTGTGGTTTCATGTAACAAGGCGGTTCCGAAGTGCCTATGGTCAACACATCCCAGATGTGCCCGTACCATCACCGAATCCCCACCATGTTTGATTCTTTGGGTGGGAAGTTGCAAACAGCGTGAAACAAGATTAACTGGACAAAACGACTTTCTTCCATTGCTCCGTAGTCAATGTCGGCTCCACGTTTTCCTCTTACGGGCATCTGCATCACTGACGAGCGGCACTGGAATTTGAGCTTGCCCTACAATTCCCTGCTTATCGAACTTAGCGTTTCTTTTTTGGCACTGACAGCGTCCGCCAGTGCAACATTGAGTTCTGCAGTGACTTTTACAGCTTTCGTCCTCTTCAATAAGCGTCCGCAGCGATCACTCAAAACACTTTCGTCCGCGTTGTGTCTTAACGGATGATGATTTTCTGCTAACTCTGTGTGCGGTACGGTGCCTCTTGAAACAGCAAACACTTCGGCTACCTTAGTTGCGGAAGCATCCAACATACCACCACTAACAATATTTCCGCGGTCGGATTCACTTAGCTCCGACATAAAGCGCTCACAACTACACAGAACACTGCTCGGACCACGTCTGGCACTTGTAGGCTGCTGAGGACATCTTTGGGCAGGTGCCGTACGACAGCACCACCTGCAGGCTTCTCCAGCATCTGCACGTATGTTCAGGCGTGCATATCTCGCTGTGTTCCCATATTTTCGTCCAGCCCCTATACATGTATGTGCTCGGGCTCCCGGGTGGGAGAAGAAGAAATGGGGCAGATTACCCACTTCCAGCAGAACTTGACAGCAGCCTGGGGGAACAGTAGCATCCGTTCCGCCTTTTTATAAGTGTTTACCGTTTGTGCCATGTTCAACTATGAAGGATCAGCCAGATTTTACGCAGTACTAAATTCAAATCATTATTAACGTACTTGTAATGTATACGATGTCAAAATACGTTTTTTTGCAATACATACTGGAAATGTCATCCATGTGCTGCAACACACGCATCTACACGTTTCTTCATGTTAGTATCAGCGAACTTCTGCGGGGCTATTTCGTCTTCGATGTTGTGCTTCAATTGGTCGATTGTGTGAGTTGTAGCCGCCCTCCGTCGATCTGCTGCCGGCCACCTCTCTGACGTACGGTATTTATGTTGTTATCCACTGAATACGCCTCACTGTTCGTTATATCCGTACCTCAGATGGAGCAGCCACAAACATCTTCACTGTATCGGCGACTAAATTTCTAGTTTCAATGATAATTAATGTTACCTTTCTGCTTAGTCGATCACCCTTCATTTCTTGCTGCGTTACCCAAGACACGATAGTTAGTAACGTCTTTGGACGCTACTTATTATTTACTAGTAACACGTCATTATGAAAATCACTTTAGTTTTTATATTAACAACATTCAATAATAATTAAATGACCATGAATGATTGCGTTTTGTATAGAGGGAAATAGAGGGTCGATCCTACAGTTATTCTCAGCAATTACGGCAACTAAAATGTCCGTGATTTTTATAGTTCGTCACTCAGAGACATTATAGCAACGAAAACTATACTTCGATACAGTCATTCAAACTACGTACGCTTTTATTTTCACAAAGCTAAATGTCCAACCCCGTTCTTATATTCAGTTTACCGTCCCTTCGTATGGTCCACAGATCCAGTTACCAGTTATTCGGCGTGTACTAGAATTTAATACTGAACGCTACTTTTTCTCACAATTCCACAGGTATTCTTAGTCTGTAACCTTGTTGTTGTTGTTGTTGTTGTTGTGGTCTTCAGTCCTGAGACTGGTTTGATGCAGCTCTCCATCCGTAACCTTACGGCAAATTAACGAACGTGCCCTGAACCCTTCCGTAGCATATCACACGGAAATGACCGCTACATCGCACGCCGCAGCTACGTAGACTTATTCAGAGCGCAGAAAACAAGACAAGAGAACTAATAATACCCGTGCATGGTTTATAGTAAAATTTAGAAACAAAAGTAGCCGTGTTAAACGCTCTTTGATTTCCCTGTGGCGCTACTTCGCTGCGGACGTTATTCTCATGAGAGATTATATATCGATAATTTTAATTAAATCTGTTTCAATGCTATTAATTATTACCGATATTATCGATCACCTGTCCCCTAGGTGAAAATAAGCCTGATAATATTGTTCTTAATCAAAACAGCGGTTATAGAGGGCTCAAAAAATGGTTCAAATGGCTCTGACCACTATGGGACGTAACTTCTGAGGTCATCAGTACCCTAGAGCTTAGAACTACTTAAACCTAACTAACCTGCGGACATCACACACATCCATGCCCGAGGCAGGATTCGAACCTGTGCCGTAGCGGTCGCGCGGATCCAGACTGAAGCGCCTAGAACCGCTCGGTCACAGCGGCCGGCTATAGAAGGTTGTTCTAATAGATGTTGTCGTGTAGAAGACTGCAAAGAAACAAGTTGGGGGGAGATAATTGTAGAGATATATTCAACCACAGGTCACGAGAAATGATCTTTCCACCAGAGAACTCAGGCAACAGTATCACAGGGATATTCGGCGTGTACGCTGTTACACAATCTCGCTGCAGCCAGCAGTTTCGTTCGTCAGCCTCTATCAATGCTACGAATTCCACGATGATGTCCGGCTAACGTTTATCTGTTATCGTACCCGGGAAAAAATTGAGACTACAATTCGTTTATGCGAAATTGCACTCCATTCTCTAACGTTCTGTGGATATAATGGAGTCCCGTGAAAAACGTGAGGGTTTTCTGAGCTCTATCGTTCTGGCTGTTTGCATAGGCACTCAAGTGAAACCATGCTTCATCAGAGTAGGATACATTATCCAACACCGATACACTGTTGCGAATATAAAACACAGACACCGTTGACAATGATGTAATCTTTCTCCTGTACCAGGATCTCGGCGCTCATGCACAATGTGAATGCGATACGGAAGGAGTTTTAGCTTCTTAGTGGCTCTGTGAATACTCTGTCAAGTTTGCTGACAAAGATTTCGTATGGACTATCTCGATCAACATAGCAAGCACAAGCGGATATTTTCCAATGAGGCATCAAGTAACACGTCGACGAGAAACTTGACATTCATTCACGCTACCAGTTTTTCTGAAACTAACGACTCTGCGTGAAATCGTTGATTTGTTGGACACCCTGGTTTCACGAAATGTTACTCTAAAGACTTCCTGACATTCTAAGAAAGATTTCAGTTTGAAGTAACTTTCAAGAATAAACACACGTTCAATCTGGGAAAAACGCACAGTTATTCATGCATAGCACATTCAACACTGATAGCACAATGGTGGTAAGCTACTCAGATATCACGTGATGGGCGTGCTCCACAAACATTCCCGCCAGTGGGAAACTCAGTTCCGCTCCAGATACCTTTTTTTTACTTTTTATTATTATCGCAGGTGTATTGCCACGTCCTGACCGCGGGCTTCCGGCAACTCCTTCCTCAAGGACGAGCGGGGCCCGGGAAACGTCTGCCTTCCGCTGGCCGTTTCCCCGGCGCCCGCAACGTAACACCGACTGACGCACTCCCTTCCGCGAATAAGGCCATTCGCGGTTACGCGCAGCAGTGGCGCCTCATTCATTTCTCAGCGGAATTACCGATCACATCACTGAAGGAAGAGGTGAAGTCCGCGCACGTGACTGCTGCTCCTCGCTACACTGTTGCGGACAGTATGTAAACACTCTCCGCAACAGTATAGTGACGATCGCAGCGGCAGTGCGATCGAACACATTACACTGAAGCGCCAAGGAAACTGGTATAGGCATGCGTATTCAAATACAAAGATATGTAAACAGGCAGAATATGGCGCTGCGGCCGGAGACGCCTATATAAGACAACAAGTGTCTTGCGTTTTTAGATCAGCTACTGCTGCTACAATGGCAGATTATCAAGATTTAAGCGAGTTTGAACGTGGTGCTATAGTCGGCGCAGGAGCGATGGGATACAGCATCTCCGAGGTAGCGGTGAAGTACGGATTTCACGAGTGTACCGTGAATTGGAATCCGGTAAAACATCGAATCTCCGACATCGCTGCGGCCGGAAAAAGATCCTACAAGAACCGAAATAATGGCGACCCAAGAGAATTGTTCAACGTGACAGAAGTGCAATCTTTCCGCAAATTGCTGCAGATTTCAATGCTGGGCTATCAACAAGTGTCAGCGTGCGAACAATTCAACGAAATTCATCGGTATGGGCTTTCGGAGTCGAAGGCCCACTCGTGTACCCTTGATGACTGCACGACGCCTCGCCTCGCCTCGCCTCGCCTGGACCCATCAATACCGAAATGGGACTGTTGATGACTGGAAACGTGTTGCCTCGTCGAACGAGTCTCATTTCAAATTGTATCGAGCGAATGGACGTGTACGGGTATGGAGACAACCTCATGAATCCATGGATCCTGCATGTCAGCAGGCGATTCTTTAAGCTGGTGGAGGCTCTGTAATGGTGTAGGGCGTGTGCAGTTGCAGCTATATGGGACCCACGATACATGTAGATACGGCTCTGACAGGTGACACGTACGTAAGCACTCCGATCACATGCATCTATTCGTGTCATTGTGCATTCCGACGGACTTGGGCAAATTTCAGCAGGACAATGCGACACCCCACACATCCAGAATTGCTGCAGAGTGGCTCCAGGAACACTCTTCTGAGTTTAAACACTTCCGCTGGCCACCGAACTCCCCAGACATGAACATTATTGAGCATATCTTGGATGCTGTTCAAAAGAGATCTCTACCGCCCCGTACTCTTACGAATTTATGGACAGCCCTGCAGGATTCATGGCGTCAGTTGACTCCAGCACTACTTCAGACATTAGTCTAGCCCATGACATGTCGTGTTGTGGCACTTCTTCGTGCTCGCGGGAGCCCTACACGATATTAGAGACAGGTGTAACAGTTTCTTTGGCTCTTCAGAGTATTACATTTGTTGGTGATACATGTTGTTGCAGTCTTCAGTCCGGCGACCGGCTTGATGTAGTTCTACACACTACGTAACACCATTATCGATATTAGCTATTCTTATCAAATTTTTTTGTCTGCTTGTCTTTAACATAACCTCTCTATCACCATGGCCTTCGATGTAACATCTATGTAAATGTTTTATTCACTAGTTATGTCCATTAGGTCACTGTAATTAATCTGTGGAGGTAATTTAAAAGTAATGTTCTAAAAAGGAATGGAAATTTTAAAACTTTACATCTAATACTGGTTCACACATAGGTTACTTAGATTTGTAATCATGTAAAAGGTGGGGCGAAGTCCTTCCACAACGAAACCGCTCTGGCGGGAATAGACAAGATGGATTTGGTGGTCGAACGGCGAAGCTCCTTCGGGGCAAGAGTCAGTCGGTGGCTACCAAGCTAAGCGTTCGCAACTTCTGTGCGAATGACGCAAGAAGAGCGGCAAAATTATATAACACAGCCTCGGATGCGCAAGCAGTTTGGCTTATTATTCATGACATGCATTAGTTAGCTCTGCACTACCAAAATCCGACGCTAAGAAGAGAATTTTCAGAACTTGCTATAGAGCAAGAGCCTTGGGTACTATCGCTGCCTCTTTGAGTAGCCGCACGATTTCCCCACAGCCACCACTTTCGTCTCAAATTATCAGCTGAGTACTGTATAACAGCGTGGACCAGTAATTTGGTTTCTTATCCTAATAATATCGTTACTCTGTTTAAACTGCTTGTCGAAGACCCATATTTAATCCATTGTCATTTACTGGGGCAGGGTCCTTTTCCAAGTGCTGCAATGTTTCCGAGTATCGTATTTTATTGAACTGAAAAGTAATGATTTTCTATAACAAAATTTAATGATTTCTGTGGAGCCGTAAATTTCTTAATTAATCAGTGTGCCCAGTATTTGGAGTACTCCAACTGGTTCGTATAAAAAGATAGTTTCGCGAAAGTACAATTGCAAAGAGATGATATAATTTGTTTTTCTTAAACGCTATTCTTACTGAAATCCCGGTACAGTATTAAAATTATATGAATAAGACTGGGATTATGCAGAATAGTTACTGGCTAGTAAAGAAGGATCAGCACTAGGAGCAGTTACTGTACAGGTTTGTAATGGTGTTTATATATTAACGTTTATGTTGTCAAAAGGTGCTTCTCATGTGTTTTAGCTAGAATGTTAATTTTCTATCTGAGTCAGTTTATAGAATAGTTTCCAGGTCCCCATGCCAGTTGTTGAACCAGTTTTGCAGTACAAATTACAATAACTGTAGTAAAGAAGTGTAACTTTCATTCTTATAACTTGTGTCTGCTGTAATAAGTAACTGGCTACCGCTGTTCAACTGTAACAGACCTAGGAAGCACGTGTTTCATTTGAGCTATACAGTATATAAAAGTGAACGCTTCTTGCGAAAATAAATAGTTATCAGAATAGAGCATTACCTGAAAAACATTTCAATGATGGTATTTTCCATTTAGCAGATAAAGGAACCTCTTCTCCAGGTTAGTATTCATCCTCCATCAGTAGTCACATACCTGTAACGATCACTATAGTATAGAGTTAGTAAATGTTACTGAGAGACAGCTGTTGCCACAGCTGTTCTGCACTGTTAGATTGTTGCTAAATTGCGCTATTGGCTTGTATCTTACATACAAAACAGAATTTAGGTATTAAGTAATGTCAGTCTGAATAGTTAACTTCCTTTATGAACATTGCTAGTACTTGGTACAAATTTGTCTGATTTGGCTGGTGAAAGTTTCCTTTTACGTAAATTCTGTTTACTTATAATTAATAGAACGTTGGTTCAAAAGCCGTCTGTTCTGCTATTGCTTCCTTTCGATAGTCTTATTTCGTGAAATGAGAATAGTTCAGTACTTGGCTTTTACCATGACAGGACTAATAGTTCTTCTCTAGGTGTCCTCATCTCTGCATAACTCCTTCAAGCTACATCCATTTGAACCTGTTTACTGCAAACATGCCTCGGTCTTCCTCTACATCTCTCACCACCTACGCTTCCTTCCACACCGAACTGACATTTCTTTGATGCCTCAGGATGTAATGTATCACATCAACAGAGCCCTCTTAGTCAAATAACGACATGATTGTTACAGAAGATACACCAAATAGCTGCTTATAATGCGTAAGCAGCTATTTGGTGTATATACTATAAGAATCATGTCGTTATCAGACATATATTACGCTGCTGGCACTACAGAAGAAAAATCGTTGACCTCTCAGTCAGGTTCTGCCACAAACTTCTTTCTTCGTCAGTTCAGTTCAGTATTTCCTCATCATTTATGGGATCTATCCAACCAATCTTCAAAATTCTTTTGTAACACAAGACAGTCATACACAGATTTTAGTAATAGTCTGAGATCTTGAACACAGTTTCCTGGGTAGCTATTCATATCTTACTACGTGAAACGTCACCAGAGGCTACACAGGCAGGTATTTCGAGTCTCCAGTACTGACTGCTACGAAAAGCGAGTACACCGGAACTCTTTACTGGTAACGGCAGCAGCAACAATTCAACTGTTTGTTCGTATTTGTGCAACAGCCGCATCGTGTTGACATCATTCGAAGGTTGTCAGACGAGCAGAAGAAAATATGACCCTAGCGTAGGCTCGGTGGATGCATTTACCCTTTTTGTTTCATTTAACTTGCCTAACATGCACCGTCTTTCTCTTCTGTTGAAACTCTTCTGAAGTTTCCGATTTTCGATCTATACGTTCCATCTACACAATCATGCACTGCCCCATGGATCCAGCGTTTCATTCTGTACGACGCTCTGAAATTAAAGTTTCGCCTGAGCACACAAATCTTTCACGACGCATTTGTTGTACTAAATGTTCTCAGTGTATTTGTCTCATTAATCCTCTATAAAAGTTCAATCTCTCCACCATAACTATTGCTGTCCTTGTCTGGAAAGCAACCGGCTGTCGATGAAGGAACGAAATCACACACATGCAGCAGGTGTCACAGTGCCCACTGAGCCGTACCCAACACCAGATTCACAGCGAGCACAGAGACATAGTTGCTGCCAATAACAGCGTTATGAATAAGCCAGAGACTCCGTATTAAGATTTATTCCGCATTTCGCGACAAGAGAGATACGATCAATGAGAACAGCGGTGGCAACTATCACAACAGAAAAAGGGCTATTCGCTCGCTTCAGTCCAGCGCACTATACCATCAAAACCGTGGTACAACCAGAGTTCCGTGACATCAGTTATTAGAATAAGGTACGAACACGCATGTTTCCCCCCACGTCTCACCAGCGTTGCAGTGACGGACTGTCACGCATACAGCGAACATCCAGAAGATGACGGAAATCTCAACCATATCATTTTGGCATGTGCTAATATACTTCACCCCAAAATAGCCTGTGGGAAAACCACATAAAAATGAAGAGTCCATTGCTGACAAACATTAAGACGCTAATCGGTGAGAATAACATCAAAATTAACGGTTGAAATGTGTGTTACGTACAATAAGCGGATATAGTGCTCAGACGTATCAAATAAAAAATTTTTGAATTTATATATGTATAAAATAGCTTTGTATTAAAACAGTAATAGCTGTATTATTTTCTGCCAAACGCCCATAAAATTAAATAAATCCACACATATTACAGAAATTGATGTAGATACGAGTGTGTGTGTGTGTGTGTGTGTGTGTGTGTGTGTCAGGCAACGATCGCTGTGGCGGTAAGAACAACTTGTCTATCACAGTCCATGAAATATAACGTCACACACACTAAGATGCATAAACATACACTACTGGCCATTAAAGTTGCTACACCACGAAGGTGAAATGCTACAGACGTGAAATTTAACCGACAGGAAGCAGATGCTGTGATATGCAAATGATTAGCTTTTCAGAGCATTCACACAAGGTTGGCGCCGGTGGTGACACTACCAACGAGCTCACATGAGGAAAGTTTCCAACCGATTTCTCATACACAAACAGCAGTTGACCGGCGTTGCCTGGTGAAACGTTGTTGTGATGCCTCGTTTAAGGAGGAGTAATGCGTACCATCACAGTAATTAAAACTTCCGGGCTAAGAGGCCGTGGTCCAATAGTAGACTCACCTCAGATGATGTTGCCCGCAGCTGGCAACGAAACGTCAGGGAGAAGTATTTCTACTATTGGACCACGGCCTCTTAGCCCGGAAGTTTTAATTACTGAAGACGCCGGCCGTGAAAGCCTACACGCGTACCATCACGTTTCCGACTTTGATAAAGGTCGGATTGTAGCCTATCGCGATTGCGGTTTATCGTATCGCGACATTGCTGCTCTCGTTGGTCGAGATCCAATGACTGCTAGCAGAATATGGAATCGGTGGGTTCAGGAGGGTGATACGGAACGCCGTGCTGGATCCCAACGGCCTCGTATCACTAGCAGTCGACATGACAGGCATCTTATCCGCATGGCTGTAATGGATAGTGCAGCCACATCTCGATCCCTGAGTCAACAGATGGTGACGTTTGCAAGACAACACCATCTGCACGAACAGTTCGACGACGTTTGCAGCAGCATGGGGTATCAGCTCGGAAACCATGGCTGCAGTTACCCTTGACGCTGCATCACAGACAGGAGCGCCTGCGATGGTGTACTCAACGACGAACCTGGGTGCACGAATGGCAAAACGTTATTTTTTCAGATGAATCCCGGTTCTGTTTACAGCATCATGAGGGTCGCATCCGTGTTTGGCGACATCGCGGTGGACGCACATTGGAAACGTGTTTTCGTCATCGTCATACTGGCGTGTCACCCGGCGTGATGGTATGGGGTGCCATTGGTTACACGTCTCGGTCACCTCTTGTTCGCACTGACGGCACTTTGAACATTTCAGATGTGTTACGACCCGTGGCTCTACCCTTCATTCTATCCCTGCGATACCCTACATTTCAGCAGGATAATGCACGACCGCATATTGCAGGTCCTGTACGGGCCTTTCTGGATACAGAAAATGTTCAACAGCTGCCCTGGACAGCACATTTTTCAGATCAGTCACCATTTGAAAACGTCTGGTCAATGGTGGCCAAGTAACTGGCTCGTCACAATATACCAGTCACTACTCCTGATGAACTGTGGTGTCGTGTTGAAGCTGCATGGGCAGTTGTACCTGTACACGCCATCCGAGTTCTGTTTGACTCAATACCCAGGCGTATCAAGGCCGTTATTACGGCCAGAGGTGGTTATTCTGGGTACTAATTTCTCAGGATCTATGCACCCAAATTGCGTGAAAATGTAATCACATGGCAGTTCTAGTATAATATATTTGTCCAATGAATACCCGTTTATCATCTGCATTTCTTCTTGGTGTAGCAATTTTAATGGCCAGTAGTGTAACTGCGGAGTCATGCATGACTTTTAAAGTTATTACTTCTTTGCTACTAACTGTTCGGAACATATATCGTAGACAGTATTCACATATGGCGCTGAATGTACTTGTTGTTGTTGTTGTTGTGGTCTTCAGTCCTGAGACTGGTTTGATGCAGCTCTCCATGCTACTCTATCCTGTGCAAGCTTCTTCATCTCCCAGTACCTACTGCAACCTACATCCTTCTGAATCTGCTTAGTGTATTCATCTCTTGGTCTCCCTCTACGATTTTTGCCCTCCACGCTGCCCTCCAATGCTAAATTTGTGAGCCCTTGATGCCTCAAAACATGTCCTACCAACCGATCCCTTCTTCTAGTCAAGTTGTGCCACAAACTTCTCTTCTCCCCAATCCTCTTCAACACTTCCTCATTAGTTATGTGATCTACCCATCTAATCTTCAGCATTCTTCTGTAGCACCACATTTCGAAAGCTTCTATTCTCTTCTTGTCCAAACTAGTTATCGTCCATGTTTCACTTCCATACATGGCTACACTCCATACAAATACTTTCAGAAACGACTTCCTGACACTTAAGTCTATACTCGACGTTAACAAATTTCTCTTCTTCAGAAACGCTTTCCTTGCCATTGCCAGTCTACATTTTATATCCTCTCTACTTCGACCATCATCAGTTATTTTACTCCCTAAATAGCAAAACTCCTTTACTACTTTAAGTGTCTCATTTCCTAATCTAATTCCCTCAGCATCACCCGATTTAATTTGACTACATTCCATTATCCTCGTTTTGCTTTTGTTGATGTTCATCTTATATCCTCCTTTCAAGACACTGTCCATTCCGTTCAACTGCTCTTCCAAGTCCTTTGCTGTCTCTGACAGAATTACAATGTCATCGGCGAACCTCAAAGTTTTTACTGCTTCTCCATGAATTTTAATACCTACTCCGAATTTTTCTTTTGCTTCTTTTACTGCTTGCTCAATATACAGATTGAATAACATCGGGGAGAGGCTACAACCCTGTCTCACTCCTTTCCCAACCACTGCTTCCCTTTCATGCCCCTCGACTCTTATAACTGCCATCTGGTTTCTGTACAAATTGTGAATAGCCTTCGCTCCCTGTATTTTACCCCTACCACCTTCAGAATTTGAAAGAGAGTATTCCAGTTAACATTGTCAAAATCTTTCTCTAAGTCTACAAATGCTAGAAACGTAGGTTTGCCTTTCCTTAACCTTTCTTCTAAGATAAGTCGTAAGGTTAGTATTGCCTCACGTGTTCCAACATTTCTGCGGAATCCAAACTGATCTTCCCCGAGGTCCGCTTCTACCAGTTTTTCCATTCGTCTGTAAGGAATTCGCGTTAGTATTTTGCAGCTGTGACTTATTAAACTGATAGTTCGGTAATTTTCACGTCTGTCAACACCTGCTTTCTTTGGGATTGGAATTATTATATTCTTCTTGAAGTCTGAGGGTATTTCGCCTGTCTCATACATCTTGCTCACCAGATGGTAGAGTTTTGTCATGACTGGCTCTCCCAAGGCCATCAGTAGTTCTACTGGAATGTTGTCTACACCCGGGGCCTTGTTTCGACTCAGGTCTTTCAGTGCTCTGTCAAACTCTTCACACAGTATCTTATCTCCCATTTCGTCTTCATCTACATCCTCTTCCATTTCCATAATATTGTCCTCAAGCACATCGCCCTTGTATAAACCCTCTATATACTCCTTCCACCTTTCTGCCTTCCCTTCTTTGCTTAGAACTGGGTTTCCATCTGAGTTCTTGATATTCATACAAGTGGTTCTCTTCTCTCCAAAGGTCTCTTTAATTTTCCTGTAGGCAGTATCTGTCTTACCCCTAGTGAGACAAGCCTCTACATCCTTACTTTTGTCCTCTAGCCATCCCTGCTTAGCCATTTTGCACTTCCTGTCGATCTCATTTTTGAGACGTTTGTATTCCTTTTTGCCTGCTTCATTTACTGCATTTTTGTATTTTCTCCTTTCATCAATTAAATTCAATATTTCTTCTGTTACCCATGTACTTACGAAATATATATGCACGACACATAGTTCAAGAGATATGACGTCATAAACACTAAAATGCGTGAAAAAATGCCGAATCATGCATAAAGTTTTAATCCATTTATTCCTTACTGCTAAGACACACCTATAGTTCCACAGTGGAGGCAAGATAAAAAATCTCTGATACCTGGCAGCGCTTTTGACAGCTTTCAACTGCGAAGCGCAAATAGCTGTGGGCAAGAACAATAGCCGTCTATTGCACGGGTTCCCAAACTTTTCGTCTGATGGAAAACTTCGAGAATCCTGGTGCTTTGGTGGAACATCTTGTTTATTTTCTAGGTTGATAAAATTTTAAGAAATGAGAAAAAGTTGTTTTACTTAGATTATTTCAATCAGCAAATATCTAATAATACATAAATCATAATGAAATTTAAAAAATAATTCGTATAGTCAAAACGCCATGTTGTTAACAGTTTTCCGCTCAGAACTTATTCACTTCCCGGGGAACCCCACTGCTCCAAGGAACATACTTGAGAAAACGTGGTCTGTAGAGCTGCGAAAAGGCGGTGCCATACAGACGTTTACAAAATAGTGTTGTAGGCACGCGAAGCAGCTGAGCCCAGCGTGTAGAAACAAACATTACGGAGAATTTGTATACTGCATATTACGTTTCTTAATTTGGATACTGAAGTTATGCATTTTAACATTATGCCTATATCTTTGTACGAATGTTTCATAATTTTAAATGTGTTTTCACGATTCGTGGATATGAAATTTTTCGATATCACGTTACAAAAACAATTATTTTCTGTTTTCGTTCTTAACAGAAAATTGCAAAATGGATACCCGGATAATGCCGCTTTTGTCAACTAGTAAATAAATAAAAGTCAAAGACTTTACTTCGGAAGACACTGATTGGGGCTCACTCTTCAGACAACTGAGCCGCAGTCATCCAAGAGGCTGTGGAAATTAGAAAGTGAGGCCACGAGTTTAATACGTGCTGCCCACTCCGCAAAGCGATCACGTGGGCGAGTCTGCACTCTGGTCTACGCTGTGCGAGTCTCTTCATGTCTGCATGAGTACTGCAGCGTACATCCATTTGAATGTACTTGCTGTATTCAAGAATGTGTGATGAGATAAAAAAAATATTGAGGCCAAAATTAATGCTTAAGGACTGGAATTAATATCAGCACGTACAATAGAAGAATAATAGTAGGTGAACATGGACTTTAGTATAATGAATGAGAGAGGAAGCCGCCTGGAAGAATTTTGAACAGACTATAACTCAATTTTGAGAATACTTGACATAGGCGGAAAAGATATTCGCTGCATAGAAAATCTTTATTGGAATCAAACAGCTGAGGTTAAAATTGACAGTCAGAAGCACAAGAATCTGTAGAAGAGTTACACAAGGATATGTGCTCTCAACACTCCTCTTTAATCTGTAATCAGAACACATATTCTAGGAGGCGTTGAAGACCGTCAGACAGGTATCAAAGTAAATGGGGTGTGGATTAACAGCATAAGATATGCGGATGACACAGTCTTAATTGATGGCGACATGAACGATCTGCAAGACCTTCTTACTGCAGTGGGAGAACACAGTAGCAATATGGGCCTCAGTATCAACACCAAAAAGGCAAAAATGAAATTTAACAATTTATAAGCACTGACTTTTATCTTCATAACATAATTAGATTTATAAAGAACTATGTGTGGTCACTAGTTCTATACGGCGTGGGAAGTTGAACGCTTAAGGTAAGTGCTATGAACAAGTTTAAAGTATTCGAGATGTGGTTGGATCTAAAATCCTTAAAATTCCGTGGACAGCAAGGAAAACAAATGAAGAGCTCTTGAGAATAGTAAAATGAGACCGAGAACTACTAACCAAAATCAAACGTAGAAAGAGGCCTACTTAGGTCATGTGATACCAAATGAAAGGTATCACTTTCTTCAACTGATAATTGGGGGGAAGACTGAAGGCTTGAGAGGAATTGGTAGGAGCAACGTCAGACAGTGAACAGAAATGGAACTTGATCCATACTGGAAGAGGCACAGAAGCCTGTGCAAATGTGATCGCAAACATCCATTAGTGGGTGTACAACAGAAGAAGAATAACTTAATCATTTGCATATACTTTGTTTAAGAATTATGGAAGAATGTTGTCTGCATGGAAGAGTTAAAGGTAGAGATTTTGAAACCTGGCTTCAAACTGCAAAAATATTTCAGCTGCAGATGTGGACTCTTTCCATAAGGGAAACTGCATAAACTAAAAGAAACATAGGTTGCTGAGAGTTTCAAAGGCTGTATTAGTAAACGATTGACTGAAATACGGGAAAAGAATACAACAGAAGAAGAATGGCTAGCTTTGAGAGATGAAGTAGTGAAGACAGCAAAAGATCAAATACTCAGAAAGACAAGACCTAGTGGAAATTATTGGATAACACACGAGATATTCAGTATAATATGCGAAAGAAGAAACTATAAGAATGTAACAAATGAAGCAGGCAGAAGGGAGTAGGCAAATTTAAAAGATGAGGCTGACAGACAGGGCAAGATTTCAAAGCAAAAACGTCTAGAGCAGAAACGTAAGGCTGCAGAAGCATCTGTGAGAATAGGAAAGATAGACGCCGCCAATAGAAAAATTAAAGAAACCTTTGGAGGAGAGAGAAGCAGGTGTATGAATGTTAAGAGCTCAAATGGCAAGCCAGATAGCTGGAAGGTTGAAGGAGTATATAGGGGGAACATTAATACAACCGACAACATGCAGGGAAAGATTCCTGAATCGGAATCGAGGAAAAAGAGTCCTATGAACATGTGTCCGGGAATGCATCGTAGCCACGGTAGACGGCGCTGACGAATGACAGTTCCTCTGACCACGTGCCGTGTGTTCTTTGCGTATTCCAGGCTCTGTGATTGATGCAGCGTACTGTAAGCAGCAGAATGGTCCGGTATCCATGTCGAGAACGAAATGGTGTCTGTGTACGGCCAAGGAGATGGAGGCCACTTTGAACATCTGATGTCACGTGGATGCGATGCAGCTCACTACTGCTTTCCGGGACGATTTGTTGTCGTTGCACGCACACTTCCGTTTCATAACACATCTTCACAGGACTATTTTTCCTCCACTTCCAGTCAGGAATACATCTCTGCAGTTTATCGGTTTTATTAACGTTCATCCTGTGTAGAGGGTCTACACAAGGGAAACGAACTTGAAGGCAATATTATAGCAATGGAAGAGGACGTAAATGAAGATGAGGTGGGAGTTATGGTGCTGCAAGAATTTGACAGGGCGCTAAAAGATCCAACTCGAAACAAGGCTCCAGAAGTAGATTAAATTCCCTCACAGTTATTGACGTCCTTTGGGGAACATAACTTGACAAAATTGTTCCGTAAGTATGTAAGATATATGAGACAAGCGAATTACTCTCTGACACCAGGATGAATCCAATAATCCCATTTCCAAAGCAGACATTTTCTGGCAGATGTGGATATTACAGGAGACGTGAAAAAGTAAGTTATTGCAATTTTGTCATTTGATGACATGATGGAGACCGTGGCTGTTGTTTGAAGACAAATGTTGATGGTGTTAGGACAGCAACCAGCCACAAATTTACTTTCAGTTCCTTTATTCAAAGGGCACCGTTACCGGTTTCGAATCGTTGTGGTTCATCCTCAGACGGTTTACACGCTTTCTTTATGAGATGATGTGTGTTTTTTACAGATTAATTTTCCTAAAATATAGATAATACATAATTATAAACAAGCCACACACAGATGGTTGCGTTACAGATTTTCCTTGCATGTGATATACGTGAAACATCGGTTTGGAGTGTTTGTTTCCATAGCATTCGTCCAATAGATGTCAATGCATTCCCACTGCATTCTTGTTGTTGCACACGTAAATTGTTCTCACTAAACACTTTCGATTTGTCACTGAGAAGATTTCTACCACGCATCACATGTTTTGATACATACAAAGAGCTTACAAACATATGAGTATCACAGATGCTATGATATATCGTAACATTTGACGATGATGTCCTATGTTTGGAAAGGATCATATATTCATTTACGCAACTGTAATGCCTTTTACACTAGGACAGAGACATTGAATTTTTGAGTTGATATTTTTAAGTTAATTATTAAGTTTTTTTACACACACGCACACACACACACACACACACACACACACACACTGTTGGGTCAGGCAAAGTAAGTTTTATTGACTGCTGCCTTGCACTTCAAAGTGACTCAGATACGTGACACTACTTTTCAACATAGTCACAGAGTCTCTGTAAACAGTCAATCATTCACATTCTCGGCGACAGAAACTCACTCCCTGGTCACGGAGCCTTCCTAGAAGGCATCGCATCGTCGGAAAATCTGACCTACTGTGAGTCAGTTCCTCGACTGCCTGCGTCTGTGCGGCCTTGGTCAAATTGTTGACACCGTTTCACAACAGCTCGAGGCGACACTGCATTCGGTCCGTATGTCATCAGAATTTCGCCATGGATGTCAGTGCAGTTCAGGCGCTTTCCCCGGAAGAATCTTACTGCCCCGCGGATTCCAACATTTGAGTACGCGCCTTTTCAGTCGCACGCTGTGGCGTACCTGTTGTTATCCGTTCTACAACACCACTCCTGTATTCAATTTTTTTACTACTGGCTCGATAATGAATTAGAATTTTTAAATTGGAAATATTTTCTGACTTTTAACTGTGAAGGCATAAATGCTTTTACAGCCGGCTGCCGAACAGACACCATCAGACATAACTGAAATAAACTTTCTAGCAAATTTCATAGTAAATGTTCTTAGTTGTATTTTGTTCTCAGTGGGAAACCTACCTCTTCTGCTGTGATGGTCGTCTCAAATGCCGCCACCGCAGAAGTTGCTAATTGTCGACCGTGTCGCCTAATGAAAGAATCTCAAATTTCGGTGCTGTCAAATGAACTGTTTGTCAAATAAATAGACAGGCACTGTATTTTACTTGATGTTATTTATACTAATTCAAAATCCAATATTATTAACAAAACTGTTACAATAGGAAGAGCGATAAAATTTCGCGTCCTTTCTTCATCAAGACACAGTACATACTCCTCTTTTTTGCCAAACTAACAAAAAAAGGTGGCAGTCACATCTCTCTCATCTAACAACATTTCTGCTGCAGCGCACCGCTTCCTCTTTTATCTTGCGTATACCTCTTTGAAAACATCTAGGAAGTGCCATTACACTGTGTCTGCAGGAAATCCGGCCACGTACTCCCTTCGGACAGTGAGCTATTTTTCCTGCGCAATTGTCATACTGTGGGACGACGTATTTTTTAAGCCCCTTCGCATGAGCCTAATAAGTCATACATTATGTGATCAAAACTATCCGGACACCTGGCTGAAAATTACTTAAAAGCTCGTGGCGCCCTCCATTGGTAATGCTGGAATTCAGTATGGTGTTGACCCACCTTAGCCTTGATGACAGCTTCCACTCTCGCAGGCGTACGTTCAATCAGGTGTTGGAAGGTTTCTTGGGGAATGGCAGCCCATTCTTTACCGAATGCTGCACAGAGGAGAGGTGTCGATGTCGGTCGGTGAGGTCTGGCACGAAGTCGGCGCTCCAAAACATCCCAAAGGTGTTCTATAGTATTCAGGTCCGGACTCTGTGCAGGCCAGTCCATTACAGGGATGTTATTGTCGTGAAACCACTTCGCTAAGGGCCGTGCTTTATGAACACGTGCTCCATCGTGTTGAAAGATGCAGTCGCCATCCCCGAATTGCTCTTCAACAGTGGGAAGCAAGAAGGTGCTTAAAACATCAATGTAGGCCTGTGCTGTAATAGTGTCAAGCAAAACAACAAGGGGTGCAAGCCCCCTCCATGAAAAACAGGCCACACCATAACACCACCGCCTCAGAATTTTACTGTTGTCACTACACACGCTGGCAGATGACGTTCACCAGGCTTTCGCCATACCCACACCCTGCCGTCGGATCGCCACATTGTGTATCGTGATTCGCCATTCCACAAAACGTTTTTCCACTGTTCAATCGTCCAATGGTTACTCTACTCACACCAAGAGAGGCGTTGTTTGTCCTTTACCTGCGGGATGTGTGGCTTACGAGCAGCTGCTCGAACATGAAATCCAAGTTTTCTCACCTCCCGCAGTGGATCCTGACGCCGTTTGGAATTTCTGTGTGATGGTCTGGATAGATGTCTGCCTATTACACATTACGACCCTCTTCAACTGTCGGCGGTCTCTGTCAGTCAGCAGACGAGGTCGTCCTATACGCTTTTTTGCTGCACGTGTCCCTTCACCTTTCCACTTCGCTATTACCTCAGAAACAGTGGACCTAGGGATGTTTAGGAGTGTGGAAATATCGCGTACAGACGTATCACACAACCGACGCCCAATCACCTGACCACATTTGAAGTCCGTGAGTTCGTCAGAGCCCCCCATTCTGCTCTCTTATGATGTCTAATCAGGTCGCTGATATGGAGTACCTGGCAGTAGGTGGCAGAACATTGCACCTAATATGAAAACGTATGTTTTTTTTTTTTGGGGGGGGGGGGGGGGTGTTCTGATACTTTTGATCACATAGTGTATATCTCGTGGAAGACCAATTTGGTTTTCGGAGAAATGTAGGAATACGCGACGCAGTACCCAGGCGTTCTACGTGTTTTACATTGCATATGTTGCGGTGAACATAGTGTGCATTACATGTAATACACGAAGGGACTTCGAAAAGTAAGTTACACAGGTAATCCCCCGTCCCCCCGCTAAGATCATTGCGCAATAACAATGGAACATTGTCAGAGAAGAGTGCACGTTATGGGTTTCTTGCACTGTTAGTAGTTGCATCACATTGTATGTGAGTGGAATGGCGCGACGTCAGGAACCGTACTTCATGGCTCAAGTAAGCGTGACAGTGCGATTCTTGTGGGTGAAACGGCTAAGCTCCACACACGTTCATCGCGAAATTCTGGCGATACGCAGCGTCGTGTCCAGCTGTGATGAAGTGGCGCCAGTGCGCCGCACAGACATAGTTTTATTGTCACTATAGGCACTCAGATCATTGTTATTAAAACTATTATCATTCTAATTAAAACTATTGTTATGATGTAAAAAAGGTGCTGTATGTGTGAAACAGGGGTCGGAAGTAAGAGAGGGCCTAATGGTGCTTGTCAGATCAGGTTAAATAGGAACTCGCTCTCCTGTACCACTTCCAATCAAAATTTCCGCTTCTGTGGTGTTACATTAGAGAGAAGTAACTTTCCTTCTCTGTGGGTGAAGGGTTCTCAGAAGCGAGATAACGCATGACACTCTCGATCAGAGTTACGTCGCTTTCGGGACAAGTTTGCTAAGATGGAGTTAAAGCCTAATGTCCTGGTGGCACATCAAGTCTTGCCTCACGATCTCCATTGACTTCTTGAGGCCACATAGTTCTCAGTCTTTTAGCCATTCTGCCGGCCGGTGTGACAGAGCGGTTCTAGGCGCTTCAGTCTGGAATCGCTTGACCGCTACGGTTGCAGGTTCGAATCCTGACTCGGGCATGGTTGTGTGTGATGTCCTTAGGTTAGTTACGTTTCAGTAGTTCTGTTCTAGGCGACTGATGACCTCAGATGATAAGTCCGATAGTGCTCAGAGCCATTCTTTTTTTTTTTTTTTTTTTTTTAGTCATTCTGATGTATTGAGAAAAAGTCAGTCATTTTCTGTGAATCTCTGTTCGCAAGCAAAACGAAATCAAAATGTAATGAGTAGCCACCCAAATCACAGACGAGACTTACTAAATTCACTTTTCCTAGAAAAATAAAGAAATAAAACCTATCGAAAAACAAAGCAATGTCGTTAAGTTTTGAAAACACAAAGCCTAATCAGTAAATGCGTAATTCTAGTCAAATAAATTCACTGTTAGCATGTATTTGTAAAGAAGTTTACGTCAGTTGCTATTATCAATTCTGTCACTGACGTAAACTTCCGAAAATACGTATGTCACTCAGGAGGAACCCCTTGAGTGCGAAGTCACAATTTCAGTCTTTCGTAAGGCTTACACGAAAGTGTTGTGTCAACAATTACGACAAGAAAAATATTAGCTGCTAATGATGTACCATCTGCGTCAGGAAGGCGACAGAAAATGAGTGCCCAAAGAGATACAGAGATCAACGTTCTATAACTCCGACCGAAGAGTCCTCGAAAGGCAAAACGGCACTGACCGAATGCCGTGTCATCCTTAGCCTATAGGCGTCACTGGATGCGGATATGGAGGGGCTTGTGGTCATTACACCGCTCACCTGGCCGTTGTCAGTTTTCGTGACTGGAGCCGCTACTTCTCAATCAAGTAGCTCCGGAATTGGCGTCACAAGGGCTGAGTGGACCCAGCTTGCCAAGAGCCCTAGTCAGACAAAGACGGTTACCCATCTAAGTGCTAGCCAAACCCGACAGCGCTTAACTTGTGTGATCTGACGGGCACCGCTGTTACCAAGGCGGCGAGGTCGTTGGCTCAACCTTCTATGGGTTGCATGTATTACACTTGATAAAGTGGACATCGTCGACCTTCAACTTCTCGCAGCACAATAAATTATTTTCCAACAAATTTACCGTCCAGATTAACAGTCACCAGAATTGTATACGAAAGCGTTAAGATACCTCTGATTTCCAGGGTTCCTTCACTTCCTCTTCAAATCCTGATTGGTCGGAGCTGAAAACAAATTCCTTACTGACCGATGGGACGTTTGTTTATCTCATCTATAAATTCTCGGCCGGATTCCGCAGTTTGCTGTGCATCGTCAAGTTGACGCTTCCATCAACTGCTTGCCTTGAAATCACAGTAACCTGTGTCACGCGGAATTTGATGTGGTCACTATCATGAACACCCTGAAAACACCTCGATCGAGCATCCTTGAAACGCACGAACACCGGTTGTTGTAACAAATGTGCCTTGTCCTCCCCTGAAAAAAATGTTCAAAGGTGTGTGAAATCTAATGGGACTTAACTGCTAAGGTAATCAGTCTCTATGCTTACACACTACTTAACCTAAATTATCCTAAGGACAAACACACACACCTATGCCCGAGGAAGGACTCGAACCTCCGCCGGGACCAGCCGCACAGTCCATGTCTGCAGCGCCGTAGACCGCTCGGCTAATCCCGCGCGGTGTCCTCCCCTGAATATCCGTAGTTTTTCGTATGCACCACACGGTCATATTGCTGCAGACCTATTCGAAATGTGTTCATTTTTATTTTTTGCCATGCTGCCGATTATCTACCATGTACGTGATTATGTTTAGTACCTGCTCCTTGGAGCAGTACGTTTCGCCGGAAATGGCATTTGTAGCTTCCTGTCCGGCAACGATGGTGAACTACGTGGTTCGACACCTGTTTCAGCATCACTTTCACTTGTTAAGCACGTGTTGCGTTCATTGTACTTGTCATGTACATCGTTCGCACAGTCGAACTTTTACGACACCACACGTTCCACTGAATCATCTTGCAGAAAAGTTAGTACTTCATCTGCCACTTCTTTCTCACTCTGCAGAATTCCTTAGGTTCCTTTCTGACGCAATGTCAAGTTCGGGAAGTGTTATAGATATAACGCAATGTCTGCTTTGTTTATCGTTGCATTGCCATGCTTTACATCAACACTGCTAGCACTGTACCATTGTTGTGAGTTCGACTGAGGGGTTCAACTACGTTCCGTAGCCGCATGCTGTGCCCACCATCGGAGATCTCCAGTGTCACCCCTTGTTGCCATCAGCAGCCCACATTGTGGTTGCATGATTGACAATACGAGGAACGTCGAAAGCGGTAGTCATCACTGGCGTTTCGCGAACCTCGCACCCAAGGGCTTCCTTTTGAGTTAAAAGAAAATAACAGCTTTTGGTTCTGTGATATACTGCTCCGTGATCATTAAACTTCTGAACTACTAAGCTAAGCAGATGATTTTAGATAAAACTTTAACTTACGATATCTTTTTTCGCGATCCAGTTTTGATGAAATAAAGCTTATACGTTGCCCCAAGCTACACTCAAGTTAACGTTGGAAACCTAATGAAAGTTTGCCTAGTAACTTCGGAGATTAGCGTGTTCAAGCAGCCTGAGACGATTGTTTTACAGTTTTTTTATTAATAGATATAAAAATACACACATCAAAAAAAAGTTTTGCATCGCCTCGGTTCCCAGAGTTCCGGAACCAGTACAGAAAATAGAGATCAACATAAACATCATTTCCGCCCTTTTTATTGCTCATGGAAACCAGACATTGCAAGTTCTACCACCATACAGCGAGACCTTCAGAGGTGGTGCAGATTGCTGTACACACCGGTACCTGTAACACCGAGTAGTACGTCCACATGCATTGATGCATGCCTGTATTCGTCGTGGCATGCGATCCACAAGTTCATCAAGGCACTATAGGTCCATATTGTCCCTCTCCTCAACGGCTATTCGGCGTGGATCCTTCAGAATGGTTGGTGGGTCACGTCGTCCATAAGCAGCCCTTTTCAATCTGTCCCAGACATGTTTGATAGGGTTCTTGTCTGGAGAACATGCTGGTCACTCTAGTCGATCGATGTCGTTATCCAGAAGGAAGTCATTCACAAGATGTGCACTATGTGGGCGCGAATTGCCGTCTGTGAAGACGAATGCCTCGCCAATATGCTGCCGATATGGTTGCACTATCGGTCGGAGGATGGCATTCACGTATCGTACAGCCGTTACGGCGCCTTCCACGACGACCAGTGGCGTATGTCGGCCCCACATAATGCCCCCCAAAACAAAAGGGAACCTTCACCTTGCTGCACTCGCTGGACAGTGTGTCCAAGGCGTTCAGCCTGACGGGGTTGCCTCCAAACACATCTCAGACGATTGTCTAGTTGAAGGCATAAGTGACACCCATCGGTGAAGAGAACGTGATGCCACTCCTGAGCAGTCCATTCGGCATGTTGTTGGGCCCATCTGTACCGCGCTGCATGGTGTCGTGGTTGCAAAGATGGATCTCGCCATGGACGTCGGGAGTGAAGTTGCGCATCATGCATCCTATTGGGCACAGTTTGAGTGGTAACACGGTGTCCTGTAGCTGCACCAAAGGCTTTATTCAACATGATGTCGTTGCTTTCAGGGTTCGTCCGAACCATAATCCGTAGGTAGCGGTCATCCATTGCAGTAGTAGCCATTGGGCGGCCTGAGCGACGCATGTCATCGACAGTTCCTGTCTCTCTGTATCTCCTCCATGTCCGAACAACATCGCTTTGGTTCAGTCCGAGACGCCTGGACACTTCCCTTGTTGAGAGCCCTTCCCGGCACAAAGTAACAATGCGGACGCGATCGAACCGCGGTATTCACCGTCTAGGCATGGCTGAAGTACAGACAACACGAGCCGTGTACCTCCTTCCTGGTGAATTGGCTGGAACTGATCGGCTGTCGCACCCCCTCCGTCTAATACTCTCATGTATGGTTGTTTACATCTTTGGTCGGGTTTACTGACAGCTCTGAACAGTCAAAGGGACTGTGTCTGTGATAGAATATCCACAGTCAACGTCTAACTTCCGGAGTTCTGGGAACCCGGATGACACAAAACTTTTTTTGATGTGTGTGGATGAAAAAATTTGTATTAAATTTTGCTACAAGAACGGAATAAATTGCAGCAAAATTTTAGTCATGTCGAATATTGTTTTTGTGAACCTGCAATGGGTAAAATAATTGTTTATGAGTGATATAAGCATTCAGAAGAACGCCGTGAAGAAGTTGAAGATGACAAGTGCCCTAGAATCCCATCACATTATCAACCGATGAAATCGTCGAAAAAGTGCAGTAAATGGAATCAGTGATCGTCAAATAGCGAGCAGAGGAGTAGCTGACGACGTTGGCATATGAACTGGCTCATGCCATGGAATTTTTCGAATATTTTCGGTATGAAAGGTGTGACCAAAATTAGGACCCTAAAGCTCCACCTGAAAACGGCGGGAATCAAAGGGTCAATACGTCAGTGAGCTAACACAGCGACGACGGGGATGCAAGCTGAACAACTCTCCGCCACGTTTTATGTTGTCAGAACAAATGGACCCTTTGTGGCATAGTGGCACATAATGTGTCACGTAACTACAAAGTAACATCCAGCCATTGGCTTTTATTAGTGACAGGCAGAACCGAAATTACCGCTGGAGGCTGTGACACGTTATTTAGCGCTCGCTGCGGTGTCACGCCATAGTGTTACCGCTACGTTTTATGTGGCCGTTGTGCTGTTGTCACGAAAGCGAGAGGGTAAAAGTCTACACCAGAGTCTGCGGCAATGTCACCGCTCGCCGTGGTAAATTCCGGCAACGAAAGAGGTGTGTCGGCTGCTGATTGGACGTAGCTAATTGGACGTAGCTAATGAAAGAGCAGCGGACGGACGCGTGTTTCGAAGTAAGAGACGAAGAGATTTTGTGGCATTCTCACGTCAGTGTACCACATCCTCGTAATTCCTGAAAAAGCAGTCAAATACCTGTGACAAACAAGATAATAAATTTAATTGCTGCTCGTGTTGCGCTATTTTCCAACCTCACCATAACCTCACACAATTCGGGACATGTTCGAAAAAAAGTGAAATATTTGTGACAAGGCACTAGAAATTCACCGCCTATTATCTTGCCTCTCGCTGCCTACGCAAAACTGAGGCGTCACCGACTTACGACCAGAAGAGAAAAACCACCGCACCGCGACTGGTGCTTCCCCTGAGCTAGAATTAAGCCAAGCGACAGAGTCGCTGTTTTGTTTTATAAGCTACACAACCGCTGAATATCTTTTCGGAATCGTGCCTGTCGTGTGTCCAGGCTATAAATGAGCGCACACATCCGAAGAGAAGATCTAATACTCGTGTACGTAGTTCTACTTGTGCAACTGAGCTGAATTTTGTGTACATTGATGTATTTGTTTACTTGTGTAACAAAGCTTGTTCCATCCAGTTCCTGGCCACATACCTTAACCTACATGATACTTCCAGCGTTTTGTGACGATAGAGAAATCTGGACAAACGTTTGTAGTATATTTTGCAACATTTCTGAAACCTTAGGAGAAAGAAGATCCAAACATTTTGTTGTGACTAACAACATTGTTGCTGAAGTTAAAATCTTCTTGGTTATTAGGCCGCATCATGTTTCTTCTAAAATGATCGACGTTTCGACCCCTCTGCTGGGATCTCTCTCGAGATCTTCTGCTTCAAGCAGTAGTGGACACCAGAAAATCCTGAAGAAGATCTCAGCAGAGGGGTCGAAACGTCGATCATTTTAGAAGAAATATGACGCGGCCTAATAACTCAGAAGATTTTAACTTCAGTGACAACAGCCACGAAAGCCTGCAGACTTACATAACATTGTTGCTGGTTGGAAACCTATGGCGAACTATGGCTCTCTTGTAGGAGTGTTGTTAAGTTACTGACGATTGCAGTAGGCATTACTACAATAATTGTTCTTCCTATATTCTTTTAAATTTTAAATGAAGCATGATTTCACATTAGAAAATGTGGATTATAGGCATGAAAGCCTGTAATATCTTGTGAGTAGATAGTTACTTATTTTAAATTACAACATTGAATTACAGTAGGAGTCCTTCGTAAGCAAGATAAAAAGTACAACGTACAAATTACTCTATGAAGCAATCTTGGTATCTTTTTGCACCTGGCTAATTATTTTGCAAAATTTGATTCCTCTGATTTGATCCATTATAATCTTTGTAACTGTTTTGTTTATATCAGATATTTTCGATGTGTATAGTGTACAAGAAGCCGAGTGTGATGTTTTAGTGCGTTTGAGACCCTGCACAAATGGACCATTAGAAAACTGTAAATAGAAATTCTTCTAAATTTCGCCTCTAACTTCACCAAAAGAATCGATAACCAACTAACAAATCGCGTCTTTCTTATTTAGCGCTCGCTGCGGTGTCACGCCATAGTGTTACCGCTACATTTTATGTGGCCGTTGTGCTGTTGTCACGAAAGCGAGAGGGTAAAAGTCTACACCAGAGTCTGCGGCAATGTTGTCACCGCTCGACGTGGTAAATTCCGGCAACGAAAGACGTGTGTCGGCTGCTGATTGGACGTAGCTAACTGGACGTAGCTAATGAGAGAGCAGCGGACGGACGCGTGTTTCGAAGTAAGAGACGAAGAGATTTTGTGGCATTCTCACGTCAGAGTACCACATCCTCGTAATTCCTGAAATATCCGATGAAAAAGCAGTCAAATACCTGTGACAAACAAGATAATAAATTTAATTGCTGCTCGTGTTGCGCTATTTTCCAACCTCACCATAACCTCACACAATTCGGGACATGTTCGAAAAAAAGTGAAATATTTGTGACAAGGCACTAGAAATTCACCGCCTATTATCTTGCCTCTCGCTGCCTACGCAAAACTGAGGCGTCACCGACTTACGACCAGAAGAGAAAAACCACCGCACCGCGACTGGTGCTTCCCCTGAGCTAGAATTAAGCCAAGCGACAGAGTCGCTGTTTTGTTTTATAAGCTACACAACCGCTGAATATATTTTCGGAATCGTGCCTGTCGTGTGTCCAGGCTATAAATGAGCGCACACATCCGAAGAGAAGATCTAATACTCGTGTACGTAGTTCTACTTGTGCAACTGAGCTGAATTTTGTGTACATTGATGTATTTGTTTACTTGTGTAACAAAGCTTGTTCCATCCAGTTCCTGGCCACATACCTTAACCTACATGATACTTCCAGCGTTTTGTGACGATAGAGAAATCTGGACAAACGTTTGTAGTATATTTTGCAACATTTCTGAAACCTTAGGAGAAAGAAGATCCAAACATTTTGTTGCGACTAACAACATTGTTGCTGAAGTTAAAATCTTCTTGGTTATTAGGCCGCGTCATGTTTCTTCTAAAATGATCGACGTTTCGACCCCTCTGCTGGCATCTCTTTCACGATCTTCTGCTTCAAGCAGTAGTGGACACCAGAAAATCCTGAAGAAGATCTCAGCATAGGGGTCGAAACGTCGATCATTTTAGAAGAAATATGGCGCGGCCTAATAACTCAGAAGATTTTAACTTCAGTGACAACAGCCACGAAAGCCAGCAGACTTACATAACATTGTTGCTGGTTGGAAACCTATGGCGAACTATGGCTCTCTTGTAGGAGTGTTGTTAAGTTACTGACGATTGCAGTAGGCATTACTACAATAATTGTTCTTCCTATATTCTGTTACATTTTAAATGAAGCATGATTTCACATTAGAAAATGTGGATTATAGGCATGAAAGCCTGTAATATCTAGTGAGTAGATAGTTACTTATTTTAAATTACAACATTGAATTACAGTAGGAGTCCTTCGTAAGCAAGGTAAAAAGTACAACGTACAAATTACTCTATGAAGCAATCTTGGTATCTTTTTGCACCTGGCTAATTATTTTGCAAAATTTGATTCCTCTGATTTGATCCATTATAATCTTTGTAACTGTTTTGTTTATATCAGATATTTTCGATGTGTATAGTGTACAAGAAGCTGAGTGTGATGTTGTAGTGCGTTTAAGACCCTGCACAAATGGACCATTAGAAAACTGTAAATAGAAAATCTTCTAAATTTCGCCTCTAACTTCACCAAAAGAATCGATAACCAACTAACAAATCGCGTCTTTCTTATGTAGTGCAATAAAAGTCAACGAAATGAAGCAGACTCTCACACATTGACGACATCAGTAGAAATGGCTTAATACACACAACAAACGCACTTGAATATTGGGATCATTTCCCGAAACGCGTCGTGGGAAAAGTAAATAAAGAAAAAGCGTGACTGGTAGCAGAAGATTTTTTTTGTAAGCAAATCTATTTAAATCTGATTCCATATAATGAAAAGACTGATTCAGGACAAAAACAATTTAACCAGGTAGTGCCTCAGCTATTAATTTCATAAACTTAGTATCAACCAACAATTTCGTTGTATATTCGACTGACTGTGAGGGTTACATCGTATTGTACTTCATCCGTGAGCCACACCCATAAAATAGATAGTTCGTTTAAAATTCAAATACAAATTTACCACAAACAATTTACTTAAAAGAAATTTTTTTCTAGAACGTTTCTCTTGAAATCTCTGTTCTTCCCAACTTCTGGATTACGCACGTCGCCTACAGATTTTACAATGTTTTCGTGTCGGGTATGTCTTATGTACAGCAAAGGATGTATTAACCCAGACCAAGACAATGTCTACTAGTTGTGAAAGTCACGCAACCCTACGTTGGGGCCACAATACTCGCATCTATACGTTACAGCCACTGCTGAAAGACGATGTACAGCGTGTGTTCGTCCACAATAATCGGGGATAATGTCGGTTCTGCTTGTCACTAATTAACAGTAATGGCTCGATGTTCAGGCTCTATAATGAATACATTAAGAGCTGCAAGCAATTGTTCATCTTCGATACTGTGAAACAAATTTCTTATACTGCAAGCTCTTTGCTTACCACATTTTGAGAGGTTGTAGCGTGGGCGAAAACAAGAAGAAAATACCCGCGGTCTCTAAAGTGCATACCTTACACTGCATACCTTGTTCATCTGCGCTACTGTGTAGCAGATCTTTTCTACTGAAGAACTGCTCATAACTCATAAGATATGCATTTTAGAACACATGTTTACCGCATTTTTTGGTTCGAATGATTGTTCTTGTCATATCATTGAATAGTGACCATTCCTTCTGGGACACCCTGTATATTCTTTATTTCTTTGATGGGAGTAAAGGCTGAAATGACGCGAATAAGTTCAGAAGAGGGTAACAAGACTAACGAGTACACCACCCGTCAGTTTTACTTCTGTATTTTTTTAAATTTATGTGACGTGAATTTCAGAACTCAAATATGAGTCTTACCCAGCAGCTGGATGCAACTCTCAAAAGTTCTCGACAAAATCTACCGGGTGATCAAAAAGTCAGTATAATTTTGAAAACTGAATAAATCAAATGGCTCTGAGCACTATGGGACTTAACATCTGAGGGCATCAGTCCCCTAGAAATTAGAACTACTTAAACCTAACCTAAGGACATCACACACATCCATGCCCGAGGCAGGATTCGAACCTGCGACCGTAGCAGTAGCGCGGTTCCGGACTGAAGCGCCTAGAACCGCATGGCCACAGAGGCCGGCTGAATAAATCACGGAATAATGTAGACAGAGAGGTACAAATTGACACACATGCTTGGCGCGACGGTTCAATCCCGTCTCTGGCCATCCTGATTTAGGTTTTCCGTGATTTCCCTAAATCGCTTCAGGCAAATGCCGGGATGGTTCCTTTGAAAGGGCACGGCCGATTTCCTTCCCCATACTTCCCTCATCCGAGCTTGCGCTCCGTCTCTAATGATCTCGTTGTCGACGGGACGTTAAACACTAATCTCCTCCTCCTCCTCCAAACATGCTAGGAATGACATGGGGTTTTATTAGAACCAAAAAAAAATACAAAAGATTAAAAAATGTCTGACAGATGGCGCTTCATCTGATCAGAATAGCAATAATTAGCACAACAAAGTAAGACAAAGCAAAGATGATGTTGTTTACAGGAAATGCTCAATATGTCCACCATCATTCCTCAACAATAGCTGTAGTCGAGGAATAATGTTGTGAACAACACTGTAAAGTATGTCCGGAGTTATGGTGAGGCATTGGCGTCGGATGTTGTCTTTCAGCATGCCTAGGGATGTCGGTCGATCACGATACACTTGCGACTTCAGCTAACCCCAAAGCCAATAATCCCACGGACTGAGGTCTAGGGACCTGGGAGGCCAAGCCTGACGAAAGTGGCGGCTGAGCACACGATCATCACCAAACGACGCGCGCAAGGGATCTTTCACGCGTCTAGCAATATGGGGTGGTTCTAGAAAACCCCATGTCATTCCAAGCATGGGTGTCAATTTTTACCTCTATCTACATTATTCTGTGATTTATTAAGTTCTCAAATTTATACTGACTTTTTGATGGCCCGGTACTTTAGAATTTTCCGAGCGTTTTTAGCACTTTAAGGTACGCTCAATTACTCGATGACCAGTGTAACTCAGTGGCAGAATGCTTGCTTGCCACTTGGGCGCCCATTGGTTCAAGGGAGGTGCTCGTAGAAACAAGCACTCCAGTGAAGAGTAAAACAGAAACTTGAAAAAATATAGTTATTTTTTAAATTATTTGAATTTTTTGAAATTATTAGAAATTTTTAAATGTAAACAATCAATATTAACTATCTTCCATAAATCATCAGTAATGAAGTATTTCTATTTACAATGAAAACTGGTGTTCTGTGTGTGATATGTCTTTGGAAACAACAAGAGACGCATTTCTCATAAAAATGACAATTACGTATGTGTTAAATAGCATATATTTGACGAATTTTATATTTAAATGTAGTAGATATTCGGACTGAATGGAAAAAAGGGAAACGTACAATGATTGAAGGTAGACTCGAACCAGCGATTACTAATACGAGCGCTCTCGATTTTTTTTACATCTTTATGTATTTTACGCTTCACGAAAACGCTAATAGAGCATGCACCATTGTTTAAAGGTTTGCATCAGACAGGAATCGAACTCACGCTGCCGACGTGGCAGGCAAGCGCTCTAATGCAGAGCGACGTTGCCTTTAGAAACGTCAAGTTTAGTTTAGGGTATTAGAAACGCTAAGAAAACTGGAAAGTTGATTTTTCGGAGAATTTTTAGAGTTCCATCGAAATGCTTCGGATTATTGACTTTTGATATCCAGAACTTCAGGGCCGGCCAGTGTGGCCGAGCTGTTCTAGGCCCTTCAGTCTGGAACAGAGCGACCGCTACGGTCGCAGGTTCGAATCCTGCCTCGGGCATGGATGTGTGTGATGTCCTTAGGTTCTACATCTACATCTACATCCATACTCCGCAAGCCACCTGACGGTGTGTGGCGGAGGGTACCCTGAGTACCTCTATCGGTTCTCCCTTCTATTCCAGTCTCGTATTGTACGTGGAAAGAAGGCTTGTCGGTATGCTTCTGTGTGGGCTCTAATCTCTCTGATTTTATCCTCATGGTCTCTTCGCGAGATATACGTAGGAGGGAGCAATATACTGCTTGACTCTTCGGTGAAGGTGTGTTCTCGAAACTTTAACAAAAGCCCGTACCGAGCTACTGAGCGTCTCTCCTGCAGAGTCTTCCACTGGAGTTTATCTATCGTCTCCGTAACGCTTTCGCGATTACTAAATGATCCTGTAACGAAGCGCGCTGCTCTCCGTTGGATCTTCTCTATCTCTTCTATCAACCCTATCTGGTACGGATCCCACACTGCTGAGCAGTATTCAAGCAGTGGGCGGACAAGCGTACTGTAACCTACTTCCTTTGTTTTCGGATTGCATTTCCTTAGGATTCTTCCAATGAATCTCAGTCTTGCATCTGCTTTACCGACGATCAACTTTATATGATCATTCCATTTTAAATCACTCCTAATGCGTACTCCCACATAATTTATGGAATTAACTGCTTCCAGCTAAATGATAAGGGGTCTATCTTTCTATGTATTCGCAGCACGTTACACTTGTCTACATTGAGATTCAATTGCCATTCCCTGCACCATGCGTCAATTCGCTGCAGGTCCTCCTGCATTTCAGTACAATTGTCCATTGTTACAACCTCTCGATACACCACAGCATCATCTGAAAAAAGCCTCAGTGAACTTCCGATGTCATCCACCAGGTCATTTATGTATATTGTGAATAGCAACCGTCCTATGACACTCCCCTGCGGCACGCCTGAAATCACTTTTACTTCGGAAGACTTCTCTCCATTGAGAATGACGTGCTGCGTTCTGTTATCTAGGAACTCCTCAATCCAATTACACAATTGGTCTGATAGTCCATATGCTCTTACTTTGTTCATTAAACGACTGTGGGGAAGTGTATCGAACGCCTTGCGGAAGTCAAGAAACACGGCATCTACCTGTGAGCCGTGACTATGGCCCTTTGAGTCTCGTGGACGAATAGCGCGAGCTGGGTTTCACACGACCGTCTTTTTCGAAACCCATGCTGATTCCTACAGAGTAGATTTCTAGTCTCCAGAAAAGTCATTATACTCGAACATAATACGTGTTCCAAATTTCTACAACTGATCGACGTTAGAGATATAGGTCTATAGTTCTGCACATCTGTTCGACGTCCCTTCTTGAAAACGGGGATGACCTGTGCCCTTTCCTAATCCTTTGGAACGCTACGCTCTTCTAGAGACCTACGGTACACCGCTGCAAGAAGGGGGGCAAGTTCCTTCGCGTACTCTGTGTAAAATCGAACTGGTCCAGCGGCCTTTCCTCTTTTGAGCGATTTTAATTGTTTCTCTATTCCTCTGTCGTCTATTTCGCTATCTACCATTTTCTCATCTGTGCGACAATCTAGAGAAGGAACTACAGTGCAGTCTTCCTCTGTGAAACAGCGTTGGAAAAAGACATTTAGTATTTCGGCCTTTAGTCTGTCATCCTCTGTTTCAGTACCATTTTGGTCACAGAGTGTCTGGACGTTTTGTTTTGATCCACCTACCGCTTTGACATAAGACCAAAATTTCTTAGGATTTTCTGCCAAGTCAGTACACAGAATTTTACTTTCGAATACATTGAACGCCTCTCGCATAGCCCTCCTCACACTACATTTCGCTTCGCGTAATTTTTGTTTGTCTGCAAGGCTTTGGCTATGTTTATGTTTGCTGTGAAGTTCCCTTTGCTTCCGCAGCAGTTTTCTAACTCGGTTGTTGTACCACGGTGGCTCTTTTCCATCTCTTACAATCTTGCTTGGCACATACTCATCTAACGCATATTGTACGACGGTTTTGAACTTTGTCCACTGATCCTCAACACTATCTGTACTTGAGACAAAACTTTTGTGTTGAGCCGTCAGGTACTCTGTAATCTGCTTTTTGTCACTTTTGCTAAACAGAAAAATCTTCCTACCTTTTTTAATATTTCTATTTACTGCTGCAATCATCGATGCCGTAACCGCTTTATGATCGCTGATTCCCTGTGTTAGTTAGGTTGAAGTAGTTCTAAGTTCTATGGGACTGATGACCTCAGATGTTAGGTCCCATAGTGCTCAGAGCCATTTGAACCAGAACTTCAAGTACCACAAATCCAAAAAAAAAAAAGAACTGAAAACGTGCATTGTCTGGGTATGTATTACTTCCAATCTTCTGTTCGTCTATCTCCATCTTCCCCTCTCTCGGGCCATGCCCTGCTTTACCCTCTGTCCCTCCATCTCGTCCAATTCCTCGCCCTCCATCTCCTCCTATCACCTCGATACACTCAGCAACGCATATGGATAATGAGATTTCCACTGTGTAGCGGAGTGTGCGCTGATATGAAGCTTCCTGGCAGATTAAAACTGTGTGCCGAACCGAGACTCGAACTCGGGACCTTTGCCTTTCGCAGACAAGTGCTGTAACATCTGTGCCACCCAAGCACGACTCACGCCCCGTCCTCACAGCTTTACTTCTGCCAGTATCTCGTTTCCTACCTTTGCACTTGCCCGCGAAAGGCAAAGGTCCCGAGTTCGAGTCTCGGTTCGGCACACAGTTTTTATCTGCCAGGAAGTTTCACATATGGATAATATCTGCGAAATGTGTTGCGAATAGAACTGGTGGTAAACTAGTGGTACATTAAAACGTCATGGATGACGCGGCAGTTTTTCACACATGTTGTAAGTAGGCTGTTTATGTTTTTGTATTGGTAACGCCACGTAGCGCTCTGGATGTGCCGTGTGCAGTCTGTGGCTGGTTGGCATTGTTGTAATATTCGCTTTTGTAGTGTTGGGCAGTTGGCTGTTAATAGCGCGTAGCGTTGCGCAGTTGGAGGTGAGCCGCCAGCAGTGGTGGATGTGGGGAGAGAAATGGCGGAGTTTTGAGAGCGGATGATCTGGACGTGTGTCCATCAAGAGACAGTAAATTTGGAAGACTGGATGTCATGAACTGATATTATATATATATATATATATATATATATATATATATATATATATATATATATATATATATATATATATACGAGGGCGGTTCAGAAAGTAACCTCCGATTGGTCACAGTGCGGGTTGTGGGGGGAGTAGCGACGCCATCTGTGCGTTCACGCACTCAACAGATCAGTCGGCATCAAGCCGTGGTCGAGTGAACGTCGAACCTGCGCTAGTTTAGTTTTTGTGGCAGTTTGAAATGTGTGCTGCAATAGAAAACCCCGCCAAATGTGAAGTGCGTGCTGTCATAAGGTTTTTTACAGCCAAAGGATATTCTGCAGCAGCTATTCATCGTGAGCTTTGTGCCGTGTACGGACCAAGAGTTATGAGTGAAGGAGTTGTCCGTGAATGGGTACGTTTATTTAAAAGTGGACGAGAAAACGTTCATGATGAAGAGAGGAGTGGTAGACCATCATTGGTGACTGACGAACTCGTTCAGACAGTTGATGCAAAAGTTCGTGAAAATCGACGTTTCTCAATGTCGGAGTTGTCTACTGGTTTTCCACAGATTTCTAAGACTCTCTTGTACGAGATAGTGACAGCAAGATTGGGTTACCATAAGTTCTGTGCACGATGGGTGCCCAAAATTCTTACCGACCACCACAAAACTCAAAGAATGGCCTCTGCATTAGACTTTCTGTCACGTTATGAGGACGAAAGAGACCCATTGTTAAACAGAATCGTGACCGGTGACGAAACCTGGATTAAGTACGTGAACCCTGAGACAAAAGAACAATCAAAGATGTGGGCACATTCAAATTCGCCTACCAAACCAAGAAAAGCCTCTCAAGATTTTTCTGCCAGAAAACTGATGGCAACGGTGTTTTGGGATGCCAAAGGAGTGTTGTTGGTTGAATTCATGGAACGTGGTACGACCATTAATCAAGACGTGTACTGTGAAACAATAAAAAAGTTACGACGGGCTATACAGAACAAACGCCGTGGTATGCTGACTTCCGGTATCGTTTTTTTGCACGATAACGCCCGTCCTCACTCTGCTCGCAGAACAACGGCCCTTCTTGAGTCCTTCAAGTGGGACGTTATCAACCATCCACCTTACAGCCCAGACCTGGCGCCAAGTGATTATCACCTCTTCATGCATTTGAAGAAATGGCTCGGGTCACAGCGGTTTGATGACGACGAAGAGCTCAAAGATGCGGTCACAGGCTGGCTCCAGGCACAAGCGGGTGATTTTTATGCAGAAGGAATTTCAAAGCTTGTGAAGAGATACGATAAGTGCCTCAATCGCTATGGAGACTATGTAGAAAAATAGTGCAAAGATGTAGTTGTAAGATGTATATATTAAAATATTTTTATTTAACTTGGTGTATTTTTTTAAATCAACCGGAGGTTACTTTCTGAACGGCCCTCGTATATAATGACTTTTGAACACTATTAAGGTAAATACATTGTTTGTTCTCTATCAAAATCTTTCATTTGCTAACTATGCCTATTAGTAGTTAGTGCCTTCAGTAGTTAGAATCTTTTATTTAGCTGGCAGTAGTTGCGCTCGCTGTATTGCAGTAGTTCGAGTAACGAAGATTTTTGTGAGGTAAGTGATTCATGAAAGGTATAGGTTATTGTTAGTCAGGGCCATTCTTTTGTAGTGATTTTTGAAAGTCAGATTGCGTTGCGCTAAAAATATTGTGCGTCAGTTTAAGCACAGTCATTTATAATTTTTCTAAGGGGACGTTTCAGTGTCAGTGTTTATCATGTGAATTACGTAACGTACAATTTTTCTGGTACATTCACTGGAAAACATTAACAGTGTCTGGAGAATGTGTCACTTATACAGCTAGTTGTAAAGAAGTGATAAATTATAACGCGATGCTTCATGTGGCAATTTTACTGCACAAACGGCGAAAATATAGGAAGTAATAAGCTTTCTTCCTTCCCATATTTTATGGGGGTCGTCAGACGGAAAGAGTTTCGTCAAGGTTTTAAATTACGTATAACGTTCGTTGCAAATGTGTAAGGGCTCTCATTCGCAAATACTGGATGTATGAAGTATGGGCGTTCGAGAGTCGGGTAAGTAATATGTGTACCAAGTTTTGGTGATGTCAGTCGAGTGGTTTAGGACGATATGTCGAAATACGTTTATGCACTGATCAGCCAGAACATTATGACTACCGACCTACTATCGATATAAACCCGTCCAGGTGACAGCAGCGTCACATGCAGAGGAATGACTACTAGTCTGACACATGCACGGTGCATGTAGTACCAGTGAGAGTGCTGTGTGCGTGTAGAGTGCGGAGGGCACGTGATCTAATCGAGTTTGACCGAGGGCAGACCGTGATGGCCGGGAAGCTAGCCATGAGCATTTCGGAAACTGCACGACGTGTCGGGTGTTAGAGGAGTACTGCGGTGTCTTTAACACGAGGCGAAGTCAGGGTGAAAACTGGTCTGGACGTGGTGGGGTTGGGCGGTCACCCAACATCACAGACAGAACAGGTGGCGATCTGGGCGGAACTAACATCAGACTAGAATGTTGGGCATACTATAACTGTGTGTAAACACACAATGTACCGAACACTCCTATTGATGGGCCTCCACAGCCGGCAACCCATGCGTGTGACAATGTTAACATCATGACATCGGCAACTATGGGTAACAGCGGCACATGGACGTTGCATGGTCTGACGAATTCCGACACCTTCATCACGCCGATTATGGGGAAGGGGGGGCAGGGCGTCTGACAGGGGAACATTTCGTTGACATCTGTACTACAGGACGGAGATATGCTGGCGGTGGCTCCATTAGGATCTGAACATTCACTTGGGCATTCATGGCTCCAGTGAAGCTCGTGCAAGGCATCATGACCACCAAGGAATATCGTACACTGGTTGCAAATCATGTACACCTCTTCACGACCATCATGTTTCCCGAAGGTAGTGACATTTTTCAGCAAGATAATGCACCATGTGACAAGGCCAGGAGTGTGATGGAGTGGTTCGAGAAAGACAGTGGCAAGTTCCAGCTGATGTTCTGGCTCCCCCAACTCGCCAGATCTGAACCCTATGGAGCACCTCCGGGCCTTAATTGATCGCGGCGTCACAGCTCATTGCCCCTCTCCCCAGAATGTACGGGAGTTAGGTGACCGGAGTGTGCAGATGTGATGCCATCCCCCCCCCCCTTACCTTTCTTTCTTTTGCTACTGCCTTATCCCGCACTGTGCGCAGGGTCGGCAGGGTTAAGTACGGAACTAGCATGGTTAACTTTAAGGGGTGCCTGGATGCCCTTCCTGCCGCCACCCCATACCCCCTGGGACAGAAATAGTATACCCCAGCTGTCTGAGTCTAGTGTAAATCGTGAATGTGTTTTAAATGTCTGCGAGTCGTGTAACTGAGGTGGGGTGTGGGGACCAGCACGGCATTCACCTAGTAGGATGTGGAAAAACCGCCTAAAAACCACATCCAGGCTGGCCAGCACACCGGCCGTCGTCGTTAATCCGCCGGGCGGATTCGATCCGGGGTCGGCGCGCCTACCCGAGTCCAGGAAGCAGCGCGTTACCACTCTCGGCTACCCTGGCGTATCACCCCCCCCCCCTCCCTTACCTACCAAGTCCTTATTGCTTCCATGCAACGATGCTTTCCAATAGCGGTTTTTAGGTAGGTGGTCACAATATTCTGGCTGATGGGTGTACATACACCCATTTTCATAATATGTATGGATTATAGAAATTCGATTGCAGTATGGTATCTTCGTACAAGACGGCAAAGAACGAGAGGCATGGAAATAAGGGGCGTAAGAAGAAGAAGCAGGCTTCTCTGGCGCGTTAAAAATTGGTATAATGGTAATCTATATTTTCCTGTCAGAGACAGCAAAGGACTTGGAAGAGCAGTTGAACGAAATGGACAGTGTCTTGAAAGGAGGGTATAAGATGAAGATCAACAAAAGCAAAACAAGGATAATGGAATGTAGTCGAATTAAGTCGGGTGATGCTGAGGTAATTAGATTAGGAAATGAGACACTTAAAGTAGTAAAGGAGTTTTGCTATTTGGGGAGCAAAATAACTGATGATGGTCGAAGTAGAGAGGATATAAAATGTAGACTGGTAATGGTAAGGCAAGAGTTTCTGAAGAAGAGAAATTTGTTAACATCGAGTATAGATTTAAGTATCAGGAAGTCGTTTCTGAAAGTATTTGTATGGAGAGTAGCCATGTATGGAAGTGAAACATGGACGATGAATAGTTTAGACAAGAAGAAAATAGAAGCTTTCGAAATGTGGTGCTACAGAAGAATGCTGAAGATTAGATGGGTAGGTCACATAACTATTGAGGAGGTATTGAATAGAATTGGGGAGAAGAGGAGTTTGTGGCATAACTTGACCAGAAGAATGGATCGGTTCGTAGGACATGTTCTGAGGCATCAAGGAATCATCAATTTAGTGCTGGAGGGCAGCGTGGAGGGTAAAAATCGTAGAGGGAGATCAAGAGATGAATACACTAAGCAGATTCAGAAGGATGTAGGCTGCAGTAGGTAGTGGGAGATGAAGAAGCTTGCACAGGATATAGCATGGAGAGCTGTATCAAACCAGTCTCAGGACTGAAGACCACAACAACAACAACATATTTTCCTCATTCCATGTAGGATTTCACGGCCGGCGTCTTTATTAGTAAACTCTTCCGGGCTAAGTTGCCGTGGTCGATCTGTAGAACTTCTTCTCCCTGACGTTTCGTTCTCAACTACGGAGAACATCTTCCGAGGTGAGTCGACGACACATTTTCCTTTCTTGTTGGGGGTCGGGGTACGGTAGGAGAGTGTGCCCGCTCTCCACACGCCAGGACTGGACGCTGGATGCTGCCCCACCGCCCGGCCTACCTCACCACGCGACACCTCAGCTCAGCTCAGGAGGCGCCGCCGCCGCCGGCCGCTGGTGGGGGAGGCGAGCCTCCTCGCCGCCTCCGCCCCCCGCCCCCCGCCCCCCGCTCCCCGCCCCCGGTAGCGGCTTCGGTTTTCCCGGAGCCGGCCGGCCGCGTCTGATATTGCGGCAGCCGCGCGGCGCGCCGCCACTCTCAGCTGGACCCCGCGCGCTCACACAGTGTCCGCCCCCCTCCCGCAGTGCAGTGACGCGTCGTGTCGGCCGCCCGCTAGCCGCTCCAGTGCCGCGCTGCCTGCGACTCGCCTCGCACACTATCTCTAGGCAGCCGCCGCCATGAAGGACTTCCTCAGCCTCTTCGGCTTCGTGGCCAAGTCGTACCGCGTGGTCAGCTCGTCCAAGACCGAGGCGGACGCCGCCGACAAGCAACAGGAGCTCCAGAAGGCCCAGCAGGAGGGCACCAGCACCTGCGATGCAGCCGCCAAGCTGGGCCGCCGCGGCTCCAAGCCCGGCATCGTCGTCAACAGGGCGTTCCACGACCCCGACTACCAGCGCCGGCTCCACCGCAGGCGTAAGTCCGCATCCTCGACGCGCGACGCCCTGTTCGCTCTTCGCTCATGTGACCGATTCGCTCAGTATTCACCTAACAGGAGACAACGGACGGCGAATGTACCACGGAAACGAAAGTACCATCATGTGTGCCACAACGAAGAGTAACAACACTCTACTGTTAACAGTATAGTGCGTGTTTGATAGTCACAGCTACAAACGAAGGGGGCCCTTAGAGGATAACGGAACAAGCAAATAATCTTAATAGACGAAGCTCAGGAAACGAGTGGTTTCCCCGATACGACATATGCTCAAGTGCATTCGTCCCAGTGTTACATCACTGTTATCGTGTTTTTGATGATCTTCCTTATGGTGAAGGGATGCCTGTGTCATACTGGATAGTTATAATTAAAGTTCAGCTATTCAGAGAGTTCCATTGTGGTTGTAATTATTGTATGGTAGCGAAACTTGGTAGGTATTCTAACGCACTCCAAAAAAAATCAGTTCCAGTTTTGGCCACCAAGTACAAATCTGGCTCTATGAATTCGAGAGGAGACGTATAGAAATGGTTGATGTATAATAGACTAGAAATGGGACGCGAGCAGGAAAAATCAGACGAGGGGCATATGCATAGTGCTGATTCTATTTTTAATCACTACTTACGCCTGAAAGTCTCTTCGGGTTTGCTGCCGGATCCTAAAATCACCTTGACTCGATATTTCGGCGATCCCGCTGAGAACTGACATATCAGCAGAGGCAGCATTTTCTTGAAGATGGCGAACAGTTGGATCGCCGAAATATCGAGTCAAGTTGATTTTAGCATCCGGCAGCAAACCCGAAGAGACTTTCAAGACTTATTACGCCGGGAAAGCCTACGTAATCACCACTTAACACAGTTTGTTCAATATCAGCACCAGAGGCGTCTACGAGATATTGTACAGCGCTAAATTTGCGTCTGGTGGCCGAAATTGGAACTAATTTTTTTCACCATAAATTGGTTCCTCATTAACATATTATAATATCTGCCAACTTTCGCTACCGTACTACGATTACAGCCCACCCTGAACCACCGCGAGCAGGTTTTTAGTTTTTTGGTTATAACCACCCAGTACAAGCGCGATGATGCACCAGGACAGCTTCATGTGGCACGCATCTTCGACAATAAGTGTTTCGATCGTGGCTCGCCAACGCCGTGGCCTCCCAGGTTGTCCGACTTGAACAAGCTGGATCTTTTAGGCCATATTTAAAAGCTTTAGTGTGCACCAACGCTCTTGGTAGTGCCGATGAACTCCAAAAACGCTTTGTGGATGGTTGCCACTACATTGGGAACGCGTCTGCCATTTCTGAACGGGTATGGGAATCGATGAAGAAACCTGCTGAAGCCTGTTGTAATGTGTTTCCCTGGATCCTCGGGGACTCTGTTACTCATGTGGTTAGCACAAATGAGTCGATTGGCGACTCCATGGAGTATCCTGTGCACCACGGCCATATAATGGGTATACTTGGAAGGAGAGACAGCATTGGTCGTATTTTTTTTGTTTTTTTTTTTGTTTTATTAAACGCAAAAACGATTTTCGGTCACTTAGTGACCATCTTCAGTGCTGTAATATATAATTTAAATTGGTAGGCACTGGTGTCAACAAGCTTGCAGCGATCACATAAACTGATCGCTGTAAGCTTGTTGACACCAGTGCCTACCAATTTAAATTATATATTACAGCACTGAAGGTGGTCACTAGTGACCGAAAATCGATTTTGCGTTTAATAAAACAAAAAAAATACGACCAATGCTGTCTCTCCTTCCAAGTATACAAATGAGGCGAATAGAGGAAACCATTGGGTGATGGATCTATGATTATTAGGATTATTTGCTTTTTGCGTTCTCCTCTACTCGTTCCTTTCTCTTGTGCCTATAATATTTAAACCCCTTATGCAGGGTGTAAGAAAACTAGATTTAGTGTGTTTGGAGGAAACAAAAAGAAACACTTTTTATTTGACAAAAATGTCATAGGTGCACCATTCCTGCACTAGGGTTCCTTCAAACTTTCGACAATGTTGGTTAGAGACGGTGTTGAAACTACCGTGTGATGAATATTGCTCCTAAGACGTTGGTGAAAATGTTGTCCGTTCACGTTAATACACAACCGGCATCTGCGTACTAATGACTTTCTAACGCGCTCAAAACAGCCAGGAATTTCACAAATAATGGTTGGAGCAATAGCCGAACTGTCAGCCTGATCTCCTGCAGTGTCTGTCGGTGTCTCGTACACCAAACGATTCTTCTCTTCCCCACAGAAGGAAATTCATACGAGTGAGGTCGTGAGAAAGTCACGGCCACGATGCTGACGAACCCCTCCCAATTCAGTTACTTGCGGAAAAGTTGTCTAAATGTTTACTTGCGTTAAATCTTCATAAATGACGCTTATGACAGCTAACTCGGTCAGAATGTAATCAGCCATCAAGAAACTGTAAACGTTAGTAGAAACTTTCGTGTAAACACATCACAACATAAATAACAATGTAACTCTTTATCCAGGAACGTGGAGACCGCAACAATAAAAACTTGCCCGTTTAGCAGTAAGATGTTATATTGTTGCAGATCAGAGTATGATGTCAACATGTTACTTACGAAACAGTCAAAACAACTGGGAACCTTGGCCTAGGTGAAGTCCAGTGCGCAACCTTTCATGCAACGGTGCACCTGTAACGTTGGTGTCACACAAAACATGTTCCTTTTTGTCTTCTCTAAACACTCTCACATTTTGTATACGTCGTTTGTTTAGCCACGTACGTGGATGATTTATTAGACAGGATCAGCAGCGCTGTAATATCTTTCGGTGAGGACGCTGCTGCGTACAGAAAAGTAGCGTCGATGGACAGTTTTGAGGAATTTCAGAAAGAATCGGACATTTCCGTTTGTGGTAATGAAACGCACTCTCTTTAAATGCTGAGAAATGTAAAGTAATGCCTGTAACAAAGAACTGTTCAGTATCTCAAGATTCATGGTCAATATTTTGAGCACGTCGCGTCGTATAGATATTTGTGGCAAATCGAAGAAGCGACGCGAAATCAATACTTAAAATCAGTATCGGGCAAGGCGATTGGTAGACATTTATTTGTTGGTATGATAGTTACAGACGTTCTCGCTTTCGGCTCTTCTAGCAAACTGCCAGTGCGGCTTTGTGGCTAAGTGGCAAAGTTTCGTACTACGGACCTAAACCTCGGAATCCTCGGTCGGTCATTGGATCTCTTTCTGTCACTTATCGCTTTTTTCACATCCGTTTGTGATTTCTATTTGTGAAAAAGTCTTGTTAGACTGTGAACGGACAGCTGTGTGTCCCTGCCTCTGTAGATGGGTAACTCATCTCAAATGTCGGGATTGACGAATAGTCACTTTGATTCTCAAATTACTTTATTGGGGGCAGCTGTAACTCGTCGAACTGTCATGTCTTGGTCAGGAAGCATCTCAGAAATCACGTGTTACAATCTTTCTTGAACTATTTTTCCATCACCATCTGAGACAAACTGGATCACTATATACTGGTGGTGCTCTTCAACAGGTCATTTCAATGCTAACTTAAAAGTGCACTTGTACGACAGGCAAACAACGCATCTTAAATTTTTCCACAAGCGTTCCCAGTCATTTATTAACGAAAATGTCCCTCTTCCATTATCTATATGGAAAGTAGAACACTTGTGATCAGGTACTTCAGATCTTCTTGACGGATAACTACTTTCAGAGTGGCATTAACTGCCAAGCGGTTCTTCATAGAGCTTGCCCCACAATCAACACATATCGCAAATTCGTCGTTTTTCGTCAGGCTTACGAAATACACCGTCATTGATTTTGTTTCACGGACGAGTACTATTCCGCAGCCGAAACTTCAGTTCTGATTGAAAAATAAAAGGTGATGTGTTTACTTCAGCGGTTAGACAAAGTTACGGAAACTCTTTGGTCACCACTTTATGACCCCCCTGCACGTCTAACTGAAACAGATGAAGGATATTCGATGTAGAAATGTGTGCTGTGTTTTGCGGTGTTAATCAGTGTAATCAGTTATTGTATCAGGAAAACTAGTTTCCGAGGCAGCTGTGCTCAGTATGAGTGTAGAAGTGTAATACTTAGCCGATGAAGAAGTTTCAGAAAAAAATGAAGTGAAACACCAATGTCTACGTTAAAAATTTTTCATTGAGTTGCTCATAACAACCACCTTTAAATCGTCATGACGCCATCGCCAGCAACTGAGACGCGACGCGTCACATACAGAAATTTTGTGAAGAAAAGTTGTGACCAGTCTGATAAGCGCGATATAAATACCACTGCGTTTAACATTTTCCTGTCTGAGAACACGCAGAAATGCGAACGACCGATCTGTGAACCGACTCGCGTGTTGCTTGGGAGTCCTCACGTTCATTGTTGCCGTAGGCAGAGACCACGTTATGTGGCGGGAGGAGTGACTTGCACGTACCTAGCCATGACTGTGAATCACTAAGCTCGGAGCATTCATACTTCTTTCGAAGGAGCTATTCTATTACGTAACGTGGATGAAAAGTTTCAATTTTTTCTTCGTCATCATCTTCAAGTTAATCCAGTGTTACAGAGCAGTGAAGGACTTACTTACGTAACAGCATATTTCAGTTCAATTAAGAACCGTTAATGTTGATAATGACAGGCAACAAGCCAACTTGTAATAACTTTCGCTGTTCATCTTTCCTCATGTACCAGAGGTCGATTAATCAGCTACACTTCAATACTAACAATACGTATCTCATGTTTTTTTATAGTTTCCGCACTCCAGGATGACGGGGTATACAGATTAAAATAATTTTTCATAATATTGCGTGCTTAGACACGACTGTCGTAACACGATTTGTAAGATTTTTTAATATGTTATATCTAGCAACTGTTTCATTGTCCGTGTTTTGCTTTCACAGCCTCAATAGTTTATCGGTATATATCTATACATGCAGAAAGTGTGCGAATCTGTAACGCTTTGCGTTGCACCCTTAACGCCACATAAAAGAGGGAACATGGTTCTTTCGGCCACATTCCCTGCTTTGTTCGCTACCTTGAAGAGCCGTCAGGTATATTTCATGAGGACTCCACCAGAAGAAAATCACTTTTGCATATTTCCAATAATTAAAAAGTAGTACAGACCCTACAGTCAGTTCTTCTTTCCTCTGACTCGATTTTGTGTAACATCGATCTGATACTGCTACCTGGGTGGTGATTCCTATAACCACACTTCTTTTTCCAAATTACCTTGGAGAGTCTGCTCACACCTTTTAAAAACTTCATATGTAAAGCTACTTTTTCATTAAGTCATCCCGACTGGTTGGAGATACATAATTTTGTTGTTGTATCGCGTTATCCGTTCTCTGTGAGGATTAACTTCGCAAATACAGATTCACCCACAAGGGGAGCTTCGATTCTCTCCACTCTTACAGGATTTCGAGGCCAGTGCCAAGTTATCAACGTCCTAAAGCCACACGACGCAGTTCTCAGAGAAATAACATCTTTCCATTTTTAATTAGTTATTGCAATCAAATTCGAGAGTTCACAATTAATTAAAATTTGGTACAAAAATAACACTTAAAATAGATGTTTTCTATTTCTAAAGATTGAACAATATTTATGATATTAATTTTTTTTCGTGTGACGATGAGGCATTTCGTTATGTCCTTGTCAAATCTTAATTTGTTTCGTATGATTGGTGATAAAAAATTGAAAGATTCTGTTTTTACTAAAAATAATGATTCGTTATTTGTTAATTAATATTTGAATTTAATAATATATGCAGAATTAAAATAAAAGTAGAAACAAAAGTTATTGCTAGCGAGAAGCGAACTAGCATTCACTTACCTACCGGAAATGTTGTTAAATACTCCTAATTAACGGCGGACGGAAATTTCGCAAGCTTGAAAGGAGATTTTATTGGAGTGCCTTAAAAAAAAGAAAGAAATGGAAAAGAAGTGCTGTAAATCTGAGGAAAATGCAGTAGGGTGAGTCGTTCATTTCACATTGAGCGTTTTACGTAAGACGGAATACTCTTGGACTAGTTCCTTTTTCTGCACAGATAACCTGTCTGCATCCATCTTGGAACGCCAGAGTTTGAACTGAGTAATTTGTAGGGTTCGCGGTTATTGTTTTTTCCGTTCTCTCTGGTATCTCTTGTCTGTTAATGCGGGTCGCCAGTTCACGACTACCGTCCTTACGTTGCGCAAAGTTGGCAGGACTGGCTTGTCCTCTTAGAGCCGGCAGATTGGAAACGAGGTGGATCAGCGATTGCGCGTATTTTCCAGCCGGGTCGCCTCGTTACCCGGTGGACTCTTGAACTCGGCAAACGAGTCTGAAGACGTCACCCGGGGTGAAAGCTCTCGCAGGCAGGCTTAAGAAACCGACGGCAGAGATGAGGCAGAAGCGGAACCTTGCTGCGCCGAGCAACCGCTTTGTGCAGTTTCGTCAGCACAGGTCGTTACAAATGGACGGAGGCATTTTACAAGGTTGTGACGTGTCTTACGAGCTGAGAGCGCTACTTGTTAGTAAGATATGCAACTCACATTGAAATTCAAATGGCGGTGCGGGAGGACGCATGTGGGTCGGCTTCGCAGGAATCCTTTCCAATTACAAGTCCTCATGGGAGTCAAAATATATCCAAACTAACGAAGTAGTCGGCCGGCCGCTGGTGGCCGTGCGGTTCTAGGCGCTTCAGTCTGGAACCGCGCGACCGCTACGGTCGCAGGTACAAATCCTGCCTCGGGCATGGATGTGTTGATGTCCTTAGGTTAGTTAGTTTTAAGTAGTTCTAAGTTCTAGGGGACTGATGACCTCAAAAGTTAAGTCCCATAGTGCTCAGAGCCATTTGAACCATTTAACGAAGTAGTCGCAAAAGATTGTAAAACGTAAAATGTTCTCCTCTGATCGAATAAAGGCAGTCACGTTGGCAAAAGTTGCTAGCGCATAGTCTATGGTACGAGGTGTTTAACAGCAACGTAGTGACTCAATCGCACGATCTGACGGTCCTGTTCGCTTGGTCGGATTCTGACAGATCCCAGAGCAGTGTCTATCTTCCTTAGATCGTTTTCTATATTTTGAGTCTGACGAAAAATTTTCTTACAACATCCAGATATGAAAGTTGCAGTATTTTGGAGCAAGAGACTCTTCTTCAACATTTTTTATAAATAAGACGAGTGTAGCGTTTTTTTAAAAATTTCTACGTTGAAAAATGTTGCACTTCGAATATAACCGGAATGTCGTCTTGGCCGATGCTTAGACGGATACAATATTTAAAAAAAAGAAAAAATGCAGGAAACTACCTTCAGTGATGCAAAAAACTGCGATCAATGTTTGTACTATCAGTCTTTCTGTAAAATAAAGGAAAACACTCGCGTCAGCAACACCAAACAAAATAAAAGCAGCAGACAGAGGTTACTTTCTAACCAATGCATTTGAAAATACCTGACACAACAGAATCGAAGACGAAGAAATATTGATAGGACGGGGAACGAAACGAGTAATCGAAAAAAATAAGCTGTTGATTTCAACAACAGAAAATGTGTAAGTAATGGTGGGAGGAATGTCATTAAGTGTCCCATCTCTATGAACATCAAATAGTGGAACGCTGGTACATAAGGAAAATGACACAAAGTTTCTACCGACAGACGTGACAGCCGTTGGCTTAACACAAGACAAAACATGAAAAGGGCTCCCGCGATATTATGCAGAACACAGGAGTGTCTTTTTCCAAATAATGATTGTCAGTTTCTTACCACCCTTTCTGTCTCTCTGTCTCTCTCTCTCTTTCTCTTTTACACTCTTCTTTCACTTCCATCCAAAGCAGTATTCTGCTTACCACTGTAAGATGGGCAGCAGACAGTACGGTTTACTGCACCAGTTTGTAACATGTCTTCCCCTCTTCTGGTGACTGGCCAATGGCAGGAAAGGCTATTCATGCACCCTAGCACGAGCTTTTGTTCGGATAAGAGTAGTGTATGCAAACAGCTAAGGAATATTCGTAAATAAAACAGCGAAAAGACAATTATAAGATTTTCGAAACAGTTCTTCGTGAGAAGCACCCTTCCACAAGTGATGACTGGTTTCACCACTTCTGTGACTTCGCGCTAATGAGACCATCGAACTGACCTTCTTATACGCACGATTCCCTTGTCAGGACACCATGATGTGCATCCCAACTATTTGAAAATTACTGCCATACAGGCCGGACAAACGCTTCATTTGCTGACAAGTTACAGTTTCCCAATCTTGCCATTTCTATTATTCACAGATGAACCTGTATGATCAGTCATCATCATTTTTCCACGTCTTGCTGCTTCCAAATATTAGTATGTTTTATGAATCATTCGAATGGAAAATGTTTAATGATGTGGACCATGGGCAGCGCATTTGTAAATACTGACGCGATGGTTTTACATTTCTTCACGTTTGTAGTTGCTGACAATCTTTGCATCAGACTGGCGACTTACGATGCTCTGTCGAGGAGTATTTCGATTTTTCTTTAGTGTCACTTCCCCATAAACATCCGCACCAACTCTGAAAAGCTTGGGCATATAAGTAAGGGCATCTGCTAAGTCGGCAATGCTCGGCACAACACGGTCAACACTGCTTATCGGGATTCCTCCCCCCCCCCCACCCACCCACCCCTTTATTGCTGCTCCCCTTTCTCTCTTCCCCTCTCCCCCCCCCACTCCCCTCTCCCTCTGCCCTTCCCCCACCGCAGCGCTCTTCCCCTCTCTCCTCCCACCCCTCTTCCCCCTTCTCTTCTTTACCGTGCACCACAATCCACATCCCACCATGCATCTGCCCCTTCACATTTCTTTTTGTCTCCACCAGTCCCCTCTGTTTATTTCACAGTATTATGTCCGATGTGATAATTGCCATAATTATTCATCCATCCCGTTACAGCATCAACGGTGTGTGACTGCATCGTAATGCGGAAGTCCTCCGGTTTCGGCCATTCCTGCTGCAGCTCACCATCAGGGCAACGATATACGAGGGTGTGCTGAAAAGTAATTTTATATGTGAAAACTCTTGACGCTTTTTTAAATAAAACAGACGTTACTAACATTCTACATCTTTGTTCTTCACGACTACGTACTTACAACCGTCAGTCGCTAGAGAGCTCTGAATTGTAGCGTGCAACGTGGCAGCGTGTGCGTGAGAAACCGTGTGCTGTAATCGAGTTTTAAATTCGAAGAGTTCGTCCACACGTGGAGCAGCTTCTCCTTCAGCATAACAGTACCGGAAAATCTACGACCGCTGCGATATCTTCAGCAATCCGACGCCTTGGGTTTGCTGTTGTCGATCATCCACCATAGAGTCCCGACTTGGCCCCATGCGACACTGATCTGTTCCGAAAACTTAAAGCTTTCCAGGACTTCACTCTGATGAAACGATGCAAGCAGAAGTGAGGTTGTGGCTCAAGGATTCTATAGTGCCGGTATCAACAAATCGGTCTGTCACAATGAAAATCTGCCAGGAAGTTTCATATCAGCGCACATTACGCTGCAGAGTGGAAATTTCAATCTGGGAACATCCCCCAGGCTGTGGCTAAGTTATGTCTCCGCAATATCCTCTCTTCCAGGAGTGATAGTTTTGCAAGGCATAAAGGAGGTCTTCTGTGAAGTTTGAAAGGTAGGAGACCAGGTACTGGCAGAACCGAAGCCGTGAGGAAGGGTCGTGAGTCTTGCTTGGCTTACTCAGTAGGTTGAGCATTTGCCCGCGAAAGGCAAAGGTCCCGAGTTCGAGTGTCGGTCCGGCACACAGTTTTAGTCTTCCAGGAAATTTCAAATCTGTCTGGAGTTGGAAGAAATGTGTTCGTCGCCAAGATGACTTTATTGAGAAATAAATATGTAGACATGAAGAATAAAGATGTAGAATGTTAATAATGTTTTACTTAAAAAAGCTTTAAGAGTTTTAATATAAAAAATTCGGAGGCACTACTTTTTAGCGCACCCTCGTGCAAATGCCCACCCACAAGCGTAACAACAGGCTGGGTGGGGCACCTGCAGTTACAACGCCTGCACGCCCCGCTGTGTTCTGCCCGCTAGATTGTCGCGTCCTATTCTGAGATCTGATGCACGCTGACACGTTGAGCTTCCTGTCTTACAGTTAGGACTCAGCAGACAGCACCATATACCGTGCGCAAATGACGCGGAGGACGCCGAGTAGTCGTACGTAAGACACGCCGTACACATAACAGTGCTCCAGTAAATCATTTACTTTCATCTGTCGCCCCTCTCTTTCTCTCTCCACTCTAGCTCTCTCACCCTCACCAACATATGTTTATATTAGTTACGGCAAAGAGTTTTAGACTGTTATTTAAAGAGTAATCCATATGATGATGGTGTTGAGATAATTTACTGTGACCAAAAATGTGCACTAAAACTGAAGAAATGAGCGTAGAGGAGCTAATGCAAAATTTCCGCACAATAAATAAACAGAAATATATCTAAAATTCAAACGGCAGTGCTCATACGCTCGCCTTGTGATCATTCCCCCACATATCATCACAAGTAGTTACAACATGGTGTCTACGAAGTTTTCGCGACGAAGTCCTTGTATAAAAATTTCTCGTTTCACTTGCCGCGTCAAATTCCGAAAAAGTATGAGTCCCTGACGGAGATGATAGCGGATATCATCGAAAGCTTGGAATTTTATCCTGATGTGATGTTACAACATGGTAGCTGTATGAATTAAATGATACCATCTGTGCTTCATTGATACTACGAGAGTATGTTTTTCCAATTTGTGGAGTGTACTATTTTACATTTCTGAACATTCAAAACAAGCTACTGTTCTTTGTTGCACATTGAAATCTTATCAGGTTCTGACTGAATACTTGAGTTTTTTTCTGCTACTATTTATTATAGAAATGTGAATCATGAAAAAGTCTGAGGTTGCTCGTGTGATTTTTCCTGCTCGCGTCCCATTTCTAGTCTATTACAAAAGAATGGTTCAAATGGCTCTGAACACTATGGGACAACATCTGAGGCCATTAGTCCCCTAGAACTTAGAACTACTTAAATCTAACTTACCTAAGGACATCACACACATCCATCCCCGAGGTAGGATTCGAACCTGCGACCGTAGCGGTAGCGCGGTTCCAGACCGAAGCGCCTAGAACCGCTCGGCCACAGCTGCCGGCTTTGAGGTTGCTACTAATATTGTCTGCTGCGTCGTTACTACACAATGTAGGCACGTCAGGACGTGCTTTCTCTCTTTATCGTATCTCGAATACATATACACTGCTAGCTCGACCATCTAATTCATTATGTCGTGCTTGCTACAACGTACAAGGTTGATTAATTATTTCTTGTTGGGGACCACAGCTTGGACAGATTCAAAGAAAGACATCGTCATTTCCACCAAAATTTCGGTTAAAATAAGCGCTCTATTTAGCACCATTTGCCAGTTGTGGCTGCTGCCGCAGCCTCCTAGCATGTGTGTATCAGATTTCAACCAAAATGTCATATCGCCATAAAACTGGCTTCTTTGCACTTAGTCTGCATCAGGGTTTTGTCACACTGAAGGTTGTCTGCCACTGTAGGGAAACGTCACCAGTTTTATGCCTTCCTGGCAATGTGGCAAACCCCGAAAATTTCACTGATGGACGTTGAGCTCGGCGGCCCCTCGGTGCCGTTCCAGAGCAGTAAGCTATGTGCCGGCACCTCCCTCCACCCTCCAGCCACAACAACACAAACGCAACACTACATTGTACAAGCGCTCACCACGGTCATTCACATGACACGGGTACACACCGTACACTTGATAACAGGTCGGTGGGAGCCGACAGCCACCCACCTCCAAGTAGAACCTTGCTGGAACGGTTAAGTGATTTTGAATCTTTTATCAATAGCAGTTTCAACTTTTACTACAGTCTCCTACAGATCTTTAATTCATGTCATTTCCAATCAGTACCTTTAGTTCCAGTAATACTGCCAATGGTAACACTCGCTCGTACTGCTTAATTTTTATATACATATTTACTATTAAAAACAGTCTTGATCACGATTTATTTATCAAGGTAACCGGTTTCGACCACTACTGTGGTCATCTTCAGACCATTGAGTAGGAACCTCTTTCCGTTGGAGATTCTCCAACTACTCAATGGTCTGAAGATGACCACAGTAGTGGTCGAAACCGGTCACCTTGATAAATAAATCGTGATCAAGACTGTTTTTAATAGTAAATATTTATAAGACATTGATCACTGCTGTTCCCGTAATGCATTCAAAAGTAATTTTATATACATGACTTTCAATTATTTCTCACTCGACATTCTTCGTTTCAGTATCGTCATTAGCTTTCATGGCCAACACCTCTACTGGTAGCTCCAGAAACCTCTGGCCCCAGACACCTACGTTCTCGAATGCCCGCTAATTACAAACTGGAACAATGGCAGTACGACGACTATGCCGAAAAAAGGCACGGGAGGTCGTAAAACAGGCGAATGATCGTCAAACAGCGAATCAGGTATTCCTGCGGCCAGCGGTTCCCAGTCGTACGTCATAATGTATGCGTCTAGCATCTAACAACCGAAGTCAAAAACGTGAACTAGTGTTATGCGCTTCTGCAGAGTATAGTTTCTCTGCTCAGTAACAAACAAAAATACTTAAAGAAAGAGTAGTATTTTAAAATGCGCTTAATTTTAATTGGCGAATTCGACCGCCAGCTAAGTAAGGTCGGGTGCGCGGCTTAGGGGCAGAGGGGTAAATAGCGCCGTCACTGCGAGGTGAGGAGCAGATGAGGAGGGGGGGGGGGATGTTGGTTATACTGTTTGTCTTCCTCTTCCATTACTGACAATCACTGGCGTGTGCAACTCGTATCGATCAGCTGGAATGGTATACATTTTGACGCGGAAGTCACATGGAATTACGAATGCGCGTTAGAGAGACAGTCGTCTTCAAATGTGGTACATATTTGCAGCAAGAAATGTGGAATTAAATTAAGGATCCAGCGGAGTGTGCGCTGATATGAAACTTCCTGGCAGATTAAAACTGTGTGCCGGACCGAGACTCGAACTCGGGACCTTTGCCTTTCGCGGGCAAGTGCTCTATCAACTGAGCTACCCAAGCACGACTCACGCCCGGTCCTCACAGCTTTACTTATGCCAGTGCCTCGTCTCCTGCGAGCAGAGGAGAGCTTCTGTAAAGTTTGGAAGGTAGGAGCAGAGGAGAGCTTCTGTAAAGTTTGGAAGGTAGGAGACGAGGTACTGGCGGAAGTAAAGCTGTGAGGACGGGGCGTGAGTCGTGCTTGGGTAGCTCAGTTGGTAGAACACTTGCCCGCGAAAGGCAAAGGTCCCGAGTTCGAGTCTCGGTCCTGCACACAGTTTTAATCTGCCAGGAAGTTTCGTAAATTAAGGATGTTGCAGTACAATGCAATTAGTACAAGAAAAATTAAATTCAAGACATTTAGTAAACGTTTGTGACCGTGTCCCGTACTGCATAATGCATCTGAATATACGTTTACTTTTATTAACCAATTAATCATCCGCTCACACTGACAACACAACAACACTTCGTCAGGCTATTACATTGCCTCAGTTTTGGGCTCACTGAGGATGGCAGCAACCTGAGTGAGAGAACAGCCGACACGAACTCGAATGGTGCCGACACCGAACGATTAGTGGTAGTCTGGGACTGACGTTCAAGTTACTGCGCTCTTAATATAGCACGTCGTGTACGTTAGCAATCAATAACAACAGCGTTCGATATGCGACCCAGAGTACCGCCCCACAATGTCAGTACTGGTTCGTCAGCAAAAATGTTTGACGACCATTATCCTAGAACGTCAAACTCGCAGGATAGCGCACCCTAACCGCAGAGGTTGTTGCACTAGAAGCGGTACGAGGTACCCTCTGCCAGGAACTGTACGCTGGCCAGCGGACTGTCGACGCAGATGCAGGTGCAGATTGAGGTTGCAGTGCTGCGCTGTGAGGTCCCCAGATGTCGCAGCCCGCGTGACCCGTCGGCCGGCCTGGACTCTGTCCGCTGTCCTGGATCGCCGTCGCCCGCTTCTCCAGCGTCCAGTCCAGACCTCCACGTGCGGAGCGGAGCCTCGCTGACGCAACGGGGCCAGGTTTCTCCCCCGCTGGGCCCTCGTGACATAACGCGCTTCCGCAAAGGCGCCGCTCCGGCGAAAGCTGTTCCCCGCCTCCGACGGTGTAAGCACCGCACCTCCACTGAAGTAACTCCGACTCTCGTCTCTGGGGAGCCCACGGGCCTGTGAGCAGAGAGAGGCCACCGATATTTTCCGACATCGCTTTCAGGACAGAGGCGTGAGATTGCCTTTAAAAGCTAAGCAATTCCGTAACAACATAGGAAGGGATCAAAACACATTATAGTAACTAAGTTTGTGTATAGAAATAGTACAAAAACAGGCAACATATAGGTCAAATTTACATTGTGTTTACGAATGAATATGAAACATTAGATGGTTCAAATGGCTCTGAGCACTATGCGACTTCTGAGGTCATCAGTCGCCTAGAACTTAGAACTAATTAAACCTAACTAACCTAAGGACACCACACACATCCATGTCCGAGGCAGGATTCGAAACTGCGACCGTAGCGGTCGCTCGGTTCCAGACTGTAGCTCCTAGAACCGCACGGCCACTCCGGTCGGCCAAAACATTAGATTTGACGACTTCAATCTACAACTTCTTGAAGAGATCGACTGGAATTGTTTTCAAACAAAAGAACACAGTAATTCACTGCCTAAGTAACACCCGCATGAAGACGACGCCCTTCCATTGAATGAACGGAAAAAGAGTCATACCAGTCGAAATAAGTAGTTTCTCCTCATCTTCTTTTTGGATTCTGTGCTACTCCAATTGAGCAAACGACGTAGGTGAAATCGACGGTGTGCAGTTGTAATTGGAGCCGATCCGGTACTTGCTCAGTTACCTCAGTTGCCATAATTGGAAGAGGACTGCCGCACGAAACCCAGTTTTACCTTACCTCGTCACGAAAGGTACAGTCTCTTTATTTGGAACCCGAGCGCGCACGCACTTGTGTGTGTGTATGTGTGTGTGTGTGTGTGTGTGTGTGGAAAAGCTAATATGATTATGAATCTAAATCACTTCGACTCATTCGTATCTTTGTGTTTAGAAACTAGTTTCGAAGAATACATTATTGCTTCGATCGGAGTCAGTAATTTTCAGATGTGGCGTACAGAGAGGACGCCAGGTACCGACGTGAACGTTTTGACGAGGAGCAGTGAGTGACTAAAGCGCCAGCTATCACCCTCTCAATATAGGACGAACTTTAATAAAACCGACAAACCGCAGGATCCTGGCTGCAGATGGAGGAGAAAAGGTCCTATGAACATGTATCCGGAAATGGAAGTGTTTGTGCAACAACAATAAATCGTCCCGAAACACTGTACAGTGCTGCATCGCATCCATGTCACAACACATGTTCAGAGTGACCTCCGTGAGATTGCAGTTGACGGGGATAGTAGCGGTTGTCATGCAGGATATACATAATCGTGCTTTGGCTTACACCAACTTGGCAGACCACTTACCTGGAGCTTTTCCTAGGATTCGTCGCAATATCCTGTAGAACCCGGTCCCGTAAATCTGGTGTATGCAAGCCGCGCGGGATAGCCGCGCGGTCTGGGGCGCCTTGACACGGTTCCCCTTCGGGCACGGCTGTGTGTGTGTGTGTGTGTGTTGTCCTTAGTTTAAGTTAGATTAAGCAGTGTGTAAGCTCAGAGACCGATGGCTTCACCAGCTTGGTCCCATAGGATCTTACCACAAATATCCAAATTTTCTGGTGTACGCACAGTCCTCCACCTGCACGTTCGTCCGTCTGAAAGGGCTCATGAACACACAAACGCCCAAAAAAGGCTTGAAATGCTGTGTGACGTGGTTGGTACTTGTTTTTGTGTAGCCGTGTAGCCTCTCGACCGTTTCCGTCTACTTGGCTGCACGCAAACACCATCTCGGCTTCTTTCAGAGATAAATGCCGGACCATTCCGCTGCTTACAGGAACGCTGCGTCAGTCACACAGCGTGGAACACACGGCACGTGGTCAGAGGAACTCTCATTTGTCAGCGCCACCTATCGTGGCAACGATGCATTTCGAGACACTTGTTCATGGTTTTTTTTCCTGCCTTTCAAGTCAGGATCGGTTCCTACAGTTTGTTGGTACTTCAGATCGGCAGATGCCATAATTCTCCGAAAACCAGTCATCAATATTGAAATACAAATGTACACTGTTTTGTGCTTGGGACGCAATGTCACCTTTCTACAACATTACCCTTTCTTATCAAATACACTACTGGTCATTAAAATTGCTACACCAAGAAGATATGCAGATGATAAACGGGTATTCATTGGACAAATATATTATACTAGAACTGACATGTGATTACATTTTCACTCAATTTGGGTGCATAGATCCTGAGAAATCAGTACCCAGAACCTAGAACTCGGGACCTTTGCCTTTCGCGGGCAAGTGCTCTACCAACTGAGCTACCCAAGCACGACTCACGCCCCGTCCTCACAGCTTTACTTCTGCCAGGAAGTTTCATATCAGCGCACACTCCGCTGCAGAGTGAAAATTCATTCTGGAAACATCCCCCAGGGTGTGGCTAAGCCATGTCTCCGCAATATCCTTTCTTTCAGGAGTGCTAGTTCTGCGAGGTTCGCAGGAGAGCTTCTGTTAAGTTTGGATGGTAGGAGACGAGGTACTGGCAGAAGTAAAGCTGTGAGGACCGGGCGTGAGTCGTGCTTGGGTAGCTCAGATGGTAGAGCACATGCCCGCGAAAGGCAAAGGTCCCGAGTTCGAGTCTCGGCCCGGGACACAGTTTTAATCTGCCAGAAAGTTTCATATCAGCGCACACTCCGCTGCAGAGTGAAAATCTCATTCTAGAACCGGGATTCATCCGAAAAAATGACGTTTTGCCATTCGTGCACCCAGGTTCTTCGTTGACTACACCATCGCAGGCGCTCCTGTCTGTGATGCAGCGTCAAGGGTAACCGCAGCCACGGTCTCCGAGCTGATAGTCCATGCTGCTGCAAACGTCGTCGAACTGTTCGTGCAGATGGTTGTTGTCTTGGAAACGTCCCCATCTGTTGACTCAGGCATCGAGACGTGGCTGCACGATCCGTTACAGCCATGCGAATAACATGCCTGTCATCTCGACTGCTAGTGATAGGAGGCCGTTGGGATCCAGCACGGTGTTCCGTATTACTCTCCTGAACCCACCGATTTCATATTCTGCTAACAGTCATTGGATCTCGACCAACGCGAGCAGCAATGTCGTGATACGATAAACCGCAATCGCGATAGGCTACAATCCGACCTTTATCAATGTCGGAAACGTGATGGTACGCATTTCTCCTCCTTACACGAGCCATCACAACAACGTTTCACCAGGCAAAACCGGTCAACTACTGTTTGTGTATGAGAAATCGGTTGGAAACTTTCCTCATGTCGGCACGTTGTAGGGGTCGCCACCGGCGCCAACCTTGTGTGAATGCTCTGAAAAGCTAATCATTTGCATATCACAGAATCTTCTTCCTGTCGGTTAAATTTCGCGTCTGTAGCACGTCATCTCCGTGGTGTAGCAATTTTAATGGCCAGTAGTGTACATATGTCGCAGTCTATAGCGACATTTGTGCGCATATAAAATAAATTAAGTACTGATCGAAACTCATTGATTAAATACAACAATATTCTATGCATCTTACACCGTTAAAATAACCGAAAATGATGTAAATAAGACGAAATCACGGACCAACGCCTCCCGCTGGTGGGCCAAAATAGTCGTACATAGATGTAAAAAATAAAAATAAATAAGAAGTCTCAATGACTGTCCAGCTTCAGAGTTGACTTTATCGTCCTTCTCCAGACGTTCCCATAGCGGAGCGGCCAGATTCTGTAAAACTGGAGTCCGGTCGTCCTTGGCGACGGTGAGAGGACTCCACGCTTATCGCGGCGTCGTCGTCCTTGTCAGCAGTGCCTCCGTCTGTGTTTGCTTCCCCGGAAGAAGGACTCAAGGTTTCGTGTGTGCTATAGGAGTGTCCAATTTCGCAGATAAACATGCATTCCGCAGTAAGTGCTAAAACTTGACCTCGAGGCGCACCTGTGGTCTCTGGTGGGATTTCTGGTCGTCCCTGAACTGTAGTGTAACGGTAACAGACTCCACGCCTTTAGCAGCACACCACCACCACCGTCACTCGGTGGGTGGTTGGACCTTATGCCTGTCTATACTGGCCCATCGCAGCCTGCGAGGCGCTACTAGGAGTGATCTAGTGAGAGCGTCTCTATTTCATCTGCGTGTATACTACACTGAAAAGTTTCTGTTTGTTTGTTTTCGAGTATTTCCGTCGTACAGCTCACTTCATTCCCAGCAACCTCGCCAGCGGAGACGTGCGCGGCAGTTTGCATGCATCGAGCTCTGTGTATGCCGAGAAGGCCGCCGCGGGACGTTCACTGGACGCTGTTATGCCCGCAGTGGACAGCGAGGACATTAGCGGCGCGGCACTCAGTCACGGCGACAAGGCCGCGCTCTTGCGTAAGACAATGTCCCGTAGAGCTGCCGGAGTCGCGGAATACAGGGAGGCGCGCAGGTCTCGTGCGCGATTCCAACACTGAATACGCTGTGCGCACCACCTATTGCGATTTGGCCGCCGACTACGTCCGCTCAACACGACCTGGTCGTGCTGAACTCGCTTTTGCTTCTGTTCTGTCTCGTAGATTTTTGGGGTCAAAGACATGAAGCATGCTTGCTAAGCGAGTCTCGCTAATTTCACACACTTGTACCGAGTTCCCACAGCGAATAATATCGTTCAGTTTGTCACGTGTTCGGCCACTCCAAGTCGTCTCGTAGCTCTCGGTGCGCTCATCCTCTCTTCCAGCTCTTCCAAGTAATCATTGATCCTACGCTTTCTCCACTTGCGCAGTCTCATGACGTAGCGCTCGTCAGTAGATCAATATACTATGCCATCTCATCCGGAAATATTTTTAGGTTTTTTTTAGTTTTTCTTCGTGTTTATTGGCTACCAATTCCCGATATTATTAAAGCCATCTCTCGTCCAAGTAGCGCTGTTAAATTATACAGGGTGAACGTCAATAAAACCGACACACTGAGGGGACGGTTTCGTGATTAGAAATGGAGGAAAGAAGGTTCTGTGAATACGTGTCCGGAAATGGATGGTGTGCGTGCAACGACAACAGATCGTCGTATTACAGTGCTGCATCCCATCCACTTCACAACTGATGTTCAGTGTGGCCCCCATGAGCTTGTAGGTGACAGATAGTAGCGGTTGTCATGCAGGATATACACTACAGGTCATTAAACTTCACAACTGATGTTCAATGTGGCCCCCATGAGTTTGTAGGTGACAGGCAGTAGCGCTTGTCATGCAGGATATACATTACAGGTCATTAAAGTTGCTACACCACGGAGATGACGTGCTACAGACGCGAAATTTAACCGACAGGAAGAAGATGCTGTGATATGCAAAAGATTAGCTTTTCAGAGCATTCACACAAGGTTGGCGCCGGTGGCGACCCCTACAACGTGCTGACATGAGGAAAGTTTCCAACCGATATCTCATACACAATCAGCAGTTGACCGGCGTTGCCTGGTGAAACGTTGTTGCCATGCCTCGTGTAAGGAGCAGAAATGTGTACGATAACGTTTCCGACTTTGATAAAGGTCAGATTGTAGGCAATCGCGATTGCGGTTTATCGTATCGCGACATTGCTGATCGCGTTGGTCGAGATCCAATGGCTATTAGCAGAATATGGAATCAGTGGGTTCAGAAGGAAAACACGGAACGCCGTGCTGGATCCCAACGGCCTCGTATCACTAGCAGTCGAGATGACAGACATCTTATCCGCATGGCTGTAACGGATCGTGCAGCCACGTCTCGATCCCTGAGTCAACTGATGGGGACGTCTGCAAGACAATAACCATCTGCACAAACAGTTCGACGACGTTCGCAGCAGCATGGACTATCAGCTCGGGGACCATGGCTGCTGTTACCCCTGACGCTGCATCACAGACAGGAGCGCCTGCGATGGTGTACTCAACGATGAACCTGGGTGGACGAATCGCAAAACGCCATTTATTCGGATGAATCCAGGTTCTGTTTACAGCATCATGATCGTCGCATCCGTGTTTGGCGACATCGCGGTGAACGCACATTGGAAGCGTGTATTCGCCATCGCCATACTGGCGTATCACCCGGCGTGATGGTATGGGGTGCCATTGGTTACACGTCTCGGTCACCTCTTGTTCGCATTGACGGCACTTTGAACAGTGGACGTTACATTTCAGATGTGTTACGACCCGTGGCTCTACCCTTCATCCGATTCCTCCGAAACCCTACATTTCAGCAGGATAATGCACGACCGCATGTTATAGGTCCTGTACGGTCCTTTCTGTATACAGAATATATTCGACTGCTGCCCTGGCCAGCACATTCTCCAGATCTCTCACCAACTGAAAACGTCTGGCCAATGGTGGCCGAGCAACTGGCTCGTCACAATACGCCAGTCACTACTCTCGATGAACTGTGATATCGTCTTGAAGCTGCATGGACAGCTGTACCTGTACACGCCATCCAAGCTCTGTTTGACTCAATGCCCAGGCCATAGGTAGTTGTTCTGGGTACTGATTCCTCAGGATCTATACACCCAAATTGCGTGAAAATGTAATCACATGTCAGTTCTAGTATAATATATTTGTCCAATGAACATCCGTTTATCATCTGCATTTCTTCTTGGTGTAGCAATTTTAATGGCCAGTAGTGTACATAAACGTAGATTTGTTTCCACCATGTTGGATGACCGCTTGCCAGGAGCTTGTACTATGGTTCGTCTCAGTATCCTGGAAAGCTTATGTACGCCCAGTCCGACGCCTCCCTTCACTTTTGTCTGTCTGAAAGGAGCCATGATACCATGAACGCCCAACAAATGGCTTGAAAAGTTTTGTGATGTGGTTGGTGTCCGTGACGGCATGTGTTTTGGTAAAATCCTGCTGCCTCTTACCGTTTCCGTTTGCTTGTTTGTACGCAAACACCACTTCTCCTTGTTCCCGACACAAATACCGGACCTTTCTGCAGCTTAGAGTACGCTGCGTCAACCCCACAGCGTGCAGCACACGAGGAATACACGGCACTTGGTCAGAGGAACTGTCGTTCGTCAACGCCATCTGCCATGGGGAAGATTCATTTCCGGACACATGTTCGTAGGAGCTTTCTTCCTCATTTTCCAGTCAGGAATCCGTCCCTGCATTTTGTCGGTTTTTTTTAGTGTTCACCTGTCTATACGTTCTACGCACTCCTAGAATATGAAACAGGCATGCGACAGCTACTGATTTCCGTATAAACCTCTAAGTGCTCATCCGAAAGCGAGGCGTTTGCGCAGCGCTACAGCGGAACACACGTAACAAAATATATTCCACTATCCCACTTCTCAGGGAAATTTTGTAGCTAAATATTTATTTGTCGTAATTACTGAATTTGAAACCAGCTCGCTAACTTCTTTATCTTCACACCGAGGCTAATGTTTTAGGTCACACACTCTCTGTATTACCACTCGTGGTGCACATCGCATTCCACAATTATGAGCACAGCATTGTTGGGAAATTCTCGCCACGTGTGTTAACTGAATACAAATTTAATAATTTCCGCAGATATACAGTGGATTAATGTACATATGCGAAAGTAGGTTTTCATTCAAGGTTTCATCTAGCACCCAGTGTGTATCCTGCAATTTTATAATGCGAGCGTAGAAACACCCAGTATATGCCGGCACGGTAGCTCAGCGTGTTCGGTCAGAGGGCTGCGTGCTCTCTGTAATAAAAAAACCGAGTCAAGGAATCAACGATCAACTTGAACGGATGTCTTGTGACCCCAGCATACGTCTGAGACCAATCCACTGGATACCGTGGAAAATATCAGCCGCCATCCACCTTCCCTCAGCCAACTTTTGTGTACCGAAAGCGATCTAAAGGTAACGAAAATCAGTTCACTTGAGCACATCCAGTACTACAGGACGACAGCGTGTCCAAAGCGACAGAGAAGCGCTTCCGAAGGAGTTTTTATCAAAACATTGTGCTACACGGCGCAGAAGTGTAGACACAGTCAAAAACGATTAAATAAAGGCTCTATGTGACGGAAATGACTTTTTCGAGATGGTGTTGCAAAACTCAGTAATGGGTAGTGTAAGGAATGAAGACATTAACAGAATGTAAGAGATAATACTTCCATTAGTCTTATGAGTATTCAGTTCCAGTCACTCTTGCTTATACAAGTCAACATTCTTTTCGTATGTAGGCCTATTTTGTATATGGTAGTGTCGGTTCTGTTTTGTTCATATGACATTTCTGCTGTTACTTGTATTTGGTTGCGAGTGTGTCTGTTCCCGTTACTTATCTGTCTCGCTGTGCTACATCTGATGCCGCGTTATTGCGATATTTTAAACTATTTATTCCGTTCGTTGGCGTGTTCTTATTGACAGATACTGATACTGACACTTTCTTATTGCAGTCGGCTTTCTGAATAATAATGACTGTTACACATAGAAGTCCGTTATGTGAATCTTTCTGATAATACATTTCTTTTTCAGTTTTGAATATTGAACTAAATTTCCAGTGTATGTCAAACTATTTTTCCTTATTTTTGTTTCTGTTACCAGTGATCTAACCTTTGGATGGCTACATGTAGTTAAAATATGGCGTCTTTCTCCATTTCCAGTCAGCCCTTACTTGTGAGAGAAAAAGAGCCACACACACTGTCACTGTTTCATCTGATTTCGTAAATCCACCTTCCTGTAGCAGCACTACATAAATCCATCCAAATAAGCAATGAAATTTCTTTCAATTAGCTTTCCCATGTGCGTTTAGTTTGATCTTATAGCTTTCCTTGCAAATATTGCTTACATATTTAAACACTGCTGAAACGTTGTCGACTGTTCACTGCAATTTCAAACGTTTTCTCCTTCACTTCAGATAGCCTTGACATTTTGAATACAATACTCACAAGAAAGTTATTACTACTAACAGATTTTTCTGGAATATGTGTAATCTTGCAACATACATCAAAGACTGTCACGTAAACATCATTTGTTGGTTCAACCCAAGTTACCAGTGTAGACGATGTTATTTCCTTTGGATGCTATACATATTCGTAAAAATTTTGTTTCGATAGTTTGAAGCTAGACGTGCAAATTTAAACATGTAATTTCGGGAAACAGCGTCAACAATAACAGAGTAGAACAATTAATCGTAGCAGGTAAGGCTACGCAAAGCACATACTTCAGTTTCAGTAATCCAGTAGCTGGCTGTTCTGTGGGACAAGTAACAGCTTTCTGTGGCTGACTTTGTTGCGTAGGTCGGTTGTTGTCCCACCGTTAACTGCTGTGCGGTGCGTTAAGAAATTTGTTACATTATTTTCAGATAAAATTTTATATTGCCAAAATAAACTATCGCTCAGGCAGTAATGAGCTTAGGAACTTTAATGTCATACCGTCATGTACTATAACGTATTGTCATTCTTGTGACATATCCAGACGTTGGCTTTCCTACCAGCCAGACAAAAACTGCAGTCGCTTAGCACCCATTGCAGCAAGGGCAAAACTGCGCAGTGTTTAAATCACAGTTGAATATAAACCTCACCGGAGTAAAATTCAACAGGCATCTACAACTCAACCCCAGCGACACCAGGTACCTTGGTTTCCAATTCCTTTGGCAAGAATATAATATCACCAAAAGCAACAGAAGAAAGAGCAAAAGTCAGAAATGGTATTCAGGGTCCAGTACAAAAAACCAACTCAAATCTCTAATCGCTGTTAAGAGAAAAAGAAAGAATGAACAAATCAGAAAACTATTTAATTCTGATCAAACAAACAAAAAGGCAGTAAATCTAGAAACTTTTCACTGTTCAAGTGCAATGAAAAGTACAAAACGGTACTTGACTGTTTCAGTGGTTGCTGGTAGAATCTTTTATACATTATGAATGAAAAACACACGACATTCGTGTAATATTCTACAATATTTGTTATTTTACAAACCGATTTTGGCGGTACCTGACGATGGCCTAGCAGCCGAAAACTTGTTAGTTAAATAATTTAAAAAATAGAATACTGCAGAAGTATTGTGTGTTTTTCATTCGTAAAAGTACAGTAATCCTTCATCAGCAGACTGAATTTAATGCCCAAAGTGCAAAGAGTGTTGACATGAACCCTGCTTCATTTATGATCGTTGTTAAGTAGCTTTTCCTCTGATTAGAGTATTTTCGCAGGATTTTGTGTAATTTTCTCTGCCTTGTTCATGAGCATCAGACTTTTTCATTAAGTCAAACTGCATGCTGAAAAACTACGTTATACAACTGTATACTGAGAATTAAATGAAAAAGTAAAAAAAGATTTTTTTCATTTCAGGAATAATGCCAAATCTTATAGCACTAGAAACGCACCATTATCTGATGTATTTTCCTTGACTCTCCTACGAATTATGCTCTACAGTTTAAATTTTACATATCCCTTTCAGACACGTATTATAGCCACAAGTCAGACGAAATGCCAGTCAAAATATTACTTCAGTACATCTCCAATCAAACTGTAAGTGTGCAATCTTACTCTGTATTACTTTATTGATTAGACATGGGAAATCTGCCACATTTTAAGAACTTCAGTAGAATAACTGTGCCTCTGTTTACTTTAGATGTCTGCATATTGCAATATCTGGCTCTCTACTGTAAGTTAAGGGTGAGCAAGACAGAACGATTTTGTGAGAGAGCTTTTGAACGTTCACTCTTCTTCATGGTCGTCTCTACACTGATCTATGTGGCATGTTGATGACGTGAACGTAGCGTACGTACTAGTGCTCTCACCCACCAGGTCAGGTGTTACAGTCCCCATCGTTGTTGACTTTTACAGTGTTACAAACGTGAGTTCGTTTCCTCACCGATCGTCGAAATCTCCTGTTAATGCTGGCATATAGCATTTTCTTCCTCGATCCTTTTTTACTGATACCAAACATGGACACTGCCTCCTAGTTGATGTAACATATATTCATAACTAAATCGACGGCCTAGACAGTACTTTTTGTAATCTGAGCCTGGTTTCTTAATTTCCGGGAAGTCTTCGATGTAAAGTGCCGTCATGGTAAATACGCAGCCGACCATTAAAACTGCAACAGCAGGAAGGATAGCTGATAATAAAAGTTTACTTATTGTTTACATAGAGTACAATCGGAATAAATCATCATGAAACTTTTAGGCATTTTGCGGGTATGCGGGGTGCGAAATTTATGACACAGATAAGGAGTCTAACTGCGCTTCGGTGAACGGTTACGTCATTCAGCGCTGCTTCAACTCTGTGCCAGAGTTCATCAGTGGTGGTGCCAGTCTGTCTACATATTTTCAGAGGGTGGAGAATGCGCCGCCTGGTGCGGCAGTGGAACACCCTCTATGTGGGAGTAGTTCGCGGCATCTCAGGCAGCATGAGGTCTTGTTGAATGGGAACGTCGCCACAGAGACTTCAAAGACAGGTCGCAGCCACCGGCCTCAAGACGTCAAAAATGTATTCCCACGACAGTCGTGAGATCCTAACAAAACGAGCAGCAATACCGCAAAACGATAATATGCGTTTCGATAACCCGCGACGCTGCCACTGTGGAATTCTGAGGCATAATACGAACAGCCAACAGTCAAATGCGATTTCGAAACGAGAAAGCAGCTCTGCAGTCTCTGGCTGCATACCGAATTTATCGCTACAAACTGGCGTCTGAGTGGCGTCCCTCCACGAAGCTGGTCTGCTCAAACTCTGCTGAAACCTTACAGAGTAGACGTACTGCATCGCCTGATCGATTAAATTACTAGCAGAACAGTCGATTCTGAAGTTCTAAAAATACTTATCTCTTACATGAAGAGCCTCTGCATGGCGTGAAAACAAGAGTGTAGAGTGCGACCGATCTTTCTAGATGAAACACAAATTACCTCAAACACGTATGTGAAAAACATAGTGGAACAGAGCGAATATTTCACGCTGGAAAATGCAAGAATACACAGCGCCAGTGATTGAGTGGCTGTGTTACGAGGTTTCCCTCGTAACAAGAGCGTGAATCGCTCTGTCAGTGCCCCATCGTCACTTTGTAAAGCTCCAGCTTCAGTTAGTGAGCAGCTCTGTGGATAGACGCTTTGGACACACCAGGTGAAGTCACGAGTGGAGCAACGAATTCGCGCTGCCTGATCAAAAGTAGTCCGAAGCCTTAAACGAAGCGGAGTCGACCAGCAGGTGTCCCCAGAGGTGGCGAGTACTGTGCTGTGGGTGGGTCATTTTGGAGAGGTCTTTGACCTTGAACTTGGAGCAGTCACTGGAGGTCACCGGAGTAACATGTCCATTTCAACCCTTCTAAAGATGCCTAGGTCGACCGTTGGTGAGATAAATGTGAAGTGGAAACGCGAAGGAGCCACTACAGCTAAACAAGGGAGACCTCATTTACTGACGGGCAAGGGCCGCCGAGCAATCGCGTGAAATCGGAGGAAACAATCACTCGCGATTTGCAGAGTGCTACCAGCAGTCCAGCTCGTGCAGTAGCTGTGAGTAGCGAGTTAAAAACAGCCTGGGGTACAATGGTCGAGCAGCTCTTCGTAAGTCACGCATTTCCGTAGTCTTGGTTGGTTGGTTGGTTGGTTGGGGGAGGGTACCAAATAGCGAGGTCATCGGTCCCGTTGGATTAGGGAAGGGTAGGGAAGGAAATTGGCAGTGCCCTTTCCAAGGAACCATTCCGGCATTTGCCTGAAGCGATAAAGGGAAATCGCGGAAAATCTAAATCAGGACGGCCGGACGAGGGTTTGAACCGTCGTCCCTCGCAGTCAACGCAAAGCGACGCTTAAGGTGGGGTAAAGAGCAAAGCCACTGAACAGTGGATGATCGGAAACGAGAGATTTGTAGACATGAATCATGCTGTACCCTGTGGCTCTGGTCATCCGACGGAATGGTTTGGGTTTGATGAATGCCTGGAGAAAGTTACCTGCCATCATCTCTAATAGCAACAGTGAAGTACGGAAGGGGCAATATGACGATATGGCAGTGATCTTAGTGCGTAGATTGTTTTCTGCTTGTTGCACTTAAGAAAACGCTAAATGCGGAAGGATACCAACACATTATACAGCGTTGTGTAGTGTATATACTAGAGAGGCAGCTCGTAGAGGATGATTTTTTTATCAGAGTGGCAATGCATCGAGTCATAAAGCAGCAACTGTGGAGCGGTAGTTTATGGACAATAACATTCCTGAAATGCACTTGCCTCTCTAGAGTTCCCACGCGAACCCAGTGGAACACTGTTGCTATGTGCTAGAACGTCGACTTGGCTCCAGACCTCAGCACCCAACATTCTCTAGTTTCGGTTCTTGAGGAAGAATGGCTGCCATTCCTCCACAGACATTCAAACACCTCACTGAAAGTGTGGATACCAGAGCTCTAGCCGTCATAAAGACGAAGGGTGGACGTACCTCATATTAATGTCAAGTGTAATTGATACCTGGACATTTGATCACATAGTGCTTTTACATTTGAAGATTTTGAGAAATATTTTGACCGTGTTAACTGGGAAACAATTTTTGAAATACTGAAAGTAGTAGCAATAAAATACGGAGAGTGAAAGGTTATCTACAAAATGTACAGAAACCAGACTGTAGTTCTAAGAGTTGAAGGTCGTAAAAGGGAAGCAGTAGTCGGAAACGGAATGAGATAGGGTGGTAGGCTCTGCCTGATGTCATTCAAGCTGTGCTTTTAGCACGCAGTAGAGAAAACTAAACAGAAATTTCGAAAGCGAATCAAAGTTCAGTGAGAAGAAACAAGTACTTCGAGGTTCGCCGATGACATTGTAATGCTATCAGGGACGGTAAGGAACTTGGAAATTAGCTGAACAGAATGGATAGTATCTTGCAAAGGCGTTAGAAGATGAACATCAACAAAAGTAAAGCGAGGATAATGGAATAAAATCGAAGTAAATAAGGGACGCGGGATCAAAGACTCAAAGTAGTACGGTAGACGAGATTTGCTATTTCTGCACAAAAATAACTGATCATGGCCGAAATAGACAGGATATAAAATGTAGCCTGGTTGTAGCAAGGACTTCGTTTCTAAAAATAAATTTGTTGACCTCAAATATAAATTTAAGAGGTGTTTGGAGTGTAACCTTTCACGGAAGTGAAAGGCGGACGATAAACAGTTGAGATAAAAGTAGAGTAGAATCTTTTGAAGCGTAATGTTACAGAAGGATGCTGAAGATTAGAAGGGTAGACCGTATAACTGATGGGGAAGTACATAATCGAAATGGGAAAGAAAGATATTTACGGCACAACTTGACCGAAGGAACATGTCGGTAGATAGAATACGCAGAGCATCGTCAAGGAATCATCAGTTTGGTAAGAGAAGTATGGGGTAATAAAAATTGCAGAGCCAAACCAAGGCTCAACCACAGAAAGCTGGTACAAATAGATGTAGGCTGCAGATGAAGAGGCTTGCACATGATAGGCTAACGTGAGAGCTGCATCTTCGACTGCAATACAACAACAACAACAACAACAATAGTAGCAGCAGCAGCAGCAGCAACACAGTCATTCTCCTCGCGTGCTATTCGAGGGGGGAGGGTATTGAATCTCGTACAATATAACAATATTAGGTGCCTTGCGGAGTAATGTTATTGACGTATCGATGTCCGACGTATTTTCATCACAGAGAGCGTCACTTTAAAGCAATATACAGTACGTTAGCCAAAAAGATGGACCTTAGCAGACGTACAGCGTTCAAAACACAGCGAGGGAGTTCAGTTTCAGACTTTGCTGACTTTCGGGACCTGTCTGGTTCACCTCGCGGCTTCAGGGCGACCTTAACACCGAAACGCCGCCGGTGTTCCACGCGTGAATGTCGCTGAAGGTTCCGCGGCGAAAAAACTATCGTATGACACAGGCGAGAAGGCCGGTTGACACGTAACCACTCAACCACCCAACGCCTCATTTGCAAGACCCCCACTCACCCCGTCGAACAATCGATGTATCAGAAAAATGCAGGAGCCGTTTAAGTCATGAAGGAGATGTCCAAAATTTGCCAGTGGACAAGTAGGGCGCCGTTGTAGACAATGCAGAATATGATGTAATAGCCGTGAAAAGCTTGCTATCGAGCATGACGGAAGGATGGGGGTAAATTGTTTCCACTTTGCCGTCAATGTTAGCTAGTGTTAGGGCTGACTGAATCTCCTGAACAGTGGCATCTCGCTGTTGCATGCAACGTGTCAAATTACTTGCAAAAAATAATGCTTCACTCGGTGAACTTGAATGCTGCCAGAGGTGACTTCTTCATTTACATCCGCACACTGCAAACCACAGTGAAGTGCATGGCAAGGGATAGTTCGCATTGTACCCTTTCAGTCCGCATATGGAACGCAGGTAGACTGATTTTTAAAACTTTTTGGGCGTACTGTGGACAGTCTAATCTTGTCCTAACGATCCTTACGGGACCGTAGTACATTGCTAGATTCTGCACTCGATACTAATTCTCGAGTAGACTTTTACAGCAGAGTTTACGTTTGCCTCCAAGTGCCTGCCAGTTCAGTTCCTTTAGTGTCTCCGTTACTCTCTCCCACGCTCCAAACAAACCCGTACACGTTCAATATCCCATCTCTATCCTATTTGCTACTGGTCCTACAAACATTTGAGCAACATTCTAAGATGGCTCACTCGAATGTTTTGTAAGCAATCTCCTTTGCAGACTGACTGCATTTCTCTAGTATTCTACCAACTAACCCGTCTGCCACCGGCCTTGACCACGATTTAAACTCAAAGTTGTCAAAGAAAACCGTCAACAGGTAGCGCCTGCCGGTTTACTTATGGTGTTTTCCCCTTTTTTTGTAAACAGTAGCAACATTTGTGTAATTTTGCCGACGTTATTCTTCCATTCTCATGTCTGTGCGTCATAGACATGAGCGACTCCAGTCTAGGAGCAGTTTAGATCTGTAATCTATGTTTCCTGTGGAACGGAACATTCGTTACCCCATTTAACGTCTATGAGCTTCGTGCGTTAGTACCTGACCGCTGATGAAGAGCTTTCTCTGTTTTTACCGGTGTGGTCATTACGAGTGACGTACTGTGGAGTTGCCTTAGATCGTACGCTCCCATAATGTTACGAGTTATTCTTAAGTGACGGAATGCACGTGTCATGTATCGTCTCCTACTGGAGACCGTGAAACACTTCTCCGACGCTGTGCTCCTCAAAGCACCATCAGCATCCATACTATCGACAGAGGATCTCAGTTTAATTCCATATTTGTAGATTCCCATAAGGCTTCTGACACCATCCCTCACAATCGGCTTCTAATGAAACTGCGTGCCTACGCAGTATCGTCTCAGTTATGCAACTGTATTCTCGATTTTCTGTCCGAAAATCGCAGTTCGAAGTAACTGACGGAAACTCATCGAATGACACGAAGTGATACTTGCGGTTCCCGAAGGAAGTGCTATGCACCCGCTACTGTTCCTAATCTGCGTCAACTATTTAGATTCTCTGCAGCTGGATCTTGGAGAAATGTATCACGGAGTTCTTGTCACGTCGTATTTGCTTTCAGTCTCAAGGTTACTACGACTTCCTCGTTCGTCGTCGTCTTGAGCTTTAGGTTCTTTCTCTGCCTGGCCGAATTGAGTCGCGCATACGACACGAAATTCCCTGACTTTGTGACGTCTCCGTGACATAATTCGTCCAACTAAATAAAGTACCAAGCGGTCTACAGTAAACTCCTGGCGACTGAGAAAGTCGTCGAAAGTTTGAGACTGAAAAAATCTGACGCGGCAAGAACTCCGTGAAGAATTTCTTCCTGAATGTTGCCGCTGAAAACTGCGCTGTCAGCAGCGGCCCTCTCTGCTTACTTATGCACAGTGCCTCACATTTATTCACGTTCAGGGTCGGCTGACAGACCCTGCACAAGTTGACGGTCCTCTGCAAGTCTTCTTTCTTTTCGCTATAGTTTTCTAGCGCTGCGGCCTTCATACAGACGACAGTGTCCTCACGTAGCTTTCTACGTCATGCATTACATCACTTACATACAGTGTAAACAGTAAGGGTTCTATAGCTTTCCGTATGGCTATCCCCGAAATTACCTTCACATCGGTCGATTTCGTACCGCTAACTTCCACCTGCTAGGAAAACCACTGACAAACAAGACTGCTATGGATCATGCATCTCTTCTCTATATCGTAACCTAGCCTGCCTTGTTAAAAATAAAGTCTTAGAACGCTGAATAATACTCCAGAACAGATCGTACGAGAGCTGCGGAAGTGTCGTCGTTCATAATAATGAATTGCACTTCATTACAATTCTTCAAATGAAACTCACAATCGACATGGCAACGACCTTCCTCATTATCATATTTGTGTGGTCGTTGCTCCTTGAATCACTGCGGATGGTAGCATTTTGACACTGTATGTTTCGGACTGACTCTGAAAAGTCAGTGTCGCTTTGCAGATCGAAGGCAGAGGGCGGCGTGTTGCGACAGGGACCACGTCACGCAGCTACTCGTTATTCCAGCGCACCGTGTCGATACGTACCGAGTTATGTAAACCAAATGGTTGAAAATCAATTGTGGCAGTTTTTATTTGTGTCGTGTGATTCAAGAAAGAAGACATAACTCTCGGCGCAAATAAATACGCTCTTCCAAGGGTGGTCGGCAAACATTCGCTGCAGTGTAGTCTGTAGCCAGGAATAAGCATATACGTTCGGGGGTGATGTTTCCAAAAATACAAAACAAGGTGACTCAGAAGATATTTTACCGCTTATTAAGAGCGTTTATCCTCGCTGGCACACAATGGCTAAAACACTTTCACAGAATGTAAATAAATGAAGCTGCTCTGTCATCGAATCAGTGCAAACACTGACGAGTTTCCAGAAACATACATGGGTCTAAACCCGAAATCCGTCCTCGCCCCAATACGATTCCCAACGTTTGTGTTTTCGAAGGTGTTTCTAGAATCTTATAAATTTCGAGGAAACGTCATACAGGAAAATGCGTATGCAGATGACTGTTTGCTAAAGACGTGAATTATTGGTGCAGATCGTTCGTAAGGACAGTGGATCGTAGAGATGTCTCAGTACGAAAATAATAAAATTATTACATTGTAAATTCACTGCACTCTTGTACAGGCGTTGGCCTTTCTTCATCGATCCAGCGCGCGATGGTGAAATCCGAGGAAGTTAGCGTCGTCGTTGCGCTCTCACTGATCGATACACCGGTCTTTCCTTTTTACTAAACAAATATACGATATATATACAGGGTGTCCCAAAAAAAACACCGGCAAACTATAGGGACAGGTTCATTACACCGAAACAAGGAAAAATGTCTAGTAAACAAAGGCTCTAAACGCATACTTTAAGAGATGTGAACACTTGTTCATCTTGAGTACTTTGAAACACACCTCATCTACTGCAAACTCCTTCCTTTTCATATTTTGGGAGGAGCTAGTATGGACCAAAAAAAAGAAAAAATAGTCTAGTAAACACGGCGTCTAAAATGCATACCTTTAAGAACTATGAGCGCTGGTTCATTAGAAGAGATGTGTTTCATACCAGCGAAAATGAACAATTGCTAATACCTCTTAATGTATGCATTTTAGAGCCCATGTTTACGACACATTTTTTACTTATTTCCGTGTAAGGAACCTGCCACTAAAGTTTGTCGGTGCTTTTCTGGAACAACCTGTATATACTCAGATATTAAAATGTTTACGAGCAAAGTTCACGGTATCTTCAAACTCACACACCTAGTCTCTGGTTTTTGTGCTTAGAGCTAACCTTGCTTCAGCGTTGTGCCAAGCAGCTTTTGTGGTTGTGAAGATACGAATTAAGTTTCAAGTGGTCGCCATCACACCGTGGTGGTCACTAGGACGCCTCTTCTCTTCCGTATCACTGTACTTCCCGACGGAAAAATATCGGTATTGTTGAAAAAAACTACATTGTCAAGTATCACTTTTACATTAAAAAAGGAACAAGATATTACTTACAGTTGTCTTTCAACTGTAACATATATGAATATCTTATTACAATGTTTACGGTGTTTTGTATCACTCCTCATTTTGTATAAGTGACGTTCAATCATAACTTTGAACGTTTAGGTTAGGTTCGTGTTGCTTATGTACGTCATACCTTGACAACCGACGAATTAGTGTGATAGCCGAGTGAGGAAGTCTGTTGCATAAGGTTTGAGAAATGGAGTGGATGTCCTCAGAAATCCTTTTAATTTTTTATGCCATTGTCGAACACACCTGAAGTTCGATAACACCAGTAAAGGGAACATGCCTAATCTGGGGCAAGGATACAACATTATTAGTTTTGCTATCGATCTGTAAAGTATTTACAGGTGACCTTGTGTTCATCAAGGGATATAAGGCAAGGATTGACGGAGGACGTCGAAGGGGTGCAAAAAAGGGCAGCTCGTTTTGTATTATCACGTAATAGGGGAGAGAGTGTGGCAGATATGATACGCGAGTTGGGATGGAAGTCATTAAAGCAAAGACGTTTTTCGTCGCGGTGAGATCTATTTACGAAATTTCAGTCATCAACTTTCTCTTCCGAATGCGAAAATATTTTGTTGAGCCCAACCTACATAGGTAGGAATGATCATCAAAATAAAATAGGAGAAATCAGAGCTCGAACAGAAAGGTTTAGGTCTTCGTTTTTCCCGCGCGCTGTTCGGGAGTGGAATGGTAGAGAGATAGTATGCTTGTGGTTCGATGAACCATCTGCCAAGCACTTAACTGTGAATTGCAGAGTAGTCATGAAGGTGTAGATGTAACAAAGTCTTTGTTTTGTTCGCTATGTCTGTTATATGTTTCTTGACGATAAAGTGTTCATCCAAGGGAATTCTAGTACATATGGCGGATTCAACCCACTCAGTAACAGCAGAGGAGTTTGTAAATGCTATCTTTTAATTGCAAAACAGGTGCAAATTTATTTTGACCCGCCATTCTGTAAACCATTTTTCGAGCAGTAGTAAAGCCGGTTGGAATTTTCTGTGAACTCTAATTAATTTGATGTCCTTGTAATACATGTATCATTGTGTTATCAGCGAAGGAAATGACGGTTTCTAGATGCATGGTGCTACGTCAGATAAATGCTAGTACCCCCTACGATCGATTCCCATGAATTAGGGGGACTAGAAATTAATCTCGTTTCTGTGCACATCGATATTCGTCAATCAACTGTCAGCTTATTGTGCACTTCAAAAGTGTTCCAAAGATTTTTTAAGGTTAGAGTGACCTGTTTACACGTAAATAACGTCTTTTCAGTTGTAATGTGCAGCCAAAATACCACAAGAGGTACACATACGGAATGGTGTGCTTTCTGTGTTACGCAAGAGTAGTAACGCAATAGTAGCTACCAAAAATATTAATGGTGTTTATCCAGGTGCATCAGACGTTCGTAAATGCTAAAGGTGATTTTCTAAGTTCAAATCAGGTAAATTTGAACTTCCCGACTCGTATCAATCAAGAAGACGAGCAACTTTAGACAATGACACGTTAAGGGAGGACGTGGGAGAAAATTCGTATCATACAATAGAGAAACCGTCAGATACTCTTAACGAACCTGGGACTAGCATCCAAGAACATTTGCAGCAGATCGGTAAAGACAAACAAAGCTAAACGATCCACTACATGCCACTTATTGCTTCATCGCCAGAATACAGAAGTGTTCCTTGTTCGCCTGATCAATGGAGATGAAAAATGGATCTTCTGTGATAGTCCAAAACGCAGAACGTACTGGGTCGTTCCGTTTGAAGTGCTGAAACGTGAACAGATAGTGGGCGGCAGAATCGAGTTAATCAGTCTTTAATTGAAAAGTGACCAGTGATTGTCAACAAAAAGGCGCGTTATTCTCCAACATTAGAATGGAAGACCACTTTGCTGAAGACGAACCATGGAAAAAACTAATGAACTGTGTTGCGAAATGTTGCCTCACGCAACATTCTCCTCCGATATTGCACCATCGCATTTCCGTTACTTCCGATCGATACAAAATTTTCAAAGTGTAAAAAAATTTTAAAATACCATCTGCAGATATTTTCCTCAAAAGTCAATTGATTTTCATCGATCCTGCATTGAAAATCTGCATACTTGATGGCAAAAGGTTGTTGACAACATCAATGACCAAAAACAAAAATTTGTTAACATTTCATGTGTTTAAATACAGTGTAGGAAAACGAATTTACATTCCGGTCCCCGTAATAAAAAACGGCTCCAGATGTCTGTTCACTTTACAAATGAGTTAGTATGTTACATATTTGACTTTAAGTGTGTAAAATCTTTATGATCGAAGGTCCAAAACTGTAATTGTGTTGGTTTTATTAGTCTCGTATTGTTCACTGGATGAGCACAATCCGGATAACTAGCGATGCGGTTTAAGAAAAGCTGGTTTTCCACGCATGTCAACGATTGTGACGTGGCATCTGCTGAACTGTGTGTCGAGCAATGATGTAATTTTGCTGGTGCGTCAAGTGGTATATGTAGACACACTCTGCAAAATGTATTGCGAATAGAGTTAGTAGTGAGGAAGGAATAAACTGAAATGCCGTAATTGGTGCTGAAGTTTTACTGCATAACAGTGGAAATATGGAAGGCAATAAACTTTTAACCTTTCACTAATTTATAGAGCGATCGAGAAAAAAAATTGGAAAAGGCGCGAAATTATTTGTAAAGTTTGTCGGAAGACGCTAAGTGCTCCCATTCTCAAATATTAGATGACTATAGTCTGGGTGATTTGGGCACCTCGAGTTACTGTATCTCAAGACATGTACTCGGTTTTTACCGTCAACACTTGATTTATTATTTTAAACTTTTAAGGTATAGTTGTACGCCTTGAGGAGTAGACTGCAACAGCATTTTAAATTTTTAAATTAGGTCAGTGTTGGGTTGGCAGAAGAGCCAACACCGTGTTACAACTGGAGGCCGAAACGCATGCGTTTTAGCTCACACAGGGTGGCGTGAGGAGGGAAGAACTATACTGACGTGAGGTCTGGAACATGACCAGGAATGAGAATTCAGAAAGCGGACGTAATTAGGTTAATACTTAACTTTAATCCATGAATGAGGAATGTCGCTCTTGACGGTACATGATTCACAATATTATCTGTTCAGAAGACATATCGTAACTGAACATGGCGCCTTGCTAGGTCGTAGCAAATGACGTAGCTGAAGGCTATGCTAAACTGTCGTCTCTGCAAATGAGAGCGTATGTAGGCAGTGAACCATCGCTAGCAAAGTCGGCTGTACAACTGGAGCGAGTGCTAGGGAGTCTCTCTAGACCTGCCGTGTGGCGGCGCTCGGTCTGCAATCGCTGATAGTGGCGACACGCGGGTCCGACGTATACTAACGGACCGCGGCCGATTTAATGGCTACCACCTAGCAAGTGTGGTGTTTGGCGGTGACACCACAGTCAGCAATTATATGAAATATTAAAATTAAAATTTGTGTTTTCCTGGAAAGCAGTAAGACTGACAATCTGCAGCTGTAACTGTGCACCAGTTCAGCCGTTTAGCAGCAGGCGTATAGAGAGATACGACAGGCAGTGCCGGCGTCAGAAGCGATCGCCGCGGCGGCCAGTACTCGCGTGCCTCCGCTTGCCTGTACTGTCAGGCTGCCCGCGCCGGGTGCGTTGCTGGGATAGCGGTCTAGACCAGCGTACAGTGGCCAGCGGCCGGAGCTGCGCTCTGCAGACGACCTCGCCTGCCGCCCGCGGACAACTGTGTCAAGCGTAGCACCCCAGCTAAGCGTCTGCCCGTTTGCCTCCAGATACCGGCTGCCGACCGTTTTGCAAACTGTCCTTGCAGCGACGCGGAAGCCGGCTCGAATAGTCCTCCTGGGTGCCGACCGGTTAATACACGGCGAGGGCAGCACGGAAGGTGTGCACATACCGTAACCTTTTGTAAGACATACATTCAGAAACTGACGGCAGTTTTTAATTTTCCGAAAAATAAATATTTACAATGATCAAACACAACATTATGACCACCTTCCGAATAGGTGGTATGTCCACCTTTGGGACGGATAACAGCGACGACGCGTCGTGGCATGGAAGCAGTGAGCCCTTCGAAGGTCGCTGAAGGGAGTTGGCACCACATCCCCACACACAACCCAAATAATTCCTGTAAATTCCGTTCAGTAATGCCCCAAATGTGTTCGATCGGGTTCAGATCTGACGTGTTGGGGGATCAGCACAATAATTGGACCTCGCCACTCTGTTCCTCAAACCACCCCATCACACTCCTGGCCTTGTCACATGGCGCAATAACTTGTTGAAAAATGTCACTGCCGTCGGGAAACATGATCGTTATGAAAGGGTGTACGTGGTCCACAACCAGTGTTCGATACTCATTGGCCGTCATCGTGTCTCGTACGAACTCCACTGGAGCCATGGGTGCCCACGCGCATGTTCCCCAGAGCACAATGGAGCCGCTGCCGCAGTATAGGTGTCAAGGAGCTGTTCTCCTGCAAGTCGACGGATTCTCAGCCTCTCATCGGCATGATGAAGGAGGTATCTGGTCTCATCAGACTGTGCACTGCCCCAACGTCCAGTGCCGATAGCCACATGCCCATTTTGGTGTATTTGCCGATGCCGTGGTGTTAACATTGGCACATGCATGGGTCGTCGGCTACTGAGGTCCTTCGTTAGGAGTGTTCGGTGCACTGTGTGTTCAGACACTCTTGCACTCTGCCCAGCTTTAAAGTCTGATGCTAGTTCCGCCACAGTTCGCCGTCTATCCTGTTTTACCAGTCTGTCCAACCTACAACGTCCTATATGTGTGATGAGAGGTGGTCGCCCACCCCACGACGTCTGGAAGTGGGTTCACCTTGGTTTATCCACGTGTCGAGGAAACTTACCACAGGCACTCCTCGAACACCTACCAAGTCGTGTAGTTTCCGAAATGCACGTGCCGAGCCTGCGAGCCATCACAATCCACCCTCAGTCAAACTCGGATAGACTGCGCGCCTTCTCCATCCTACACACACGGACACTATGTTCGCTGACATTAAATGCACCATCCGTGCCGGCCGGTGTGGCCGAGTGGTTCTAGGCGCTTCAGTCTGGAACCACGCGAACGCTACGGTCGCAGGCTAGAATCCTGCCCCGGGCATGGATGTGTGCGATATCCTTAGGTTAGTTAGGTTTAAGTAGTTCTAAGTTCAAGGGAACTGATAACCTCAGATGTTAAGTCCCATAGTGCTCAGAGCCATTTAACCATTTTTTGCACCATGCGTCTGTATGACTAGCAGTCATTCCCCGCCAGTGACGCTCCAACGGCTGAACAGGTTTATATCGATAGCAGGTCGGTAGTCATAATGTTGTGGCTGATCAGTGTACATCAACGTTATCCCCTTCAGAATACCACGGTCATGCCAAAAGAAATGTGCAGTGTTTTCTTAAACATCCAGTTTATTTTCCAGACCTTTGCAGTATACTGATACATTCTTGACAGACAAAACATCATTTTTCGAAAAAGCTTCAGTCCCTTTGAACTGCCTCAGGCTGCGGCCACACCAACCGCGCCGCCCTCGGCTCCCAGGTACGTCGCAACTCGCCTCGAGCCAAGCGCTCGGATGCCTGGTGGCCACACCGGACCATCGAAGCTGTAGGCGCATTGTTCGCTCACAGTGTCAAATACCTCTTCCAGTGCTGAGTAAGAAAATACTACTGGGAGTTTTTTTAATACGAACTGTTGCGCAAACTACCATCACGCTGGGTACATAGCATTAATTGTGATGGTAGTGAATGTGGTGAATTCAGCATGTTGTACAAACAACTTTGGGAGTTTCAAGACAAATTTTTCAGTGATTTACGAATGAATTTAAAATCGCTATACATCGTTCTCACGGCAGTTACAGAAAAACTACAGCAATAAACTATTGTTATTGAGCTAGTATATTTCCTGGGGGGTTGCGTATCGGTAACATTAGCCGGCAAATACAAACGCAACACATTCGTTAAAAGAAAAAAAGAGTTGCGGGATGAATGCATGTCACAAAATGATTTAGTATAAAGAAAATTTCTAAAACTTAATTTACTTTTCCATGGGATCGATGACAGCATAAGGAAAACTGACATGATGCTACACTTATTTGGGGAATTGTATGAGAGGCTGCGACAACACAACGCCGTTCGAAGTAGCGTTGGCTTGTGAAGTGGTTAAATCGATTGTTCTTCTTCCTGCGCCAGCTGAAATAGTGTATTAGTGTTTGAAAGCTGTCGATATTACTGCTTCGTCATTAATGGTAGAGAAGAAACAAACGAAATCTCGCTATCAGTAGCGTTTATCATGTAGTATAATCTTCGAAGCAACTAGGCGACAGACCAGGTAGAACCAACACGACTGTTCGTCTAGCGACACGCGAAGCGACTGCCTTAGTCACTAGGCGCTTAGTGAGACCTGTCTGAGAGGTTCACAGTTGTTCACCTAGCAAGGCGAGTCGCCTATCGAATCGCGAGGTACCTAGGCGCGAAGAGTTTGGTGCCGCCATGGCGTGGAACTATGGGCTGCACTCCTGCACAATACAAGTCAGTACTGGCACGTTTAAGTCGTCGTTTAGCAGCCGCCACAAAGGCGTCGTTATCTTCAAGTCTCTTTCCGCATTTTCTTCTCTTTACCAAAGAGGTGGTTATCGTATAGTGCCAGACCATGGCTGTAAGGTGGGTGGTTCAGTGTCGTCCAACCAAGACTTTTCATCTCGGTGGTGGTTTCTCACTGGCCTGTGGATGTGTGTTATCATTCAACAGCAAAACATTGCGTTTTCGCCAGTGTTGAAAGCGATAGATCCGAGCATGAATTTTTTTAAGCGTTGCCACATAAACGTCAGAGCTGATAGCGGTTTCGTGTGGCGTGATATCCACAACCAACAGACCATCTGAATCAAAAAACACAGCAGCCATCACTTTTCGCATCACCGAAGTTAGGCACTGTCGGGCTTGACTAGCACGTGGATCGGTGACCCTCCGGGTCTGTAGAGCGCTGTTGCCAAGCGGGATGCACTCAGCCCTTATGAGGCTAATTGAGGAAGTACTTTGAGAAGTAGCTGCTCCGGTCACGAAAACTGACAACGGCCGGGACAAAGGTGTGCTTACCAAATGCCGCCCATATCCGCATACAGTGACGCCTCTGGTCTGAGGATGACGCGGCGGTCGGTCGTTACCGTTGGGCCTTTCGAAGCTTGTTTGGAGTCATCCCCATCAAATCAGATACCTTTCAATATAGGTTACATTACACAGCCTTAGATATTTGTGTTCGTTTCCTTACCGAGCATTGAAATCTCCTGCGTAATCTAGCCGTCAAACACTATCTTCCTCGAATTCTTTATTTACACAAACATAACATACTTTACTTGCCTGCCTACTAAATAAAACATGCATCTTTGACTAAATCCATGCCATAGAAAGCACTTCTTTTTTCCATCTTAGCCTCAGTTCTTTACTTCCATGAGGACTTCTCCCTGTCACCGCCACTAAGTAAATAAACTGCTGCCCATTAAAATGGTAACTCCAGGAAGGGTAACAAAGAGCGGAAGTTCACTTACTATATGTATATATAGAGCAGTACGTAGAATTCAGGGTGCAAAACTTGCAATGTAGAGCTGCCAGATATTATAGAACCCATCCGACTACCTATCGAGTCGAACTCAGCTTGGTTCACAGATACTTGTAGTCGTTACAGTGCTTCAGCTCTGTGTCAGAGTTTATCAAAGTGGCTCAGGGAGCATCTCTCAGAATCCCCTGACCAGCTATTTTCGAAACGGGAAAAATGTGTAGGTCAGAGGAATACGCACACAGTGCTGTATTGGATTATATTTTCAGAGATAGTCACGGAAACCTTGATGATAGACCACATTCATCGGTCACCAATGTAAGTGCTGCTGTCCAAATTAATGGCAATTAGAACCAGAGGTGTTTTTTTTTTTTTGCAACGTACGTACAAAAAAATAATGGGCGTTTAGGACACAGTGAGCATGAGCTGTACATCTGAGTGCTCCTTGTCATTTTTCCGATCTTAGCAAACCAGACGACTGAGCCCTAGTTTCGAAATCACGTCAGTAAATCCTTGTTTTATCGCCTGTTATGACTCTTTCAGTAGTTCCTCAACGTTTTTACTTTATCTAGCGACTCCTGAGCAACATGGATTCGCCGCTGTTTTTATACGAGAATCAATAGTTTTGGAAAATATTTTCCTATCACATGTTCCTTACCAAAAACAACTGGAAAAATTTCATGACATAAGCCTGTTGATAACCTGCATCAACACTGACTTGTCTGATTTATGAAGCCTCACTGCAGTTCATGCAGTCTTGTAACGAAATTTAATATAAAACCTCTGATCGATTGTCATACGAAATAAATAATCGCCGATACTACCACAATACATGTAACCGTTCTGGCACCTCACTGCATCCAATACAAAACTGCATAGATACTTTTCAGACACGTTAGCATGACAGCAAAGAGAAATTCGCGTGATTCCGACTAATACAACACGCGAAATTACGAAATTCTCGTTAGTTTTTGTACAACGTCTTACGTCGAAACTCCAGATTAAGTTTTGTAAGCCATTTTACGTATGGAGCCTTGGCCACGACGTACCTGATGGTAACGAAGGTGTATCCCTTTTGTCCGTGTGGTGTATCAGCACACTTTTAAACAAAGTTAGCGATCTGTCCCAGTTGCACTTACTGGTGTCTGTAATACCTGTTAGTTTTTAGGCATCGTTGCCTAACCGGATCCAGTGATCCACCTATGCCTCGATCGAGCAACGCTTCTTTGTCGCTCAGGTTGGTATGCAGCAGCCATATTGCATTCGTAAAGGGTACTGGCGCCATAGTACTACACATTGCTTTTTTCATTTCCCGTAAATAACCTCACATTTTCTCAGCTGCTGTCACTTCTCATCAAGTCTAGCCTCCAATACTCCTTCGGTTGCAGCTTTTTTTATCTACCTAAATTTCATCACCATAACAAAACGTGAGTATGGCGGTATTATCAAGTTTCATTTGTATATTCGTGGCACAACTTAGCCAGAAGAAGGGATCGGTTGGTATGACACATCCTGATACACCAAGGGATCACCAATTTAGTGTTGGAGGGAAGCGTGGAGGGGAAACATCGCAGAGGAAGACCAAGAGATGAATACACAAAACAGGGTTTGCACAGGATTGAGTAGCATGGAGAATTGTATCAAACCAGTCTTTGGACTGAAGACCACAACAATATTTCTAGACGTACCTATTTGTTACAATAGCCTAACTACAATAGGCTACAGGACAATAAATTAAAATGGAAAGAATGTTAATTACCAGGCACTGCTGCCCGTCTTTGTTTTGGTAGCTCCCATTCTTAAAGGAAGACATCGAAGTAATTCAGAGCGGGTCTGTCCGCAGCTCGTGGTCGTGCGGTAGCGTTCTCGCTTCCCGCACCCGGGTTCCCGGGTTCGATTCCCGGCGGGGTCAGGGATTTTCTCTGCCTGGTGATGACTGCGTGTTCTGTGATGTCCTTAGTTTAGTTAGGTTTAAGTAGTTCTAAGTTCTAGGGGACTGATGACCATAGATGTTAAGTCCCATAGTGCTCAGAGCCATTTGAACCATTTGAACCAGAACCGGTCTGCTAGATTTGTTAGAGGTAGATTCGGTCGACACGTAAGTACTACGGAGATGCTTCGGGAATTCAAATGGGAATCCCTGGAGCGAAGCCAAAGTCCTTTTCGAGAAACACTATTGAGAAAATTTAGAGAACCGGCATTTGAAGCTGACAACAGTACGATTCCAACGTACATATCACATAAGACCCACGAAGATAAAATAATCGAAATTATGGCACATGCGGAGGCAAATAGATATTCGTTTTTTCCTCTCTCTATTTGCCAGTGGAAGAGGGAAGGAAATGACTGTTAGCGGTCAAATGTACTCTCTTCCACGCATATTACAGTGGCTTGCGGAATATTATGTAGGTGTAGAGGTACTTTCTCCCCTCAGCCGGCTGCAACAGCCCTGGCGGAAGATGGTTTTCCGTAGCGTGCTGATTCTGCGAAGAGCTTGCGTTTTCCTCCAATACTGTCACTTGTATGCGGTCTACTATCGTGCGTGCTGTACGTCAGTCTTCTGAAAACTTCCAATTTAATCTGCGGAGTTGTTGGCCTACGTTTCGTTTCGGATTTTCTCTCCCAAATTTTGAGTGGCATCCCGAAGTTGTAACTTTTCTATTTGGTATTCTTGTGAACAATGAACTGGAGTAAAGTGAACCACTACTCTTCATACTCGTGTATCTGTATCGTTGTTCTGAACAATACAAGTGTTGTAATTAATGATTCGGTATCTGATACAAAAATTGAACTGTATAACTGTTTTTTAATTATCAAAGTAATTAGGAAACCAAACTCGTAAACTGAATGAGCTGTTCAGTGCAATTACGTATCGTACAGGAATGAGTAGCACTACGATGCCTGAAGTAACAATACGTGACTTGCGATTCCAACATACAAAGCTAACAGAATGAAAAAACTACCTACAATTAGTAACTGAATTTTGAAATGATGAATCATCAAAATGTCTCTCTGAAAACGCCCTCTTAACTTGCGCAACCACTCTCACTGGGGAACTTGCAGACACAGAATAATACACAAGCAAATGTAACACTGAACTGCCAAAAATAAAACTGTCTGCATATGAAATGGAAAGTGAAATAAATTTTACCTAAACTGATTCTGATAATGAATTTTGAAAATCAAAGCTAACTGAATGATCTAACTGTACTGTAAAACTGACCCTAACAATTTTCATATGTGGCTTACCTGGGGCAACGAAAACTTCGTACTGCTCGAAACGATGAACACAAACTAAGCAGCGCAGTAGCGTGTAGTCTAAAAGGAGAGGACACCCTTGCACGATGATCACTCAGTTCCGCAAAGTACAATGCGGCAACGTAAATAACCAAAAAATTACATACTTCCCCGAGGAGACGGTAGTGAATTTGATCTTGCTAAATGATTGAAAGTAACTGACCTTTAAAAGATTGTATTGCAAAAACTGAAAGTCTTTGTCTATTACAATCATCTTTACACAAAAAAATTAGTAATATGTCTCTGACAAGTAATAATTTCTGAAAAATGGTAAAGAAGTATTAAAGCGGAAGCCATGTTAAAGAAAACTTTACTTATTCTAGTCTGAACAATGAATCAACAGACCCTAACCAATAAAAAAGTCCACTAAGGCTTTGCTTTATTCACACGCATCATAATTACCAGCAATTAAACTTTACTGAATCATAATTCACAATTCATCCTTCTCTATATCTTTATCTCTGTGCTCTGCAAGCAATTTCCACTCACTTAGTAGCAGAGCCAACATCCCGACGGTCTCCCTGCCTGCTCTTACAATGCTTACTGCAACGACAATGCTACTAGCAGCCAAAGGTCGCAGTGTTTGTACTCAGGAACTCTGTGACGTAACAGGTCGAGTATTGAAAACTACTATTTTGAAAAAAAAATATCCAGTGCACTGAATGAAAATAGAGATTACATCACTTTTTTTGAATACTAAAAATAAACTACAAAATGATAGAAGCTGACGAAATGAATTAAAAACCATCTCTTCTTGTTACTCCATAGATGTGTCGGCTATTACACTATCATAGCAGTAGCGGCCACACAGCTGCACAGACCACAAAAGTACAGTGCCCTCTTTAACACAAATTGCAATTCACATCTTCAGCTTACTTTCCTATTATCTGTCTAGTAAACAGGAGACCTGGGTTCATGTCCTGGCTGTAGAACAAATCTTAATTCATTTCTTCAGCTTCTATCATTATCATAAATAAAGTTGAATTCGCACGTCTCAAGGAAAATTTAATTATATAAGATATATAGACAATATACGCCTCGGGGACAGGCAGGATGTCCCCATTGCGTACAAAGGTGGGACGCTATTTCATTAACGGAGAGCCTCAGCAATACTGGCAATTTAAGTAGGCCGAAGGCGGGAATTTAAGTTTGTGTCAGGGAGGGCTTTGGACTACGGTAGTTCCATGCAGCTGTGTTACCTACACTGCTACGGTGATGATGCCGAGTAAGCAGGAGACCTGGATTCAGGTTCCAGCAGTGGCGCAAATTTTCATTCGTTTCTTCAGCTTCCATCATTATCGTATATAAGGTTGAGATTCACATACTTCAAGGAAAATCCAGTTACATAAGATACATGTCATAATACATACACGAGCAGTTGTAGATATTACTCTGTTCTGTTGCCGCAAAGTAAGGAGCACAAATGGAAACACAGAGGGCTGCTGGCATCCAATTGCTCTACTGGGAGCTGTATCCATGTTCCGCATCTCCGGTTATCTGAAGACCACAACAGCTCGGCAGCGGCGCCAGGGAGTGTTTTCCCGCCCGCGGGAATACAGGCGGGCCTGCACTCTGCTCTGTCGGGCGACTCCCCACACTTGCTCAGTGGTTGCCGTTCAGAGAACCCGACCAAGAGAACTACAGCACCTAGTAAACCGTGGCTGGTTCAACCAGCGCAGCTGCGCCGTAGGTGCTAAGACAGTGCCGTATTCCACTGATTCGAGAGGCCAGCTGGGAAGGCAGAACTACCGTGAACTCAGAGCCATGTTCAGACCGTTATTTGTGATTGGTGGAAAATCGGGTAGTGTCGAAGAGCGGACTGCATCGGACGAGAGCTGTCTCTAAACTCTGGCGCTAGTCGCGCAGTTACAGTGTCACAATTATGGACGAACAAGTTATCAGATCCTAATGACTTTCTCGGTGCACGAACTCAACTTTCGATTGCTGTGTTTCCTTTGCAAGCAATATTACTCTCCTATTGTGTCTTCAGTTCAAATGGTTCAAATGGCTCTGAGCACTATGGGACTTAACTTCTGTGGTCATCAGTCCCCTAGAACTTAGAACTACTTAAACCTAACTAACCTAAGGTCATCACACACGTCCATGCCCGAGGCAGGATTCGAACCTGTGACCGCAGCGGTCGCGCGGCTCCAGACTAGCGTCTCGAACCGCTCGGCCACTCCGGCCGGCATGTGTCTTCAGTTATGTAGGTCATTATTGTCTATACTGCAGGCTGTGACAACGTCCAGCTCCAGCAATTACAATGGGAACACTAAATTAGCATAACGGTTGCAGTGGGTAAAGCAATTTCGAGGTGTACTGGATAATGAATTTGTACGGTTTTTTTCTCTTTGATAGGCAACTAGGGACAAGGCAGAACATAGTGGGGTGGAAATAAGACGAATGAAGCCGAACAAAAAGTCAGACATCTTCAGATGACAGTCAGGGACAGGAAAGCGAATGGGAAAAGTTCAGTTGTGAGAGGTACTCTACGTGACAGACAGTTTTACCGGAAAACAAAGAAATGGCCATGAAACCTGTTTAGGAAGTAATGGCTCAAATGACTCTGAGCACTATGGGACTATACATCTGAGGTCATAAGTCCCCTAGAACTTAGAACTACTTAAACCTAACTAACCTAAGGACATCACACACATCCATGAACGGGGCAGGATTCGAACCTGCGACCGTAGCGGTCGCGCGATTCCAGACTGAAACGCCTAGAAACGCTCGGCCACAATGGCCGGCTAGGAAGTGATGAGCAGGAAAGAGTGTTGTACTGTCACCTTAAAAATTTAGAGTGCCAGTTTCCGTCTTTGAGTAAAAACTAGTTTTTCAGTCTAGTGCATAAATGTCCGAAACAACAGGAAATGAAGCGTGGGTTTCATAAGAGAAAAATAAAAGCGGGCGAGGACTCGTATTATCATTTTATAGAGACATGAAGACTTAAGTGGAATCCATGAGGCTGTAGAGGGCAGTAGGCTGCAAAAAATAAACAACTTTACAGATTCTTTGACAGACTAACTGAGTTGCTGGTTGAAATGGCTCTGAGCACTATGGGACTTAACATCTGAGGTTATCATCCCCTAGAACTTAAAACTACTTAAACCTAACTAACCTAAGCACATCACACACATCCATGCCCGAGGCAGAATTCGATCTGCGACCGTAGTGGTCGCACGGTTCCAGACTGAGGCGCCTAGAGCCGCTCAGCCACACCGGCGGTGCTGAGTTGCTGGACAAATTCAAATTTATAATCATTTACGATCAAATTAAAGATTTTATTGAAACAAAAATGACTCTTTTATACATTTCAATTTAATATCCAACACAATCCTCCACAAATTCAAGCAACCAAAATACAAAGAGGGGCTTTTTTTAAAAAAAATATCAACGAAAGTATATTCTAATGATGTCGAGTTTCATAACTCTATCAAGTAACGTACCATACCAATGTTTAGCGTAAATAATGTTCCAACAGACCCTTCATTAAATATTTATATTAAAAAAAGACGTGTATTTCCCATACATCTCGACCTTCTCCTGCACTTAACAACAGCACTCATACCTGTAGCGTGAACTGCAGGTGATTATTATACGTCGAGCAGTTCAGGTTGCAGAACACGTGTGAACCAGAAATTCCGCTTCTTCAGGAGACGACTGGATACTCGCAGGGCGTTAGCTTTCGTTCTCTGACGTCAGAGCTGTCGCTACCGTTATGTAACAAAACAAGATGGAATTAGATAGCACTCCCCGCGCTCGCTGTTCTTGTTATTTCCAGTCGTATTGTTCTCTACTAAAAATGAAAGATAAAGAAACAGCGGAAATGGCAGACCCCTGTCCCTTATTACGCTGCTGTGATATTAGCTGTCACCACCTTGTGGTTTCGTTGACTTGATATGCGTCATTTAGCATAGAGCCTTCATGGACGGGTCTAATGCATGGTATGTTCAGAAAGCGTTCATTTTCTTGATAGTAGTTTCTCAATGCAATGAAATGCTACTATCAAGAAAATGTTATTCATTGCACTGTATACCTGTATTCGAAACACTTCCTCTCCAAAGGCTCTCGATATACAGCGTGGTTCACGAAGTTATGCAAATATTTTAATATTTCATTTTACAAAACTAAAGAAAAAAGTTCATATAAACATAGGTCCCCGAATGTTTAGTTACTGAGTTACGGCTAATAAAAGATTTGCCTGGAATTTAGCAACTTCGCTAATATGAAGCCATCGCAAAACTGTACGAGGTTAAAGTAAAGCACGATTTCCATTTATTTTGTTACTATTGGTCTGGTCAATCTAGTAAAACATGTGCCAGTAGTGTTGCAGCAGCAACTGCATGCTGTGTGGGGAAGAAGTGTCGGAAGGTTCGCGAACATAGCTTAGCAGATGGGCACTTTATAACGTAATCTCTTAAACCACTAACGAAGTAACTCACTCCTCCTGTACCATGGTGCAAAGAACCATTTTTGTGTGTCTGCGTGTCATCAGCTTTCTGACTGGTTTGATGCGGCCCGCCACGAATTCCTCTTCTTTGCCAACGTCGTCATCTCAGAGTAGCACCTGCGACCTACGTCTTCAGTTATTTGCTGGACGTACTGCAATCTCTGTCTTCCTCTACAGTTTTTCCACTCTACAGCTCCCTCTAGTACCATGGAAGCGATTCCCTCATGTCTTTACCCATGTCCTATCATTCTGTCACTTCTCCTTATCAGTGTTTTCCACATATTCCTTTCCTCTGCGATTCTACGCAGAACCTCCTCATTCCTTCCCGTATCAGTCCACCTAATGTCAACATTCGTCTGTACCACCATGTATGAAATGCTTCGATTCTCTTCTGTTCCGCTTTTTCCCACAGTCCGTGTTTCACTACCATACGATACTGTGCCCCAAACAAACATTCCCAGAAATTTCTTCCTCAAATTAAGCCCTATATTTCATACTAGCAGACTTCTCTTGACCAGGAATGCCCTTCTTGCCAGTGTTAGTCTGCTTTTGACGTCCTCCTTGGTCCGTCGGTCATTGGTTATGTTGCTGCCTAGGTAGCAGAATTCCTTAACCCCATCTACTTCGTGACCAACACAGCGCAAAAGGATTGCAATTGCTTGAAATGTGAAACTTACCAGTACCGATGTTAAATCTGTCTGTCACGTCTCTAAAGCTTGCCGCTTCGTGGCCAGCGACCCACAGAAAATCAGACGTGCCGTAGAGGAAGCAGCTTCCCGCTTCCGCTGCCGAGTTCTAGCGTCTCTGAATTTTTCACTTAACCCCGCTGCCGCACGAGGCCGCACACGAAAAACTCCGATAAATTTAGTGGCAATATACTACGGGACCAGATTCTCGAAATAATTTTCGTTTTTTTTTTTTCGTACGGTGTAGCACTTCCAACTACTCGTCACTCTGATTCCGATTCACTGGACATCCGGAATAAATGGCCGTTATGAGTTTCATGTTTCAAGCAATTCCAATTCTTTTGCGCTTTCACAAGTACAGGCAATTTTGTAGGAACAAGTAAAATGTCTACTTGACACTTAACGATGAAGTGTAAACATGAAATAGTCGATTAAAACTGTGTGCCGGAGCGAGACTCGGGGGCGTGAGTCGTGCTTGGGTAGCTCAGATGGTAGAGCACTTGCCCGCGAAGTTTCATATCAGCGCACACTCCGCTGCAGAGTGAAAATCTCATTCATGAAATAGTCGAACACGGGAACTCCAATAGGCTACAAAAGACTCAAGAACCCGCCACAAACCAAACACGAGTCACCTGGAGGCTACCACTACTCAAACACAAGACAGCTCTGCCCCCAGCTTGCGAGCGCCAGAAGAATTTTCCTGGGCAGACTCTGGCTGCTTGCTTTTACTGTTTAGACAGCAAAAAGCCACGCTCCAAGTAGTCAGTAGGGATGGCCCTTATCGCTGGAACAACTGGTTTTCGGATACACCGGTTTCTTTCCCTGCTAGTGTAATCTCACTGTTAAAACCGTTCAAAATAATTAGTTTCTCAAACCGATTTTTGGTTTTTTGTTCCTACTATTCCCTACAATAAATGTATAATTCCAACTAAGTTTGAAAAATTTTGTTTCTGTTATTGTCAAAATGCATAAATCAAATTATTAGATTAAATAGGCAAATAAAACAAAACTTATCCCGTCAACTGTTTGCCACTTTTCTCGAAAAATCATAAGTAGTTGAACACCACAAAAAATCACCGGTATACTCCTATTGAACCTGTTTGAAACTCAGCTCAAAAATTATGTTTTAATTTCGGATCATACCACTACATGGGCGCCGGCCGCTGTGACCGAGCGGTTCTAGGAGCTTCAGTCCGGAACCGCGCTGCTGCTACGGTCGCAGGTTCGAATCCTGCCTCGAGCATGGATGTGTGTGGTGTCCTTAGGTTAGTTAGGTTTAAGTAGTTCTAAGTTCTAGTGGACTGATGACCTCAGATGTTAAGTCCCATAGTGCTTAGATCCATTTTTGAACTACATGGGCATTACGAAATGCCAAAGTGTGGAAAATGAGGTAGCAGAGCTCTGTTTTTCGTGTTAATTTGTCCGTTTCCAAGAGCTACAAGCAGATAAATGCGTATTATGTAGACGCAGGCAGGACGTCAGCTATTTTTATTGTATACTACGAATGTTTGTTAAGTTTTTAATTTATTATTGTTACCATAGTTCCTTCCTCTATTATTATTTCACAGAAATCGCAGACAGATCTTCAGTCTTTTAAAATAATCGAAGCATTGTATTTTGGAAAAAAACACATTTTGTCAATGGAGTGAGTAATTGACTATTTCGTAAAATTTTTTTGTTTATTCATAGACGCAATCACATCCTTATGACACAGTCATAACCGGTTTAGGCGATACAATGACCATCTTCAGATTGTAAAGGCGGCATACACTGAACACAGGTTCATGCGCTGTCAAAAAAAAAAAAAAAAAACCTGTTATGACTGTGTCATAAGAATGTGATTGTATAAATAAACAAAATTTATTTACAAACCATTGTACTTCAGTTCTATGTGACTTCTTAAAAATATTTTCAGACTGCCGGTGGTAATATTCTGCAATACAATGGATATCCGGCGACGATAGCGAAAAAAACTACCGCAATAGACAAGGCGGCGCTGCACGTACACGCGTGTTTTAAGCCACGACACACGGCAACAGCCACATTAATGTCTCAGCAGTGCTGTGCCAATTCTTATGTCAAGTGTTTGCTGCTCGCTTCTGTTCGCATTGTTATAAAAATACCACTGATCGCTATTCCTATTTTATCTAATGACGCAGTTAAGAAACGAATAAAAAGTACTCCCTCTTTAAAAATAAGCTTATTTAAAAGAAAAAATTTAGCACTGCCGGTATAGCTAATTGATTTTCGGTTTTTTACTCGTTTATGCCGCGCGGGATTAGCCGAGCGGTCTTAGGCGCTGCAGTCATGGACTGTGCGGCTGGTCCCGGCGAAGGTTCGAGTCCTCCCTCGGGCATGGGTGTGTGTGTTTCTCCTTAGGTTACTTTAGATTAAGTAGTGTGTAAGCTTAGGGACTGATGACCTTAGCAGTTCAGTCCCATAAGATATCACTCACACATACATACTCGTTTATGAATAAAAAATAATCGCCTGACATAACCGAGACCGAATAAATGGCGAAAATTACCAGTAGTTCGGAACTAAAATACCGGCATCAGTGCCGGCCGCGGTGGTCTAGCGGTTCTACGCGCTCAGTCCGGAACCGGGCGACCGCTACGGTCGCAGGTGCGAATCCTGCCTCGGGCATGGATGTTTGTGATGTCCTTAGGTTAGTTAGGTTTAAGTAGTTCTAAGTTCTGGGGGACTGATGACCACAGATGTTAAGTCCCATAGTGCTCAGAGCCATTTGAACCATTTGAACCGGCATCAGTATTAAACGGTCGGTTTTAGCTATCCCTAGGAAGCAGAAGCGGGAGAGGGCATTGGATACACCAGATCTCTGCGTATGCGCGTAAGTGCACTAGTAGCCGCTCGAACGAGCCTCTTGTCGCCTGGCCGTGGTGTCATTGTCCTTCAACCACTTTGCACAGACGTCCACTTGTGTACCGTGGGGACAGCCTACGAGTTTGGCCTTCCCGGAGAGATCCGTTCACACGCGCCGCCCTTCGTCCGACTCCATCTCGTCAGCGTGTCATTCTCAATGGAGAGAAGTCTTCCGAAGTAAGAGTGATTTCAGGTGTGCCGCAGGGGAGTGTCGTAGGACTGTTGCTATTCTCAATATACATAAATGACCTTGCGGATGACATCGGAAGTTCACTGAGGCTTTTTGAGGATGATGCTGTGGTATATCGAGAGGTTGTAACAATGGAAAATGGTACTGAAATGCAGGAGGATCTGCAGTGAATTGACGCATGGTGCAGGGAATGGCAATTGAATCTTAATGTAGACAAGGGTAATGTGCTGCGAATACATAGAAAGAAAGATCCCATATCATTTAGCTACAAAATAGCAGGTCAGCAACTGTAAACAGTTAATTCCATAAATTATCCGGGAGTACGCATTAGAAGTGATTTAAAATGGAATGATCATATAAAGTTGATCGTCGGTAAAGCAGATGCCAGACTGAGATTCATTGGAAGAATCCTAAGGAAATGCAATCCGAAAACAAAGGAAGTAGGTTACAGTACGCTTGTTCGCCCACTGCTTGAATACTGCTCAGCAGTGTGGGATCCATACCAGATAGGGTTGATAGAAGATATAGAGAAGATGCAACGGAGAGCATCGCGCTTCGTTACAGGATCATTTAGTAATCGCGAAAGCGTTACGGATATGATAGATAAACTCCAGTGGAAGACTCTGCTGGAGAGACGCTCAGTAACTCGGTACGGGCTTTTATTGAAGTTTCGAGAACATACCGAGGAGTCAAGCAGTATATTGCTCCCTCCTACGTATATCTCGCGAAGAGACCATGAGCATAAAATCAGAGAGATTAGAGCACACACAGAGGCATACCGACAGTCCTTCTTTCCACGAACAATACGAGATTGGAATAGAATGGAGAACCGATAGAGGTACTCAAGGTACCCTCCGCCACACACCGTCAGGTGGCTTGCGGAGTATGGATGTAGATGTAGATGTAGATATTTGGAGCCAATATAGTCGCTGGAATGACACTCCTTCCGATTCCGCTCCGCAGAACAAGCAGGCGACGTTTCAGTCTTGCGGTGGACAGTGGTCCTGACGTTGTGGCTCATCAGAGGTTGCGTAACGCCTCGGTGAAGGAGCCCCCGAGCACAGTGGCCGGGAGCCTGCCACAGTCTTCACGGCCCGCGGCTGCGGCTGCAGCTGCCCGGCCTGCCCCGGCGCGGGAGAAAGCGGCGCCCTTGGCCGGCAGCGGGCAGCCACCGGCCGCTTTCGCTCTCCGCTGCCCTCGCCCGTCCCCGAGCAGCCGTGGACACCAGCGCCTCGCCCACGGCTCCACCACCTGACCCGCACACGGACGCAACACGGCCGTGGTGGACACTCTCGTCCGGCCCTAGCCCCTTCCTCCGGTTTCCGGCTTAAGTGGACCCAGGCAGGAGCGTGTAGCCCACTCTGGTCGATCTTAGTCGAGTGTCAGGGAACACCAGACTAGCTCGTATGAAGAGACCTCCATCTACCAGAGTGCTCTGGGAATTACAGGAATATCACTGCACCTCGGCAGAGTCAACACGTGATTTGTTTACTAACAGCGTTACAACTCAAATGTTCACATTTACAACCTACACTGACCAAATGGCTCAAATGGCTCTGAGCACAATGGGACTTAACATCTGAGGTCATCAATCCCCCAGAACTTTTTTTTAAAAATTCTCTCTTGAAATTCTGAAGGTGGCAGGGGTAAAATACAGGGAGCGAAAGGCTATTTACAATTTGTACAGAAACCAGATGGCAGTTATAAGAGTCGAGAGGCACGAAAAGGAAGCAGCGGTTGGGAAGGGAGTGAGACAGGGTTGTAGCCTATCCCCGATGTTATTCAATCTGTATATTGAGCAAGCAGTGAAGGAAACAAAAGAAAAATTCGGAGTAGGTATTAAAATCCATGGAGAAGAAATAAAAACTTTGAGGTTCGCCGATGACATTGTAATTCTGTCAGAGACAGCAAAGGACTTCGTAGAGCAGTTGAACGGAATGGACAGTGTCTTGAAACGAGGATATAAGATGAACATCAACAAAAGCAAAACGAGGATAATGGAATATAGTCGAATGAAGTCGGGTGATGCTGAGGGCATTAGATTCGGAAATGAGACACTTAAAGTAGTAAAGGAGTTTTGCTATTTATGGAGCAAAATAACTGAGGACGGCCGAAGTAGAGAGGAAATCAAATGTAGACTGGCAATGGGAAGGAAAACGTTTCCGAAGAAGAGAAATTTTTTAACATCGAGTCTAGATTTAAGTGTCAGGAAGTCGTTTCTGAAAGTATTTGTATGGAGTGTAGCCATGTATGGAAGTGAAACATGGACGATAAATAGTTTATAGAAGAAGAGAATAGCAGCTTTCGAAATGTGGTGCTACAGAAGAATGCTGAAGATTAGATGGGTAGATCATATAACTAATGAGGAGGTATTGAATAGGATTGGGGAGAAGAGAAGTTTGTGGCACAACTTGACTAGAAGAAGGGATCGGTTGGTAGGACATGTTCTGAGGCATCAAGGGATCACCAATTTAGTATTTGTGGGCAGCGTGGAGGGTAAAAATCGTAGAGGTAGACCAAGAGATGAATACACTAAACAGATTCAGAAGGACGTAGACTGCAGTAGGTACTGGGAGATGAAGAAGCTTGCACAGGATAGAGTACCATGGAGAGCTGCATCAAATCAGTCTCAGGACTGAAGACCACAACAACAACAAGAATAATTATACAAGATAACCCACTTCCTTATATGATTAGTGGGTCTTAATTTGTAAGTTTGTTACATACATTTTGCAGCTAATTACAATGTCGTGGATTGTCAACTACAGCTATACTCTAATTACAATGGGCAGCTATATTCTTAAAAGTATTGGTATTTAATAAGATCTTAACTAACTCTACTGCCTGCAGCGTCACAAATGTGTCAGAAATATATATATATATAAACCTATTTTATTGCCTTGCCCATCGATCTAATCCCGATGGGCAAGCCCCTGACACTGGGAAGGCCAGGATGTGGTTCGCTGCAGGTTCCTAATACTAATTTCCTAATCTAATTTTTACTAATTAATTCTAACCTAAGTCAATTTCGGTGCATCGTCTAGTCCGTGATATTGTTCCCCACTGCCCGTAGTCCCGCACGTGGCGGATTCCAGACTATTAAGGTCGGCCTATCCACGGGCAGGCGGTATAGGAGTAGGGCGCGTGTTTGGTGTTAGAATTTCTCTAGCTTTATTTTAATTTATGTTAATTTATTTCCCTCAGGTGTTCCTTTGGCACTTTTCGTGATACCTCGTCTGCTAGTTTATTTAGAGTTTGAAAAGCGTCTTGTTGTCTTATGAGGCGGTATGTGTCATGCTCAGGTAGTTGGTCACGTAGTGTGGAAGCAACATCACTGAAGAGGGGGCACTCGTAAATCACGTGATCGGGAGTGCCCTCTGGTTCACCACATTCACACGCGGGTGTGGCCCTTTTCCCGAGCAGTCATAAGCATGTCGGGTAAGGCCCATGTCCAGTGAGAAAATGGATTAGTCCTCTGGTGGGTTCAAAGTATTTCATTTTTAATCGTTCCCTAATGTTTGGAATAAGTTCATATGTCCTACGCCCTGTTTCATCCGTCTCCCATAGTTCTTGCCATAGTTGTTCACCTCTTTGTCGAATCTCGCCCTTGTCCCTAGCCGTAGTGCCTAAAATCTCTTCTGTCTTCGTTACCCTAGAACTTAGAACAACTTAAACCTAGCTAACCTAAGGACATCACACACATCCATGCCCCAGATAGGATTCGAACCTGCGACCGTAGCGACCGCGCGGTTCCAGACTGAAGCGACTAGAACGCTCGGCCACATCGGCCGGCCTCCAGTGACCACCCGGAACATTACGAGGTCGTACCTAACAGCCGGTGTGTCCAGCTTTCCCACGGATACCAGCGACGGCGAGTCGAGGCATGGAAGCAGTGAGGCCCTGGTGGGTCGCTGGAGGCACGTGGCACCACATCTGCACATACAAGTCATTTTTTTAGAAAACATACTTGTGTGGAGATAACAGCGATTAGTTTACTTATAATCAATTATTCAAAATGACAGTCACAATCGCATTATTTATCTTGCCGCCAACCGGTTTCAACCCGCAATGGGTGTCATCTTCAGGGCAATTTACACCATTTGGTCGCTCGTTGGAGTCGTCGCCCTGCCTGTGCACGGTTGGCGTAAATTGCCCTGAAGATGACCCCATCGCGGGTTGAAACCGGTTGGCGGCAAAATAAATAATGCGATCTCGACTGTCATTTTGAATAATTGACATACAAGTCACATAATTCCCGTAAATTCCGGGTGGAGATGCGATGATCTCTCACGCCACGTTCACTCACATCCCCCATGTTTTCGATAGGGTTAAGATCTGGCGAGTTGACGTATCAGCACATCAATTGGAACTTGCCACTGTGTACCTCGAACCACTCCATCACACTTTATGCCTTGTGACGTGGCTCATTATCTTGTTGAAAAATGCTGCTGCTGTTGGGAAACATCATCGTCATGAAGGGGTGTACGTGATCTGGAACCAGTGTACGATACTCCTTGCCCGTCATGGTGTCTTGCACGAGCTCCGCTGGACCCATGGGTGTCCACGTGAATGGTTCCCAGGACGTAATGCAGCTGCCGCAAGCTTGTCTCCGCCCCGCAGTACAGGTATGAAGGAGCTGTTTTCCTGGAAGACGACAGATTCGCGCCCTCCCATCGGCATGATGAAGGAGGTATCGGGAATCATCAGACCGTGCAACGCTCTGCCACTGCGACAACGTCTTGTAGCGATGATCAAGTGCCCATTTCAGTCGTCGCTGCCCATGTCGTGGTGTTAATATTCGCACATGCTTGGGTTCTCGGCTGTGGAGGCCCATTGTTAGGAGCTGTGTTTTCAGACAAACTTGTACCCAGCCCAGCATTAGATTCTAATGTTAGTTCCACCATAGTTTGCCGACTGTCATGTTTCAGCCCTCCGCCAAGTCTACGATGTCCGACATGTGTACTGAGGGCTGGCCGCTCAATCACACGACGTCTGGACGTGCTTGAAGACTCACCGCAGCACTCCCGACCACGCGACTGGTCGTGCGGTTTCCTAAATGCTCGTGCCGAAACTCCGGGTCATCAAGTCCGCCCTCGGTCAAAGTCAGACACACTGCGCGCCTTTCCCATTCTACTCGCCGACGGCACGTCCACTGATACTCGTTGCACCGTGCGTGTGTCTGACGAGCAGTCTTTGCTCGCCAGGTGAGTCTGCTGTCTCCTGGACGAGGCTTATATCGGCAGTAGGTCGCTGGTCATAATGTTGTGGCTGATCAGTGTGTGTCCACGATTCGTGGTTTGGAAGTAACGAATCCGTATCACAACATGTTTCACGACCACCGCAAGGAGGGAAAGTTTGAGTATTACTACGCTAATGTTGTCTTTGAAGACAGCAAATCTCTGTCGTTTCTTCCCGTCGACATTGCCCTGGAAAAACCCCAAATACCAAAACCGAGGGCCGAGAGATCCGGCGACATCGGCGCCCAGATAATGTTTACATTACGAGCACGGTCGGCCAGCAAAATTCTCTTGCAAAAGTGCCACGGTCTGCCGAACGATCTAATGGGTTGCTGCATCTTGCTGTAACAACAGTTCTTTGCTTTCCATTGCAAGTAATAGTCTTAGAAAAGAGTTCACGTGTCATAGTAATGTTCAGCCCTCACAGTGACAGCCATTCCCTTTACGTGACATTGTTCAACACTACGTGACGTTGTTCAGCACGACGCAGTGACGCGTTCCTCGTGGAGACGCGTTTCGTGGATAATTTCTGGCTCTTCTATGGCCCAAATGCGGCAGTTATATTTATTGACAAACCCACAGCGTTCAAAATAGCTTCATCGCTGACTTCTGGAAATTCGGTTCTTCTCCAGTCCTGTTGGTCAGTCAAATAACAACATCCGTTACAACTTCGAATTTTTGGGGGGATATGTGAGTAGAACAGCTGTTACAACTCTATGTAATGAGGGTTTGGGCGTGTCATGCTTTTGAGACCGACGACGAAGTGAGTTTTCGGGATTGCTCCCACTGACACAAGGGAGTTGTCAATATTTGTTGCACTCCGCGAGGGTTTTGGTCGTCCTACTGTATCGGCAACTTCTTACGACGTGTTTTAATGATGCAGTACCAACATTTTGTTTTGTACGCCTACTGGGCTTGCACAAGGCTTTGTCCACGTATAAAGCAAATTTCAGCTATGGCAGCTCGTTCTTCATTACTCCACCCGCCCATAATTAATCTCCAAGGTCATAGCAACAATCTTCCGCAAACTAAAACTTTATAATTAGTATATTAGGCGCTTTACTTCCGTTTCAAGTAGGTACTTTTGGGATTCCCTGTAGAACACAGTTAAAAAATTTCACTGATAACGAAGCTTCAGAATTACCATGGTAATATTACACCTAGAAAAAGTTTATAGAAATGAGTTATAACAATGGTCCCCCCAGAGAGATATTCAACAGTTATCATATTTATCAGTGACAAGATAAGACTGTCAGTGATTCAGGTGTAAAGTGCCAGTTTCGATCTAGACGGTAACTTGTCATATACTACTCGTCTGAGTAACACCGTTTAGATGTTCCTTGGTTACTTCAATCTTGTCTCAAAGCACACTTGGACGTTTCCCCCCGACTAAAATAATTTGTCATAATCTCAGGCTTGTGATAAGACAGTTCGTTATTACGGAAGCACAGTTAAGGATGTGTATGAAGTCCTTCTCGACGGAGTGCTTGTACAAAAAGCTCTGGCTGACTAACCACGTCACATTCGGATAAAATCCCAAGTTTTCGACGACTGTCACCATCGTCGTGGTCAGCGGCTATGTCTGACCATCGCGCAACTGGCGAGGCTCTTCCGGTGTGCTCAGAGAAAACGACGTCTCTATGGCTGTATTACGCCACGGAGATGGCACATGATGAGATGGCGGCCTCTTTGTGCATATATTACATACAAGGTGACAATTATTCAATTATATGAAATAAACGTCTGAACGGTTTGCGTTAGGAGGTTCAAACTGCATGGTTGGCCGCGGGGCATGATGGGAATTAGTTTGCACATTGTTGTTTGGTTTAGCAAAGAAGCCCAGTTTCATTTGGGTTCGTCAGTAGGAAAAATTGGCACATTTGGGGGACTGAGAATCCGCATTTCGCGATCGAGAAGTCTCTTCACTCTCAACGGGTGACTGTGTGGTGTGCAATGTCCAGTCACGGAATAATCGGTGCGATATTCCTCGATGGCAAGGTGACTACCGCGCGGTACGTGAAGGTTTTGGAAGATGATTTTATCCCCAAATGTAGCAGGACAGTGTTTGATGTCCTGGAGGAGTAGTTTGGGAACCGCATTCTGGCTCTGGGCTACCCAGAGGTCGCTGGCATGGGCCTCAATTGGCCGCCATATTCTGCGGATCTGAATACATGCGACTCCTTCCTGTGAGGCCATATTAAAGACAAGGCGTACAGCAATAATCGCAAACCATCGCTGAGCTGTAATAAAGTGTGTGCACGCCGCAGTTGGTAGCTAATTTACTCTTTTTATCATAGTTCAACAACTGTCACCCTGTACATTCAAATCAGGAGTCTGCTATACGAATCTAAAAATCGGGCGTTGAATAAAATGATGAATACACGATGAAATGCTTACTAACGGTGTATTCAATTTCCTTCTTTAGGAAATCATCTCTTTCAATGTCAAAGCAGCGACGATATAACAATATAAATCAGTATTTTTAACATTTATAAAAAATAAGTTGAAATGAATGAAGGCCACGACGTCCATCTTCCATCGTACAGTATAAATGACAGTAAGTAAGATCGACTGAATACGGCAACTTAGTTGCTGCGTGGTTGTCCAACATAACTCTCTGCTACAATGGGACAACTAATTTCGAATACCGAAGTGACTTTCGTCTTCCTTAATTTCCCTAAATCGTATCGGAGGAATGCCATTCTGACTCCTCGGTGAAACCGTTAGTCGACCGTTTCATCCTAGATCTACTTAGGTAGCGCAAAGTTCCTGATGACATCGATACCGACGGAACACCTAAGTCTAATCTTACTCTCTGTCATCCACCCAACCTTCAAGCATGTCGGTTCTTAAAATTATTTCTTTTCTTAGTTTTGTTGTTCTGTTTGATGAGCTAGAACACTGCTTATATTACCCTGTTGCGTCATTAGCTTCATAAAACAAGTTCCAGCAATAAATGCTGTGGCCATGGGAGCTGATATCATCGTCGCGTAACGACGTTACATAAAAGCTGTAGCAGGGTGGTCTCAGCACCTTCCCACGAGGCTATTCCCACCTTGACTGTAAGCAATCTTTTAACTATGGAATTTCAGAGAACCGTCGGAAAGAACGCCCAATAATGGAATTCCCTAAGTGGGTATATTCTCAGCGGCAGTTACACTAGCACCTACCGCGTTAGCACGTGAAACAGACACTCTGGATTGCAATGGCACTTCTCACAGTGTAGATAGGAACATGTTAAGAGCTTTTTATAGGTCGTCAAACTTCCCCTCAACATGTACAGTTAAGCATAAGTACAAGTGACGTAGATTGCATAGTACAATTCAGGAGGTCATCGCTTCGAATCGCCGTTCGACCGCCTACATGTAGGTTTACCGTGATTTCTCTAAACAACATGAAGCGATGTCGCGACAGTGTTTTTGAAAACGACACAGCGGATATGCTTTCCCGCACTTGTATCGTTCCAACTCATGTTCCGTCTCTAGCGACCTAGTGACGGAGCGTTAAACGTACTTTCCTTCTGCCAGCGATTATCAATGCCTCCTGCTATCTACAAAATGGTTGAAATGGCTCCAAGCGCTATGGGACTTATCAGCTGAGGTCATCAGTCCCCTAGACTTAGAACTACTTAATCCCAACTAACTTAAGGACTTCACACACATCCATGCCCGAGGCTGGATTTGAACCTGCGACCGTAGCAGCAGCGCGGTACCGGACTGCAGCGCCTAGAGCCACTCGGTCACAACGGCCGGCTGCTATCTACACTGAAGAGCCAAAACGTGCTGACCTTCCGGTTAACGGCCTGTCTGTCCACCTCGGGAAGGAAATTCAGCAGTAATCCCGACGGTATAAATTCGACAAGACTGTTGATGGGTTACCGGAAATGCACTGAGGAGCCAAACCACTATGACCACCTTCTTTGTAACGCAGTACGTCATCTATTCTGCGTGTCATCGATTCCACGTTCGTTGGTGGATTTGTGGAGCTATGCGGCACCAGGTATTCCCCTAAATAACTGACCGCTGATTTGTGTACGCGGTGATGGCGCTCAATAGCGATCCAGATGGGCGGACACATTAAAGTGATTTCACTATCACGCTCCTCGGACCACTGTGGCTTCGACACACGGACAGTTGTACTGCTGAAAGATGACATCCTCGTTAGGGAAGACATGCAGCATGAAGGGATGCAGGTAGTCCGCAGCTGACATGGTGTCTTCGATTAGCACCACATGCAAGCGCAGGAGCATCTCTCCCATAGCATAATACTGCTCCCACCAGCCTGCGTCCGCGGCGCGATGCAGGTTTCGAGCAGCCGTCCGCTTGGATGACAGCGTTTATGGAGGCGACCACTGGCCTTGTGTAGCAAAAACGTGATTCATCCGAGTGAGACGACACAGCTCAGTCTCGATCATCCCGAGCAAACTATAACTGTAACTGGCGATACCGTTGGGCCAACATATGAACGCGCAGTTGTGGTCTCTGTTGCGGAGCTCCCTGATCAACAATGTACGATGAACGGTGTGCTCCGAAACACAAGTGCGTCCACCGGCATTGTGCTCTTTCGGCAGAGGTGTAACAGATCGCCATCTGTCCTACTTTGCAGAGCAGACAAGCCTCCGAACCCCATGTTTTGTGAAGAGTCGTGGACGTCCAACCACTTAGCGCCTACTGGTAGTTTCACTGTCCTTCTACCTCTTTCCGCAAATGGTTACGACAGTAGCACGTGAATATTCGACAAGCTTCGCCGTTTCCGAAGTACTCTTTCAGAGGCTCAGCTTAATAATAATCTGCCCTGTGTCGAAGTCGCTTATCTCAGTCGATTTCTGCAATTGCAGCTCATATTTTCGCTATGGTGATATCCAGTCCATGGCTACCCGGCTTACATACTTTACTTACTGCGTCACCAGGAGGCATCCAGCCTTGCAGTGGGCGTAATATTTTGGCTGGTCAGTGTATTTGGTAGCCGATCTCTATGCACAGGTTACACAAATCGCATAGATTACGGGACGACAGTTTGAGGGCGCGGAACTGCGTCCTCAGACTAGGCCAATCTGGTGGCCAAGACATCAACTAGATTTGACTACTATGCTCCTCTGACGATTGTAGCACTATTCAAGCCTCGTGATACTGACAGTTATTACGCAGAAATATGTCATCGCCGTCTCGGAGAACGTTAAGCCTGAAGAAATGGCGGTTGTCCGCATTAATGCACAACTGTCGTTGTGAATTCGATTACCGGCACATTGTTCCGGCTCCAAGCAGCCGATCGCCTGGATGAGAGCGTAAATGGACACAATCATCACAAGAAAAGTGATTCATCCTATTAGGCAACATGTTTGCATTGATGCAAGACCCAGTACCCATTAAAACTGTAACTGGCGATCTCGTTCAATTAACATGGGAACACGTAGGGGCCGACGTCTTTTCACCGTGAACCTGTCAAAATGAGCACTGCAATATCTGGTCAAAAGCAATACATAAAATGTTCCACTACCTCTGATTCGCAAAGGTAAAGGGTTGCTTCAAACTCTTTCACAAAAAGTGAAGCAATCTGAACCATGCCTTTCTATTACAAAATTTACGAATTTGTTTGGTTGCTACATTTCATGCCATGGAATATGACCTGTAAACTGCGTAACATTTTGCTCGCATTTCTATCAGAAAAAAGGAAAATTTGAACAGCTTTTATTGGTCACCTTCCCTCATAAATTGAGGTGACAAAAATCATGAGATATCGATATACACACACATAGATGATAGTAGTGTCGCGTAGACAAGGTATAAAAGGCCAGTGTACTGGTAGAGCTGTCATTTGTATTCAGGCGATGAATGTGCAAACGTTTCCGAAGTTATTAAGGCCGCACGACCGGAATTAAAAGACTTTGAACACGGAATGGTAGTTGGAGCTAGACGCTTGAGACATTCCATTTCAGAAAACGTTAGGGTATTGAATATTCCGAGATCCAAAGTGTCACGAATGTGTCTAGAATACCAAATTTCACGTATTACCTCTCACCACGGACAACGCACTGGCCGATGGCCTTCACTTGGCTCTGAGCACTATGGGAGTTAAAATCTGATGTCACCAGTCCCCTAGAACTTAGAACTACTTAAACCTAACTAACCTAAGGTCAGTACACACATCCATGCCCGAGGCAGGATTCGAACCTGCGACCGTAGCGGTCCCGCGGTTCCAGACTGTAGCGCCTAGAACCGCTCGGTCATGACGCCCGGCCGGCCTTCACTTAACGACCGAGAGCAGCGGCGTTTGCGTAGAGATGTCTGTGCTAACGGACAAGCAACATTGCGTGAAATAATCGCAGAAATCAATGTGAGACATACGACGAAAGTATCCGTTAGGACAGTGCGGCGGAATGTGGCATTAATGGGATATGCCAGCAGACGACCGATGCGAGTGCCTTTGCTAACAGCACGACATCGCCTGCAGCGCCTCTACCGGGCTCTTGACCAGGACGCTAAACGACTGGAAAACCGATGAGACCCGATTACAGCGTGTAATAGCTGACGGTAGGGTCAGAGTGTGGTGCAAACCGCACGAAGCCACGGACCCAAGTTGTCAATAAGGCGCTGAGCAAACTGGTGGTGGCTCCGTAATGCTGTGGACTGTGTTAATGTGGAATTGACTGGGTGCCCTGGTCCAAGTGAACCGGTCATTGACTGGTAATGGCTATGTTCTGCTACTTGGAGACCATTTGCAGCCATTCATGGACTTCAAGTTCCTAAACATTACACGAGGCCACAACAACGGTTAGTTTGAAGAACATTCTGGACAATTCCAGTGAATTTGGCCGTGCAGACCACCTTACATGAACCCATCGAGCATCTATGGGACGTAATCCAGAGGTCAATTTGAGCGCTAAATGCTGCACAGCAATACTTAGGCAATTATGGGTGGGTACAGAGGAAGAATGGGTCAATATTTCTGCAGAGCACATCTAATGACGTGTTGAGTCCATGACGCGTCGAGTTGCTGCACTGTCCAGGGCAAAAGCAGCTCCAGCACAATATTAGAAAGTGTCCCATCACTTTTGTCACCCGGGTGTAATATCAAATTTGTTGCAGTAATTCAGAGAACCATGATTAAGGAGAAATTAATGTTGTCCCGCAGGGTAGTGGTAGTTCTTTCCCTATTAAATTTTGGTCAAATCTTTTTTACTTTTTTTCATCGTTGAATATGCTAGAATATTCGGATATTTGTACTAGTTCGCCATTTTCTTTAAAAATGTCTCCAGGGTGAAGGGGCTACGACAAATGTCGGGGCAGTTTGTTCGAAAGTGCACAGCCGATTTCCTTCCCCTATCCGAGCTTCTGCTCCGTCCCTCATCATTCTGTCGCCAACCGGACTTTAAGCTGTGACACCTACTTCTCCTTTTCCCAGTTACGCTCCCTGCGTTGCAGCGCCTGGCCCACGACGCACCAGGAAAGCGAGGCCGCGTTGATCGTCTTCGCTACTTGAAGCGGCAGGCAAACTCTTCAGCAAGTGCGACAACTGCGACCAAAAGTAGGCCGGTGCGCGGCTGTTATGGGCCGGCCATCGAGCCTGCGAAGCAGTTTCCGCGTTGCTGCCTCGAGCGAGATCCAGACGAAGGTGGTTCGCTTCCAGTGTCCCTCGAAATGCTATCATTACCCGCATTCACGCGACCTTGACTAGACAACTACAGACGAGAAAGTACCAGGTGGGTGTCAAACTGCAAGCAGTTTTGACCTACTTGACAATCTTCAAGGGAAGGTTTGATTCAAGTGGAAGATAGATGAACTGATCTTTATTTTATTTGCGTTTCCGTTCCCGTTCTGCAGTTTCAGGGTCAGAATCGGACAGTTGCCAGTCTGTAGAGAGATAACACACGTCACTAATGAGGGTTAATTTCTTAATGTGCCTCTATCTGAGTTTTTTTAGATCACTGTATGCTAATATGATAAGAATAAAGTCGTATTGTCTATCATTTCGCCGGACAGAGTGTCGAGCGGTTCTAGGCGCTACAGTCTGGAACCGCGCGACCGCTACGGTCGCTGGTTCGAATCCTGCCTCGGGCATGGATGTGTCTGATGTCCTTAGGTTAGTTAGGTTTAAGTAGTTCTAAGTTCTAGGGGACTGATGACATCAGAAGTTAAGTCCCATAGTGCTCAGAGCCATTTGATCCCACCAGTACAGAGCCTCTACCAGCTTGAACAGTTCACTGCTGACATGTAGTGTCCATGGATTCATGAGGTTGTCTCCATAGCCTCAAAAGTCCATCCCCTAGATGCAATTTGAAACGAGACTCGTCCGATCAAGCAGCATATTTCCAATCATCAACAGTCTAATGTTCGTGTTGACGGTCCCAGGCGAGGCGCAAAGCTTTGTGTCGGGCAGTCATCAAGGGTACAGGAGTGGGCCTTCGGCTCCGAAAGCCCATATCGATGATGTTCCGTTGAATGGTTCGCACGCTGACACTTGTTGATGGCCCAGCATTGAAATCTGCAGCAGTTTGCGGAAGAGTTGCACTTCTGTCACGTTAAACGATTCTCTTCAGTCGTCGTTGTTAGCGTTCTTGCAGCATATTTTTCCGACCGCAACCATGTCGGAGATTTGATGTTGTACCAGATTAGTGATATTCACAGTACGCTCGTGAAATGGTTGTACGGGAAAATTCCCACTTCATCGCTACATCCGATATGCTGTGTTCCTTCGCTCATGCGCCGACTACAACACCCTGTTCAAACTCACTTAATTCTTGATAACCTGCCAGTAACCAAACTAACTGCGCCAGACACTTGTTGTCTCATATAGGCGTTGCCGACCGCAGCGCCATATTTGGCCTGTTTACATACCGCTGCATTTGAATACGCTTGCCTATACCAGTTCTTTTGGCGCTTCAGTGTAGTACTCTTGAAGTACATTGTCTACACTGCCATTTTGCTACCTAGACTGCTAGTAGCACTTTGTAACTCACAAGTAATGCCTTCTGCTGATTTTATGCGCGATGATCGACAGTCCCTGTTCGTCAGTGGTGTTGCTTTAGCTGTGGTTGTTGCTTCGCGTTTCCACTTCACAACCACATCACCGACGATCGACTTGGGCTGCTATAGAAGGGTTGTAATGTCCTTGGTGAAAACGTTACTCTGGTGACATCCAGCGAGCAGCCCGTTCCAAGTCACTGAGCTCTGCTGACAGCCCCATTCTGCTGCCTCTGCTTCTCTGCTGACAACACGGTATTCCCCGCCTCCTTTTTATACTGGCGGGATCGCCTCTCGTGACATTCCGCATTACATGAGGGCGTCCGTACAGTTCTGATCAGATAGTGTGTTACATGCGACAGCTTGGAAAACACAACTCGAGGCTAGGCCCGTCAACCTAGTAAGTGTTTTAAGAGTTTTTGATTATATGTATTTCATGCACTGTTTCAATAACGATATGATCGTGACGTTTCGGTGGCAGTGTTTGCTCTGGTTAGTATTTTTCGTATTTCTTAGGGAAAGCTCTTTGACTCCTATTTTTGGATCAGAAAAAATTTATCCTACGACTTCTGTACAAAACGATGGGTTAATCACACACTTGGTGAAAGACTTACTCAAGCGTAGAACGTTTCGAGTATCTTTGTGAGAAGTCCGTTCACCTAAAGAAGGAGTTTTTGTTGGAACTGAAATTCGAGACTGACGATCGATTCCAAATTTGAATTAGTATTGACTGAGGAGATTGTTGACAAATTATCGAGTAACAAATATGACACACATTAAATTTTTCTTCTAGCCAACACGCTGAAAAAGCTGAGGTTGTTTGATAAGCCTCGATATCCACTTTTTGAACACCATAATTTTTTCTCGAAGATTTGCTTGACGTCTGTGATGGGCAATGTGACAGCTTTCATTCGACCATCGAAGTGTATTCCACATTTTCCGACCATTCCATAGTAACCTCAAAGCCCAACTTTTTAAACTACTTTTTTCGTGACAAGCCTTTTAAATTTTACTGAGGTAAATACAAATACTTCTTGCTAAACAGTTGATGTTTACAATAAAATATGTTGGAGAGTTGAGAATGAGTTAAATTTGAAGATACAACAACAAATACACGAACTTCATCTACATTACACGATGTGTACATGATGCAACAAATGGTGTGGAGGTATGGATTACAGTCGCTGAAGATTTTATAAGCATTATATATTCATTACTTTGAACCTATCACGTGGTAAATATCAAGCAAGAAAAGCAATTTAACAAATATGATGATCCCAAGTCAGAAATTAAATAGCACTTTCAAAGAGTAAATATTTTTCCCTAAGTCACGTAATATTATTTCTAAAGTAGTCTATTTTCTTCCTCAGCATACAAACTGTCTCCACATTTCATGGAAAACGGTTCAGCGAGTTAGTCATAAAAATGTAACAAAGTTACTTTCTGGGATTTCAGTCTTTCTCGGCGTATTCCACTGATGAATTCTTCTCGGGTTATTAGCCGAGTGATGGCGTCGTCTTGTCGCAACGTTTCAATGAGTTTCTTACCCATCATCTTCTGGCGAAGTCACTCCGCCAGAAGATGATGGATACGAAACTCAGTGAAACGTTGCGGCAAGACGACGCCACCACTCGGCTAATAACCCGAGAAGAATTCATCAGAGTTACTTTCTCTTTCTAATATTAGTATGGATAAAACTTTCAATTACTATATCTTTTTTTTTCATGATCCAATTTTGATGAAATAAAGCCTATGTGGTGTTTCAAGCTATCCTTAAGTTACTGTGAAAATCCCGTTCAGACAAACACGAAAACTTTAAATCACGATGTCTTTTTTTACCTGTGATCCGATTTTCATGAAATAAAGTGTGAACGGTGCCCGAAGGCATATTCAAGTTACTTGCGAAAACTCCATTAAAATTCGTCTAGTACTTTTGGAGATTATCGTTTTCAAACGGATGAACAGGCAGGCGCGACACTTTCACAGATTTATTATTAGTGTAGATATAGGGTGCAAGCGCTACAACGAGAGGAAGAGTTCGGCGCAGGAGGCATGCGCGGCGGGCCACATCGAACCAGTGTGAAGGCCGATGATTTAAAACAAAAAACTGAGGTGGTCAGATGTGGATTCAGTGTTCTTGAGTTTTAACTAAGTGATATCGAGGAGTAAGAAAAGTTTGTCTTGTCGCTGTCCTGTATAACTAGACGCATGTCGCCCATGGCCGGCAAGTGGCATCTATATGTACCTGGAAATAATGATTGAGCAGGTGTTTACAACGCTGTAAAAATAGACCCGAAGGCCACCCACACTTTGCGTTCCCGTGCCCCATCACTCCACCGGACACCTTCGCGCTTTTTCTCTTCTTTTCGAGGCCCGCACACCTTGTTTTCTCAGTTGCTGCGTGTCGCAACGGCGGCCGGTTGCCTGGGAGAACGAGTCTATTAATGACAGGTAGTGAGGCTGGCGGAGAAACGGCGATTCCATCAGGTGACGTCACGCTAATGGCAAACAGGTCCGCCGCACTTGTGTTCAGTGACGCGGGTGCCGGCCGCAGCTGGACACGAGGTCAGGCTGGGACAGCAGCAATACGGCCTGCTGTGCCGTGCGTGGCCTACCTGCCAACGCAGCGCCCGTCGTGGGGCTCGGAGGAGGGCCGTGAATCATCCGAGCGGCCGGCGCGCTCCCACTGGTCCACGGCCCATTCTCGACGGTGCCGCGACCACTGCAACCGCAACTGGCCATATCGTTGCGTTGCTAAGGAGTGGTCGCCTGCTGTGAAACACGTTCGCTCCGAAACACTTGTGCCTGTATCAGCGCTGCCCCAGCCGCCAGAGCTGCTTCACAGAGCGGGCGAGCTTCCGACCTCGACGTGAGACAGCTGGTCTCAGAGTCCTTCAACCGCTTCCCATAGATGCCCAGCAGCACGGGAACAGCCGACCAGTTTCTGATATCAGAATGAAACTTTCGCTCTGCAGCGTTTCGTGCGCTGATATGTAACTTCCTGGCAAATTAAAACCGAGTGCCGGACCGAGACTCGAACTCGGGACCTCTGCCCTTCGCGGGCAAGTGCTCTACCAACTGAGCTACCCAAACCCGTCCTCACAGCTTTACTTCCGCCAGCCCCTCGTCTCCTACCTTCCAATCTTCACAGAAGCGAACCTAGCAGAACTAGTACTCCTGGAAGAAAGGATAATGCACTTGCCCGCGAAAGGCAAAGGTCCCGAGTTCGAGTCTCGGTCCGGCACACAGTTTTAATCTGCCAGGACGTTTCAGTTTCTGATATGCTTGTTCCCAGGCATTTGGCCATAACAATGTACCCTTTGTCAAAGTCGCGTCTCTACTCTGCAGTTGTGGAGCTTGTCGGCCTGTCGCACTTGATCGGCGCAAAACAAGTCCAGTACTCACGTCAGTGAGTCTCCGGGTCTGCTCACACGACTTTAGTTCGTGGGGCTCAGGATTCCAGTCTTGTGTCTGGCACGCGGTATTTTTGGCAATGCGTTGGACAATTGTGTGTCTACAAGGAGGAAATATTTATTATTTGTTTACCTGTCTCGTGGTGCCGCGCGGGATTAGCAGAGCGGTCTTAGGCGCTGCAGTCATGGACTCTCCGGCTGGTACCGGCGGAGGTTCGAGTCCTCCCTCGGGCATGGGTTTGTGTTTGTCCTTAGGATAATTTAGATTAAGTAGTGTGTAAGCTTAGGGACTGATGACCTTAGCAGTTAAGTCCCATAAGATTTCACACACATTTTTTGTCTCGTGGTCTCCTATGGTTAACTGCTCAAATGGTTCAAATTGCTCTGAACATTATGGAACTTAACTTCTGAGGTCGTCGGTCCCCTATAACTTAGAACTACTTAAACCTAACTAACCTAAGGACATCACACACACCCGTGCCCGAGGCAGGATTCGAACCTGCGACCGTAGTAGCGGTTCCGGACTGAAGCACCTAGAACGGCTCGGCCACAGCGGCCGGCTGGTTAACTGCAAAGTAGAGTACAACAAAAGCCTGTTCTATTGTATCCCAAGTAAATAAGTGTGAGGTCCCGAACTGCATCGCTACCAGTGAATGACTTACTCATTCTTTACTAAATAAAGTCTGCAAAAAAAAAAAGAAGGGACAAAACACAAAATTAGAACTGCTTTTGCTTGGTTACAGCGAGAGCAGTAATTTCATAACCCGTATGTTTACAACAGATCACATTTACCAAAGTTGTTTGAAAACAGAGTAAGCTAGCGGAGTGATTTGGAGCACCGCGCCCTACTGGCAAAGGTGGGATCGACGAAGCCAATCGCTGCACGTGAGGTGAGGTACGTCGTCTGGTGACGTCACACGTTCAACATTTGTGATCCGCTTTTGGGGTATTTCCCGACAGTTGTGTCCTCACGTGTCTTATGGTAAATTACTTGTCTCACCGTGATCTACGTCGTTTCCGGGTTTTTTAAACGTCAGTAAGGATCACCCTGTATACGTCTTGACGGCATTTCATGATCTCTGCGTTCCTCTTGGGGAATCATGCTAAGCGCTGTGTGCAATGAGTAAGGGGCACAGCGGCCACTAGGAAGTAGTGTGCGACAAGCTGGGAATATGGGCTGGGTGGGAAGCGTGTTCGGATAGCTGAAGTGTTAAAGTGACCGCGTAAAGTGGGAAATCCGGGTTCGAGCCCCGAACGGCACAAACTATCACTTGTCGCCGTTGAATTGTTTCAGTGCCCTCGCGCGGCTGACGCCGGTAATTCTCCTGCAGCATGTGCCTGTAAGGGTTAAATTTAGATCGAGCTGGATACGTAATAAGTTTTTGCATATCGTGTTCAAAACCGTTTTCTTCTTTCATTACTCCGACACGAAATGTTAACTCACTAATGTTAGCGACAGCCGATGGCACAAGAGGCCGAGACATCGTACCAAAACTCTATCTCGGCACGCTCGCGCTGTACCTTACGTGGCTGTTGTAGGCCGATGTGAGGCTGTTTGTCCCCCACCTTCATAGACCACGAGTGTCTGATATCAAACCGTTAAAGCTTTCACACACTGCTTGCTTTTTTTATCCAGTCACTGGTTCGAAACACGCCGAGCGAAGTCCACTCTCGCGCTGGGCGCTGGCCATAATACGGTATTTTGCTGACTGGTGTAGAAGATTTCGTAAGCGTGCCCACCTTTCAGTAGATACCATTTCATTCACTGCATTCTGCCGATAAAGTTGTGTTTCCAGGTTCTGTTACCTTGGCAGTAATAGTGCGACACTGAAAATTTTGCAGAAAGAGCCATGTATTAAAGGAGTTGTTTCAGCCCCGCTACACTACAGACGCACAGAATTGGGGCGCTCTTTCTAGAGCTCTGGCGTTCACTCCGGATGTAGCCCGCTGAATAACATTAGCCAGTTACTATGTTCTTTTGTCGCACAGCTGACAAATACCGTTTAGTGATGGTCGTCTCAGTTTAAAAATAATTATTTACGTGCCTCAAGCCGACGCCGTTGCCTCTTTAGAGACACACTGAGGAGTCCTTGTGCACGCGGAAAAACTGTATATACAGGTACTATATCGCGCAACGTTTAATGTCGAAAGCACATTCGATGATCATTCGTACCTTAACCTCGTATCATGGCATACTGTAACCCATTCTGTTATTGAATAAAGCTGTTTACACCTTTATGTATGGATGTTCGACCTGGGCTTTCCAACCCTGTCCCTCGTCCTTGAACCCCTGTCTGTCTATCGAAGCGTCCAGGAGCAAAGCAATTCTCGGTACCTGACCCGATTGCAGGTATAAGGGATTTTGGAAATCACAACAGGCACACATTTTCAGGAGAACTGTTAAGTATTTGTTCGTTTGCTTGTGGATCACTGCAGATATAATATTTGTTGAGCTACTAAAAATTGGAAAACAACCAAATAACATTGGAAATTCAATAAATGTTCACTCAAGAGCATTTCTTTTCATCATCGTACCTTTCAAATGTAATATGTATCAGATATGAATAATATTGAAAAAACTATAAATATTAAAAAAAGAAAAGCATGGCCGGGACTCGATCCCTCGATCCACCAGATGCAGAGCCTGGACGCTAACATCGTTGCCGCCGCCAGCTCCTGACGCGTAAAACTTCTCTTGCGATTTTCTCGAAATCGTCTAGCTGGGACGGGTTACTACTTGCACATTATGTCGTCCTGATGAACTACTAAAAATGCACAAAGTCTAAAGTAAACCTGTGATCCGAACGTATTGGCCTCCTCTTGTCAGTAATAAAGACAACGTTTCGTTTACTTGACGTAAAGTCAAGGAACGACCAAAGAACGGCCTTCCAACTGACAAACTGGTCTCTGCCTTTCACATCTGAATTGGAACGCCTCGTTAGCGTTACTACACAAATAAAACAGAAAAACGAAAGGAGAAAAAAAATCTGCGTCGTTTCGTAACCCAAGAATGCAACTGAAAGTGGCGTTCACAGTGCGTTCTCGTACAGAAGCTGTTCCCAATCGCAGCACATGCATGCTGCCTTAAATATTCCCTGCTGGGGGTGGTTCCTTCAGCTACGCCGTACACGAATTTCTCCCTCACTATTCTGGATGTCTAAGGACCTGTGCAGTAGCCTACGTTCTTACGTTGTGAAACCTTCGCTGATGAAGGAAATCACTAAGGCCATTGTCCACTGCGAAAATTAACGCCTCCCGGTGGCTTTGCACTAACGTGACGCGGTAATCTGTACTACTATGCAAAAACAAGTCGTCACCAAAAACCTCGAAAAGTACTTCACATTTTTACATGATACTCTGATGAACGTCTGGACCAGCACAGGGTGTTTACGTTTACAATATTTATGATATATAAATACAAACAATTACGTAACATAGATAGAAGAAATGACCGTGACCGACTTACCACGATCTTCTACATGATAGGCCGGCTGGGGTGGCCGAGCGGTTCTAGGCGCTACAGTCTGGAACCGCGGGACCGCTACGGTCGCAGGTTCGAATCCAGCCTCGGGCATGAATGTGTCCTTAGTTAGGTTTAAGTAGTTCTAAGTTCTAGGGGACTGATGACCTTAGAAGTTAAGTCCTGTAGTGCTCTGAGCCTGTTAAACCATTTCTACACGATACACAAATAACCATTCGTACGAACATGTGCCGTAAATTTACGGGATAATTACAGGTTTTCTTTTAAACTGCGAAAAAGATAATGCTGTGGTATGAAAGCGTGCGGTTTCGTTTTATTTCATGCAGTCAGTGTCAAGTATGACAGTAAAGCATGTACGCCATTAGACAATTTGCTTCTCATATATACCAGATCTCTCTCATAAGAGTCGTCGGGCCCAACTTCTCTGTTTCGGCATATATTTGAAATTTTGTTTTTGCCCTGTGTGGCTGGAGTCAGCTCAAAATAAAAAAAAATTGTTCTTCACGTTTTTCATGCGACGTCCATTGTCGACAGAAAGCACCGGTTTGTTTCCCATTACAAACATTGTGATTTTTAAAGAGAAATTTAAGGTGCCGATTTGGTTGAGCGGTCCCAAATTAGTCCAGTGCGGTATTCAGCTTAGAGATACGCAATTAAGAGGGAAAATTAAACAAGAAGAGTAAGGAGAACTCCAATACCGGCTGAGTAGCGCTGCGGCATGGCGGTAGCGCGGGCCGGTATTGGTAACAGTACTGGTTATTATTGCTGTTTTACTGTTCCTTTTAATACAAATCGATAAATGAAATATCGCGCTAGACTTACTTTGGGCCGCACAATCAAACGGCATCTAAAATTTCTCTTTAAAAATCATAATGTTTATAATGGGAAACAAACTGGTGCTGTCTGTCGACAATGGGCGTTGCGTGTAAGACATTATGAGCAGCGTTTGTTTGAGCTGACTTCAGCTACACACGGCAAAAACAAAGTTAAAAATATTTGCCTTAACGTGACGACTCTTAGGAAACACACCCTGCATATTCTCTCTCCTTATGTATGTAAGAGAATAGAAGCTTTCGAAATGTGATGCTACAGTCGAATGCTGAAGATTAGATGGGTAGGTCATGTAACTAATGAGGAGGTACTGAATAGAATTGGGGAGAAGAGGAATTTGTGGCAGAACTTGACTAGAAGAAGTGATCGGTTGGTAGGGCATGTTCTGAGGCATCAAGGGATCACCAATATCGGAGGGCAGCGTGAAGGGTAAAAATCGTAGAGGGAGAGCAAGAGATAATACACTAAGCAGATTCAGAAGCATGTAGGCTGCAGTACGTACTGGGAGATGAAGAAGCTGGCACAGGATAGAGTGGCATGGAGAGCTGCATCAAATTAGTCTCTGAACTGAAGACCACAACAAGAACAACATGTATGTTTTTAAACAAAAAGTGTATAGACAAGAATATGTGGTTTTGTTTCTCTTCTTTGTCGTCAATTTTATAACAAACACAAAAGCGTATTTATAGTTTATCGGCTCATCTACATCTACGTGATTACTCTGCTATTCACAATAAAGTTCCTGGCAGAGCGTTCAATGAACCACCTTCAAGTCGTCTCTGTACCGTTCCACTCTCGAACGGCACACGGAAAAAACGAGAGCTTAAATTTTTCCGTGTGAGCCCTGATTTCTCTTATTTTATCGTGATGATCATTTCTCCCTATGTAGGTGGGTGGCAACAGAATGTTTTCGCAATCGGAGGAGAAAACTGGTGATTGAAATTTCATGAGAAGATCCCGTCGCAACGAAAAACGCCTTTGTTTTAATGATTGCCACTCCAATTCACGAATCGTGTCTGTGAAACTATCTCCCCTATTTCACGATAATACAAAACGAGCTGCCCTTCTTTGTACTCTTTCGATGTCATCCGTCAGTCCCACCTGATGCGGATCCCACACCGTACAGCAATACTCCAGAAGAGGGCGGACAAGCGTGGTGTAATCAGTTTCTTTGGTAGACCTGTTGCACCTTCTGAAACGTCCCCTTTGAACAATTATATAAGACTGTGCTTATACTGACACACAATATTTTTGAGCGCAACGCAATCTGACTTTCAATAATCCCTACAAAAGAATGGCCCTGACTAACATTAACCTACACCTTTCACAAATCACTTACCTCACAAAAATCTTCGTTACTCGAACTACTGCAATAGAGCGAGCGCCACTACTGCCAGCTAAATAAAAGATCCAAACTACGGAAGGTACTAACTACTGATAGGCATAGTTAGCAAATGAAAGATTTTAATAGAGAACAAAAAATGTATTTACCTTAATAGTGTTGAAAAATCATAATGTACATAGCAGTTCATGACATCCAGTCTCACAAATTTCAAAACTCCGCCATTTCTCTCCCCACATCCAGCACTGCTGGCGGCTCACCTCCAACTGCACAACGCTACGCGCTGTTCACATCCAGCTACCGCTGCCCAACACTACAATGGCAGACAACAATGCAAACTAGCCACAGACTGCACACAGCACAGCCAGCGATTTTCATACAGAGCGCTACGTAACGTTGCCAATAAAAAAAACATAAACAGCCTACTTACATAGCCCCCATGCTCCCCACAAAAAAATTTTACAAATTGTTTTGGGCAATGGCCAATAATGATTTGATAAAATTTTTCATAATTACAATAACAAAGAAATCAAAGGTACACATTTATTGATACAATGTTGGTCAAAAGCTAAAATTTTCTCACAGTCCATAAAGAAAGTCCTGATCATTCATCACAGTAACATTGCAGTGTTTTTCTCAAAGTCTGAGCAGTAAAAGAAAATGCACACGGAAGTAGTGGATTTCCATGCAATCTTGAAGAAGTAGTGTTGTCCTTCCAATGGAAAGACAGTGCTGACTCTTGAGATGCAGACAGGTATTGGTCCACAACGGAGCAAACCCACTGCAGAGTCAGTCGAACTTTTGAAGAATATTGGTAGGTAGGTCATCACAGAGTAGACCCACCATAGTCCTGGTAGAGATTACGGTATTGGTGGGCCACCAAAGGTACAGACCCACTGCAGTCCTTGTGGAAATAATGGTATTGATGGATCATCAAAGGTGTAGACCCACTGTAGTCCTTGTAGAGATGGCCAGCAGCCATCTGCTGCGCCTGTGCAGGTGCACAATCACCATCGAAGAGTCTTGCAGACAATATAGCAAGTCCATAACCACCACTTGTGCACTCACAAAGTTTTTGGAATTGTCCTTAGAACCAGCAATGCTGTTATCCAGTCTCTTGCTGAATTATTAACACACGTGCAAACATTAACAGTCCTACTTCTCACATATTGTCCATATACTATGACCAACAGAAACGTGTGCAGTGAAATGTAACTTACAAGTTACTTAATTTGATGAACTGGTGTCAATTACAATTTTATAACATAAGAATACAATTACAAAGGTACAAAATACATCATTAAAGAACATAACAATACAGATAACATTTGTAGTAGTACAGGCTTTACAAAAGAATAGAAATAAACAGATACATCAGTGTTACAGGAATTATGACATGAGTACTTACATAAAAGATCAGAATAACTTTCGAAACACCAACTTCACACATGAGCAATAATATAGAACAGAATAAATAATGTCTAAACATCTTTACAAAGAAAATAACATATTATCAGAAAAATTTTACAACATAAATCGTATTAGCTAAAAACATAAAGACAGGAAAAAGACAAATACACAAGAGTACACAAACACATAGTGGGTTTACACAAGGAAAGGACAGGGTTTGTTTTACTGCAGTATTTTGCAGACAAACCTTTCTTTACTTCTTGGAGATCTCCCTTCGTTCTTCATTATTTCCAAAAAGTCCTATCCAAACATGCTTTCTGTATTTTGTTCACATCCTCTTTCAAAAATAGTTTTTCTCCACTGTACAGTACTTTTATTTGCCAAACCATTTTCTTATAGCTTCTCAATGCATTTCTTCCAATTCATTATAGTTAGTTTCTTATATAGTCTACTCCCTCTTAAGCTAACTTAAATCTACTGAGCTCAGATGCTAAACTAAGGAACGAGGCAATGCAGCAGCACAAAACAATTAACACAAACAGCAATGATAAAAAATACAAATGGCAAAGCAAGCAGCATAAATTAGCAAAGCAAATGCAATATTACAACTAATATAAGGCAATGTGCAGCAAACAAGAAAAATAAATTCGTAGTAAAACTGGCTTAACAGAGTAATACTAAGTCAAATTCAGTAACACTATGCCTGTCAAACAGCAGCAGCAAATGAAATAACTTATACCTAAACATGACAAAGCTCAAGCAGAAAAAATATTACACTAAAAATGGCCATGTCCAATACCTATGTCACATCTCAACACTAGAGTGATGCATCACAAAAACTTACTCTGCAAGAAAGTTACCAAGTCTTTAAAAAAATTATTTATGCAATTCCTGTGAAGGGAAATGTCTATTTGTGCTCTCTTTTCTAAGAAAGTATATGAGAAACGTATTCTTTACTGGGTCTGTAGACAGAAAATAGAGATATTAGTACATCTATTAAATTTTATGATAACCAATGCTGCAGTGCAGCTAGAAACTAGATATTAAAGAAAATGAGCAAATATGTACAAAGGAAGGCATGAAACATCATTCATTAGCCATATGGCATTTCATAAGGTAGTAAAAAAAATATCTCAACTAGAAAGACAGTAGTCATAATCAGGTGCATAGACATAAAATATTTCTCGTCATTTCATTAGACATTTCAGTAAATATCATAAAGTAAGAGTTCCACAGTGTTATCATATGTGTTCAAGTTTGAGCGTGTCGTATTTGCGATGCTTTCTACAAAGGAATGTCAATAGCGAGGATAATGGCCCCCTTTTTTTTTACCTGTGGCTCTGAAAAGGCACACAGCTGTCCTCTCAAGACGCATTACGTCAAGGTCACTTGGCTTTCTTACCGAAATATTTATGACACCAGTTTGCAATACAGTGACAGTCTCATATAAAAAATTTCACAGGTCTACAATTTGTGTTACAAATCTGTAGAAACAAAATCCTGTAAATATAACAGTGTCCAACAAATTTTCGTCGGCATTGTGGTACATTCACGCATTTACACACGTTTCATAACTCTTAAAGTACAATTCTTAGTTTCCAACATCCTTTTCTACAAATCAGAGTCCCTAACCACTACTCATTATTCATATACGTATTCGTCGACACTTCTTCAATATTTCATCATAATAAATATGTAGCATAATCAAATTCCTCATATACGGTAGCATCATCTTATTGATCATAAACATACCTCAACAGCATAATACACGTCGTCGTCATAAAAATAACATCATAACACCTCAGTCAAATCTCAAAAACGTCGTAGCTTTCTGCAATAATGTCAAAACCTAAAAAAATTCTCTGCTCATTTCAATAGTGTCATCTACCTCTAACGTACTTTAAAATCATGTTCCCTTACCAAATACATCATTCAAAGCTCTCATAGTATCACAACGGTTCCGAAAAAATATGAACAGTTCACAAAGTACAGACAAAATACAATTTCATAAGTGTGAAGTTATCCAACTGTGTAATTGCGTAATCATGTGTCACTGATGTAGTAAAAAAAATGTTTATCTCTCAGTTAAATGATCAGATAGCTGTGTAATTTGTGTGTTAGAGAAATATGGTACCGATGTGTAAAGTTGTATAAGCAAATACCATATTAGCTAGGGCTCCTTGTGCTTGCCAAACACATGGTACACAAAGTAAGCGTGTACCCCCCTGAGGATTAATGTAATTATACCCTCAGGTGTTACAGATTACATCAGTGGAATGAAATGTATCACGGAAAACCTTTGTATCATTGTACTTCAAATATCTTTAAAAATAAATGATTTAAATGCAAAATTAATCACTCAAATACGTGTCCTGTAGCGCTAAATGTGCGTCTTGTTGCAACATAATCTCTGTGGAAGTGTCGTAGTTATCATACTCCGAAAGCTAAGTTCTGCAGAAGTCAATGTACTTGCCTCATGATAAACAAAAGTGAAATGCTTTGTGTATAGATACCTTACTTATTACGTTTATTGCCGTGATGAAGAAAGTACTGTGCTGCAACGTATTGTTGTGCTATGGAAAAGGCTGTCTCATTGTAGCTATACCACAAAAGTTACTACTAAAACATGTTTTACTTTCCAGAAGAATTCAGAAAAACTGTGCAGATATAAAACAGATAAACCGCAAAAGCAACATTGTAAATTGTCACTCATTAGTAGCATCGTGATAAAATCGTGTAGCTGTCACATAAACTAACCTCTGTGTCATCTGGTATCTCTCAGAAAGTACTTTAAATCAAGAATGTATTCTCAAGTAAACCAAAATGTTGTATTAAAATCTCATTAGCAGCACTGGTAAATGTTCTAAGTATGTGAGCCTTATAGTCATTACGTAATCGTGCAACTAACAAACAAGAATGTACACACACAATAACACTGTGTCGTCTGTTCACAATAACAATGCATTCGTAATTTCTGTTTAAATAAGTTCTCTTGGTTCTTGACGGGATATTTAACTTCAAACATTGTTGCATATTAACAGATTCTAAGTCTGACAAAGCATACTAGTAATGTAAAGTGAAAAGTTATATGGCAAAGACAAAGATAAAAAGCAGATTATCTTTCAATAAACGGTTTTACATGTGAAATGTGGTGTAAACCTTTACTCTTCCTAGTATGCAGAGTTTCAACTTCAACGCAATTATCATGTGGTATATGGTACATCGGTAAAGAATGCTAAAATTTTTCTCAAGGTTAGCGTCTATGTAATTTTTCCCTGAGCCAGCCGGCGCACGTGGCTGCCTGCGGTGCGCGTCATTGTCTGTTACCTTTGTTGTTGCGCATCGTTACTGGAATTAGGAGACCTAACTTCTACAAATTCGCCTTGCCGAGAGGGCCCAGCCTTATTAGAATCCCGCCAGTTCTGATGAAATCCACGTCTGTCGTTATGATTATATCGTCTGTCGTCATGTCGGTAGTTTCTGTAGTTTCTTTCTTGTCGGTCACGTGGTGGAGAACTTCTCCCTGAATTGTAACTGCGCGCTGGTCCGTTGCGTCTGAAGTTATTCTGTCTCCCTTGATAATAATTATTTTGGTTCCCATGTTGTCTGTTTCTAAGGTTATCTCTGTCACATTCATTACTACGAAAATGCGATCTTTCTCTGTAACTATTATTACTCTGCCAGTGGTTGTCATATGGGTGGTGTCTGTTTTGGTCACGATTTACGTTGTAAGAATAGCCTTGTCGTGTCTAGTTATTATTTCTGTCGCCACGGAATTGTGACGGATATGACCTGTAATTGTTGTGCTCCTGTTTTCGCGTTCCGCGATTGTCAGTGTCAATTTCCAGTTCTTGTAAGAGTCCCTGAAAAGCTTCAATGTCGTCTTTGCAACTTCCTGCCAAAATAATATGTCGTAAATGTTCAGGTAATTTGATTAAGCAAATGCGGATGAGTTCTGAGGGGCTGTATGGGTTTGAAAGATACTGATTCTTATGCAACATGTCTTCAAAATATTTCATAAGACTGGAAAATTGAGATTGTTCGAAACGTTTCATCATTATGATGCTATGTTTTACTCGGTCTTGTGTAGCTTGAGACCAATATGCTGAGAGGAAGGCATGATAAAATTCTCCTTCACAGTGACAATCGTGAATGACCGATCGCATTCTTTAAGCTGGTTCATTCTCTAAGTACCCACACATAAATTCTAACCTGTGCTCCAATGACCAGTTGGGAGGAAAACAATGAGAGAATTGATGGAGCCACGCTTGTGGATGAATGTCGTTGCCAGAATTCTTAAATGTTTTGAATTTACGTGTAGTAATGAACAGCTTATAGTCAAAATCATCATGTCGGCGAGGCACATGTCGGTCATTGTTACGTCGTTTCGGCGGTTGCATCTCAAAATTCGGTGTGCCTTGCCAATTTCTTTCATAATTTCCGAAGTGTCCTGTGTTATTATTTTGTGGTTGTTCCGTATTTCTAAGTCCCTCTCACCATGTTGGAGCGCGAGTGTTCTCTGAAATATGTAATTTTTGTATTACTTGTGCCAACTGATCTTGTACTTCCCGGATTTCTCTTTTGTGTTGCGTATTAATTTGATTCTGATTTTGTTTGAATTTCTTAATTTGTTCATACTCTTCTGTGTCAGTGATGGCTACAGGTCTTGTGTCATTCAGATCATCATCTACCTTTGTAGATAAGTTAGTGAACTGATCTGAAAGTTCGGCTACTTTCTCCGATAGTGAAATTATTTCCTCTGTGTGTTTTTCTGAACTAAGTTTCAGAGTGTCCCTTTGTGTTGAAATCGTATGTACTGTGTCCTTTAAGTTTTCCTGAGTTTGTGCAAGTTGCATAACCAAATCGGTAGATGCAACTGAGTCAATTTTAGCTTGCAAGGTGTCGTGATTTTCATGAAAAATAGTTTGCAGTTCTTTTATGGCTGCTTCGTGATTCTGTAATGCATTTTCATGACGCGAAAAAATAGGTTGGAAATGCTCACAAATTTGTGTTTTTACGTCATTACAGACTTTTTGACATTTCGATTCAATGTTATGTAACTCAGTAGTTAAATCTTCACGTGTTTGTTCAAGTTTTGAAGATTTTGTTCCATTGCGTCTAACTGTTGCTGTGTTTGTCTCTGGTGTTGTTCCATGGTGTCTAACTTTTGAAGATTTTGTTCCATTGTGTCTAACTTTTGAAGCTTTCGCTGTGTTTGTCTCTGGTGTTGTTCCATTGTGTCTAACTTTTGAAGCTTTTGCTGTGTTTGTCTCTGATTTTGTTCCATTTGTTGCATTAGCTGTAATAACAATGCATTAGTGTCTGGAATCTGTTCCTCTACGCTTTTCGGCAGTGCATTTGAAACCGGCAACATTCACATTTTGACTAGCAGAAAATGTGTCTTGACTTATTTGAGAAAATGGTGGGAACGCAAAACGTGAATCTACAGTATTTGCAAAATTGTGTCCTGTCATTTCAGATTCCTGAGGTGAGCTGTTGCCGAGCGATCGATCGATAATGCTTCCCTGTTCACTAATTGTTTCACTGCCTACGCCATTGTTTGCCGCCCGCTCCATTTCCCTATGCACAATTACCAAATTACTATGTTGAACATTAGTTAATTCATTACACGGTGGCGCAAACACACTGCTTTCGTCTTCACTGTCATTTCTCAGGTTACTTTGGAGCCTAGTATTACGTTTTTCACACGCCATTATTGTCACAATATTTCACACGACAACACAGAAAAACACAATTTGAAGAGCAAAAATAAGAGAACACATTAACATAGCACTGAAAATAATATCTAGTTAATTGCAAGTGCAGCTGCAAAATACTTCGTGCAAATCTACATGCATGTCACAAGTGTTTTACTGTACAACAATGAAAAACTGCAACTACAAAGGAAATTCTCTCTATAATTATGCGCTAGCAATAAACAAAAACTACACTAATTACACAAACTACAAGAAAAAAAATCAGAAGATTCCAGTGAGGTATCCTGGCAGGGTCGCCATATGAAACGTCCCCTTTGAACAGTTATATAAGACTGTGCTTATACTGACACACAATATTTTTGAGCGCAACGCAATCTGACTTTCAATAATCCCTACAAAAGAGTGGCCCTGACTAACATTAACCTATACCTTTCACAAATCACTTACCTCACAAAAATCTTCGTTTCTCGAACTACTGCAATATAGCGAGTGCCACTACTGCCAGCTAAATAAAAGATCCAAACTACGGAAGGCACTATCTTCTGATAGGCATAGTTAGCAAATGAAAGATTTTAATACAGAACAAAAAATGTATTTACCTTAATAGTGTTGAAAAATCATGCTGCCCAACACTACAATGGCAGACAACAATGCAAACTAGCCACAGACTGCACACAGCAAAGCCAGCGATTTTCATACAGAGCGCTACATAACGTGCCAATAAAAAAACATAAACAGCCTACTTACACTTCTAAGTGTCCTGCCAATGAATCGCAGTCTTTGGTTTGCTCTACCCACAATACTATCTATGTGACCGTTCCAATTTGGGTTATTTGTAATTGTAATCCCTAATTATTTAGTTGAATTTACAGCCTTCAGATCTGTGTGACTTATGGCGTAATCTAAATTTATCTGACATCTTTTAGTACTCATGTGAGTAACTTCACACTTTTCCTTATTCAGGGTCAAGTGCCACTTTTCGTACCATACAGATATCTTGTCTAAATCATTTTGTAAGTCATTTTGATCATCTGATGACTTTACAAGACAGTAAATGACAGCATCATCTGCAAAAATTCTAAGACGGCTACTCAGGTTGTCTCCTATGCCGTTAATATATATCAGGAACAATAGAGGGCCTATAACACTTTCTTGGATAATGCCTGATATTACTTCTGTTTTACTCGATGACTTTTCGTCTATTACTACAAACTGTGACCTTTCTGTCAGGAAACCACGAATCCAGTCGCACAACTGAGGCGATACTCCATAGGCACATAGTTTGGTTAGAAGACGCTTGTGAGGAACGGTGTCGAAAGCCTTCTGCAAATCTAAAAATATGGAATCAATTTGACATCCCCTGTCTATAGCACTTATTACTTCATGAGTATAAAGAGCTATTTGTGTTTCACAAGAACGATATTTTCTGAAACCGTGCTGACTATGTGACAATAAATCGTTTTCTTCGAGGTACTTCATAATGTTCGAATACAGTATATGTTCCAAATCCCTACTGCAGATCAACGTTAGTGATATAGGCCTGTTATTCAGCGGATTATTCCTATTTCCCTTTTTGGGTATTGGTGCGACTTGGGCAATTTTCCAGTCTTTAGGTACAGATCTTTCTGTGAGCATGTGATTGTATATAATCGCTAAATATGGAGCTATTTTATCAGCGTACTCTCAGAGTAACCTGACTGGTATCTGGACCGGAGGCCTTGCCTTTATTAAGCGATTTAAGCTGCTTCGTTACTCCAAGGATATCTATTTCTATGTTTCTCATCATGGCAGTTGTTCTTGATTGGAATTCACTTCCTGAGGCACCTGTTTGGGAATGCAGGTACACCTACATCTACATCTACATGATTACTCTGCAATTCACATTTAAGTGCTTGGCAGAGGGTTCATCGAACCACAATCATACTATCTTTCTACGATTCCACTCCCGAACAGCGCGCGGGAAAAAAGAACACCTAAACATTTCTGTTCCAGCTCTGATTTATCTTATTTTGATGCTCGTTCCTACCTATGTAGGTTGGGCTCAACAAAATATTTTCGCATTCGGAAGAGAAAGTTGGTGCCTGAAATTTCGTAAATAGATCTCGCCGCGACGAAAAACGTCTTTGCTTTAATGACTTCCATCCCAACTCGCGTATCACATCTGCCACACTCTCTCCCCTATTACGTGATAATACAAAACGAGCTGCCCCTTTTTGCACCCTTTCGATGTCCTCCGTCAATCCCACCTGGTAAGGATCCCACACCGCGCAGCAATATTCTAACAGAGGACGAACGAGTGTAGTGTAAGCTGTCTCTTTAGTGGACTTGTTGCATCTTCTAAGTGTCCTGCCAATGAAACGCAACCATTGGCTCGCCTTCCCCACAATATTATCTATGTGGTCTTTCCAACTGAAGTTGTTCGTTATCTTAACACCCAGGTACTTAGTTGAATTGACAGCCTTGAGAATTGTACTATTTATCGAGTAATCGAATTCCAACGGATTTCTTTTGGAACTCATGTGGATCACCTCACACTTTTCGTTACTTAGCGTCAACTGCCACCTGCCACACCATACAGCAATCTTTTCTAAATCGCATTGCAACTGATACTGGTCTTCAGATGACCTTACTAGACGGTAAATTACAGCATCATCTGCGAACATCCTAAAAGAACTGCTCAGATTGTCACCCAGGTTATTTATATAGATCAGGAACAGCAGAGGTCCCAGGACGCTTCCCTGGGGAACACCTGATATCACTTCAGTTTTACTCGATGATTTGCCGTCTATTACTACGAACTGCGACCTTCCTGACAGGAAATCACGAACCAGTCGCACAACTGAGACGATACCCCATAGGCCCGCAGCTTGATTAGAAGTCGCTTGTGAGGAACGGTGTCAAAAGCTTTCCGGAAATCTAGAAATACGGAATCAACTTCCCCTGTCGATAGCGGCCATTACTTCGTGCGTGTGGAGAGCAGGGCACTGCAGGCGGATGTGGGTTGCAGTTGTTATGCAGACATGAAGTAGCTTCCACAGGGTACAGTAGTTGCGCCAAACCAGTCTTCTGGCTGAAAACCGCAGCAGCAGCAAAAGAAGTGGAGACCGGCTGGCCGTGGAACGCGTTCTGCAGACGTCAGAGGGTGCCGGCGGCGCAAAAACACCCGCAGGAGCGCCGTGTCAGTAAATTTCCTCTCAATCAGCCACTCCGACCTTCGTGTTTTACAAAACATCACCTGCTGCTGTTACTATTTTTTTTTTTCAGCGCCAGTGGATTACTGTCATACGGCGCCTTGCGCAGTGCCAGCTTTACCGAGACAAGTTCTCCTTTCTGCTGTAGTGATATAAAAAATTCCTATCTACAAAAACAGAGGACAAAATATTTACCCCTATTTGAACGCATGAAAAATAGTTGATTTTTGTGATTGACGTTTGCAGCTAAAATAAAAAGTAATGCTAAATCTGATGACATAGTTTTACTCCTTTAGCTTTTAAGAAATCATTTTTGTGTCCACATAGGACGCTCCCAGTAACCGCCGCACTAGCTGGAAAAACCCCTTCCATGCGGAACATTTGTCATCGACGGGAATTCCCGAAACCCTCCTACAGGACGTGCAACAAAGTCATTTTCAATACATTTTCTATCAGCATGCATAGGATAATTGAAAAATATTAACAAAATGATGACATGTTGGAACAAATGTCGTTTTCTTCGTCCGCAAAATCAAGACAAAAGCGTGCGCCGAAAATAGGCTTTTGAAGATATAGTCAAACGGCTACCTATGCCGATAAAGAATTCAATTCAGCATTCCGACACTTCACAAAACACGAGAATCACAGTACGGTATAACTATGAAAAAAAAATAGTCACAAATGGAATCAATCAACTTGCACAAATAACGGGATGTAACAGTCAGTGTGAAAATTAAATTTAATAGTCGCAATGGCTCATTCTTCGATGTAGCAAGTTGTTTGTTGATAGCACAGTGAGAAAATACAGTCTACAAAAGGGATTGCTTAAAAAGCACTCGCCTACCTCATCATATTGATCGTGTGGGGCCAAATAGAATTAACAGTGCATACTGAACATATACCAAGACCAGCAGCACTAATGGTCACAGGTGTGCTTCGTTAGCAGGAGAGCACCAGGGATATACACAGGGATGTGACTTGGCATACGCATCAAGGCAGACGTGAGTTATACCGTGAACGCCTAGCAACGGAGTTTCAAGAACTAGTATCAAGTGAAGAATCATTATGATGCTATCCTGTGCTTCCGTAGGGACCGCGAAAGCTGCATTGGGCGAAATACGGCACACTCTGAGCCGTCTATGCCGACATTGTTCGCATGCTCCACACGAGAATAGAACGAGAAGAAATTCAAATACATTTCACGATAATGATTTACAGAATATGGATGCCGATGTAGCTGTTTCTCTTGTGATCTTCAGTCCGAAGAATGGTTTGATGCAACTCTATTCTATCCTATGCAAACCTCTTCATCTCTGTACAACTATTGAGACCTACAACGCTCTAAACCTGCTTACTATAGCCAAGACTCGGTCTTCCTCTACAATTTTTAACCCCCCCTCCTCCCCCTCATCTCCACCCATTACCAAAGTGAAGGTTCCATAACGTATCAGATGTGTCCTATGGACCAATTCCACTTTTTTCTCCAAATTGCACCATAATTTTCTTTTCTCCTCAATTTGATTGCCGGCCGGTGTGGCCGAGCGATTGATTCTAGGCGCTTCAGTCTGAAACCGCGCGGCCACTACGATCGCAGGCTCGAATCCTGCCTCGGATATGGATGTGTGTGATGTCCTTAGGTTAGTTAGGTTTAAGTAGTTCTAAGTTCTAGGGGACGGATGACCTCAGATGTTAAGTCCCATAGTGCTCAGAGCCATTTGAACCATTTGCCATTTCAATTTGATACAATACCTCCTCAATGCTAAACTTCAGCATTCGTCTCTGGCCCCACATTTCAAAAGCTCCCAATCTCGTCTCAGCTGTCCACTGTCCATGTTGCAATTCCGTAGAAGACTGCATTCCAGACAAATAATATTTAAATGCATGTCCGATATTAATAAATTTCTAGTTTTGAGAAGTGCTTTTCTTGCCATTACTAGTCTGCGTTATATAAGAGCCGATCAACAAGTTTCCGCTTGAGAGCGCTGCTGCAGCGTATATGCAACCCAGCGCGACTCCGACGCGGATACGTAAGCATGGACTGAAGGCTTTCGAAAGGAAACATTTTGATCGTCCCTTACAGTTCCCCTGTACTTCGGCCATCATTAGTTATTCTGATGCTCAAATAGCAAAACGTATCTATCACACGTTGTGTCTCATTTCCTAATCTCATTTTTCAGCATTTTCTCAGTATATTTAGCTCTTCTTCCTCGTCATTTGGCGTCTCTGACGAAAGTACAAAATCGTCGGCAAAGACCGAAATTTTAATTTCTTCTTCTCAGACTTTTCGTTTCCTTTCCGAAATTCTCCTTGGTTTTCGTCATAGCTCAATCAAGGTACGGATTGAATAACATCGGATATAGGCTACAACCCTGTCTCCCTCCCTTCTCAACCACTGCTTTCCTTTCATGCCCTTCGACTATTATAATTCGGTTTCTGTAAAAGTTGTAGATGTACTTTTGCTACTTATAATATATCCCTGTTACTTCCATAACTTCAAAAGTGTATTCCAGTCAACATCAACAAAAGTTTTGTCTTAGTCTACAAAGGTATAAATGTAGGTTTACATTCCTTCAGCTCTTCTCCGTAATCCAAATCAATCTTTCCGAGATCATCTTCTACGAGGCTATCCATTCTTCCGTAAATAATTCGTGTTACTATTTTTCAGCCATGATGGCTCGATAACATTCCCATCCATTGGCATCTACCTTCTCTGGAATACGAGTTATTATATTGTACTTTAAGTTTGAGGATATTTCACCTGTACTATTCAGCTTGCATGGCAGGTGGATTACTGTTGTAAAAGCTAGCTCGTCCACAATACGTACGACTGAGTGCAAAAAATCAGTCAACGCTTCATACGGAGTTCAGCGAGAAGCGGAATGCTTAAGAGCGTAAGATACTGAAACTATCTTCAAAACCAATTAATCGTAGGGGCCTGTGACCGACTGCTGTAGGCAGTACGACAGCATCATTGTTAGAGGACGAATGACCGAATAATCGGACGTATGGCTTGCAAGAAAAATTTCACCACATACAAGAAATAACCGGTACAGATATCTCAGGGACGTACTGCGTAAAACGGAATGAAAAGCAATGACGGAGCACAATGAGTATCCGGCCAGTAACGTTCACTAACAATGTGGTGTGGACTCGTCTGTTCCAGCCACGCCCCACTCTGAGAAAACATCACGTGAATTGAAGAAACATAGAGAAATGAGGACCTTCAAAATATAGTTAAAAGGCAGAGCAACTTGGACACTGTACTATTTTAAGAAAACTTATATAAGATTTTCGTAGTAATCTTTAGACGAGCACAGCAGAATGACTGCAGTATTTTACCAAGATAACACACAAAAGATGACTCTGACAAGCTCATTCGATTCATAGAAGAACAGAAATAGCGGACGAACGAAATTAGTCCAGCGTTTGCAGTTATCTTGTAGACATGAGTTTTTAACGGTCGATACAGCAAAATGCGTGAGTAAGTTCAGGGTAAGTGTACAGGTGCATCGTTCACACAGTTATTGTATGAACAATTGATACGTGCAAATTCTGGTAAACAAAATGTAGTATTACATGACGTTGATTTGAGCAACGCCAAGGAAAGAAAGCGAAATTTTGTTGCTGATGAACATGCTTGAAAAACAAAGTTATAGGTAGAAAAGGCTTTCATCACATAATGTTTTAAATAAACGTCTTTTTAACAATTTCAGAAGTAAAAAAAAAATGTGCTCTTTAAATTGCAAAGGGTCTTTTTGTTGAGAAATTATAACCAAAGGAGTCATTCGGTTTTTCTCTACTGTGCTTGCGGTCTGTTTCAGTCCTGCTCTGCACCATGCCGGTGCCTTTATATATACCTGCAACCTGACAGTGGTTCCCATGTTCCCCGAATTCAGTCGTTCATTTCGTCTCACTTCGAAAACACAATGATAGCATCAGTACCTGCGACGAGATCCCCCCAAAAATAATAAAACCAATTTAAGTCTTCCCAAATCCGACGAACTGGAAAAGTGACAGAATTCAGGGATGAAATGTGCCCTACGTGCTCTCGCGAAAAACTTACAGTTGTGTCGTTTTGCATTAATTTTGCAACAGAAAGATTATTTATACATTGTAAATTGTAATTTTCTAGTGTTAAAATTCCCAAGATACAATGTTGATAATTAGAGACGTAAGATACAGTTTCCTTGTTTCCGTACACCATTGAAAATTTATCATTTGCATACCTATTACGCTAGTAGCTTCCTGTTTCTTACTGATAGCTCAGTTTTTGTCGGTGTGTCTGATCAATTGTGTACTTTCTGGCGTTTAGGCGAGTTGTTGTTTCCATTTTATACACAATTTTTCGATGGTCGACCAAAATAACAATTTAGTTGGAAGCCGGGAAGTACACAAAATCAGCCACGCCAAGAAAACCATCTACGGGGAGAAAATATTCCACAACGTATACTAGATGAACGATCTTCACCAAGAGAAAGATCGATTTCTCAGTACATCGGCGTCCCTAACAAGATGTCGAGATGACACACAATCGTTATAGACTAAATAGCGGCGCGAGACGAACAGTAAGCAGTTGATAGTATGGCTGGAGCCCATGAGACGAGTAGACGTAACACTTAACTCGCAGCACCTGGTCCGGTCGTCGAAACACTGTACCGAAAATGGAAACAGCGACGTGGTCGAACACCCGGATGTACGCAATTAATTTGTGTTCCTTTCCTCAAACGCTGCTCATCTAATCAGGAGCAAGGAGAATATGACGCACCGTATGCCTTCGCAGGAGGCATAATTTCCATGCACAGGCTGTTTCACGGTTACTATTACAGGCTTCTAGCTGTTGTAGAGGGGACTGTGTCCATGAAGTTCTCATAAGGAACCCATGTGTGTAAATGTACAGTTTGATTGCGAAATTTGTCTGAAGATCTGATCACTTTCAAACCTTCCTCCTAACAGTACTCACACAGTGGAGACAACGAGTTCTGACTTATCTGCTACACCGGAGCCCACGCTGTGGTCGATGTTTCCAGTACTTGCCATCGGATCCAATGCCACGAGTGCGGTGCGTCCATGTTTGATGACACTGTTCTGATAGCGTTGGCGCGTAGGCACAGTTCGCAGGAGACGGAAGTCTCTCCACTCCCCGACGGTTAATACGGGCTGTGTCATGCCGACCACGCAGCACAACAGCGTTACTCTAACTTCCCTGGGACAGAACTGCCCTCCTGGCCTGTGGCGATGCTGCTTCAGCGCAGAGGTGCTGCACTGACGCCTTGGCACGGCTTCCTCCAAGCGCCTCACTGATACCTCTTTGTTGTGCAACATCTCTGCTGTGGTCGATACTTCTTGCGCCGCTCTCGACACTCTACGATATCGCAGCTGCGTCATAGCCTTTTAATTCCACGTTTTTCTCTGTAGGGCTCACACTGCGTAATAAGGCCAGCGATCTGCAGTTACAGGTGGGAAAAACCGACCGGTTGAAACCGATAACGGTCTTTTAGTTCTAAATAACCGGTATTGTTCAGCACTTCTTTGGTCTAGGCTACAAAATGTGTTTTCTATTTTTGGCTAATAAGGGAGTAAAAAAACTGAAACAGCAATAAGTCATAGCACCACTGCTAAAATTTTTCGTTTCTAAATCAATGTTTTTTTTTAAATATTAACAGAATCTTCCTTCGGTTCTTCGTAGAACAACATTATAATAAATGAAAAGCACCAGTTTGCTTTTGTTCTACAATATTACTTTTATTGTTAACCGGTTTTCGGCTTACAAGGCCATCTTCAGACATTTACTGAGTATTATCACCAAAGAAGTTAAATGTTAGCAAACAACACTGGAAGAGAAGTAACACATCTAGACTGAAGTAGAAACATACAGTAAGTAACATCTTTGCAATGAAAAGTAAAATCTGAATAGTACATAAATAACAATGGAGTAGACAGGAAAACCTTTAGCACAAAATAGGAATAGCATGCCTACATAACAGTTTCTATTAATAAACAAAACTAATAAAATAAGATAAAATTAGTACTAGACAAGGCTGCATCAGGAGGTATGAAACATGAAGAGTGATACACAACCAATTAAAAGAAGAGACAGTTATCAATGTAAATACAGAATACATAAGGAACCTAAGCAATATCAATAAGATAAACAGAAATAACCTACAGTTTGAGTGTGGTGGTACTGCATTTTAACATTAACATTATAATGAAGCAGTGGCTATGTAAATCTCTGAAGATGGCCTTGTAAACCGAAAACCGGTTTTTTTTAATAATTCTTAAAATTTGCATTGGTTTGAAATAGTGTGTTATTAGAGAAAACAGGAAAAACTCAAAAATGGTTCAAATGGCTCTGAGCACTATGGGACTTAACATCTGAGATCATCAGTCCTCTAGAACTTAGAACTACTTAAACCTAACTAACCTAAGGACATCACACACATCCACGCCCGAGGCAGGATTCGAACCTGTGACCGTTGCGGTCGCTCGGTTCCAGACTGAAGCGCCCAGAACCGCTCGGCCACAGCGGCCGGCTGGAAAAACTATCAGTGCTATTTCAAGAACAATACCGACAGAAACGAGCAACAAACACGGGGCGTAAAAATTGGTACAGCATCGCTGAGACAGTAACGTCCCTGTTTCCATGTGCCATGGCTTAAAGTACGCCTGTGCGCGTAATGTGTAACACCTGCCCCCACCTGATCTGTACGGTGGTTTTTCGCCGTCGTCGCCGGTCACCCATTGCCTTGCAGAACGGCACCAGCCATAGTCTGGAAATATTTTTACGAAGTGCCACAGCAACGAAGTAGAATGCTTCACTTATTTTAAAAGATTAAAGAACTGTCAGCCATTTCTATGAAATAACAAAAAAGGAAGAAAATTATGGTAACAGTAATAAATTAAAAACTTAGCAATAATTCATTCACAGTGTAAAACAAAAGTAGAAAGTAGCTCATGGGCTGCCTGTGTCTACATAACATGCCTTTATCTGCTTGTAGCCCTCGAAAGCGGACAAATTGACACGAAAAATAGTTCTTCAACCACCGCTACGGTCGCAGGTTCGAATCCTGCCTCGGGCATGGCTGTCTGTGATGTCCTTAGGTTAGTTAGGTTTAAGTAGTTCTAAGTTCTAGGGGAGTGATGACCTCAGATGTTGAGACCCATAGTGCTCAGAGCCATTTTAACCATTTTTGAACCAGTTCTTCAACCTCGCTTTTCACCTTTAAGCACCGATTCTATGTAATGCCCAAATAGCGATGATCCCGATTACAGCGTGGTTTTGGAGCAGGGTTTCAAAAAAATAATTGTCAATAGAAGAATGCTGGTTATTTTTTGTAGTATTGAACTACCTATCCGTTTTAATGAATAGCGTCGAACGGTGGATGGAGTGTGTGTTCTTTTCTTGGTCTCTTTAATTTAATATTTTGTTTCTGCATATCTTTAAACTGAGTGAGTCAAGTATTTTTCAGTCTTTGTTCGCTGTCTACGTTTATTACAGAAAATGACAGGTTGGTTCGTTGATTATGGGGAGGGGACCAAACAACGAGGTCATCGGTCCCATCGGATTAGGGAAGGATGGGGAAGGAAGTCTGCCGGCCTTTCCACGGGAGCCGTCCCGCCATTTTCCCGAAGTGATTTAGGGAAATCATGGAAAACCTAAAGCAGGATAGCAGGACGCAAGTTTGACCGGTCGTCCTCCCGAATGCGAGTCCAGTGTGTTTAACCATTGCACCACCTGGCTCGCTGAAATAATGGGAATAAGAAACTGAAAATCTTATAAGCTCCCGTCTCCTTGGAGATTATATGGGTTAATTAATGATTATTATGTTACTTTCCTCTTGTTTTAGTTGACCGTGTATATAGAGACTTCGTTCATTGTTAAAAGCAGTGGTGTGGTACTAACTGATGGAGACGCATTAAGAACTGGTAAAATTTCATTTATTTCCTTATCACACTGCACAAACATAAACACACTATTATTCAAACTGGGTGCCACTACTATTAAACATAGAGATAAATCCTTCGCTATGCAACCGCCTTTGGCTCACGCAGCCCACACCTTCCACAGCCTCTCAACGACCGCCTCAGCTTGCGACTCTCTGCGCCACTGGGCATTGTCGCCCTCCAAAGAACAACCACTTACGGATACTACACACCACTTCATAAACCGGTTCTAGTGAGTGGTTTTAACAAACAGGGAGAGACAAAAAATTTTAAATCCTAATCCGATTACAACATTTATTGCAGGAAATAAAGGGAAAAAATGGAAATGGTTATTTCGTAAACCGGTTATATTGAGTGGTTGTAAGTCAGGTTAAAGCGGCGGTTTCTGCAGCGATAACCGCCGTTGCTACCCGCTGGTCTCAGATCGGGACCTGGCGCCAGAGTCGAGGTACCGCACAGGTGGCTGAGGACTCGCGAGGAACCGACAGCCGCGCCGGCGCACTACAGAAACTTTCCGTCCATTTTCGGGGCCGGGTAAACAGCTCCGGCCGCCGGCGGCCGTCCCGGGTCAACAGCTCGGCCCGTGTGCAGCCTCGCAGAAAGGGGGGAGTTTTCCGGCGGGTGCGACACTGCCTGTGGCGAGCGTACCGTGTATCAGGGGCACCGCCCACCGTCGCCCTGGTCACACATCGCGACTGTGCGGTCTCCTCCGACGTCACCGGTACGAGCGTCCTGGAGTGGGAGCAGCGATTTTGTACTATAGTAGCGGCCCCAATCGAGCATTCCTGCTGCCCACCTCTCTCTTATAATAATATACACGACATTAAAACTGCTACACCAAGAAGAAATACAGATGATAAACGGGTATTCATTGGGCAAATAGATTATACTAGAACTGACGTCTGATTACATTTTCACGAAATTTGGGTGCATGGATCCTGAGAAATCAGTATCCAGAACAACCACCTCTGGCCGTAATAACGGCCTTGATACGCCTGGGCATTGAGTCAAACAGACCTTGGATGGCGTGTAAACGTACAGCTGCTCATGCAGCTTCAACACGATACCACAGTTCATCAAGAGTAGTGACTGGCGTATTGTAACGAGCCAGTTGCTCGGCCACCAGTGACCAGGCGTTTTCAATTGGCGAGAGATCTGGAGAATGTGCTGGCCAGGGCAGCAGTCGAACATTTTCTGTATCCAGAAAGGCCCGTACAGGACCTGCAACATGCGGTCGTGCATTATCCTGCCGAAATGTAAGGTTTCGCAGGGATCGTAACCCATCTGAAATGTAACGTCCTCTGTTCAAAGTGACGTCAGTGGGAACAAGAGGTGACCGAGATCTGTAACCAATGGCACCCTATACCATCACGCCGGGTGATACACCGGCATGGCGATGACGAATACACCCTTCCATTGTGCGTTCACCGTGATGTCGCCAAACACGCATGCGACCATTATGATGCAGTAAACAGAACCCGGATTCACCCGAAAAAATGACGTTTTGCCATTCGTGCACCCAGGTTCGTCGTCGAGTACGCCATTGCAGGCGCTCCTGTCTGTGAAGCAGCGTCAAGGGTAACCGCAGCCATGGTCTCCGAGCTGATAGTCCATGCTGCTGCAAACGTCGTCGAACTGTTCCTGCAGATGGTTGCTGTCTTGCAAACGTCCCCGTGTGTTGATTCAGGGATCGAGACGTGGCTGCACGATCCGTTACAGCCATGCGGATAAGATGTCTGTCATCTCGACTGCTAGTGATACGAGGCCTTTGGGATCCAGCACGGCGTTCCGTAGTACCCTCCTGAACCCACTGATTCCATATTCTGCTAACAGTCATTGTATCTCGACCAATGGGAGCAGCAATGTCGCGAAACGATAAACCGCAATCGCGATGAGCTACAATCCGACCTTTATCAAAGTCGGAAACGTGATGCTACGCATTTCTCCTCTTTACACGAGGCATCACAACAACGTTTCACCAGGCAACGCCGGTCAACTGCTGTTTGTGTATCAGAAATCGGTTAGAAAGTTTCCTCATGTCAGCACGTTGTAGGTGTCGCCACCGGCGGCAACCTTGTGTGAATGATCTGAAAAGCTAATCATTTGCATATCACAGCATCATCTTCCTGTCGGTTAAATTTCGCGTCTGTAGCACGTCATCTTCGTGGTGTAGCAATTTTAATGGCCAGTAGTGTACATGCAGGAGGTCATGATAAAAACTGATGCCGCCGCGTTTTTAATGCGAAAACTTTTAAAGCTTTTGAAACGAAACAGTCGATATTAACGTTCTACGCCTTTATTCTTCGTGTCTACATATTTTCAGCCCTTTGCCGCTAGATGATTCCGAGTTGCAGCGTGTAACTTAACTATGTCGGTGCGTGAGAAACGGCGTGCCGTAACCGAGTTTCGAATCTCAAGAGTTGGAACACGCAGAGAGCAGCCTGTGCTGCAGCGTCACAGTGCCAGACCACACACCAGCTCTGCGACGTCAAAAACAATCCGGCCCTTGCGTTCGCTGTCGTCGATCGTCCTCCACAAAGTGCCGACTTGCCCCCCCCCCCCTCCCCGGATTTCGTCTGTTTTCAAAGCTTAAAGAACCTCTCCCAGGACTTAACCTTCATAGTGATGAAGCGGTAACGGATGCGCCACAAAAAATGGCTCTGAGCACTATGGCACTTAACTTCTGAGGTCATCAGTCTCCTATAACTTAGAACTACTTAAACCTAACTAACCTAAGGACATCACACACATCCATGCCCGAGGCAGGATTCGAACCTGCGACCGTAGCGGTCGCGCGGATCCAGACTGAAGCGCCTAGAACCGCTCGACCACTCTGGCCGGCTCCGCCACAAAAACAAGTCCTACTGTTTGCTACTCGAGAGGAAAAGAGCTGAAAGCGTGTTGCAGTGTGAAAAGTATGACGTTTCTCTGCATTTAGAAGACTGTTTTGTGATCTTCCATACCCAACAGATATGCACGATGTCTCATGATGGATAAAATCCGGAACGTGTCATGTGAGCAATAAAGTCATTCGTTGCCTGATGGTTGACTTTTACCATTACGATCCACTCAGCCTGAATACAGAATTAATGTCAAGTTTCAAGTTGGATAACAAATAACACATCAAATATTTTGTTCGTGTGATGTACTTCAAAATTCAAAATTTCCGGGTTGTTTCCCTATAATTGTACAGTTAAACCTTGCTTCTTCCCAAATTTCATGATGCTAGGTCAACAAGAAGTACGCTGTAAGTTTTGGTGAGAAAAATTGAGTATCAAAACGTGTGACATGAATGGTAGTACCTTTGATTGCACTGACTTAGAACCATCACTTTTTGCACTGCGAAGGGCTCCTAGAATTTAATATGTGACATAAATTTCAACTTTATACCCGTCTTCTGGTTCCTGAGAAAAAGAGTTCCCAACAGTCGGACGGCCATATAGACAGACAGACAACAAAGCGAACCTACACTGAAGAGCCAAATAGGCTGGTACACCTGCCTAATACCGTATAGGGCCCACGAAAGCAATCAGAAGTGCCGCAACACGATGTGGCGTGGACTCGACTAATGCCTGAATAAATAAATAAAATAAATAAAAAAACACGTTCACAGGCTCTGTGTAATAATAATCTGCCCTTTGTCATAGTCGCTTATCTTCTCTACGGTTATCCTCCACCGTTCTCTGCTCTGCTTACATACTTTTGTTACCGTGTCATGTGACCGCATCGCCACCAGGCGGTAGACAAAGTCGCAGGGCAGTGGATGTAACTTTTTGGCTCATGAGTGTACGATGTCAGTGAACTAACGAGATATCGATACTGTCGCCGTATTGGTATCGATACCAAATAATCGATGTATGGAGAGGTACACCGCGATTGTCGCTGGGGGCGCACGCTGAGAGACCACCAGCCGCTGGAGGCGCAAACAATGAATGGCGCCCGAGCGCACCGAGGCGGTCGGTGTCGAAACGACGTCCGCAGCAAAATCCGTAGGAACATTCCAGCAGCGGTGGCGGTGACGACACTGGCGGCCGCTGCCGCTGTTTGCCGTGGATTCCAGTGTTCCGGCGTCTGTGCGACCCGTGCTTAGCGGACGTGGCAGCGCTTACCGCCGCTACTGAGGCTCCCACATTAGGCCGTCCCATTTGTACGCAACGAGTCGCCTCCAGCGAGGTCCGCATCATTATTCACCTGGCCTCTGGAGAGCTGCTCGCAAGTTACTGGCTTCAAATCACTGGCCGGCCGCGTGATTTACGTGTGACACGGCAGGCAATCTGACGCTGAGCTTGATAATGGAAGCGAGACTTAAGAGAAATCGAGGCCCATTCGTATGATTTTATGGTGCAAATGTCCACGAAATTCGAGTAATCTATAGTGAAAGACGGATATGTACAATATACAAGACCCAAGAAAAAACCATATGAATGGATGATCAAGAACCAAGTATAAGGCAGGATGTAGTCTCTCGGCCGTACAGTTCAAACTGTACACCGAAAAACAGATGGCGGAAATGAAAAAAAGCTACAAAAGTAGAAATAAAAGATCAGGGTGAAAGGGTAACATTAATTGATAATATTCCCTGATGACAATGCCATCTTCAGGAATATTAAACGATAGTTACACCATCTGTTGAACGGAATCAAGTGTGATGAGCACACACTGTGAATTGAGACGAAATCAAATAAAGATGAAAGTGATGGGTGATAGTAGGTGTTATTTTATTAATAAAATTAACATTAGTATTGGAGATCACGAATCAAACAAAGCAATTATGCCACGTTAGAAGTAAAATAACACATAACAGACGAAGTAAGGACGACATGAAAAGCGGGATAACACATGCTAGGACGGTTTTCCTGCCCAAAAATAATCTAACAGTGTCAAACATCGCCCTTACTTTGAAGAAGAAATTTCTAAGAATTTACGTCTGGAGCACAGCGTTGTATGGACTGTGGGAAAATTGGGAAACGGTAATGTCAAAACGTTTAAAGTATGGTGCTACAGATGGATGTTGAAAGTCTCCGCAGAATTGACGACCATAAAAATATGAGGAAAACACTGACAAGAGAAAGAGACAATTGTTAAGACAGCAAGCAGTAGCTTCCATGGTATCGAATGAAACAACAAGTTTACTGTTACCAATCGCTAATTTATTCTCATACACAAAGCTTTTCGACATTTTACACCTTCATCATTAGGTGGATCTACATGTGTTAGAATGACATGTGTGCGTATTGTGTTACTATTTTGCCGGCCGGGATGGCCAAGCGGTTCTAGGCGCTCCAGTCTGGGACCGCGCGACCGCTACGGTCACAGGTTCGAATGCTGCCTCGGGCATGGATGTGTGTGATGTCCTTAGGTTAGTTAGGTATAAGTCGTTCTAAGTTCTAGGGGACTGATGACCTCAGAAGTTAAGTCCCATAGTGCTGAGAGCCATTTGAACCATTTTGTTACGATTCTGGGGTGTGGCACTGCCTTTAGTGGTCACAGGCTCCTTCCTCTATAGTAACACATCGCATAACTGTCATATTTTGTAAAGAAAGATGCTGTCCATCACCTTCCAGACACCATGATTGTTTACAAGATATGACAGTTACATGGAATGTGTTCCGATAGAGAAAGGAGCCTGTGATCACTAAATACAGTGCCACAACTTACCCCAGAATCGTAACACAACACGTACATATGTCATACTAACACATGTAAATCCGCCTAATGATGGAGAAGAAACTTTAGAAACGCATTGTGGATACAATCAAATCAGTGGCTGGTAACAGTGAACTTGTTGTTTCATTCGATATGAATAACAGTCACGGTAAAGTCTAACCTAAAATGTTCGCATTTAAACTTCCATGATACTTCAGACAGATGTAGAGGACAAACCTGTAAAGTACGACAGAAACTTAAATACATCCGACAAGTAACTGAGGACGTTGGCTGCAAGTGCTGCTCTCAGACGAAGAAGTAAGTAGAGGGGAGTATAATCTGCGGAATGTTCACGTATACTTAAACATTAGTATCGAATAATTTGATAACCTACTTCTCCTAATTCACAGATCTGAGAGCGAGTGAAAGTTGTTCTATTTATTATAGTCTACTATCTCAACCTAGCTCTTTAAGTTATGTAAACAACTTTCATACCACAACTTTAACTTCGATACACGAAATTCTATGGTAAATTTTCTCATGCTACTACGTACGACAAACATCTGTAGACCTATGTTTCCGCACCAGATATTCTGAACGCATTCACTATTACACGGAGTGAACATTAATAAAACCGACAAACTAGTCCCACGCCCGGGTTCCCGGGTTCGATTCCCGGCGGGGTCAGGGATTTTCTCTGCCTCGTGATGACTGGGTGTTGTGTGCTGTCCTTAGGTTAGTTAGGTTTAAGTAGTTCTAAGTTCTAGGGGACTGATGACCATAGAAGTTAAGTCCCATAGTGCTCAGAGCCATTTTTGAACCGACAAACTAGAGGGACGGGTTCCTGACTGGATATGGAGGAAAAAGGGTCCTATGTGTCCGGAAATGGACGGTGTGCGTGCAACAACAAACCATCCCGGAACACTGTACAGAACTCATCGAATCCACGTCACAAAAGTGGTCTCCATGAGAGGCAATGCGAGCACTCACAGGTCGCATACTTTCGCACGTTGTACTAGGATGGTACTTTGGTTCGTCTCAATATCCGGTAGAACCTGGTCCTACAAATCTGGTAAACGCACAATCCGCCGCCTCCCTGAACTTTCTTCTGTCTGAAAGGACCCGTGATCTCTCTAACTACCAAAAAGGATTTGTAATGTTTCTTGATGTGGTTGGTATCTGTGAGAGTACTTGTTTCGGTATAGCTGTACTGCTTGGTCGTACAGAAACACCATCTCGGCTTGTTCCCGACATGAATACCGGACCATTCTGCCGCTTGCAGTACGCTGCGTCAATCACACAGCGTGCAACACACGAGGAACACACTGTACGACGTCAGAGGAAGTTTCATTCGTCAGCGCCATCTACAGTGGCAACGATGCTTTTCCGGATACATGTTCATAGGACCATTTTTCCTGCATTTCCAGTCAGGAATCCGTCCTTGCAGTTTGTCGGTTTTTTTAAATGTTCACCCCGTATATAAAATCAAAACTAGCAACGCAAAGCCGGGACCCGACTTCGAATACCGATCCGGCACAAATTTTCAACTTTCCACATTGATGTAAATCAGTGCCTACTAGCAGCTACATGTAATAATTCCTTTGTATCTTGATGAACTACTACGTTGGTAATGAATCGACTAAAGTTATCAAATATTTTCTTGCATATAATAATAACACGAAAGGATTTTCACTAGATAGCTTACCCATGGCCTTTACTGAAGTATATGCACTCTTTGACTAGCAAATGATATCGTTATCTCTTTGTATTGTGTTTGTTACGTGGTTCAAGTGGTTCAAATCGCTCTGATAATTATGGGACTTAACATCCGAGGTCAACAGTCTTCTAGAACTTCGAACTACTTAAACCTAAATAATCTAAGACAATCACACACATCCATGCCCGAGGCAGGATTCGAACCTGCGACCGTAGCGGTCGCGCGGCTCCACATTAAAGCGCCTAGAACCGCTCGGCCACACCGGCCGGCGTTTGTTGCGTGACGTCAAAATTTTGCAAATGGTACGTTAATTGCGTACATCTCAGCAGTGGGAAAGATTCGCTGAAATCGTAAATGGATAAGACACAATTTAAGTTTCACGTCAATTTTTTTTTCTTAACAACAATATTACCACAATTTTCCGCACCGCATTGCGGAAGTAGATGGAGACTGCACTCAAATGCAGAACAACACTGACGCAGCCGCCATGTTCAAGTAGGGGTAGATGCCGCAGCACTTGAGGATGGAACAAATTACCGAAATGTGGCTCCGCTCACACAGTACAACGCAACCAATACAGATACTTTGTTATTTTGGATCTATCTTGGTAGAGTAGCATTCATTCTCAATATTTTCGCGCCACGATTCCAGATTTCGCATATCATGTAGGCTCTGTCTTTGACCCGTCGAAGTGTTGAAGGAGATGCTGCTGCCGTTTAGGCGTACTGGCCCACACGGCCGGACCACGGGTATCCTTCTTGCAGAAGTAAAAGACTCGGAGTCTTAACGAGTGTTTACTGATTAAATTCGCTGTTATTTTCCGTCCCGCTCGAAGCGAGGAAGTTTCCGTAATGAAGGCGACGTCCGTTAACCGCCACGAGCTGAGGATGTGTCAGCGCAAATCTCCTCCTCGCCACTCACAGCTGTGTCCCGTGACTTCCAGACCACGTGAGACAGAGACTGCGTTGAGAGCGCGGTTCCGCGCTGTGCTGGACCAGAATAGCCTCTACAGCCTTACAGAGCGGTCAGGCCTGCGACCTTCGCATTCTGCCGTGAGACGTGGACGTCGGACACCGTATCGCCTACTCGTGGGCTCACCGTCCTTCACTGTCTTTCCAGCCGGCCAGCTTCCACGTTTTCAAGAGGCTCGCGTTCCCAGACCCTGGACAGTAACAACTTTCCATCAGTCAGAGTCGCCCATCAGCGGATTTTTCCCTTGCAGGCCAAATCTTCACTAGAATGATTCCCCATTCCTCACCACTGCGCCTTTCGGTATCCGTGCGACAGAACGCATACCTACGAGGGTAATCCCAAAAGTAAAGTCTCCTATTTTTCTATAAGTACATAGACTTTATTTCTACAATGGTTTTCATTGGTTTACAGCTTGAACATTTAGCTATCTTTCGACATAATCACCATTTCTGTCTATGTACTTTTGTAGACGCTGTGGCAGTTTTTGTATTCCCATGTCACACCAGCTCGCCGCCACGCTGTTCAGAAAGTTATGAACCCGTTCTTTCATCTCGTCGTCGGAGCTGAATCGCTGGGACCACAATTAACACTGACAGGTATTGTGAGACTCTCGAAAAACTCAAACGGGCAATTCAGAACCGGAGAAGAGGAATACTGAGCAAGGGCGTACACATACTCCATGACATCGATCGGCAAACAGTTGCTCTCCTCACCCACACACCCTATAGTACTGACTTGGCGCCCAGTGACTATCACCTGTTCCCTCGGTCAAAAAAACATTTGGCCGGAAAGCGATTCAGCTCCGACGACGAGGTGAAAGAAGAGGTTCATAACTTTCTGAACAGCATGGCGGCGAGCTGGTATGACACGGGTTTACGAAAAGTGCCACAGCGTCTACAAAAATGCATCGACAGAAATGGTGATTATGTCCAAAAATAGCTAAATGTTCAACCTATAAACTGATGTAAACCATTGTAGAAATAAAAAGGTCAATTTACTTATAAAAAAATAGGAGATCTTACTTTTGGGATTACCCTCGTAATATGTTCCAAAACGCCGCACATAAAAAGGGGGTTTCCCGGTGCTCATGCCTTGGTGATAAAGATATTGGACAACCCTTGGGCTCGGGTCCATTTGTATAACCAATAACAGGATCGTACTCTTGTCACTATCCTACACTACAGGGTCAAAGCATGAGTATTACATACTTCCTCCTGAGTAAACAAAAGGACAAACCCTTTGGTGTTTTTTGCATTTATGTCGTCTACAGTGGGATTGATGGGACTTATGGAGCCACCATTAATTCATGGATGGTTCCTTGGAAAATCCCACAAAAGCGTTTTTTACTATATTTTCGGCGATCAGCGGGCCAAAACTCAGCCGAGGAGTCCGAAATTACTATGGACAGAAAATGCCTAAAAATTTTTACGTTATATTCCTAAGATCGAGACGACAAACAACATCGAAAATTTTCTTGATTCTTTATCCATTTCCGAGATACAGAGGTTCAAAAATATCCTACTTGAGCATGTAAAGTACGCATGCAAAATCCACTGTGAGGCGAAAGTGAAGTTTATAAAGTGACGTAGAACGGAGAAATATGCTGTAAAGTGTCTCCGTTCTCATCTTGGAACCCCATGTTGTAGTACTGAAGCACATGCAGTTAAAATCCGATCTGAGGTGTAAAGTTAGATTTGCGTTGTTTTGTTTCACATAAATAAACTACACAAATTTTATTGACCAATAAATTTCTGTTCATATAAGTTACATGCTCAGTGCAGCAGGGGAAAAAAAGGAACAAACGGAAAAATGCTCCGATCGGAGCAGAAAACATGCGAATATATTCATGTTTATTTAAAAGAGTCGGACTGAAGAGTTGGGTACCAGCTGCCGTATTGTACGCTCCTCAGCACCTTTAATAACTTTCCCAAAAGTTTTGGCACGCAGACGTATTCGCGCTTTTTTATCGTGTGAGAGAAGAAGGTAATGGCAATGACGAAGAGATGGAAAAGAAATAAATACTGGCAGGTGGTAGGCAGTGGTTGCGGCACATAGAGAGAGCGAAGGGGACAATGACAGTGTGAAAGAAAGAGAGGGACACAGCGGCAGTGGAACATAGTTGACAGTGCTAGGAAAAAGGTGAAGGAGACAGTGATGGAGGAGGAATGAAGAGAAAGTGGAAGTGGGCGAGAGCCAGTGAAAACGAGAGTCAGAATATGTGACAATCACAACGAGGTAGTGACGACGAGAAGCGATAGTAACAGTAGGAAGGAACGAATGAGATAGTAGCAGTAAGAGAAGAAAAGAGGGAGACAGTGAAAGTGAGAGGAGACTGTAGTAGTAGGGCAGAACGAGGGGGACACAGGAGACAATGACAGAGAGACGCAAAGGAATAATGGTCATGAGTTGGGCTGAATGAGTGAATGAGAATGCACAAACGGGAGTGGATGGGTATGAGCGACGTACAGTGATGGACCAGTGATTATGAGCGATTTACGGTTAGGGGGGCCTTTGGGAGTTTGAGGGGCGTCGCATGTTAAAAAAAGCGTGAATATGTTCGCATGCAAATGTTTTGGGAAAATTTTTAAAAGCGATGGGAGAGGTAGAATGAGGCACCGGGTACCTCACCTTTCAGTCAGTCTTTTAAATAAACAGGGACATATCCCCATTTTTTTGTGCTCCAATACGAGCACGCTGGTATACTTTCCTTAGTCCACAATGTGCCCACTACGACGTTGACAGCGATGATAATGTTTTGGGTTGTAAGTGTCTTAGCGTAGTTAGAACTGATGTATCAGATTACCGTAGGGCTAGCCATCTCAACACAACGTAAGGATGTTACCCGCAGGTATAACCGTCTTGCAGTAGCCTCCTTAACAGACAGCAGAAAACCGACGGCAGGAAACTCTGGGCGATGCCCACATAACGGAAAATTACACAAAACAGCGAATCGTGACAGAAGATCGGGCTCTGGCTGAGAACAGACAATTGAAATGCTGTCCGCCGCGGATCAGAGATAATGGTAACGCTGTTGTAGCAAAGCGATACAGCTAACGCGATAATAGCGGATAATTTATGTACAATGTTTTTGCAGCGGCCTCGCGGCGACGCCCGAGTCGGCAGCGCCGGACGCCTCTGGTGTCCAGCGGCGTGTGCGTGGGCGTCAGATGTGGGCAGGCGGGAGGGGGCGGGGAGGGGGGGGAGGGGCGGAAAGTTACGGCAAGGCCTCGCGGGGCGACCGGCCGGCTGTTTGGGTGCAGCGCGCACCAGCCCCGTGTCCGCGTGCTACTGGCCTTCCAGCCACTCTACAAAAGTTGTTGCTATATTTAGACTGAGACCACAAATTTAGGAACCCACGAAGCAATACTGACCCCACGTCTCGCAAGGGGACCCTCCATACTGTAAATCACGGATTTTGATGCCCTTCAAATATGTTGTAGAGGCACTTACGCTGAGTACCTGGCTATCCGGTTTTTTTAGCGACGGGTCATGGTTTTTGAGAAAATCGATTTTGAAGTTCATTGCGGTCTTTGTATACCAGTAACATTACGTATATTTCTTTCAAGTCAGCGTAGCGCAACGGTAAAGGTTCACGGCTATCGCGCTAGAAGTACGGTGTTCGAATCCTGCTCGTGTAATTTTTATTTTTTTTTTCAGAATCGACCGAATTTTTCTATTTTATTTCAAAGAATATCAACAAACAGTGTAAGGTGCGCGAAATTATAAGGATATATTCAGTTATTAATTTTTTCAAATATTCCGTTTGTGGTTCGCATCATATTCTCCCAGTTCGTCTTCTTCGCTGAAACCTATCAATTCATCATCAATAATGATCTGTCTTTCAGCCAAGAGATCCTGTATAGCGATACATATCTCATCGCCAATTGCAACGGAATTGGCAGAGATCACGCTAGGCGGTGTATTCGTTACGAGATTCAAATCGCAGAGTAGATTTTCGGCGTATTTAATGGCATTTGTGATTTCGCCTTTTGATTCTCCGTTCAACTCCTCTACTTGAGGATCTTCTTCTGGCAGAAACACTTGGTTCTTCCATTTCACGGAATTTTTGTAACACACGGCACTAGAGACGCTTTGCGAGCAACTGTCGCTGTAGTTGGATGCGAACGTAAAGGAATGCAACTCGCATCCTCATTGGCCTAGGAGCTGGGGTTCCCGTTACGGCTAACGATATTCACGGGGGAGGGGACGATAATGGGCAATTACACGAGCAGGATTCGAACACGGTACCTCCAGCGCGGTAGCCGTGAACCTTAACCGCTGCGCTGCGATGACTTACTCGAAATGTAAGTAATGTACGGGTATACAAAGCAGGCAATAAACCTCAAAATCGATTTTCTCAAAAACCAAGGCCCGTCGCTAAAAAACTGGATAGCCAGGTGCTCAGGGTAAGTGCATCTACAACATATTTGAAGCGCATCAAAATCCGTGATTTACAGTATGGAGGGTCTCCTTGTCAGAGGACAGTTAAGGAACCTGTGTTTACACTGAGGTGACGAAAGTCACGAGATACCTTATCATATCGTGTCAGGTTACCTTTTGCCAGTCGTAGTGCAGCAACTCTATGTGGCATGGACGCAGCAAGTCGTTGGAAGCCCTGCAGGATTACTGATCCCCCCCCCCCCCCATATAGTCATCCATAATTACGAAAGTGTAGCCACTGCAGGGTCTTGTGCACAAACTGACCTCTCGATTACGTCCTGTGAATGGTCGATGGGATCCATGTGGTGCCATCTGGGTGCCCAAATTATTCGCTCGAATTGTCCACAATATGTTAGCGATATACCATTTCGTTCCACACACGAACCAACAGGTCTTCCAAGAATTTTGTACGCCAGTCATAATATGACTCTGCAGAAGGGGCTTCTAAATGCATCGACGGCGGAATGCAGGTTGCACTTCAACAATGCATTGACTTCGCGCAAATTTCAATAGCCAAAAAAATTCCTCCTGTGGTCTTGCCGTCACGTTTTTACAAACGAATAACAGCGCAGTGGTGTCAAAACTTTGAACCTTCCCCTGTCCAGTGACGTACATAACGTGTTTATTTCTATAAAGTTTGTCTCTAATGAACATCTGAAATCTGTTCTTTCTTTTTGAGTCGCCCAGTATTTTTCACTAAAGGCAACGGATCTACGCAGCACATCATATATCCAAAACATCACGTATAAATCACACAATACACGCACTTGAAAACGGGAATGAGTCCCCAAAGCAACTTGTATAAAAATAAAAATGAAGTCGTGAGTGGCTGTAGAGAGAGCTAGTTTATACAGAAACCAGTTGTTTTTGCAATCGCAGGCTCTCAACAAACATTTTTAATGCATAAATTATAAATGACAACACATTTTTTAATACTATGATACTCACCTGGAAACTGAAATAGGGGTAGACCATATACAGGCAGCAGATAAGTTGCGCAGCCACTTTCCCTAGAGCAGAAACGTCCGATTATTTAAAACAATGACGCATACATGCGATATGAAACAGTTGCAACAATCGTGTCATCAACTGTCTCATAAACTATTCGTTTCAGTTATATTCAATTCTAAACAGAATTTCAGGTTTTTAAATCTTTCTTTAGATATCTTTGGTTAACGTCCGATTTTTTTTAAACTACGTATGTTAGGATCTCTTGCTGATTAAAACTCCACTACTGGAATGTCGCAACCGAGACAGTAACGCGCAGATACAGCATTGCGCCATTGAACCGCGGCAAGAAGCGCCCTTACGAAACGAAGAAATGCCCGAAATTGAAGACGCACGAGTCGCGGGAAAGTACGACAGTTGTAGACTGTTTAAGGACCTTCCAGAAAACGTCACTTTGCAATTCGTAACAGCGGGTTTCCCTCGCGTGTGAAGCGTGGACGAGTTGCCTGGGAATTCCGGTGGGTGGAACAAGACCACCAGACCAGGTTTAAAGGCGGACAGCAGCGCAGGCAAACCGTTCGACGCGTCCACAACCGGTGCTGCAAGAGTCTGCACCCAGCCCGCTCCGGCTGCACCAGCTCTTGAACACGGCACTCAGCGAATCCAGTACCTTCACCTTGACCGTCTAAAATTGCTTACATACTGATCCGTACGAGGTATTTGAAACTTCTAAGGTCTCTAATTCTTTTTTCCACAGAAGTCACACAAAAAACCGAAACTGCTGTTACTTCCGAAACGTAATCTCACTTCTTCAGCTGTACATACTGTTCACAATGTCGACACCACTATCCCATTGCAGATGCGAATGCTTCTTTGGAAGTTCATTTTGACCAATGGACGACGCAGCAACGCCACGACTGAAGAACGTGCGACCATCTTTTTCATCGTCATAAAAAGCCAAAGATGACTAGATTCTTGGTCTGGCGAATAAGGAACATGAGAAATGATTTCAGCGTTGTGCCCACGTTGAAACTTCTGCGTCGCGTTCCCCCAAATCTATGATGCTCTGTCTCGGTGAAGGGCGCAAGTACAACCCTTCAACGCTTCCAGACTGCGTTGCTGGAATGAGCTTTTTCTCCAAAACGTGTTCGTATCTCGCAGCATACGCCGTAGTCTGGAGGGCAGTGAGTGAGGAATACACCATCGCTGTCGCGAACTGTGGCTCCATCCGTCTTTTTCGCCAGCATTGCTCCTTACTAGAATTCCTTTCATGGATGCGAACCTGCGTACTGCCACTGAGCTGGCTCAGGCTTCGATAAAGAATGAAAAAGGGTATCTGGATCTCATCCACTGTCATAATTTACATACTTTGTTTTGGGATTATCGTCGCACCGAATTTTTTAAATGACTCTATATTCGCCACCAAATGGATTCTTTGTTACAATTTCCATAACTGCAGTTTCGACCTAAGTTCATTATCAGATAGTAAGCTACGGTCAATACCCAGGCACTTTATGTTACTAAACGAGTAAAACGATGCAAAGCCTCTGTTGCAGGTTGCCTATGTAACGGCTTGCAGGGGTAACGAATTTATTGATTTACAGTACTTCGTATAGTTATTGATCGATTTTGAAAATATTAAATGCTTTCGGGATCAGCTCATCAGGAGGACTAATATTACGCCAAACGTTTGACAGATATTTAAGTTAGAAACTGGGCATATATAGTGGGGCAGCGGAACTCACGAGGCGCAAATTACGACGCAGACTCAACTCATTCAGTATTCGAGAACCAGGATACTCGGCGACGTACACACACACACACACACACACACACACACACACACACACACACACACAATAATACTAATAATAATAATAATAATAATATTAATAATAATAATAATAATAATAATAATAATAAAACGAAAATGTTTATTGCTTATATTTTTGCTGCTCATGCAGTAAAATTTCACACACCGTCGTCCCGACTTCTGAAATTCATGTTGAGGCATCTCCAACCGAGAGAGCACACGACTTTTACACGCTACAGGGGTTGTGAAAATATTGGCAACTTGCTTTAAATGTTCATAAATGTAAAATGGTGCACTTCACAAAACGAATAAACTATGACTATAATATCAATGAGTCACCGTTGGAATGGAACAATTCATGCAAGTGCAATATTTTGTAGGCATATGAAATTCATAGACAGTTGTAGATAAAGACTTAGGTTGAGTGTCAGAATACGTGGGAGATGCAATCTGATTCACTTATTGAATCATCATCGCCCAGCCCAAACCACTAAGGATGAAATTCGCAGAAAGTATTTATCTTATACTGTAGGCTACGTTTAAGAAGCAATTTTTCGAACTTTTACCCCTAATGGGGTGAAACAGGGGATTCAATTTTTTTTAAATATGTCACTAAAAGGCAGTTTTGAAGCCAGAGCTACGATTTTATTTTATTTATTTATTTATTTATTTTTTTTTTAGGCGTCATTCTTCCGGATGTATTCCAATCTCTGTCTTCCTCTTTGCTGCTCCTCTAGCACCACGGAAGTTATTCCGTGATGTCTTAGCAGATGTCCTACCACCCTTTCCCTTCTTTTTGACAATGTTTTCCAGACTTTCCTTAGCAATTCTGCAAATACCCTCCCCATTCCTTACCTTATCATTCCACCTACTTTTCAACATTCTTCTGTAGCACCACATCTCAAATGCTTCGATTCTCTTCTTTTTCAGTTTTCCCACAGTCCATGTTTCACTACCCTACGATGCTGTGCTCCAAATGTACATTCTCAGAAATTTCTTCCTCAATTTAAGGCCTATGTTTGATACTAGTAGACTTTTCCTGGTCAGGAATGCCCTTTTTACCGATGCTAGTCTGCGTTGAAGGTAGCAGCTAAGCTAGCAACCAAGAAGGTTGAATGGCACAAACAAGTGCCGATGTCAAAAAGTTTCAAGATACGATATCTCATAAATGACTAGCACAAGAATCCTTCAACAGGCACCACTGAGACTCTAATTTACACTACTTTTAGTCTGTTAATGTCAATAGGCTTTGGCCGTGCGGTTCTAGGCGCTCCAGTCCGGAGCCGCGCTGCGGCTACGGTCGCAGGTTCGAATCCTGCCTCGGGAATGGATGTGTGTGCTGTCCTTAGGTTAGTTAGGTTTACGTAGTTCTAAGTTCTAGGGGACTGATGACCACAGCAGTTGAGTCCCATAGTGCTCAGAGCCATTTTTTCAATAGGCATCGTTCCACTTAAAAAGTGTATGTTTGCACAAAAATACACTTTCTAACTATTATTACAAACTGTTTATTGGCTAACAATATGAGCCCCTGACTACTTATCCATTCTACGACAACTGCACATCAATAGCATTTTCCATTTCCGAAATATCTGCGGTGCAAGTTTTACTTTGATATCATCTTACCGTTCGCAGCAGATTGTAGAACGTTGTTATCAATGTAATACAGGTATTTTGTGTAATAGACGATGCTATTTATACAGGCTGCGTCATAATTAATGACGCAAACGCATGCAGTTAAAGTACGCGATACAAGAAGCAAAACAATGTCAATAAACGTGGAAGTTAAGAGCTATGGACCCTTCATCATCCTTACATCGAAACAAATCTGTTATACTGTGAGATCTCTGCTTTCCATGTTTCGAAAGGAGGTAGTGTGGACCAAATAAACAAAAAATTTACTGTAAACATGGGCTCTGAAACTCATACCTTAATAGCTACGAGCATTTGCTCAGTAGAAGAGATGTTTTTCACTGTAGCAGAGAATAAGTGATCATAGCTCTTACGGTATGCATTTAAGAGCCCATGTATACTGCAACTCCTTTGTTTCTAGTATCATACAATTTTGCGATTACGCCATTAATTATGATACCTTTGTACATAAGAGTGCACAATCCCAGGAATGATTCTGTAACTTCAGCCTGATAAAAAAACGAAAGATGAATTTTTTGCGAATGAAAATAGCCCTGCTGGCTTTCTTGTTCGTGCTTCTTACAAATAGTTAGCTGTTAATTTCCCAATATGCTGCGGTTTCCTGGAGTGGCTTTTTATTATTATTATTATTATTATTATTATTATTATTATAGGCTTTCGGGACGTGTCCATTAAGCCACGTCAACAGTGGAATGTCAATTATGACGATACGAACGTAAGGACCTTTTTTTTATCTTGCTGCTTATGTTTAGGGTTCCACCGCCTGATTGCTTACGGTAGATCATTTATTGCCTGTTGACCGCTGTTGTCGGTTTATGGGACTTTTCGGTGTATGGGACCCGAATGGGTGTAAGTAACAATTCCCCCCGGCGACCACATCAGATCAGACCGTTGCCCGCGTCCCGTCACATGGAGGCGGGCTTTTTGTTCATATCTGTCTTTTGATGTTGTTTGTTTGTTTGTTCGTTAAGCAATTTTGCGCTTTATCAAAATATAATACGTGAACTGAAAATGGAAATACGAAGATTTTGTTGACTTTAAAAAGAAACAAAAAGAAACATACGAAAGAGTTAGAACCATTAGTTCCGCCACATAGATGTGTGAGTGTGAACTCCTCGGAATGTACCTCGGGCCACTGAGTCCCAGGCATCTTGCATGTCAGTAAGTAGGATGGTTCAAAAATGGCTCTGAGCACTATGGGTCTGGGTGTTGTGTGATGTCCTTACGTTAGGTTTAAGTAGTTCTAAGTTCTAGGGGACTGATGACCATAGATGTTAAGTCCCATAGTGCTCAGAGCCATTTGAACCATTTGAGCACTATGGGACTTAACTTCTGAGGTCATCAGTCCCCTAGAACTTAGAACTACTTAAACCTAACTAACCTAAGGACATCACACACATCCATTCCCGAGGCAAGACTCGAACCTGCGACCGTAGCGGTAGTACGGTTCCAGACTGTAGCGCCTAGAAGCGCTCGGCCGGCAAGTAGGATGGTCCTTACACTATATTCCTATATCGTAACTGTTGTGTCTATACACGGATTTACGCGTTTATAGTGCCCCTTACCGTAGGCAATTTGCGACAGTGCGCCTGCGCTTTTAATGCAAATTTATACTAAAATACATCTAGTTATTTATCTAGTTACTGTTTACTGATTTATAGTGCCCGTTGCCTTTGGCAATTTGTTACGATGCATCGGCACTTAACTAACTACCTTAGCCTAATGTGCACAACCAAACGTCGGTGGTTAGAGTATTACTAAATACAGATACAGTTAAATTAATGTCTAAGTTGAGTAGCGGTCTGGTTACTAAACGTGGTATCGTCTGCAGTGTCCGCCGTATTGCTCTCTTGTGTCGTCTTCCGTGTTGCTATCCACGCTATGGAAGTTATTATCCCATTGCCTTGTTTTCTGTACAGTCGTGTGCGCCGGTATTCTTGGTGTGTTGCCTTTGACACTTTGTCTATTATTATATTTAATTATGTCCATTCGGTTTCGTTTCGTAGCGCATCCTATAGCTGGCGCTCCGTGTAAACGTAGTGTGCTGTATTGCGTCGGTGACGCGCCAGTAGAACAGGACGTAACACAACACCCATAGCAATCCGGTGAGCTGACCGTGGGGGGTGGGGGAGGAGGGAGAGAATTTGGTAGTCGCGTAACAGGATTGGTTAAATGTCAACAGAGGACCATAAAGGCCAAGTCAGCAGGTGACGCGATTAGCCTTCCCGCCTTCGCAAAGTCACCACGAATGTTAGACAGCCTGTAGCGTATTCTCTGGCAGCGAGGAGAGGCGGGTAGCGTACGGAAGGGTCGCACCTTCTGGGTCAGGCGGGCGTGACGCGGCGGGCCCAGGGTCGGACGCGCCGCGGTAGGGCAGGTGGCGGAGTGCGCATGCGCCCGGAAGCGGCCGCCGGCGCCGCACTTTCTCCTTACGTAAGGCGGGGCGGGGGCAGCCGAGCGTGCTGGAAAGCCGCGCCTGCCGCCTCCTCCCCGCTCCTCAGCCTCAGTGCCACCTACACCGGAGACAGCTGCCTCACGGCGTGCCGGTCCACCACAGGAAGGCGGCGATTCCGTCCGACACGATTTCCACGAGTCCTCAACGGCCTTCTTAGGGTCGTCGTAAAGTACGGGCCGGCCGTTCGTGGGCGCCCCACTCAGTGCCAGGAGCGTTCCATCGGGTTCAGATCAGGAGAATCTGAGGCCGAGGCACCAACGCGAGTTCAAAACACTGTAGCTGAACCACTGTAGCTGGATCCTGGCCTCGTGACTCGGCCAGTCGTCCTGCTGGAAGATACCGTCGCCGTCTGGAAAGGCAGAAGCCGAAGCGAAGCACCTGGTCCACAAGAATGTCCACTACTCCACAGCGGTGTATCGTAGGTCTCTAGAAGAGCCTAGCGTTCCAAAGGATTGGAAAAGAGCACAGGTCATCCCCGTTTTCAACAAGAGACGTCGAACAGAGGTGCAGAACTATAGACCTATATCTCTAACGTCGATCAGTTGTAGAATTTTGGAACACTTATGTTCGAGTATAATGACTTTTCTGGAAACTAGAAATCTACTCTGTAGGAGTCAGCATCGGTTTCGAAAAAGATCGTGTGAAACCCAGCTCGCGCTATTCGTCCACGAGACTCAGAGAGCCATAGACACGGGTTCCCACGTAGATGCCGTGTTTCTCAACTTCCGCTAGGCGTTCGATACAGTTCCCCACAGTCGTTTAATGAACAAAGTATATGGACTATCAGACCAATTGTGTGATTGGATTGAAGAGTTCCTAGATAACAGAACGCAGCACGTCATTCTCAATGGAGAGAAGTCTTCCGAAGTAAAAGTGATTTCAGGATTGCCGCAGGGGAGTGTCGTAGGACCGTTGCTATTCACAATGTGCATAAATGACCTTGTGGATGACATCGGAAGTTCACTGAGGCTCTTTGCGGATGATGCTGTAGTATATCGAGAGGGTGTAACAATGGACAATTGTACTGAAATGCACGAGGATCTGCAGCGAATCGACGCATGGTGCAGGGAATTGCAATGGAATCTCAATGTAGACAAGTGTAATGTGCTGCGAATACATAGAAAGAAAGATCCCTTATCATTTAGCTACGATATAGCAGGTCAGCAACTGGAAGCAGTTAATTCCATAAATTATCTGGGAGTACGCATTAGGAGTGACTTAAAATGGAATGTTCATATAAAGTTGATCGTCGGTGCCGGCCGGAGTGGCCGTGCGGTTCTAGGCGCTACAGTCTGGAGCCGGGCGACCGCTACGGTCGCAGGTTCGAATCCTGCCTCGGGCATGGATGTGTGTGATGTCCTTAGGTTAGTTAGGTTTAATTAGTTCTAAGTTCTAGACGACTGATGACCTCACAAGTTAAGTCGCATAGCGCTCAGACCCATTTGAACCATTTTGATCGTCGGTAAAGCAGTTGCCAGACTGAGATTCATTGGAAGAATCCTAAGGAAATACAATCCGAAAACAAAGGAAGTAGGTTACAGTACGCTTGTCCGCCCACTGCTTGAATACTGCTCAGCAGTGTGGGATCCGTACCAGATAGCGTTGATAGAAGAGATAGAGAAGATCCAACGGAGAGCAGCGCGCTTCGTTACAGGATCATTTAGTAATCGCGAAAGCGTTACGGAGATGATAGATAAACTCCAGTGGAAGACTCTGCAGGAGAGACGCTCAGTAGCTCGGTACCGGCTTTTGTTGAAGTTTCGAGAACATACCTTCACTGAGGAGTATATTTAGCGAAGAGTCTATGAGGATAAAATCAGAGAGATTAGAGCCCACACAGAGGCATACCGACAATCCTTTTTTCCACGAACTATACGAGACTGGAATAGAAGGGAGAACCGATAGAGGTACACAAGGTATCCTCCGCCACACACCGTCAGGTGGCTTGCGGAGTATGGGTGTAGATGTCAGTGCTTTCGATTACTACCAGTTGTCTCTTGGTAGCTCAGATCCGGACACTCCGTTGCAGAATACTACTTCCAACGGCCTGCGTCCGTGGTCTGTAGCGTGTTTCGAGCAGCCGTCAGTCGCGATCTGTAATAACGAGAAACCTTCTGTGGAAAGCCACTGCGCTTGCTGTGTCCGGACACGACGAGAATTGACAGCTATCCCTAAACATTTGGAACCTGCTGTGGACAGGCTTCAGACTACTGCTCGAAACTCAAACGACGTCGGGGCACCAGTGACGAGACGTGCGACGTCTTTGGTACTGGAGGAATCCCCTGGTAACCGTTATGTCGCTGCGTCTTCCGATACGCGACATCTGACAACTCCGCTCCACTCGAGAGCGAACGGCGGACAGTGGTGGGTTCCCGTGTCCCCTGGATGATGGAGAAAGTGGTAAAACGGGCAGCACGGTGGGCACCTTACGCTTCAACCGCAGGTACGAGCTGCTACCTCTTGTTGATAACACTACCTCTCAGCAAGCACGGGCCACCTCTCCTCTTAGGCCAGTGGCTGATTTTCTTGTCAGTTCGGACAAGCGCGGAGGGCAGTTATAGAAGTCATTTGCAGCTCCAGTATTGGGTGCGTAACGGAGCCCCTCAGGGAAACAGCATGCAGGCCGGGGAAGAAAACCGGTGTGCATTCAGTACGTTTAGCGGTGAGTCTCGTCCGAGACGTGGAGCAGGGTCTGCCGGTGGCTGTCGAGCGCATTGTCTGCAACCGGATGGACACTTGCAATTTGAAACTCCACATTTCCACTACCATGACGCATAAGGAAAGAACGCACAAGGCAACGATCCCTTTCGGGAAATATGAGTCTGTTACGCGTTACAGCCGGCCGGAGTGGCCGTGCGGTTCTAGGCGCTACAGTCTGGAACCGAGCGACCGCTACGGTCGCAGGTTTGAATCCTGCCTCGGGCATGGATGTGTGTGATGTCCTTAGGTTAGTTAGGTTTAATTAGTTCTAAGTTCTAGGCGACTGATGACCTCAGAAGTTAAGTCGCATAGTGCTCAGAGCCATTTGAACCATTTACGCGTTACAAGTGTCAACATGAATAGCTTCAAGAAAATATTCAGCTTTTTACAAAATGACACTTCATTTGTGACTCGTGTACCTGCCGCTCGCACTGTTTCTTCTACGACCTAGGCCTCATTAGATTCGTCAATCTCCAAACAACGATTACACACAAATCCAGAAATTTACATATAAAAAACCTTGATGGGTGATAGGACAGAGCCATCTCCACATTTTAAAATCGCTTTTGTTCAGTTTTAGCAGTTACCGTCAGTACCTGCCCTGCTGCAACTGAATTGTGACCTCTATCACTAAACGGCTAAAACGGTCACACTATACAAGTTGCAAGTTGCCTATTCAGCAGGTTCCAGGGGCAACAAAAATTTGATTTTCAGTCTTTTATACAATTACTGACCGTGTTTAAAAATTTAAATGCTGTCGTAATCTACTCATTAACACATATAATCTTACGTCAAAGGTTTAACTCAATAAGATAAGTTAGAACCGATGAATTTCTCAGACCAGTTTAACTCACTGCGTGCAAATTACCCAGAGTATATTCAATAATGAGCGCACTTAGCGACTTCCAGCATACTTCGCTTTTGTAGCTTACTTTTTGCTGTGGTTAAACCTTGAAAATGATTTGACACTACACCCTACTTAGCAGAAAGATCATATTCGAAATTATTCGCCGAATGCCAATTTAGTCACAGGAACTGTATAATTTGAAATAATATTTCATTCAGCTCCTGATCGTCAAATACATAAAAACATCTTACATGAGTATATAAAGAAGGCCTTGCCAGTATTGGTTCTGAAGTTTTCATTAGCATAATCCGGAACTAATAAAACCGTCGTAATTACGATTTTGTATCGTCACCCAAAAAGACTTAGACTCTTAACGTCAAATGTTTAACACTCTACGTCATTCGTAGGGTAAACGGACGTTTAAAGCTGATTTATACATTCGAATTCAATTTTTTAAAGAATCTGGGATGAGTTTCTGCAGTACCCATTTTAATAAATATTGGATTCCGGGGCCGAGAAGTTTTTCTTGGATGGTTACCGCTAAAAACAATACCGCATAATGTTACAGGATGGGGCCGAACCCTTTTCTCAGGCGTTCCCTGATATCAAAGCGTGAAGGTCATCGCACGAACGTCACTGGGTTTCACGGCCGTAACATTCATGTCGGCAGTCGTAAATGAGAAACCTGTTCCAGCAGGTAGGGAAATTTACAGTAATGGTCAGACCTGCAATCATCTAGTTGCTAACACACCATGAAATTGAAGGTGGCATCTTGCTGGAAAACTGAGCGCAGCACTGAACAACAGCCTTCGCTCGAGGACACTGTGGTTACATTCGTGACGTAGATACCCCGAGTTAAGCTGCCCGCATCTTCCGGAGAGTCCAGCTACGGATGCGCCTGGATACAGCCTTTATGTCACGCACTGGAGTGCGTGTCGCTTTCACACACCGATCGGTGCACATGCGAGAACATTGCTCCCCTAGAACAGTTCCTGTCAAAAGGCATTAGATACACACACACTTACGTAACAACATAGAACACACAACGAAAAATACTCTTTACGATGCACTGAAGAACCAAGATACAAGGACACAACTGAACACCATCACCAACAACATCTTAAAAGCAGAGAAGGCGCAGAAGACAACGACAAGTCGACATAGATAGTTCGAATAGTTTTACCTTGACGATGAAACGAGTAACACAGACAACGCTGACAGAACATAGACACACACAAAACATAACATAAAACACACAAAACGTACACAATTAAGATGCACGTTAGTCAAAGATCACCACTGTGCATGAAGGAAATTAAAAGTGGAAGCAATTAGAATAGTCTGCGGATAGAAACTATTCTAAACCTGTACACATCATTATAAAGTAATAATAAAAATGAACATGTCATGGTAAATGTAACAATATGAATGTAATATAAAGTAACACATAGACACAAGGCAATCAGGCAGTGTTCATACACTGGATATTACTCAATATGTAGAAAATTTGCAAATACATTACTCAAAGAAATTAGTTTTATTATACAAACGCGTATTTACAGGAGTAATAATTGAGTTAGTTGCGTCTTATTATTTTTTTCTACAGATACATAACATGTGTACATAATTTAATTAGATTAAATCACGGCAAGATATCGTTCCAAAGCCACACAAAATTTATTTACTTAATAATGTATCATCAGTGTTTCTTTTGTAACCTAACAAACATTAACACACAGCACGCCAACAAACAACACCAATCCATTCTAGATTAGCTCCGCATCGACTGAACACGTCGGGTTTTCCAGAGGAGTGGCTTTCACGCGGATAATACTAGCAAGGATAGCACCATGCACGAACACTGGACATGAAGTTCCATACAAAGTCTTCTCCGGATGGTGTTCGTGAAGAGACGTATGTAATTACTCTTTCCTCTCTTCTTTCTGTTCTCTTCTTAAAATATGCCATAAAAATATATTTTCTCACTCTCGAAATCATCTAAATCCGCATGATTATTCTGCAGTTCACAATTATGTGCCTGGCAGAGGGTTCATCGACCCACCTTCAAGGTGCTTCTCTACTACTCCGCTCTTCAACAGCGCGCGGTAAAAACGAACACTTGCATCTTTCCGTGCGAGTTCTGATTTCCCTTATTTTATTGCGATGGACATTTCTCGCTGTGTAGGTGGGTTCCACCAAAATATTTTCACATTCTGAGGAGAGCGATGGTAACTGAAATTTCATGAGAAGGTTCTGCCGCAGCGAAAAACACCTTTGTTTTAATGACTTTCACCGCAAATCGTGTATCGTATTGGTGGCGCCGTCTCCTTAATTTCGCGATAATACAAAACGAGACGCCCCTTTGGCCTTCTTCGAAGTCCTCCGTCAGTCTTACCTGAAGCCGATCCCCTACTCCAGAAGAGGCCGGGCAAGCTTAGAGTACGCAGTCTCGTTACATTTTCTAAGTGTTCTGCCAATAAGTCGCAGTCTTTGGTTTGCTTTCCTCACAGCGTTATCTTCGTGATCGTTCCAATTTACGTTATTCGTATTTGTAATCGCTAAGTATTTTGTTGAGTTCAAACCCTTTATATTTGTGTGATATATCGTATAGGTTAAATTCAGCAGGTTCCTTTTAGTACCCGTGTGGATGACATCACACTTTTCGTTATTTAGAGCCAATTGCCACTTTTTGTACCATGTAGTTACCTTGTCTAAGTCATTCTGTAATTCTTTTTGATCATCTGAAGACTTTTCAAGAAGGTAAATCACGGCATCATCTGCAAACAGTCCAAGGGCGCTGCCCAAATTTTCTCCTAAATTGGGTATGTAGATCAGGAGCAGCAGGGGGCTTTTGAGACGCCAGATATTTGTTTTACTCGATGACTTTCCGTCTATTACTACGAACTGTGACCTTTCTGACACGATATCACGAATGCAGTCACGCAACTAAACGGCACTCCACAGGCACGTAATTTGGTTAGAAATCACTTGTAAGAAACGCCATCAAAGCCTTCTGGGAATCTAAAAATTACGGAGTCAATTTGACGTTCCCTGTCGATAGCACTCATTACTTCGTGAGAATTTTGTTCTTAGAAAAATTAGTATAAGTGCTGCAAGTCAATAAGAGATAATATCACAGAGCAGATAAAATAAAACGACGTAGACGCAGTTCCATGTGTTGCTGTGTGGGCAGCAGTGCCCGGGGCTGCAGCTACACAACGCAGCTCCGCCGCGCGCTGGGGGCCGTGTGGATCACAGGCCGCCTGCGGGAAGTAACACGGTGGCAGGCCCTAGTACTCATAATGTCGCCTGGAAGAAGAAGGGATAAAGCGTCCTGACGGTAGCTCATAATGGAACAGTCGTTACTCTGCAAGTAAAACAGTTTCTGCGTCAGTCACTTGTTTATTTTGTCACTATGCGTTTCGATGGTTCAGACCATCATCTTCAGGTGGAGAATTGTTTAGTTACACGGCTGGTGCTGGCGAAGAGTACAGACGCCTTTTTACTGTCTCAAACCATTGGCAGTGTACGTTATTTTGCGACTTTTGCTAATGACAAAAATTGTTTACTTAGCAAAGGCACATCAGAGGCGAAAAAACACAAATTACTGACAGTGAATCGTACTTATTACTGAACCATCTCTGTAAGTACAATTCACAGTTAGGAATTCATGTTTTTAATCTCTAAAGTGCCTTTTCCGAATAAACAGTTTTTATGATTAGCAGAAGACGAAAAATAACCTACACTGCCCCGCACGTGTGTACTCTTCACTAACGCAAGCGGTATAAGTAAACAATTCTCCACCTGAAGATGACGGTGTGAACCATCGAAACGCGTAGTGGCAAAAGAAACAAGTGACTGACGCACAAACTCCTCTACTTGTATTTACCAACAGTCGCATTCCTCATAACGCCGTCCCTTATGGATAAAATATTCAGCCGACACTCTGTTATTGGCAGGTAGCGTGTCGGGTTTAACTGGGGAGAATCTAAACGAGTGAGCAGAGCGGCCTTGGATTGCAGATCGGGTCTAATAGCGTTTCACACTGCTGTTACATTAGCATCTCCCCACGGAGCTTCGCTGTAAAAAATATGAAATGAATATGTAGTTCATGAAGAACTGTATAAATAAAAATGCAAATGTTCGTTTGTTTAAAATCATGTATCTCCGAAAGTTCTGCAACGACCGCTTCGAAATTTTGACGCAAGATTACATGCGAATGTGCGCGTGTTTTGTGTTATATATAAGGGGGAAAACGTTATTAACAAAAACCTCGAAAAGTTCTTGATCGATTTACACGTTGTTAGCAAACAAGAATGATGTATTTTTGACTTATCGACTTATGAAAAACTGAATTTGCAACAATAATGAACAAGACTTAAGATCAGAGAGAAGAGGAACAAGAGATGGACAGAGGGATGGGAGGAATGGACATAGAAAGTGGAAAGGACGAGATGGACAGACACAGGGGCAGGACAGGAGGAGATGGAGAGAATGAGTGAGTACAAGGTGGACAGATAGAGGAGGGAGGAGAAGATGGAGGCAATGTGAGGATGCAGATAAAGAGGAGAGGAAGAGGTGGAGGAGGGGGAGGGGGAGAGGAGGTGGACAGAGATAAATAGCTGGATACAGGCCAAAGACAATTTAAAAAATAATTAAGGCTGTAGGCGTTGGCAGGTGTCAGTCATTTAAAGGGGTGTCATGCAGCATTGCCGCAGGTGCATTTGCTTTCCTTCCGACGTAACGGATGGTGGTACCAGTCCCCCAAGGCAGGCAGCCAGCTTCATTCAGCCGTGACCCACAAGCTTTCACACTCCGCACCATATACGCAGCTGAAGCTGGCGTGTACACATCTTCAAGGACAGCGTCCACTGGCACGTTTTTCGTGCTAGATAAGACACACGTATCGATTCCAGATTACGCCATTCTAGTTAAGCGTTGCTTCGGGCTCCTTAGACATAAAGTGTCGCCACCCATACAAACAAACAAAAATAGTCGAAGTACTGTACTCGTGCATAGTATTCAGGTCAGAAGAACCTAGATCTTCAAATTTTTTGGGTACAGAGCTTTAAATTCTTCAAATTCAAGAAGAGCAAACAAATGTTTTTCGTAAATGACTCGGCTTACATTTCAGTTCAAATGGAGACTGACGTTTGGTTATGACCTCGGAAATAGGACGGCGTTTTCCCGAATTTTTTTAAATTCAGCTGACGGAACCAAACAGCCAGGTTATCGGTCCCGGTGGAATAGGGAAGGATGGGGACGAAAGTCGGCCGTGTCCTTTCAAAGGAACCATTCCGGAATTTGCCTGAAGCGATTTAGGGAAATCACGGAAAACCTGAATCAGGATGGCCGGACGTGGGTTTCAACCGTCATCCTCCCGAATGCGAGTCCAGTGTGCTTTCCTGGTGATATTGTGGGAATACTACTGTCCAAAGATGATATATTTTTCTCTGAACATAATGAAAACGTAGAACAAGTGTGAAATAAAAAGCTTAGTACCGATCCGGCATCAGGATAAACAAAGTCAGCAGTGAATAAAATAACATGGCGGACACTAGTGGCCCTGTAAGGGTAATGAAGCTCTTCTGCTAATCCGGAAGAATGTTTCCCTAGGTAAACGAAGCAAATACGTAACACTTACATTCCAGCACCGACCTGATTTGGTAATGCAAACAGACGCGTAACATTACCGGTTGCAAAGCGACCCATGCTAAATCTATAGCATTCAACATGTAACGTTACATGTTTGATGCATGGACGCTCATTGGCAATAATTTGTTGAAGTGAAAAACGGCCGGCCGGTGTGGCCGAGCGGTTCTAGGCGCTACAGTCTGGAACCGCGCGACTGCTACGGTCGCAGGTTCGAATCCTGCCTCGGGCATGGATGTGTGTGATGTCCTTGGGTTAGTTAGGTTTAAGTAGTTCTAAGTTCTAGGGGACTGATGACCTCAGAAGTTAAGTCCTATAGTGCTCAGAGCCATTTGAATTTTTTTGTGAATAACGTGAAGGTCCATCACGGTGCGGAACACCATTAAACTGTAGCTCCATCTACGGCTGGTCCGATCGGAAGAACAGACAAAGGGAACGGCGTGCCACCTCCAACACGACAATGCCTAGTAAAGCCCCGTGATGCTCGTATCATCTACATCTACATCCAGATGACTACTCTACAGTTCACATTTAAGTGTTGGGTAGTGTGTTCATAGAACCACCTTCACACTATATCTCGAATACCACGTGGGAAAAATATCTTCTCTAGTACATGTCGGCATCAACAAAATATTTCCGCATCCAGAGGAGAACGTTTGAAATTTCTTTAAAAGATCTCACCACGACGAAAAAATGCCCTTTGTATTAATGATTGCCATCCCAACTCGCATGTCATAACCGTGACACTCTCTCTCCTCTATTCCACCACAAAACAAAACGAGCTACCCTTCTTTGAACGTCTCCATGCAGACCGTCAATCCTATTTGGTATAAATACAGCGCTGCTCACTAATGTCCCAGAAGTGGGCGGACGAAGGTAGTCTTGACAGTTTCTTTAGTAGATCTGTTACATCTTCTAAGCTCTCTGCCAATAAAATGCAGTGTTTGGTTCGCTCTACCCAAATATTTTTGTATCTGAAGGTGGCAGTTTAAGTTGTTCGTAATTGTAATCCTTAGATATTTAGCTGAATCGTTAGTCTTTAGATTTCTGTGATTTATCGTGTAACCAAAACTTAAAGGATTGCTTTTAGTACTCGTGTGTACGACCTCACATTTTCCATTATTTACAGTCAATATCTTGTCTAAATCATTCTGTAATTGGTTTTGATCACCTGATGACGTTAATAGACGTTGAACGACAGCCTCACCTGCAAACAGTAAAGAGGGTTGCTCACACTGTCTCCTAAATGGGTAATGTATACTCATGCTCAGAAAAAATACATTGAACGACCAGAGATAGGACGTTCATATTCACAGGACATGTACATTACAATGTTCTGCAGAGATGATTAGCATCTGAACCACGTCGGCCAGGGGTTCAAGGTCAGCAGCGCGGGATTAGCCGAGCGGTTTAAGGCGCTGCAGTCATAGACTCTGCGGCTGGTCCCGGCGGAGATTCGAGTCCTCCCTCGGGCATGGATGTGTGTGTTTGTCCTTAGGATAATTTAGGTGTAAGCTTAGGGACTGGTGACCTTAGCAGTTAAGTCCCATAAGATTTCACACACATTTGAACATTTTTTTGGTTCAAGGTCAACATCGACATGGCGACGCAACTCCACCTACCGGTAAAATGTGCCTGTGGTTCTCGTTGTCGTTATAAGCCGAAGGTAATGAGCAGACGTGAAGGAGCTTCGCAGACGCACGCGCGAACCGTACCGTCAAATCAGTGAGTTTGAAAGAGGACGCGTTATTGGCGTGAGAGAATGTGATGCATCCGTCCGGGAAATAGCTGCTCGTGTAGGATTAAGTGTTTCGGCAGGGCAACAAGTGTGTGCAGAACGGTCCACGGAAGGCCGTGGAACACGACGAGATGGGTCAGGTCGCACCACCCAGGCCACACCCCGAGAACTCATCTTATCCCAATGGCATTGCAGAATAGATCTGCGTTTTTCTCAGCTCTGGCGCAGCAGTGGAACATTTTATCACATCGTATACTAACAGAAGTGACAGTCCATCGCCTTTTATTACGCTACTGGTTACGTGCGCGTCGTCCACTTCTCCGCTTACCTTTGACGAACGTGCAGAAACATATTAGACAGCAATGGTGTATGGAGCGACATTAATAGGTACAGGAATGGCATGAGATAGTGTTTTGGAACGAATTCAGGTTCTCGTTGTTTCAAAATAATGGCCACATTTTGGTTCGCCGCAGACAGGGGGAGCGGCATCACAGTGACTGCATTCGCACAAGGCATACGGTGCCAACTCCCCCTTATTGTGTGGGGTGCTATTGGGTACAACCACAAATCACAGTTAGCGCGTGTCCTGGGCGTGTGACCTACGTGAATACTATCCTGCGACCCGTAGCCTCACTCTTTCTGCACATTGCCCCAGACACCATTTTTCAGCAAAACAATGGAAGACCACATGTTGCTGCGTGAACACGTGCCTTCTTGGTGTCGCAGGACGTCAGCCTTTTACCGTGGCCCACCAAGTCACCAGACATGTCGCCAGTCTAAATTGGAACGAGGTGAGAGCCGCACGGATGGCTGTACCACAGGACGCCGTTCGCGCCTTATACGAGTCGATGCCGTCACGCACGGAACAAATTATTATGGCCCATGGCGGACCCTGTGCCTAGTAGGCAACAGGAAACATGCTGAACCGACATGACTGAAATGATCATTTCTGAGGAACATACTAACGTACAAGTCTTTTAAATATGAGCGTCCTATCTCTAGTCGTTCAGGATGTTCTGTTTTTTCTGAACATGAGTCTTGGTCAGGAACAACAGGAGGCCTGTAACACTGCCGGGAACGCCAGATATTAGTTTTGTCTTACTCGATTAGTTTTCGTCATTTACTACGAAGTGTGACCTGCATAACAGAGGCGATACTACAAACACATGGAATGGCATTAGCAGAAGCTTGTGAGGAACGGTGACAAAAGCCTTCTGGGAATCTAGAAATAAGGAATCAACTTGAGAGAGCCCGTGTAGATAGCACTCACTCATTACATCACCAGCAGGACAGGAAAAGCATCTCTCCCAATAAGAGTCGCTATTCAAATGATTATCTGTCCGATACACTCTCTGTGTCACAGGAGATAAAGGGGAATTTCCATTTGTCAGTGACAAGATAATAAAACGTATAGCTATCTCTTCGTCTTCCTCTTATCCTTTTTATTGGTTTTTGCTTTTTCTTCCCTCCAGCTTATGAGGACACTGTACCCTCAGATGGGACGTGCGCTTAAGCTGCGAGCGGCTGGAGTCGGTGTGCGATTGGCGGTTGTTCGAAGAGCGTGGTCGTGTTACGTATGTCGTGTGGGCGGCGTTAGATAACGGTTTTCCGAGGCTCATGTTGGTCACAGAAATATGTAAAAAGTTGACGACACGAGTGGAATAGAAAAAAATGCATTTGTCCATCGTAATTAAATATAAAGTTGCAGTGCGTAAGTTCGAATAATAATCGTGGCATACTGCATATTTGCATGTGATGAGTTAAGTATAATCTGTCTCGGAACAATAAATGACCGCTCCTTTTACGATAGTTGTATTTCAACGTTATCAAACAAAATCTTTTATGAACCACATTCGTACCAAACCATCCCGACGCAAAGAATGAAATCTTAGTGCTGAAAAGACAACAGCAGTTGATTACAATGAAAAATATTCCTATCATAGCACAAAAAGTCGAAAATGTCCTGAGCAGAGTTAGGAATGCAAAAGAAGGAAACCAGCTTTCCGACTTATCTGGCACATTCAGAGATACTGTTTAAAATAAAACATCTTGACATTTACGCACTTTTAACCCAGCCCTGCAAATTTTATCGCCCCAGAAAAACTTTGTTAGCTCTTACTTCTATGGTCTTCAGCCATATGATATTGTTGTTTAGTATGGCTCACGAATCTTCATGATTTTGGGCACAGGAAGAGGGACCTTAGCCTATGCATTGCAAGATGCAGGTGTACCAATTCCCTTGCAGCTAACAGAGCCGACTGAACTGGGGAAGTAGGGTTAACTGGTAAAAAATATGTCAAGATATTTTGACTTAGAAGTCTTCGTAGCTGCTAGATAAGTCGAAAAGCTACTTCCCTTCTTTTACATCCCTAAAATCACCCAGGATATGTCGATCTTTTTTTGTGCTACGACAGGAGCGTTTTTCATTCTCGTTCCCAGCTTTTACTCCATGTTAATTCTGACATTGAGGCCGTCATAGCGTGCAGATTTTTGTTGACTCGGGCGGCAACTGATGCGGCATAGGTTTTTGTACTGTCTTTCGAACCATGTTGCTTATGTCGTCGCAACGAGTAAAGCTTTCGCAAAACAACAGGACGATCATTAATTTGATGTATTTGTCTACCTTCTTAAAAAAAAAAAGTTGGACCGATTCGCACAAGTTCGAAACACAGAAGTGACGCGGATAAAAAAAACTCATAAAAAACGTGCTTTTGCACGCGAAGTGCGTATGAAACCAGATTTCTGAAATCGACTTATCCGTTTCATCAGAACAATGCTTTTTTATGTATCTTATTCACTTTAAACCGTTTCTACGGATTCAGTTCACGTAAGAACGAATTTTAATTGCTACACTTAGCCCGACTTAGAGATTATTGGGTAGAAAAATTTCTTTTTTACTTTATCCATTAATTCCTTCGTGCAAAGTTTGAACGAATTCGTACAAATCTTAAAGTACACATGTGATGCGCTTCGAAAACCTCGCAGAAAATGTATTCTTTTTTTCTTTTGCACTTAACATTCAAACGAAGCAAGATTTTGCCAAAAGGTTCACACTTACCTTAGACCAAGGTCCGATGCACCAGTGGACCAACTTCAAACCATCAGCTCCACTCCTGTCCGGAGTTATTCAGGGGGACTATTTTTGCACCTAAAATCCCCACTGTGTAAATACAAATGGCGCCATTACCTGAGAATTTAATTCAGACCAAATACGATCTCTTGAAAAAGGAATTAATCAAAATGGTTCAAATGGTTCTAACCACTATGGGACTTAAAATTTGAGGTCATCAGTCCCCTAGACTTAGAACTACTTAAACCTAACTAATCTAAGGACATTACACACAGGCAGGATTCGAACCTGCGACCGTAGCAGCAGCGCGGTTCCGGACTGAAGCGCCTAGAACCGCTCGGCCACAGCTGCCGGTAGGAATTAATCGATTGCCACAAATAGCCTGGGAGCCAGCTCTGGTTCATCGTTCAAACATTGCTTAATATACTGCAAGATAGCTACAGTAAAACCGATGTTCGAAAGGGTAGCTCAAATAGGAACCGAGCACCAAGACTCGAAAGCGCTGTAACGGTACAATAGGTAACGGCCGGTACCACAATGTCGGAACATTAATCGAAGACAGTTATAAGCTTGAACATTAGTTACAGGATATCTCATAGTGCGACGGCTGAGGAGGAGACGAAATCAGACAGGACGGGAGAGGAACCCGTAGCTTACAAGCTGCGCCTCGCGACTCCATAGACTCTACTGTGAAAGCCTGCCCGCAGCTACGGCGGCCCACACAGCGGGTTTCTCTTGCCGGGAACTGGCTGTGTCAGATCCGCGCGTTACGCCGCCTCTGCTACTGTTGAGTCACTATTACGCGGCGCAGACGCGCCAGATGTCACTGCCGTCGTGGATTACTTTCACCAGCGGGCCACAGAGAATCCCAGACCAGCTGAGCTCCGTTCTCGTGTTAGAAACTGTTCGACGCTGTAGTTTCTCGTCGCCCAGTCAGCGCACGGTCGCCTCGTGTTGTGCCAGAGAAGAATCTGTTCTCCTCAGCGCTAATGAGAAAATTTGCAGGCCGTAGAGCAGTAGCCTTTGGGACGCAGAACGTCATCCCGGCTAGAGAGTCATCGACAGATATAGAAGTATCTTCGGGTGTACCCACGAAATTATGTTGGGTCTCGTCCTGTTCATGTTGTATATTAATGACTTTTTCCATATGATGCAGTTGTCTACAATGAAATACTATCTCAATGTACCTTTGCAAATATTCAGCAAGATGTCGGTAAGATCTCAAAGTGACGCAGAGACTGGCAACTTGCTTTAAATGTTCAGAAAAGTGAAACTGTTCACTTCATAAAACAAAAAAAACCCAGTGCCCTATGACTAAAATACCAGCGAGCCAAATGGTACAAATCCCGCGCTGCGAGAATGTGTGTCAATATGGAATGCAATGCTCACGTAGGATCAGTCACGGATAAAGCGGTTGGAAGACTTCGATTCATGGGCAGAATACTAGGAAAATCAATCAAAGCAGATTGCTTACAAAACACTCGTGCGAAACATGCTAGAATACTGCCCACGTTTGTGGGACCCGTACCAAATAAGAGGAACCGCGTCTACAGAGAACGGCAACACGAATTATCAGGGGCTTGTGTCACAGTGGTGCTGAAGAAACTGAAGTAGCAGACTCTTGAACACAGATGTAAATTATACCGAGAAAGTCTACTAACAAAGGTTCAAGAACCGGTTTTAAATGGTGACCCTAGGAATATACTACAACTCACTACGTATCGTTCACATAGGGATCGTGAGGCCAAGATCAGATTAATCACAGAGCCGTTTAAACACCTATCCTCCCCACTCCGTACGTAAATGAAAAGGGGAGAAGCCCTAATTACAAGTACAATGGGAAGTATCTTCTGCCATACACCACTTTTGATTTTTTGTGCTTTGTGGATATACTACTTACAAGAACGTGAACCTTTACAGTTTAGCCGCGCGGGATTAGCCGAGCGGTCTCGGGCGGCGCAGTCATGGACTGTGTGGCTGGTCCCGGCGGAGGTTAGAGTCCTCCCTTGGGCATGGGTGTGTGTGTTTGTCCTTAGGATAAGTAGTGTGTAAGCTTAGGGACTGATGACCTTAGCAGTTAAGTCCCATAAGATTTCACGCACATTTGAACATTTTTTGACTCTGTACAGTTTAGGAATTCATGGTGTTATGCACCCTGTATGAACTTCATGTATGGCTCTGTATGAATGTACGCATACATAGACAACTGTGTTTTATTGTTTATTTTTATTCTCAGCTGCATGCCCATCTTCAGTAGTCCTGTAGAAGACGCACAACACACCAAACTACAGGGTGATTCAAAAAGAATACCACAACTTTAGGAATTTAAAACTCTGCAACGACAAAAGGCAGAGCTAAGCACTATCTGTCGGCGAATTAAGGGAGCTATAAAGTTTCATTTAGTTGTACATTTGTTCGTTTGAGGCGCTGTTGACTAGGCGTCAGCGTCAGTTGATGCTAAGATGGCGACTGCTCAACAGAAAGCTTTTTGTGTTATTGAGTACGGCAGAAGTGAATCGACGACAGTTGTTCAGCGTGCATTTCGAACGAAGTATGGTGTTAAACCTCCTGATAGGTGGTGTATTAAACGTTGGTATAAACAGTTTACAGAGAATGGGTGTTTGTGCAAAGGGAAAAGTTCTGGACGGCCGAGAACGAGTGATGAAAATGTAGCACGCATCCAGCAAGCATTTGTTCGCAGCCCAGGAAAATCGACTCGCAGAGCTAGCAGAGAGCTGCAAATTCCACAATCAACTGTATGGAGAGTCCTACGAAAAAGGTTAGTTATGAAACCTTATCGTCTGAAATTGGTTCAAGCACTGTCTGCAGCTGATAAGATTAAAAGAATCGATTTCTGTGATTTTATCCTTGCTCAAATGGAAACAGATGAATCTTTCGTTTCAAAGATTGTGTTTAGTGATGAAGCAACTTTCCACACTAACGGGAAAGTCAACCGTCACAATGTCTGTATATGGGGCACTGAGAATCCGCGGGAAACAACTCAGTATGAACGTGACTCGCCTAAGGTGAACGTTTTCTGTGCCATTTCAGCGAATAAAGTTTTTGGTCCCTTTTTCTTCGAAGGTGCTACTGTAACTGGCTACAGTATCTGGAGATGTTAGAGAATTGGCTGTTCCCTCAGCTCGAACAAGAAGCACAATTCATATTTCAGCAGGATGGAGCGCCACCACATTGGCACTTATCAGTCCGTAACTACCTGAACGTCAACTACCCGAGGCGATGGATCGGCCGCCAGGCAGCCCGTGACAGAGCACTTTATCACTGGCCTCCAAGAAGCCCTGATCTTACCCCCTGCGATTTTTTCTTATGGGGGTATGTTAAGGATATGGTGTTTCGGCCACCTCTCCCAGCCACCATTGATGATTTGAAACGAGAAATAACAGCAGCTATCCAAAGTGTTACGCCTGATATGCTACAGAGAGTGTGGAACGAGTTGGAGTATCGGGTTGATATTGCTCGAGTGTCTGGAGGGGGCCATATTGAACATCTCTGAACTTGTTTTTGAGTGAAAAAAAAACCTTTTTAAATACTCTTTGTAATGATGTATAACAGAAGGTTATATTATGTTTCTTTCATTAAATACACATTTTTAAAGTTGTGGTATTCTTTTTGAATCACCCTGTATATGATATGGCACGAGTTCATAATTTTGCGTTACTTTGTTCAATACTTACATATAATTTACTGTTATGCCCTCATAGAATTTCCGTACGTGTTGTCTTTAGATATTTCATTTCAACTTTTAATTTGTTTTTAGCGCGTCTTGGCCATCTTACAGATGAGGCAGTGTGCCTTAGATTACCAGTTATTTATTTTGTCGTCACACATCGATATTGTGGGTTTGTGTTATTTGTATCTTCCGTAGTGTGCATGTTGCTTCCTGTGACTTAAGTGCAGTGTTTGTTTAACTTGATTACTTTGGTTGTTTCGATTATTGAAAGTAAAATACATAAAATATAATTAGTATAAAGGAAAACCGTATAAAATATACCTAGCATAAATTCAGCTGTGTGTGTTTTGAATTGGTTTCATCTCTTGAGTAGTTCTTTATTGGGAGGAAGTTTGTGAAATTTGCGATGAAATTCTCGTTTCATTGCTCTGTTTGTTCATTTAGATTTTAGAATACTATTTATATCTTTCGTCGCATGGGTGTCGAGAGGTCTGCTCATATAATAGTTATATATTTCACTTCCAATACTCGAAACAACCAAAGTAATCAAATGAAACGAATGTACAGATCACCTGTCACAGCAAACAATAACCATATTATGCAAAACACAGATGACATGAACCTACAATGTCGATGTCATAGAATACACCGATTTAAATATAAACCACACTGCGTCGTGTGTAATATGCCAAGAACGATCTGCAAGCCAATCAAAAGTTAACGTAGAATATCCAAAAAGAGTCTACGAAAATTGTATGAGAGCACAATAGTAAATTACTCGTAACTACGGGGCAAAGTAATCCAGAATAACAAACGCGTCCCATAGAGTGCAGCATTATGTATTGTGTGTGTTCTGCAGCACTGGCATGTAGCCCGATGCTGGTTCAACCAAAGCAAAAATAAAAATGAAACAGGCAGCCTTGTGTGCGTCATTCGTCAATAGTTCAAGGGTGCGTGTTGCTAAAAGCAATGGGTGAGGAGTAAGGTTAAGAGCTGAGGTGGGCGTTAGCTGCGAGCGGCCGTGTTACGCCACCGACCACCCTTGGACCCGCAGACGCGGTTTCCCCGGGTGAGACCTGAGTTGTGAAACATGCGGAAAGCCAACTAGTAATGCGGCCTCACGGGCGAGAGGAGACCACTCTGCAAGAGCGGACTGCGGTGTCACGGCTCCACACCAGCTCCCCCTCATTCCCATACAAACCGCGTTCTCCACATTCATCCCTTCCCCATACTCTGCACCCACACACTATCAAAATACTGCTGCAATAGTAAATGTAGAATTATAACCGCTCGAATCGGAGTTGTTCCGTGAAGCGAACGAAGTACTGTTTTAAACTAACAAAATATTGATCATCAATTCTGTAACCAGGATAGCAGTGGCAAATCCGATTGTATACTAAATAAAATGAGTTCGCTGGTAGAAATTATAAAGTCCAACCTGAAGTGGCCAGTGAAGCTAAGATTTTTCTAATGCCTCTTTCACGAGAAATATCGCTCTTTACCGCTGCTTTAAGGGGGGTAGGATGTCAAACGGGCCGACTTGGAGCAGGAGAGGCATCACAGGACATTTTAATTTCTAGTGTCTATACTTTTACAAATAAATTCATCAAACTTTGTCAGCATCACCAGGAAGGATTCAGGATTCAAACCCATTGCAGTGGAAGTTCGAAAACATAACAAAATAATTTTTTTACGTGCGAAATTTCATCATTTTTTCCCTTACTAATGGCTGCGTTTGTTGCTATAGGTACACTTTTCTTCATATGTTAGAGAGATTCTTCGATGAATTTTGCACAGCATACTTACCATACTCACATGTGTATGATACTCTAGAATTTATTTAATTTATGAAAAAACGAATGAACTGTTGTATTTTGAATTTCATGTTCAGGAAAAACACAAATTTTATAGTTAATTACCACAATTTTTACCACAGTTTTTAATAGATTTGGAAAATTCTAGAGTTTCATACACCTTTAAGTATGGTTTGTATGCTGTGCAAAATTCATCGAAGAATCTCTCTTACTTATGAAGAAAAGTGTACCTACAGCAACAAATGCTGCCATTAGTAAGTGAAAAAAATGAAGAAATTATTTCGTATGTTTTCGAACTTCCACTGCTAAGAGTGTGAATTCTGAATCCTTCCTGGTCATGCTGAAAACGTTCTATGAATTTATTTGTAAAAGTATAGACAGTGGAATTTAAAATGTTCAGTGGTTCCTCTCATGCTCCAAGTCGGCCCGTTTGACGACCTACCAAGACTCGGTAACATGACATGAAAGACATCACAAAAACGGTCCAGTCGATTCTCTGCCTGCATTGTTTTTAACAAGGAAAGACAAGAGGTCTTGCTCACAGACTTGATGAGATTCAACCGATAACCTATTGATACTTTTCTCAGTGCCAAAGAAAGTCTCTATAGAAAAGTTCTAGCTAAAACACAAATAAAGCTGTATAGGAAAGATATGGACCGAAGAACAGAAGAATAATCGTCGGAGAAGAATGCCAGAACACTCGAACGAAACTAAAGGACGAAAGTGTTGAAATTTTGCGGCCGATAGGTGGCCGGAATGAAAATGAAATTAAGTACTCTAGGATGCCTCAGTATGTGTTCTATCAACTGATTCCTTTTTTTGTCAGATTGTGTCATGAACACTATTTTCCTCAGTTCGAGTCAATGTACCCTCATTAGTTACTCGTTCGACCCCTCTGATCTTCAACAGGCTTCTGTAACGTTACATATCAAAAGCTTCTATTCTCTTCTTGTTTCACTTCCGTACAAGGCTACATTCCACACAAATAGCTTCAGAAAAGACTTCTTAACATGTACGTCTGTACTAGATGTTAACAAATTACTCTTTTTCAGCAACTCTTTTCTTGCAATCGATAGTCTGAATTTTATTTCGCCTCTGCTTCCGTCATCATCAATAATTTTGCTGTCCAAATATCATAATTTATCTACTACTTTTAGTGTCTCATTTCCTAACCCAATTCCTTCAGCATCGCCTCATTTAATTCGACTACTCTCCATTAACAGTATTGGTTAAAAACAGTCCTGGTTGCAATTTTAGTTTTTTTATTTTTCAACGACGCGTTTCGCCTTATTTAGGCATATTCAGGTTATCTAAATAGAAAACAGAGAACAAATACATCTATTTAAGAATCGCGATCGCGTTGTGCAGACTTGGATAACCTATAAGCATGTATAAACAGATCACCTATTGAAAATATAAACAGATCACCTATTGAAAGAACAAATACCTTAATTTGGTATTTCTTAAGAATCCTTTAGTCAATGTAGCCAAAGGGCATCGTCGAATATATCAGGCCATCATCGCCTTCGTTAAACTCAGTAAAACCTAGAAATATAAAATAGTAAAATCATTACCTTTTCTAGATGGGCGCGAGAGGCACCAAGATCTGCATAACGCGTCCCCGTTCACAGGAGCGAGTAACAGTAAGCATAATGCTTACTACCTGAGCCTCCATCTTACTGTTACTCGCTCCTGTGAACGGGGACGCGTTATGCAGATCTTGGTGCCTCTCGCGCCCATCTAGAAAAGGTAATGATTTTACTATTTTATATTTCTAGGTTTTACTGAGTTTAACGAAGGCGATGATGGCCTGATATATTCGACAATGCCCTTTGGCTACATTGACTAAAGGATTCTTAAGAAATACCAAATAAAGATATTTGTTCTTTCAATAGGTGATCTGTTTATATTTTCAATTGGTGATCTGTTTATGTTGTGAACTGGCAAGACAGCCAATCCACAGTGACGGGTAGCCGAAAGGCACGCGTTTAAGCTCACGCAGGCTGGCGTGAGGTCTGGAACAGTTAAAGGGTTTGAGTCTAGCAAATAAAGTACGGAGCTTCTGGAATACTTAACTTTAATCCATAATTTGTGAAGATCGGTCTGACGGTACATGCATCACAAGATAAATAGCAAATGATAATGGCGCCTTGCTAGGTCGTAGCAAATGACGTAGCTGAAGGCTATGCTAACTATCGTCTCGGCAAATGAGAGCGTAATTTGTCAGTGAACCATCGCTAGCAAAGTCGACTGTACAACTGGGGCGAGTGCTAGGACGTCTCTCTAGACCTGCCGTGTGGCGGCTCTCGGTCTGCAATCACTGACAGTAGCGACACGCGGGTCCGACGTATACTACCGGACCGCGGCCGGTTTAAAGGCTACCACCTAAGTGTGGTGTCTGGCGGTGACACCACAGTTTATACATGCTTATAGGTTATCCAAGTCTGCACAACGCGATCGCGATTCTTAAATAGATGTATTTATTCTCTATTTTCTATTTAGATAACCTGAAGATGCCTAAATAAGGCGAAACGCGTCGTTGAAAAATAAAAAAAAAATAAAATTGCAACCAAAACTGTTTTTAACCAGTACTGTTAAACACTGGTTTGCTGTTATGCCACATATGGACTGGAAGACTCTCCATTAAATTTGTCGGTGTACATCTTACATCCCTGTTAAAGACATTATCCAAGTCCTCTACTGTGTCTGTGCAGTGTAACAGACAAACCTCTTAATTTTTTTCTCTGTGAATTTTATTTCCCTCTCTTTCTCCCGTTTTTCCTGTACTGGTTGCTCAATATAGAGATCGAATAATATTGGCGATAGACTGGCATTTGCATCTCGTGGTCGTGCGGTAGCGTTCTCGCTTCCCACGCCCGGGTTCCCAGGTTCGATTCCGGCGGGGTCAGGGATTTTCTCTGCTTCGTGATGGCTGGGTGTTGTGTGCTGTCCTTAGGTTAGTTAGGTTTAAGTAGTTCTAAGTTCTAGGGAACTGATGACCATAGATGTTAAGTCCCATAGTGCTCAGAGCCATTTGCACCAGACTGGCATCCTCTCCCACAGTTTCCCTTTCATATCTTTACAGTTTTGTAACTATTGTCTGTTATAAACGTAAACTCAGGTTTGTCTTTCCTCAGTATATCTTCCGAGGTAAGTCCCAGGTTCAGTATCACCTCGCGTGTACCTGTACTTCTCTGCGACCTAAACTGATGTTCCCCTACGTCGACTTTAGAGGCTATACCATTATTCTGTAAATAATTCGTGTCAGGGTTTGGCATCTACGACTCAAAATGATGGCTTGGGAGTTTTCGCGCCGCAAAACGGCATCCACTGTATGTCGCCCGCTGCAACCGGCTGACGTTTGTCCGCATTGTTGCAGGTTCGTGGCTGCTGGTGCTGGCAGGCGTGTTCTCCATAGGGCTGGGAGCCGGCATGATGGCGCTCAAACCGTACGACCTGCTCTTCAGAATGGTACGTACCCTCTACGTGTATTGTCCTTCGCAGCTTTAACCATTTGGCACTGTTTTAAAATTTTCGAGGACAGAACATTTCAGCGGTTTTTTCCGATAAAACGGGGACTTCGGAATGCAATCACGTACACTTTGAGACAAAAAAAGTACCACAAAGGAGTTATGCAAATTGGTCACAAATTAATATTCATACAGTTATCGACGGAATATGCAGAATTGTAAACTTTGGCGGCTGGATGATGACTGTGTGACGCTGAAGCGCAATTTAACCACGCAGCTGCCAAGGATAGTAAACAGGAGACATGTCGATACCTTTGCGAATTTCATTCCGCGTACTCAGTTGGACAGTAACTGTGGCTGGCAGACAGAGATGTGGACAATATACGCAGATGTCAGCATTTGAGAGAGGACATGCAGTTGGACTCAAAGAAGCCGATTGGAGTAATTGGTGAATCGCTCGACTTTTGACTAGGAGCGATGCCACTATTTGACGATATTGGCTGGAATGGGTCAACCATAGCTGAACACAGCGTCAAGAAGCAAGTTTTCGATCTAGAGAGACGACCGAGGCCCGAGCCATCGTCAGGAGCCACTCCAGAGCCTCGAATTTTAAAACTAACATTCCAATAGCTGTTATTTTTGTAGCTTTTTAATTAGTTTCAATTAATTTCGACTCCTGCAGCATGAACGACAAAAAACATCCAGTCGTGCATGTATGTAAGAGAGAATCTATGATTACTCATAAAGTCTTCTATGGAAACCAGGCGCAAATATTGGTTCCCTGTTATGTACGTGCACGACTGGATGCTTTTTGTCGTTCGTACTGGATGCTGAGAGCCACAATCTCAAGAATCGGGAGAAAAACTTATCTTGGAGTAAGAGCTCGAATAAGGACAAATGAAACAGTGGTAGGACTGAAACAAGATCATTAAACTGGTATGGACACTTCTTGCGAATGCCACATGATCCGTGGCTCAGGAAATTTTCGAATATAAACGAAGTGGGAGACAGAAAGGCGGCAGTTGACGGCGTTCTTGGAATGACGGTGAGCTACAAACGAAATAGCGGGGCACCACCGCGTGTGCAGGGAGGGTACGTTGGACAGAGTGCCTTGACACGAGGTAACGGTAATACAGATTAATGTTCTTGATCTTTGCATTAATTAAAATTTGTATGATGATAAAATAGATGTTTACTTACTTATAGCTCCAGGTATTATCTCAAAATCATATAGGCTTAGTCATCAAATATACACACGCATGTCTCCGTGCCCCATAAGTCCATCTGTAAAACTGAGTCAACATCTCTCCTGATGAGTGAGACACAGAACTCAATGGAGTTACTATCATGTACTATAGAGTTTTGTGCATCTCCGCTTGTAAAAACATTACACCGAGATTATGTACTGCAAAGTGACAGGTTGTTGCAGTTGCACCCCGCCTACTTTAAGTAATCTATGTGTGTAGCATGCATTACTTACTAAGTATGTTCTAGTTGCCATTTTTTTAAACAGGTGTGGTTCAGTAATCTTTTCATCTCCTTGAACAGTATGTTACGGTGTTCCGTGGTAGAGAATGCTGTTTTAAGTTTTCTGTTTGTTTTTCCTTGTTAAATGTAAGCCCAAGCTGGGTCTTGTTCCTTGATTATGTGCAGAACTATTGGTGCAATCCTGAGTAACGTTTTCTCTGATACGAACAACAGACTGGTGCATGTACTCACTTGGTGCAGTATGCTTACCAATTTTTTAAAAATAGTTCTCTTCAATGAGCCCGACTGCTACTTTTAGTTATTCTTGCGAGTTTTAAAATGATCTATGTTTTGTGAGTTTGACCCGAGAAGAGATTCCCATAGCTAAGAACTGAGTGTACATAGGAATGCGAGTAGTATTGGTGTCAATCATTGGAGGTCAGGGTGGAGACCTGTTCCTAAGAAAGTTGGTTATGCCTCGCTTCTAGTGACGACCAAGTGTTGGTTAAGAGGAGGTCAATTCAGGACCTGCACCCACCCTGTCTGCCTACTAGACACAACGGACTTGCGATTTCTGGCTCAAAAAAATGGTTTAAAAGGTTCTCAGCACTATGGGACATAATATCTGAGGTCATCAGTCCCCTAGACTTAGAACTGCTTAAACCTAACAACCTAAGGACAACATAGACATCCGCGTCCGAGGAAGGATTCGAACCTGCGACCGTAGCAGCAGCGCGGTTCCGGACTGCAGCGCCTAGAACCGCTCGGCAACAGCGGCCGGCGCGATTTCTGGCGTGCGATTTCGCATGCCAGTAGGAGCACTTTCGTGGATATTCGACGCACCCTGACTGCAAATTTGTACGTCACTCTGGTAATTCGACCTGTTGTGCTGCCATTCATGAACAGCATTCCAGGGGGTGTTTTCCAACAGGATAACACTCGCCCACATATCGCTGTTGTAATCCGATATGCTCTACAGAGTGTGGACGTGTTGCCTCGGCCTGCTCCATCACCAGCTCTGCCTCCAGTCGAGCACGTATCTGACATCACCGGACGGCAACTCCAGCTTCATCTACAACCAGCATTAACCGGCCCCCTCTATCGACCGACCAAATGGAACAGGCACGGAAATCCATTCCACAAACTGACATCCGGCAGCTGTACTACACAGTGCGTGCACGTTTGCATGCTTGCATTCAACATCCTGGCGGCTACTTCGGTTATTAAAAAGCACCGGCACTTCACGTTTGCGATGGCCTGTCTCGCGCTTACATTAACCCGTGATCTTGGAGTGTTCATCTCTTAAATATGTTACCTAAACAAACGTATTCCCGAAATGTTTGTTATTCCACATTACTTCTTTGGTTTGCGATTTTTATCCGTTAGTGAAATTCCTGATGTTTAAACAAACAGACTAGTTATATCGCACACTTGGAACTTGTAAGTGAAAATACGTGTGACAAGAGTTTTAGCTTTGGTGGAATTATTCGGTGTCGTTCGCAGTGAACAAGTAGTACTCGTTATACTATCACCTCTGAATGTTGTGAGCACTGACCGCAGGACGGAATAAGTGGCATAAAAGCAACAGAGCGAAGTGGAAAGATCGATTCCAGAAACGTGCGGCTAACGCTGTAGTCTATTACTTCGTTTCATGCCTAGTGGTAGCAAGAGGTGTAATTGCGGAACGATCGCGTGGAACCCATAGCATGGAAAGCCAGTGGGGAATTTAGATTTGTTGGGGCAGTTTTGCGAAAGTGGGGAGCACCTGTTGAGGAAAGTAAAATTACTGCAACACTCGTAATGTTTCCTTGTGGAATTGAAATACTCTCTGCAAGGATATTTACTTGTCGATGTAGTCCGTGAGATAGTGTAACACAAATACTTAGAGGAATGAAACAGCAGTCGTTGATAGACGACAGATTTTATTGCTTGGAGTGAATATTCTGTCTAACAAATTTATGGAACCGTCATTCAAGAAAGACTGTAAGCTGTTCTTACCGTAGACTATATTTGGGGACCACGACAGGAAGACAATACAGACTACGGCGCCTGTGGAGGCAGGCAGACATTTCAACTCTTGCCTGGTGGCTAATGTAACAAATCGAGGAGTGTGTGAAAGCAGAACCGGAGTGATTTTCGCTCTTCTTCAACTGCTCATTTGTCTTTTAGGATCGAACCAAACAGGAAAGGCTATCTGGGAAGGTGTTGTACTACACTACTGGCCATTAAAATTGCTACACCAAGAAGAAATGCAGATGATAAACGGGTGTTCATTGGACAAATATATTATACTAGAACTGACATGTGATTACACTTTCACGCAATTTGGGTGCATAGATCCTGAGAAATCAGCACCCAGAACAACCACCTCTGGCCGTAATAACGGCCTTGATACTCCTGGACATTGAGTCAAACAGAGCTTGGATGGCGTGTACAGGTACAGCTGCCCATGCAGCTTCAACACGATACCACAGTTCATCAAGAGTAGTGACTGGCGTGTTGTGACGAGCCAGTTGCTCGGACACCATTGACCAGACGTTTTCAATTCATGAGAGATCTGGAGAATGTGTTGGCCAGGGCAGCAGTCGAACATTTTCTGTATCCAGAAACATGCAACATGCGGTCGTCCATTATCTTGCTGAAATGTAGGGTTTCACAGGGATCGAATGAAGGGTAGAGCCACGGGTCGTAACACATCTGAAATGTAATGTCCATTGTTCCAAGTGCCGTCAATGCAAACAAGAGGTGACCGAAACGTGTAACCAATGACACCCCATACCATCACGCCGGGTGATACGCCAGTATGGCGATGACGAATACACGCTTATAATGTGCGTTCACCGCGATGTCGCCAAACACGGATGCGACCATCATGATGCTATAAACAGAACTTGGATTCATCCGAATAAAATGACGTTTTGCCATTCGTGCACCCAGGTTCGTCGTTTACACCATCGCAAGCACTCCTGTCTGTGATGCAGCGTCAAGGGTAACCGCAGCCATGGTCTCCTAGCTGATAGTCCATGCTGCTGCAAACGTCGTCGAACTGTTCGTGCAGATGGTTGTTGTCTTGCAAACGTCCCCATCTGTTGACTCAGGCATCGAGACGTGGCTGCACGATCCGTTACAGCCATGCGGATAAGATGCCTGTCATCTCGACTGCTAGTGATACGAGGCCGTTTGGATCCAGCACGGCGTTCCGTATTACCCTCCTGAACCCACCGATTCCATATTCGGCTAACAGTCATTGGATCTCGGCCAACGCGAGCCGCAATGTCGCGACACGTTAATCCGCAATCGCGATAGGCTACACTCCGCTCCTTTATCAAAGTCGGAAACGTGATGGTGTGCATTTCTCCTCCTTACACGAGGCATCACAACAACGTTTCACCAGGCAACGCCGGTCAACTGCTGTTTGTGTATGAGAAATCGGTTGGAAACTTTCCTCATGTCAGCACGTTGTAGGTGTCACCACCGGCGCCAATCTTGTGTGAATGCTCTGAAAAGCTAACCATTTGCATATCACAGCATCTTCTTCCTGTCGGTTAAATTTTGCGTCTGTAGCACGTCATCTTCGTGGTGTAGCAATTTTAATGGCCAGTAGTGTACATTTATAACTTCCTTACAATATCATTCAATGTGTAAATAGCATAAGAGTCTCGTCGCAACCCTTGTTCACAATACGAGCAGCCCTTAGTGGCTCGCCATCTCACAGCTGTTCATGACGTCGCCTTTCCGGCTCAGATCTTTTTTAATATGCGACTTGTAAGTACTGCATCTTTTCCAGTCAGTACAAACTTTAATTTTATTGATGTACTATATACCTAATATGTTTCATAACAGTTAGTCTAATTCTGAAGACGACGTTCATAGTAGCGTCGAAACCAGGTCAATTTTGACTTAATATTTGTGACCGAGGGCTTACTTGTTCCAATATAATTCTGACACGGTCACTGAACCTTAGCAGCTATGTTCAAAGTTTTTTCTGCTTTTTAATGTTCTGCAGACTGTGATTGGTACAATAGTTGAAAATTTTATAATTTTATTTTATTTGTTATCATTTTCCGACACAATCACCAATAATTTAACACACGATTGGTCTCGCCATCAGTAAAGACAGTGTTGTTTGTATCGGAAAGAAAATTGATTTTAAATATAGGCTTAGTTGCAATGTAAGCTGTGTCCTGTTCTAGTGAACCTAGGCAGCCAATTCGCACTACCCAAAGTTGCATATAATTGAGAACAATTCGGAGTTATGTTATGCAATGCACACTGCAGATACGCACAGTATTGTAACGGTGAGGCGGTAGCACTACCTGCCCGTAAACAAGGGTTGAACATTCCGGAAAGCGCGTTCGCCGGACTGTGTACGTTTTGCCTGCCTGCAGTAAGCTTCGCTGAGCGTGGCCCGTCTGTGTGTTTGCCAGAAAATCATGTTCTTCGACGGCGGCGAGTCGTTCGAGCTGTGGCGGAAGCCGCCGGTGGACCTGTTCCTCAAGGTCTACCTCTTCAACATCACCAACGCGGACGCCTTCCTCAGCGGCGAGGACAAGAAGCTGCGCTTCGAGGAGGTCGGCCCCTACGTCTACAGGTCAGTACATTCCGTAGCATTTACTGTCAACAGGAGGGCGCAGTCTCCCCCGCGCACAGTGCAGAGCCGCCGAGGTGTCCAGACCGAGCAGGGGGCACAGTGGTTAGCGACACTGGACGCGCATTCGGGAGGACGACGGGTCAAACCCGCGTCCGGCCATCCCGATTTAGGTGTTTAGAGATTTCCCTAAATCACCGTCCTTCAACCACTCTCCACAGACGCTGGCGACAGCAACGCGCGAACAACTGTCCGATTCCGCCATTTCCGGGATGCTCGTGGCCCGGCGCCTGGCCATAGCAATCTGCCCTTTTTTCAGTGTCAGTGTGTTTCCCCCGTTACGGCTCGCACCGTCGCTAGAATGGTTCGCCATTCGCCTCTGTTCCGTTTACATACTTTCCGTACCGCGCCGTCACGCATCCGCAACTGCACTAGTCTCTCGGTTCGCAGTGGTCACAGTGGCTTGGTTCATCATTTTGCAGGTGTTACGTTTCAACATGACAACGCACTGTCCCATACAACATGTACAACACTTGCCACAATGTCAGATGAGAAGTTTGTAGGGATGGTTCCTTTAAACCCGAGCTTGTGTTCCGTCCCTAATGACCTCGTAGTCGACGGTACGTTAAAACGCTAATCCCTTCTTCCTTCCTCCTACGAGGTGTCCAGACGTCCTGTAGCGAAGAGCTCATTACGCAGCTTGCGCACATCGTTCGTGCCTCGCGTAGCGGACCACTCGGTCAGACGACTGTTTGAGCGTTCCGAAAAGACGAAAACCCTCCGGGAGGTCTGGTGAGTACCTACAACGCAGAAGACAAACTTCTCATCTGACATTGTGGCAAGTGTTGTACATGTTGTATGGGACAGTGCGTTGTCATGTTGAAACGTAACACCTGCACAATGATGAACCAAATCACTGTGACCACTGCGAACCGCGAGACTAGAACAGCTGCGAATGCGTGGTTCAAATGGTTCAAATGGCTCTGAGCACTATGGGACTCAACTGCTGAGGTCATTAGTCCCCTAGAACTTAGAACTAGTTAAACCTAACTAACCTAAGGACATCACAAATATCCATGCCCGAGGCAGGATTCGAACCTGCGACCGTAGCGGTCTTGCGGTTCCAGACTGTAGCGCCTTTAACCGCACGGCCACTGCGGCCGGCGTGAATGCGTGACGGCGCGGTAAGGAAAGTATGTAAACTGGCGTATCACCGGGCGTGGTGGTATGGGGTGTTCGCATTGACGGCACTTTGAACAGTGGACGTTACATTTCAGCTGTGTTATGACCCGTGGCTCTACCCTTCATTCGATCCCTGCGAAACTCTACATTTCAGCAGGATAATGCACGACCGCATTTTGCAGGTCCTGTACGGGCCTTTCTGGATACAGAAAGTGTTGTACATGCCGTATGGGACCGTGCGTTGTCATGTTGCAACAGAACACCTGCACAATGATGAACCAAATCACTGTGACCACTGCGAACCGCGAGACTAGTGCAGTTGCGAATGCGTGACGGTGCGGTAAGGAAACTATGTAAACGGAACAGAGGTGAATGGCGAACCATTCTAGCGACGATGCGAGCCGTAACAGGGGAAACCCACTGACACAAACGACACTGAAAAAAGGACAGATTGCTATGGCCAGGCGCCGGGCCGCGAGCATCCCGGAAATGGCGGAATCGGACAGTTGTTCGCGCTCTGCTGTCGCCAGAGTGTGTGGAAAGTTGTTGAAGGACGGTGAAACCACGAGCAGGAGACGTCCATGCCTCTTTGTAGAACGTGCCGTTCGGAGGCCTGGCCGCTCTGCAAAGCGGACAGACGACGGCCTATGCCAAATACCTCGAAACATACTTGCCAGTTTACTTCAAATTTTTACATGACATTGTAATGTACATTCTGACGGACATACGCTATGTATTTTTTTAATGTTTGTAATATGTAACTAGCCCGCCCGGTTGGCTGTGCGGTATAATGCACGGCTTTCCGGGCGGGAAGGAGCGCCTGGTTCCCGGCACGAATCCACCCAGCGGATTTGTGCCGAGGTCCGGTGAACCGGCCAGTCTGTGGATGGTTTTTTGGCGGTTTTCCATCTGCCTCGGCGAATGCGGGCTGGTTCCCCTTATTCCGCCTCAGCTACACTATGTCAGCGATTGCTGCGCAAACAAGTTCTCCACGTACGCGTACACCACCGTTACTCTACCACGCAAACATAGGGGTTACACTCGTCTGGTGTGAGACGTTCCCTGGGGGGTCCACCGGGGGCCGAACCGCACAATAACCCTGGGTTCGGTGTGGGGCGGCGGAGGAGTGAAGTGGACTGCGGTAGTCGTCGTGGGGTTGTGGACCACTGCGGCTGCGGCGGGGACGGAGCCTCTCCGTCGTTTCTAGGTCCCCAGTTAACATACAATACAATACAATACAACACAATATGTAACTCAGTATGTGATATATGAAGGGGAAACGTTGTTACCAAAAATCTCTGAAAGGTGTTGGCCGATTTACTTCAAATTTTTACATGATACTCTAACAAACATTCAGATGGACATAGGCTACATACCTTTTGAAACAACAATGTATAGGTTTTCGGTTAAGACGGACTGTGATAAAGAAAATTCTGTGTTGTGTAAATGTGCCATTTTGATTTCTTTCGCACAGTCAGTTTCAGCTACCATAGGGAGACATGTAAACCATTAGACAAATTGTTTCTCCCATATATGGTCTTTCTCCTTACACATATTTTCAAGCAAAAACTGCATACTCCTCAATGCGCTGTTTTGCTTCCTCGCTCAATGTCGGTTTTACGAAAAACAGGAAAGTTGTATATGCGTTATTGGCTTGAGATTAGAATACTACTACGGGATCTGAATCTTCCGAAGCTTTGAAATCCTACCCACTCACACATTAAACTATGCAGAGTTCTGTCACTGAAGATAGTATCCTCACGAATCCAACAGCTGGGGTTGTCTCTCGTGCTCCTTGTACCAACGACTCCAACCGATTTACCCGTTCATTTTAAGTTACTTCGATTCCCAATCGAGGTGTCGTTAGCAATAAGAATAAGCGAGGGTCACGGTGAGAAAGACGGGCAATAGGACACAGAGGGTGGGGTCAATGGACAGGAGAGGGGCAGGAGGTGATGCACAGAGAGAAAGGGAAGATGGATGAGTTGGACAAAGATAGGGGGGAAGAGGAAGATAGTATCAGAGGAAGGAGAAGGGGGGAGGAGACTGGGAAGTATATCCAACTCCCGCACTTACTTAGCAACTGCAAAGCGTTGCCGATCTCGCTACTAAAATACATGCTCCAACTTCGTATCTTCTACCAAGCTCCCATGTGCATTACACGAAAGGTATTAAGTATCCCAGTACACTGTCTCCTTTCTACAATTTTACCTTTATCTCAAAATGTAGCTGCTGTGGCCAGAGTTGGTGCTAGGAAAGCAGGTATCTTGACGACAGGAACATCGTGCGTGTACCTACCTAGGTATGAATGGAATCGGCCACGAGCGCATGTCGAGAAAGAGAAGTGCAGCCACACGCATACCTCCTGCTGCGTGTGAAGTACACACATTGGCGTAAGGAGCACAGATCGCGACGCACCTTTACAAGTACGTCCTGTCCTGCGCTGTCACTTGCGTAGTTGCACGGTGCTAACGCCTGGTCAACGGTGTTGGTGACTTACAAGTTATTGCAGCCATTCTTCACCTTTTCTTCTTTTTTTTTGTTACATCATGACGGTTTTCGTTTGACTCACTCTCACAGAAGCTTTGATAATTAAAACTAGCACTGAGTCAGTGGAGAATGGGAGACCTTGTACTTTTGTGGGGCTAAAATTTGTTGCGTGACGTGTCAAAGCTGGTAGTTCCGGAGCACCTCTATGGCGTGGACAAAGTGCGGGAGGGGGGGGGGGGGGGGGACTCTGCTCGATTGTGGACTAGTAGCGAAACTTTATAGTAGTGCCAAGTGTGACTTGGGCCACAATGACTGTTAGGCAGTGGCAAAGAGTGGCATTTGCCCTTGAGACTATCAAACGCCATCCTGTCACGAATATGATGGATTCGTCATTTGTCCTAAGGGGGTTGTTCAGACACAGGTGCCGCATTTTCCAATACGCAAAGTTTAAAATGAACATTAGAATTCTGAACAAACAAGTGGAGACTGTCAGGACCAGAGAATGCAGTGTCAGAACACAATGCAAGACCGTGAGGACTAGGTACCAGCAATTGTCGCAAGGAGGTGTGTGTGTGTGTGTGTGTGTGTGTGTGTGTGTGTGTGTGCGTGTGCGTGTGTGCGCGCGCGGGCGCGCGCGTCTACCTTTTCCTATGACTGCACGTACAACCTACATCCATTCAACATGAAGATGCAATAAATTTTAACGGTTCGAAGCAATTTGGTTTGTAGTATCACAATTGCTACAAAACAATAACAACCGCAGAAAAAATTATATTCTTTCCACAGCAAGTTAGCGCTCTATCTTGTATTCTCTCATCATTGTGTGAGAGGGAAGCTGTCCTTAGAGACGGCGAGCAGTACCGGACGCTGTCCCAGACCGAATAAAAACAATCTCACAGCCGGCATGAACAGTAACACACTAATCTCTATTTGGAAAGCTACATTAGATTTCATCTTACAGTTCCATATACAATTTGTTGTTACCGTAAATGATGAATATTTCATTTATGAACGTACTTGAACATCCTTCTTAAGTTCTAATCTTCACAAAAGTACGCCACAATAAAATGGGTTAGTTTCTTGAAACACAGTATTCTCCGCGATATGCATCTCTTTTTTTTTTTTTTTTTCAAGATCTACATTACTACTTTACTGGACTCTGCCAGTCTCTTACGTTTCGAACAGACAGGAAACGCATATCGATTTTTATCCGCTTAAGTACACCATGGTACACCAGGTGAATCAAGTCCCTGCAAAGAGAATTTACCTAATTTGCCAGTAAGTGCTATTCTAGGTTTTGCTATAAGTCCTTGTTCCTCAAACCACTTTTGAATCGCATTTGTGTCATTAGTCACTCTTCCTATACCTAAATCGATTCGGTACATATATACTTTTGCCTTGTTAAAGCTTGTATACATTTGCCTAAAAAAATGAATCTCACCTTGCTGCTGATAATGGAAAAGGACTGGAAAGTTTAAGGCACGAGTTTCGAATTGTTTTTTATTACCTTACTGAACCGTGAGGTTAAATGTATCAGTAAATCTCGTAAATAACAAGATTTGGCGAAACCGTGTGCGCCTGACGTTCTTCCGTTTGCACGTCTCTTAAACTTCCAGCAGAATGTTCTGATGTAACCCTCGGGCACCGACAGCTCCTACAGAATCTGATGAAAAGGAATTAAAGACCACTGGGAGATAAGGGAATTAAAGCTCCGTGGCCACCTGATAGACTGTTTAAACTACCGCGGCTTCCTGACGCAGCTGGAGTTCATTTATTGGTATTTACGTTATTCGCCGAATGTATCTCTCTCCTCTCACTTGTTCCCAGGTATAGAATGCTCATAATAAAGAGTATAGACGCGTGAGAGATCCTCAGCATAGCGACACGCGCCTGTGACGCCCCACACGGAGTGGTCGCAAGCACAGCATAAGCCTGGCTGCTCCGTGGAGACGGGCCGCAGCGCCTGCGGGGCGGCAACCGTGCGCTACACATCGTCCGGCCAGCAGCCGGCGGTTGGCGGGTCCCACAAGGGGAAGGCCTCAGACACGGCCAACCGACTCGGCTCAGATTTGGCAGGTCGTTTGTATACAACCTAAAACGAAGGAATCTAAGATATTTTGGGTCAACACCCCCAAGTTTTTGAAAAAATACCCCTAAAGGTATCGATAGATAATTGTAAATAGAGCATTTTTCATCACCAGGTATGGGGTCCGAAAACGCATAGTTTTCCAGAAATCGAAGTAAGGAACTTTTACAACTGCCCTTCTGTACCCACATGGTCAACGCTTATCGCCGACAACGCCGATAGCGCAACGGCCAAGGTAAATGGCTGTGAATCTCGAAGAAACGTTGTGGATGTTATTCTTTTGGTTTGTATTTTTCCATATCTCAATTGATGGGGATAGGAAGGTTAATAAAGTAAGTAAATCAACAAGGAATGATAGTAAGATAGGCAAATAAATTTCTCAAACCTCTTGGGATAGTAAACAACTAAAATGTTACCAGGTCACTTTACAATGGCTCTTCCAGTCACTGTTATGCGTCCTCACTTTTCTTCGAACAACTATATGGATGGTACTTGTCATATAAACATTCGAAACAAATAGACTTACGGCACCAAGAGCATGTAATGAATGCAATCTTTCGACAGCTATACTGTTCCTTCCCTATGATATGACGAAGAGGCAACCCCGCGTGCATTCTATCCCGTGCCTCGCTGTAAACAAGCGTCGCACGATTGGCTATCTGTTATCCCTCGTGAGGAAGTCGCAGCACTTTTATTCGGAGTTGTTTTCATGTGACAAGGCTTAAAAGTCTAATACTTTACTAACTCACGGCGTTTGGGAAATCAGTTTGCCTACCGTATTATTATCATTCCTTATTCATTTACTTACCTTATTAACCCTCCTATCCCTATCAATTGAGATATGGAAAAATACAAACGAAAAGAATAACATCCGCTAGGTTTCTTCGAGATTCGAACCCGGGTTTCCCGATTACCAGCCAGTTACCGTGGTCGTTGCGCTATTTTTTTTTTTTCAGTTTGTTCGTTATGGTTCGTTGTATTTCGTCGTAGCGGACGTCACCTGACATCCGTTGAAGCTCGTTGTTGATCGTTTCTCTCAGATGTTTTATTACAGAGGCCAGCCAGCTCTCTGACCGAACACGCTGAGCTACCGTGCCGGCGACTATCGACGCTGTCGGCGATAGGCGTTAACCATTTGGGTACAGACAAGGCAGTTGTAAAAGTTTCTTACCTCGATTTCTGGAAAAGTGAGCGTTTTTGGACCCCATACCTGATGATGAAAAATGCTCTATTTACAATTATCTATCGACCCAGCCAATTTTGAGTCGATCGCTCGTCATAACATTTAGGGGTGATTTTTCTCAAAAACTTGGGGGTGTTGACCCAAAATATCTTAGATTCCTTCGTTTTAGGTTGTACACAGGCGACCTGCCAAATGTGAGCCGAATCGGTTGGCCGTCTCTGAGGCCTTCCCCTGGTCAGCCCGGTCGGGCGCGACGGGGGACGAGGTCGGACCCCGCAGAACCAGGCAATCGCCCCCTGGCGCCCCCACCTGCCTGCTAGCAATACCAGTCGGGTACGTTTTGCCTTGACGTTCTTCATTGGAAGTTCTTGGCCGTTAAGATGGAAGAGTCGACAAGCCTTATCGTTCAGTATAGAACGGGAATGGTTTTATTTTTCGTATCGTTTGCACGCCATCCAAACTACATATGCCACCACACTATTATGGAGAAAACACTCATTTCCAACGTCATTACAACACCAATCACAAAAGCAATATGCGGCACGAACAATAGGGCGTACATTAAATCTCTCAGTGCAAGGGGTAAATATTTACTAACAGACGTGACTGAGTGACTGACGAGATTTACACTTTTAAACACAAATTAAAAACGTCTATAAACCAAATTCTAGTTTGTGACGCGCAACGTTTCCCGAAAAAAGTCAGTTGTCGACAACACACACGACTGGATATGTTTGAGCGACTGAAACGCTTCATTACGAATTCTGAAACAAATTGCAAGACCTTGTACGACTGTATGATTTCGACTGGTGGAACCGTTCTCGCTTTATGAAATATTACCGCAAGAGCAAGATGCTCGAATCCACAGACAAGCTGCTACAGTCGTTTATATGTTTGATTCAACGTGTGTGGCTCAGCTATTATTTATTTATTATTTTATTCGTGGCTGCAATTTTGAGCAAGTACAGTACTATTTTTTTCGGGACAAATGTATAAATAGATGTGATACAGTTATTTTAAATTGTCAAAGAGTGTTTAAAATAATCGCATACAATATTTAAATTTCCGAGCATACCATGACGTAATCCTTCTATGTAAAAGATATTGACTGCCTCCTAAACTAAGCTTCTGAATATGACAAATTTATTTGCAACTGATGACTGAAACTTAACCTGAAAAAAAAATTCTGTTGTGAAACTGACAATCAAGCCAGCACATTGAATCACTTCCTATGAAGCTCACCGTTAATGACTAGTGGATTATAGCCTAACAGTTTAAAATAGTTTGGCCGTATGCCCATCGGTTAACAGCACGGGAGCTTTTCGTATCAAATCCAAGTACTATATCTTTTGTCTAAACAGCACGAATAAGGCAGTTACTCCTTCATCCGACAAAGTAATAACGGTTAATTCGTCACAGGTTGCCTATTATCGTCACACGAAAAAATTCTTCATGTGGCACTGAATACACAATCATCACTGCAATCCAAATCGCGGGTGTCCGGCGCTGTTGTCGCGTAATCACGGTGCACAATTGAACACTTAAACACATCAAACAAATCACTCAGTTAACGCCATCTACGTATTTGCTGGACGTCAGGCCCACGGCTTTGAGTGACACACACAGTCGTTAAACAATTGCAAACGCGGTCGGCTGTCCTGCCGAAATCCACTCTGCTCCCTTAACAGCCAACAACTTACTTGCCCGGAACCTCAACATCGACTCCCGTCTGGCGCATTGGGCGCTCGACTATCGATAGTACCTACGGCGACCTGCAAGAGGCAAAGATATATTACACTACTGGCCATTAAAATTGCTACACCAAGAAGAAATGCATATGATAAAAGGGTATTCATTGGACAAATATATTATACTAGAACGAACATGTGATTACATTTTCACGCAATTTGTGTGAATAGATCCTGAAAAATCAGTATCCAGAACAATCACCTCTATCCATAATAACGGCCTTGATACACCTGGGCATTGAGTCCAACAGAGCTTGGATGGCGTGTACAGGTACAGCTGCCCCTGCAGGTTCAAAACAATATCACAGTTCATCAAGAGTAGTTACTGGAGTTTTGTGACGAGCCAGTTGCTCGGCCACCATTGACCAGACGTTTTCAATTCATGAGACATCTGGAGAACGTGTTGGCCAGGGCAGCAGTCGGACATTTTCTGTATCCAGAAAGGCCCGTACAGGACCTGCAACACGCGGTCGTGCATTATCCTGCTGAAATGTAGGGTTTCACAAGGATCGAATGAAGGATAGAGCCTCGGGTGGTAACACATCTGAAATGTAACGTCCACTGTTCAAAGTGCAGTCAATACGAACAAGAGGTGACCGAGACGTGTAACCAATGACACCCCATACCATCACGCCGGGTGATACGCCAGTATGGCGATGACGAATACACGCTTCCAATGTGCGTTCACCGCGATGTCGCCAAACACGAATGCGACCATCGTGATGCTGTAAACAGAACCTGGAGTCATCGAAAAAATGACGTTTTGCCATTCGTGCACCCAGGTTCGTCGTTGAGTACACCACCGCAGGCGCTCCTGTCTGTGATGCGGCGTCAAGGGTAACTCCTGCCATGGTCTCCGAGCTAATAGTCCATGCTGCTGCAAACGTCGTCGAACTGTTCGTGCAGATGGTTGTTGTCTTGCAAACGTCCCCATCTGTTGACTCAGGGATCGAGACGCGGCTGCACGATCCGTTACAGCCATGCGGATAAGATGTCTGTCATCTCGACTGCTAGTGATACGATGCCGTTTGGATCCAGCACGGCGTTCCGTATTACCCTCCTGAACCCACCGATTCCATATTCTGCTAACAGTCATTGGATCTCGGCCAACGCGAGCAGCAATGTCGCGATACGATAAACCACAATCGTGATAGGCTACAATCCGACCTTTATCAAAGTCGGAAACGTGATGGTACGCATTTCTCCTCCTTACACGAGGCATCACAATAACGTTTCACCATGCAATGCCGGTGAACTGCCGTTTGTGTATGAAAAATCGGTTGGAAACTTTCCTCATGTCAGCACCTTGTAGGTGTCGCCACCGGCGCCAACCTTGTGTGAATGCTCTGAAAAGCTAATCATTTGCATATCACAGCATCTTCTTCCTGTCGGTTACATTTCGCGTCTGTAGCACGTCATCTTCGTGGTGTAGCAATTTTAATGACCAGTAGTGTATTCTCGATACGATAGAGACGGTTGACTCCTTACAAGATTTTGAACTGCATTACTTTATGCGTTTGCGTGTATTACGAATCATAGTTACTGATATATTAGATACTATAAAATCGAAATACATATAAATTCGTAAAATCAAAACTTAATTCTATATTTCTATATGTAAAGTTATGTTTAATAGTTGGAATGCTTATTAAAATTCTCTTATCTAATTATTTAATAAAGAAATAAAGTTACCGCTTTGGCAGACGGATAAAAAGTTGGCAAAAAACACCTCGCAGTATTTTGGTAACTTTAGAATATTGGCATTCCTTTATAGTTCGTTATACTTGTGACAGTGGTGAAAATTGTAGGCAATTTAAGGAGGGGGGGGGGGGGGGAGGGTAGGACGTCAAACGGGCCGTCTTGGAGCAGGAGAGACACCACATGACATTTTAATTTCCACTGTCTACACTTTTATGAATAAATTCATAAAACTTTGTCAGCTTGACCAGGAAGGATTCAGGTTTCACAATCATAGCAGTGGAAGTTCAAAAATATAACAAAATAATTTTTTTTACGTGTGAAAGTTCATCATTTCTTCACTTCTATTGGCTGCGTTTGTTGCTATAGGTACCCATTTCTTCATACGTGAGAGATTCTTCGATGAATTTTGCACAGCATACAAACCATACTTACAGATGTATGAAACTCTAGAAATTATTTAATTTATGAAAAAATGAATGTGCTGTTATATTTTATGGTTCATGTTTAGAAAAAACTGAAATTTTATAGTTAATTATCTCAATTTTTACCACAGTTTTTAATAGATTTGGAAAATTCTAGAGTTTCATACACCTGTAGGTATGGTTTGTATGCTGTGCAAAAGTCATCTCTCCCTTATTTATTGTGGTGTGCGTACTGTAAGACCTTCGCTACACACACCATCAGATTATTTGACTTGTCGCTCTAACGAAGTAGGCGAGTGTCAGCAATATGTCTCGTGGTCTTATCGTGGCGTGTTTATCTTCTGCCGTTAGGTCAGACGATAGAAATGCCACTTGCACGCTTAGAGTAGCAGATTGACGGTGACCAACTTTAAACAGAACTTGTTTAATTTTCACACACATTTATTAAAATAATAAAAAAACCTAGATATTACGTAACTTGATTCTGGATGCTGTTTACAATTGACAATCTGAAGTTCCTTTGGTCTTGGTACGTTAATCTTATTCGCACATATCTCTGATACTTGACAAAGTGTCTATATATTTCTCTTCATGGCTATGTACAGGGTTTTTTTTCTTTATTGTGATTTTAAACACCATATACAAAGGCGGGCTGGCAGCAGCACAATACGCCGCTCTTCAGCCTCGAGTTTGACAACAAGTAGTACATAAAGGTGGCACAGAGAAGACAGTCAAAACGGTGGGCAAAAAATGTAAAAACCGAAAAAACATGGAGCCGTTCACGCTGGACCAGAAACAGCACTAACACTAGGCGACACGGTGCACAGAACAGGGATGATGATGACGGCATGTGAACGGTGGTGGCGTGACGGCGAACAACACTACACACAAACGAAGGCACACACACTAAACACTGACGGCGACGATCTCCGGCGCGCGAATGTTCACTGAGAGTGTACGAATCCGGGGAACTGCCAAGAGTGGAGGAGGAGGAGGAGGAGGAGGGGAATGGGAGAGGGGAGAGCAGAGATGCCATGGGCAGAGGAGAGAGGGGGAGGGAGGAAGGGAGGAAGGGGGAGGGGAAGCCCGGGGGAAGAGGGGAGGAGGAAGGGGGGAAAGAGAAGGGAAGGGAAGGGAGGGTGCCTAAAGGAAAGGACACAGGAAGGGGAGGGGAGGATCAAAGTTGATAGGAGGGGTAGATAGAGGGGAGGAGGACATCATCAGGGAGGGGGAGCTGGCGGAAGCCACCTTGGGAGAGGGTAAGGAGGGTGGAGAGATGGAGACCGGGTGGGACGTGGGAATACAGGCGCGGCAGCGGGCGGGGGTGGGAGAGGACCGGGGAGACTAGCGCTATGTACAGGAATATGATAATCTTATTAGGTGCAGACTGAAACTTGACTATGGACTGGTACAAACAAATGCAGACTAATGCAGACTGACTAATCGGAGGTCTGTACCGCGAGCGTTCAGGTATCACTGCGCGAGTGTGATCCGCGAGGGGAAAAGGTTCTACGTTAGCAGCAATCTCATTGGCTGCGTTACATATTAATACGCGGATCGGCGGAAGCAGAATTTGGTCCGTCTTTATGACAGCGCCATCTCGTAGAGCGGAGACGGACGAGCGCTGCGCCTGCGCTGTTCTGTTTAGCGGGGCGCGCTCTAATGGGAAAGTTGTGTACGCGCTGACTACGCGGAACTATGTACACAACGGTTATGAAGAAAAGTGTACCTATACCACTATAGCAACTAATGCAGCCAATGGTTGGTTTGGGGAAGGAGACCAGACAGCGAGGTCATCGGTCTCATCGGGTTAGGGAAGGACGGGGAAGGAAGTCGACCGTGCCTTTTGAAAGGAACCATCCCGGCATTTGCCTGGAGCGATTTAGGGAAATCACGGAAAACCTAAATCAGGATGGCCGGACGCGGGATTGAACCGTCGTCCTCCCGAATGCGAGTCCAGTGTCTAACCACTGCGCCACCTCGCTCGCTAATGAAGCCAATGGTAAGTGAAAAAAAGGTGAAATACAAACGTAAAAAAATAAATTATTTTCTTATATTTTTGAACTTCCACCACTATAAGTGTAAATCCTGAATTCTTTCTGGTCATTCTGACAAAGTTTTATGAATTTATTTTTAAAAGTATAGACAGTGGAAATTAAACTGTCCTGTGGTGTCTCTCCTGCTCCAAGTCGTCCCGTTTGACGTCCTACCCCCCTTAAGTTCTACGAGAGTACTTTATTTTATCGTAGAAAGTTGCAAAGAAAAAAGTGAAAGGTTTCCAAAATATAGCAGTTTTTCAGTCTTTCTGGGACCCTCCTCCGTTAGCTGACGGTTCTCGTGGTGTAAAACTTGTAATGTACACAGCTTGCTAGACCTTCCACGGGGTGCGCGGCAGGGCAGTGACGCGGCGCTGTGTTGGCAGGGAGCTGCTGGAGCACGCGAACATCACGTTCAACGAGAACGGCACGCTGAGCACATCGCCGCGCCACCCGCTGCTGTGGGCGCCCGACCACAACCCGCTGCGCCGCGAGGACGACCTGCTCGTGCTGCCGCACATCGCCCTCATGGTGAGTCGCCAGCGGTCATCTCGCACAACTTTTCTCCCCTATCCATCTAGTGTCTGCTTTGATGCGGCGTGCTACGAAATCCTCTCCTGTGCCAATGAGTAGTGAAAACAAAAGACGGCTAGAACTAATCACGAATGCCTGTGTGCGTTACATCTGCAACATTCGCCGATATGATCATGTTAGTGCTTCATACTCCGAGCTAGGGTGGCTGCGACCGGACAAATTGCGTGACTACCACACTCTATCTCTACTTCACCGACTCCTCGTCGCGCAAGCACCCCAGTACCTTGCTTCAGAGATTAAAAACCTGTCATGCCATCATAATCGAAACACGAGGTCTCTCTTATTTGGTATCCTAACTGTGCCCACTCACAAAACAAAAACTTTTGCAAACTCCTTCTCAGTTGCCGCTGTCCGCCTCTGGAACAAACTGCCACTTACCTTGAGCAAAATTCAATCTCCTGCTGCTTTTAAGAAGAAGCTGAAGCATTTCCTACTATCATCCTCATAACGTTCTCCACAAAATTAATGTACAAGGCCAATCCTCTCATCTGTCAAATAGCAAAGCTAGCGTCTCCTATCTTGCTCCTGAGATGCCTTCCTCTTCATCTATCTCTATTAGCCACGCAATCTTCTTTTCCTTTATATTTCCTTAATTATGTTTCATCATGTCTCTCTGTTCTTCTCCTCTCTTCACCATCAGTCTCCCTCATACTCTCCGCCGCTAGCACTCCTATCCTAAATCTGTCTCTTCAATAATGTCTAATTATAACAGTACTTATTATCTACGAATATAAACTCTATATGTATGTATTTTTCCAGGTGTGCCTTTGTAATTGTTTATTTCACTTTTAGTACTAGATGTAGTTTAACATGCCTACTAAAACATATAAATGTAAAATAAGTAGAACGCCTGGTTAGATGTAAGAGAGGGCCTGATGGCCCTAATCTTGCCAGGTTAAATAAATCAATAACTCCTCACCTCACAACGAGACCACGCGGCAATCGGATTTTTGTAACTGTGGTACGTCAAGTTCGGAACTCAGGCATCAATAACACAAAACCGTTCGATACAACTGACAAAAAATATTGATAAAGTCGACTGTGAACTTTGCCGACCACCCTAATTACCGAAAAGTAAAGTCGATTTTTCAACAGGCGGCTCGGCTCTGTGAGAGTCGGCAGTCTGGGTGCGCTTCCTGGCTGTGGTAAACTTTAAATATTGGTGCCTTTCTACGATCATTTCACTGGATATATGAAATATGAAAAGAAAATTTGTATTCTTTTTATTCAAACAATCTTTGTTGACAATCCTTTATAAAAGATCGGTAACTAGGAATTTACGTTTGCAATCTTTTGTGTGCGATATGTGATTAGAAATAACAAGGCGCGTACTTTTCATAAAAATCGCAATTACATACCCATTAGGGAGCAGCCGCTGATCAGCTGGAGCTTTATCACCATCTAACTGATGGCCAGTGTGTCCACATTTGCCACGGATAACAGCAGCATGACATGGAAGCAGTGAGGCTTTGGTAGGTCACTGGAGGGGGTTGGCATCACATCTACACACACAAACAAGTCACTTGTGTTTTGTTGTAGTCTTCAGTCCTGAGACTGGTTTGATGCAGCTCTCCATGCTACTCTATCCTGTGCAAGCTTCTTCATCTCCCAGTACTTACTGCAACCTACATCCTTCTGAATCTGCTTAGAGTATTCATCTCTTGGTCTCCCTCTACCATTTTTTACCCTCCACGCTGCCCTCCAATGCTAAATTGGTGATCCCTTGATTCCTCAGAACATGTCCTACCAACCGATCCCTTCTTCTGGTCAAGTTGTGCCACAAACTCCTCTTCTCCCCAATCCTATTCAGTACCACCTCATTAGTTATGTGATCTACCCATCAAATCTTCAGCATTCTTCTGTAGCACCACATTTCGAAAGCTGCTATTCTCTTCTTCTATAAACTATTTATCGTCCATGTTTCACTTCCATACATGGCTACACTCCATACAAATACTTTCAGAAACGACTTCCTGACACTTAAATCTAGACTCGATGTTAAAAAATTTCTCTTCTTCAGAAATGCTTTCTTTGCCATTGCCAGTCTACATTTTATATCCTCTCTACTTCGACCATCATCAGTTATTTTGCTCCCCAAATAGCAAAACTCCTTTACTACTTTAAGTGTCTCATTTCCTAATCTAATTCCCTCTGCGTCACCCGACTTAATTCGACTACATTCCATTATCCTCGTTTTGCTTTTGTTGATGTTCATCTTATATCCTCCTTTCAAGACACTGTTTATTCCGTTCACTGCTTTTCCAAGTCCTTTGCTGTCTCTGACAGAATTACAATATCATCGGCGAACCTTAAAGTTTTTATTTCTTCTCCATGGATTTTAAATCCTACTCCGAACTTTTCTTTTGTTTCCTTTACTGCTTGCTCAATATACAGATTGAATAACGTCGGGGAGAGGCTACAACCCTGTCTCGCTCCCTTCCCAACCACTGCTTCCCCTTCATGCCCCTCGACTCTTATAGCTGCCATCTGGTTTCTGTACAAATTGTAAATAGCCTCTTGATCCTTGTATATTAACCCTGCCATCTTTAGAACTTGAAAGAGGGTATACCAGTCAACATTGTCAAAAGCTTTCTCGAAGTGTACAAATGCTAGAAACGTAGGTTTGCCTTCCCTTAATCTTTCTTCTAAGATAAGTCGCAGGGTCAGTATTGCATCGCGTGTTCCAATATTTCTACGGAATCCAAGCTGATCTTCCCCAAGGTCGGCTTCTACCAGTTTTTCCATTCGTCTCTAAAGAATTCGTGTCAGTATTTTGCAGCTGTGACTTATTAAACTGATAGTTCGGTAATTTTCACACCTGTCAACACCTGCTTTCTTTGGGATTGGAATTATTATATTCTTCTTGAAGTCTGTGGGTATTTCGCCTGTCTCATATATCTTGCTCACCAGGATTGGCTCTCCCAAGACCGACAGTAGTTCTAATTGAGTGTTATCTACCCCCGGGGCCTTGTTTCTACTCAGGTCTTTCAGTGCTCTGTCGAACTCTTCACACAGTATCATATCTCCCATTTCATCTTCATCTACAAGTCACTTAATTCCTGTAAATTCAGGGAGGGGAGGTGATGAGCCACGTTCAACCTCATCCCAGATGTGTTCGATCGGTTTCCGATATGGCGATTAGGGGGCCATCACATCACTTGGAATTCACCACTATGTTCCTCGAACCACCCCATCATACTCCTAGCCTTGTGACATGGCACATTATCTTACTGAAAAATGCCACTGCTATCGGGAAACATGATCGCCATAAAGAGGTATACGTAGTCTGCAACGAATGTACGATACTCGCCGTGCGGGATTAGCCGAGCGGTCTAGGGCGCTACATTCATGAACTGTGCGGTTGGTCCCGGTGGAGGTTCGAGTCCTCTCTCGGGCATGGGTGTGTGTGTTTGTCCTTAGGATAATTTAGTTTAAGTAGTGTGTAAGGTTAGGGACTGATGACCTTAGCAGTTAAGTCCCATAAGATTTCATACACATTTGAACATTTTTTGTATGATACTCCTTGGCCGACATGGTGCCTTGCACGAGATCCATTGATCCCATAGAAGCCCACGTGAATGCTCCCGAGAGCATAATGGAGCCTTCGCCAGCTTTTCTCCGTTCCATACTACAGGTGTCAAGGACCTGTTACGTTGGAAGACGACAGATTCGTGCCCTCTCATCGGCACGATGAAGAAGGTATCGGGATTCACCAGACCATGCAACACTCTGCCACTGCGCCAACGTCTAGCGCCGATGGTCAGTCGTAGTTGCCGATGTCGTGGTGTTAACTGTTGTGGACTGGCAAGACAGCCAATCCACAGTGACGGGTAACCGAAAGGCACGCGCTTAAACTCACGCAGGCTGGCGTGAGGTCTGAAACAGGATACGTAATGAATGCTATAAAGAAAAGTACGTAGCTGCAGGAATACTTAACTTTAATCCACAATTGGTGAACATTGGTCTTGTTGATACAGTATATGCGTCATTAGATACATAGCAAAGGATAATTGGCGCCTTGCTAGGTCGTAGCAATTGACGTAGCTGAAGGCTATGCTAACTATCGTCTCGGCAATTGAGAGCGTAATTCTCACTGAACCATGGCTAGCAACGTCGGCTGTACAACTGGGGCGAGTGCTATTAAGTCTCTCTAGACCTGCCGTGTGGCGGCGCTCGGTCTGCTATCACTGATATTGGCGACACGCGGGTCCGTCGTATACTAGCGGATCGCGGCCGATTTAAAAGGCTACCACCTAGCAAGTGTGGTGTCTGGCGGTGACACCACATTATCACTGGCACATGCATAAGTCATCGGCTGCGGAGGCCAATCATTAGGAGTGTTCGGTGCACTGCGTGTTCGGACACACTTGTACTCTGCCCAGCTTTAAAGTCTGATGTTATTTCCGTCACAGTTCACCGCCTGTCCTGTTTTACCAGTCTGCCGAGCCTACACCTCCGACATCTGTAATCAGGTATCGCATGCAACATCACGACGTCTGGATATAGTTTCAACTCAGTTTCGCCACGTGTTGAAGACACTCATAATAGCACTTCTCAAACACCCGACTTCTCGTGCTGTATCCTAATTGCTTGCGCCGAGCCTCTGGGCCATCACAATCTGATTCAAAAATGGCTCTGAGCATCTACTACTGGATTACCAGGAAAGATTCCAATCACAGTCCGTTTGAAGCAGTACTCCCCTAGATTGAAGATGGTATGGTTGCTGTTGTATTCAATCCCGATGCAATTTCAGTGTTTTATCGTCAATGTTAATGTCCAAGGGTTAGAGTAAACCAGCTGTGATGCATAGGAAACTACAACTGGATTCCCAGGAAAGGTTCCAAGCACAGACCGTTTGAACCAGTACTCCCCTAGACTGTATTTGGCATGGTTGTCGTTGTATTCAATCGCGATGCAGTTTCAGTGTTTTATGGTCAATGTGAATTTCCAAGGATTAGAGTAAACCAGCTGTGATGCATAGCAAACTATTACTGGATTCCTAGGAAATGTTGCAATCACAACCTGTTTAAAGCAGTACTCTGGTGGACACATGTAGTCATGGTGGCTATTGTATTCAATCCCGATGCTATTACTGTGTATCATCGTCAATTGGAAGGTCCATGAGCACAGTTTGGATTCTGTAGAAATATGGGAATACGTGAGGCAATACCGACCCTACGACTTATTTTAGAAGCTAGATTAAGAAAAGGCAAACCTAAGTTTCTAGCATTTGTAGACTTAGAGAAAGCTTTTGATAGTGTTGACTGGAACACTCTCTTTCAAATTTTGAAGGTGGCAGGGGTAAAATACAGGGAGCGAAAGGCTATTTACAATTTGTATAGAAACCAGATGGCAGTTATAAGAGTCGAGGGACATGAAAGGGAAGCAGTGGTTGGGAAGGGAGTGAGACAGGGTTGTAGCCTCTCCCCGATGTTATTCAATCTGTACATTGAGCAAGCAGTAAAGGAAACAAAAGAAAAATTCGGAGTAGGTATTAAAATCCATGGAGAAGAAATAAAAACTTTGAGGTTTGCCGATGACATTGTAATTCTGTCAGAGACAGCAAAGGACTTGGAAGAGCAGTTGAATGGAATGGACAGTGTCTTGAAAGGAGGATATAAGATGAACATCAACAAAAGCAAAACGAGGATAATGGAATATAGTCGGGTGATGCTGAGGGCATTAGATTCGGAAATGAGACACTTAAAGTAGTAAAGGAGTTTTGCTATTTGGGGAGCAAAATAACTGATGATGGTCGAAGTAGAGAGGATATCAAATGTAGACTGGCAATGGCAAGGAAAGCGTTTCTGAAGAAGAGAAATTTTTTAACATCGAATCTAGATTTAGGTGTCAGGAAGTCGTTTCTGAAAGTATTTGTATGGAGTGTAGCCATGTATGGAAGTGAAACATGGACGATAAATAGTTTATAGAAGAAGAGAATAGCAGTTTTCGAAATGTGGTGCTACAGAAGAATGCTGAAGATTAGATGGGTAGATCACATAACTAATGAGGTGGTACTGAATAGGATTGGGGAGAAGAGGAGTTTGTGGCACAATTTGACAAGAAGAAGGGATCGTTTGGTAGGACATGTTCTGAGGCATCAAGGGATCACCAGTGTAGTATTGGAGGGCAGTGTGTACGGTAAAAATCGTAGAGGGAGAACAAGAGATGAATACACTAAGCAGATTCAGAAGGATGTAGGCTCCAGTACGTACTGGGAGATGAAGAAGCTTGCACAGGATAGAGTAGCATGGAGAGCTGCATCAAACCAGTCTCAGGACTGAAGACCACAACAACAACAACATTTGAAACAACAAGATTTATATAAATTTTACAATGTGGAACCATGGTAGGCACGCCATAAAAGTTTTAACAAATTGCTTAAAGTGCTGCTGATGGCTGAACAATCCATTTTCATATCATATAATGCTGTCATGAGGACTTATGGGTTCATATAAATTTAATGAATGGTTAGTATATTTCCTAAATTAATGGCTCATACATAACAGACTTTGTTAATGAGCATGTATAGTAAACCCACTTAATACTGTGACTCAATCAGGTAAGGAAATATGTGGTGTCACCGCCAGACACCACACTTGCTAGGTGGTAGCCTTTAAATCGGCCCCGTCCATTAGTATACGTCGGACCCGCGTGTCGCCACTGTCAGTGATAGCAGACCGAGCGCCACCACACGGCAGGTCTAGAGAGACGTACTGGCACTCTCCCCAGTTGTACAGCTGACGTTGCTAGCAATGGTTCACTGACAATTACGCTCTCATTTGCCGAGACGATAGTTAGCATAGCCTTCAGCTACGTCATTTGCTACGACCTCGCAAGGCGCCATTACCAACCTCACGGCAGCCTGCGTGAGCTTGAACGCGTGCCTTTCGGCTACCCGTCCTAGTGGATTGGCTGTCGGGTCAGTCCACTACAAAATATATATAATGATTAATTAGCTTAACAAGATCTTTGCTACAAACAATTGTTCTCCTGCTGAGCACAACCATCATCACCCAGTTTCTGTTTTTAATACATTCCAACCCAACCATTTCCTCCATTAGTGGTATCTGGAGCTCTGCTCTCCTGTGGACAGAGATCTCCCACACAAGACTACATCCTATCACAAACTCTCTGTAAAACTATGTTTTCTCAGTAATTTCACAAGAACATTTTGCCCTTCTGGTCCTTAAAATCAGTTTGCTGCAGAATTATAGAACACATCCTGAGTTTGAATATTATAAATTTTGTAGAGAGCAAAAAGCTCAAGTCCACAAATCAGCACAGCTTTAGAAAACATCACTCATGTAAAACCCAGCTTGCTCTTTTCTCTCATGCAAACTGCAAACTATAGATGAAGGGCAGCAGGATGATTTCAAATTTCCAGATTTCCGAAAAGGCTATGACACAGTAGCCCACTGCAGATTTTTAACAAAGGTATGTGCATATGGAACAGGCTCCCAGATATATGACTGGCTCAAAGACTTCTTAAGTAATAAAACCCAGTATGTTCTCCTTGATGCTGAGATTTCATTTGAGACAGGGTAATACCAGGAGTGCCCCACAGAAGTGTGATAAGACCGTTACTATTTTCTACATACATAAATGATCTGGCAGACAGGGTTGCAGCAATCTACTGTTGTTTGCTGATGATGCTGTGGTATACAGGAAAGTATTGAAGATAAGTGACTGTAAGTTGATATAAAATGACCTAGGCAAAATTTCTAGTTGGTGCGGTGAATGGCGGCTGGCTCTTAATGAGGAAAAATGTAAATTAATGTGGATGAGTAGGAAAAAGAAACCGGTAACATTCAGATATAGCATTAGTAATATCCTGCTTGACACAGTCACATCATTTAAATATCTTAGCATAATGTTGTGAAGCGATATGAAATAGAATGAGCATGTAAGGATTGTAGTAGGGAAGGCAAATGATCAACTTCGGTTTAATGGGAGAATTTTAGGAAAGTGTGGTTCATCTGTAAAAGAGACCACATATAGGATGCTAGTGTGACCTATTCTTGAGTACTGCTTGAGTGTTTGGGATCCACAGAAGGTTCAATTGAAACAAAACAGCGAAGCAATTCGGAGGTGAGTTGTTAGATTTGTTACAGGTGGGTTCCATCAGCATGCAAGTGATACTGATATGCTTCAGGAGCTCAAGTGGGAATCCCTGGAAGGAAGACGACATTCATTTCAAAGAACACTACCAAGAAAGTTTACAGAACCAGCAATTGAAGCTGATTGTAGAATGATACTGCTGCTGCCAACATACATTTTTTGTAGGGGCCACAAAGATAAGATTCAAGAAATTAGGGCTCATGTGCATGTGTATAGACAGTCGTTTTTCCCTCATTCTATCTGTGAGTGCACCAGGAAAGGAAACAACCAGTTGTGGTACAGGGTACCCTCCACCACACACCGTACAGTCACTTGCAGAGTATGTACGTAGATACAGAGGTTGGTGTAACTAATATTCTCATGTTCTTGCCCACTCCTTCCTTTTCCTTTCTTCCTGCCTTGAAAATTCTATACAGTTCCTGATTAATTATCTTGCAATGTTGTACCCCCATCCTTGATGGTTATCAACTTGTATTTTTTGGATGGTGTTTTATTCTTGAGATGAGTCAATTGTGGTAACAGAGTTGAGCTGCATGGCATCTTGTTGAGATGTCATGGAATTCTTTTAACAGTACACCCCATATCTTGTACTAATTGTGACAGTAGATTCTGTACAAATTTCCTAATTCTCTCATATATGTCCTGCGGGATTTGAACTTGGATGGTACACTGAGATATACATCAACTGTGTCCTGTGCCTCCTTGTAATTGTTTTTCATCACTCCCATTTAAACTGAGGTCCATTACCTGAGATTATCCTAACTACACACCCTATTTGTACCAAGAAGTCGCTGTACAGTGTCTTTGATACAGTGAGTGCAGTAGCCCTACTTAATGGTGTGAGCATGACAAATTTAGATCTGAGTTCAACTACTAGTATGGACCAAAAGCCACACTATGTCACAAGATTTGGTCCCATTAAGTCTTCTGCTGTGACTGATGCAACTTATTGGGTGCAATAGGATAGAGCAGCACTTAAATTGTCTGTGTACTTCATTTTGCCTTGTGACATGCTTTGCTAGTGGAGAGACATTTCTTATCCTAAGTTTCATGTTATTACAGTGGAATAAGTTTAACAATTTCAGAAATCATTTCTTCATCCCAAAATGCACATATCTGAGGTGTGTATACCATATTACTTTATTATTTCTTCTGGTATTCAAAGGGCCGACAGTGAGTCAGTGACCTCTTCCAGCAAAAAAGGATTCTCTTCCTAAATAAATAAAATAGTCTAATATTGGCTTCTCCTCTATTTCACCATTTCTCCTTTAGCCCTATGAGTGCTATATTCTGCATTGAAATAGTGATGAAGTTCTCAGAGGACATTTTCTCAGATGGACTGAAACGAGAATCTCCAATGTCCTCTCTGACCCTTCCATCTGGCCCACTAATGAGCATGAGAATGCATCATCTCTGTGTTTGTGTGTGTGTGTGTGTGTGTGTGTGTGTGTGTGTGTGTGTGTGTGTGTATGTTTTCCCTTCTGGTTTTGTGTCATAAATAGCTGAAATTCTTAAAGCCCCAAACCACAGTAAAGTCTTGATCTCAGTCACTGGGTAGTTCTTGTCATGCTTTGATAGCACACAGTACCACATGCCGTTGTCTTCTTCACTCTCTCTATTTTCCTCAACGTCCTGGAATATGGTGACTCTGATTCCCATCTTGACTAAATCAGTAGCCATGCAAAACCAACTGATAAATGGAAATGGAAATGCCATGTGGCTACGGCCTCCTGTCGGGTAGACCGTTTGCTTGGTGCAAGTCTTTCGAGTTGACACCACGTCGGTGACCTGGGTGTTGATGGGGGATGAAATGATGTTGATTAGTACAATACAACACCCAGTCCCTGAGTGGAGAAAATCTCTGACCCAGCCGGGAATCGAACCCAAGGCGTTAGGTATGACATTCCATTGCACTGACCACTCAGCTACCAGGGGCGGACATCTGATAAATCAGGATGACAGTATTGGTGCTATTACCAATGTATGTTTCAGTGCCTGAAATTCTCTATCTTTATTTGCATACCACACTCCTGGAGTCTTTTTTTTCTCATTAATGCACAGAGTCTCAGAGCTAACATGTCCATTTTGATGAGCTTTTTATAAAAAACTCTAAATCCTTTCTGATGGAAGGTGTTGAGAACTGTGTGATTGCCTATACTAACTTTTCTGAATTTGGTGAAATTATTTTCATGTTCCAAAATAAGATTTCTCTAAATTTATGGTTATTCTGTGGTTCCTCAGAGCACTGATCAATACCTTTAGTGTTCTGTTTGATCCTTCCAAGTTTCTTTTGCAATTAACATAACCAAAGATTTGTTTTGGCTGAAGGGGAGTCATTGATAGTAAAGCTGTGTATTTGTGGCAAAATGGATGTACTCCTATCTGCTAGAAGCTTAATCTGAGATCAATCAACAAGAAGACTTTCACCCTATAAAATCTCTGAAATAGTTCTTCTAGTTTCTCCGGCTTGTCCATCTATGGCGGCATGATTGTGCTGGTCTGTCTGGAATCTAACACAGGACATAAAGATCTGTCCTCCTTCTCAATGACTCTCAGTGGATTTTCGTATACAGAAATTGCACGTTGAATCACATCTTCATGTAACATGCATCATATTTCTTGCCCTATTTTTCCTCTGTATGCAAGTTGTATTGTGCAAGTCAGTACAAATAACTTGCTGTGTTACCTCACATTGAATTTATATTGAAAACTGACTGCTCCTGTCTTTTGTAGTAATGATTGTTGATTAATATTTCCATCATTTCCCCTCTATTGTCTGCACTGATGATAGTAATACCTACAGCTCACTGCCTGAGTAATTGTGTGTAAAAATGACTGCCTGCATATGGGCATACTGTTTCCAATGAGAAAAATATACTTTGAACCTTGCTTGTTTTTGATATCAATTAATTGAAGTGTGGATAATTTTTGAGTTATTGTAGTGTGTATTAGTTTACAAGTAGTCACTAGAAAGTTTTTTATTGTCATTTTGTTAATTTCATGTGACAGATTCTCCAAGAAGACCCAGAGGTTTATAGTTTGTTGGTGTAATTTGAGCATACCTTGTATCTGCTATATACACTGTCCACTACAATCATAAATATTTTAGTTACTCCTAATAAAACTGTGAAAGAAAATTCTACAAGGATTTACAAATAGTAAGTTATCATTCAATATTGAACTAACAATAATTGGATGTATCTAAATAGTTAACACAAAACTTCATGCTAATTGGATTACATAATAAATTATTATAAGTGTTAATAATACTACTGCTGTATAACAACATCCCTGATTATTTAAAGCTAGAATCCTGGATTTCTACTGTCATAATGTGATTGATTGTTACACCATGCATAGTAAACTTTCAACCTATTTCTTAGTATCTCTTACTAAGTGTAACAGTGTGCCACATTTTCCAAAGTACTGTTCCATAAGTTGCAATCAGCTGCCCAACAAATCTGTGCAAAATTTAAAAGGCAAATTATCCTCACATGTTAATGAGTGTACCTTAGTAGCTGTATTCAGCCTGTCAGAATGATATGCCTCTCACTACACTGCCTTCTTTCACACAGAGTATTACACACGTCATGAAGGACTCTTCATTCTTCATGAAAATGGGGCTGAATCTCGTGATTGGAAAGACCAACTCACAGCCTCTGGTGCGGATGACAGCACGTGAGTTCATGTTTGGCTACGAGAGCACACTGACTACGCTTGGCAATACATTGATGCCTTCTTGGATCTACTTTGAAAAAGTTGGCCTTGTCGACCGGGTAAGTTACACGAGCGCACACACGCGCACGCACGCGCACGCACGCACGCGCACGCACATGCGCGCATGCACACGCACACACGCATGTGCACGCGCATGCACACGCACACGCACACACAGAGACAGAGAGAGTTTAGTGAGAATTTACTTGAGGCCTGTCTGAAATGCTTAACACCAAAAGCAGATTACAGATACATATGTTTTCAGGTTCGTGTTTGGGTTCAAAGGTGCATATGCTAAAGACTTCTGTCTGCCCTGAGAATAGTTCATACATCATTGAAGTAAAAGTGTTCAACAGGACACCTTTTTCTAATTTATTTTCAAATTTTCTTGTGTTTAATTTTTGGTGTGTTTGGCATTGTTTTATAATATCTGAGATATTAGGCTGATAATAGCAGGCTATAGACAGGGAAGAATGATGAGTACCTGAAAATATGTAATACAGCAAGGATAACAATTGCTAAAATAGTAATAAGTGCATTGGGAAAAAGCAGAATGAAAATCTGAAAGAAGTGGAAGAGTCACTGGGGGAAAAAGCTACAAGTGATGAAGATTATGACAAGTGACCATAAAGAGAGAAACCCTTTGTGAAAGGCATGATAGCAACCTGAAAGTAAGAAAGTAGAGTCAGAGTTTCTCAAAAATTGCTGAACATAGAAACTTTCACAGAAATTTTAACTCTGAATTACCGCAGAGAGAACAGTTGAGGTCAAAAAGCCACCAGAATGAAATCAAAGATCAGTAAGACTATAGCTAATGATATCATCTGCACTGAAAAACTTACAAGAGATGGTCTGGTGACAGGGGGTAATATATACAAAACAACAGACTTCTGCTTGGAATGGCTAGGAAGAAGCACTCATTCTGGTAGTGTACTATAATATATAGGTGACAAAGATATTGCACAACTGCAGAAGTATTTCCTTACTGCATGTCAGGTATCTCATATTCTTAAGATTGTTGTTGAATTTGGTGGAAAAGCAGCCGAAGTCATGTATTGGAAATTGTCAGGGTGGTTTGTGAAAGGATAGAACTGTTCTATATAATTTATGAAATGTCACATTGCTAACATGCTAATGCAGCTGAAATTGTGACAGAAACATAAAATAGTGGCTTATTAAATGAGGAACTGAGAACATGTCAGGTCAACAGCTTATGAGAAAAGCACATTTTCAGTATAAAAATAAGCATGTAATTTCTTCACTTAAGCTGTTTCAAAGCCACACCAATTTTCATTTCGCCAATTATTGCTCATACTTAAAAAATGATATTATTCTGTTCAAAAAGTCTGTAAATACTCCCATATTGAAGTAGATAAGAAAGTTCTACATTTAAACACATGCAAAAATAATATCCTATTTGTGTGCTGCCATTTACCAAAAACTTGTTTTCACATCTCAAACTGTTTATGAAATTCAAGGGATGTTACAAATATTTCATTATCATTAGCGTGCCTGAGTGTAAGTAAATGCACTAAATATGACCCATTATATCAAGATGCTGGAAAACAATGTGTCATACATTCCGGCTCATAGGCTGGTGTGTTTCTGCTGCCTGTGCTGACATCCAGCTACCACTCTGTGCTGCTCCATTGGATAACACAGACATATTTCTTACAGCAGTTCAAGCTGCCTCACAATGGTCTCTCCTATGCAGATTAACTTGCTTTCTTTGTGTATGCACCTTAAGTTCAAGTGGGTGATTTATGTTGACAGCAACATAGTAATAACAGGTGAAAATCCAACACAATTGTCAGAAAGAGCGAACGAGGCTCTCAATGATGTCCACAACTGGTCATTAAAAAATAAAGTAGCCCTAAATGTAAAGAAAACTAACTATATTAACTTCCAATTGAACAAAAAACGCAATGCCACTAGAATAAAAGTTAATAATAATGAATTAGAATGTGTAACAAGTACCAAATTCTTAGGGATGAATGTAGACAGCCAACTGAAATGGACAAACTATGTCAACATTTTGGCAAAGAAATTATCCGCAGCATGCTATGCTCTTAGAATCCTTGCACTGGTATGCAGTAATACCTGTCTTAAAATAACATATTATGGATATCTACACTCAGTCCTCAGCTATGGGATCATGTTTTGGGGAACAAGTGCTAATAACATACAAACTGTGTTCAAAGTACAAAAAAGAGCCATAAGGATAATAACAAACAGCAACAACAGGGCCCACTGTCTAGAATTATTTAGAAAGCTAGGCATTCTAACTGTTTCTTGTGAGTATATCTTTCAGAACATAATGTTCATTAAGAAAAATCTCAACATGTACAACACAAACAGCCTAATACATGACCATGAAACAAGAGCTTGTCACCACCTCCATCTAGATAGAAAGAACAAGGCAAAGACGCAAAAAAGTATATTTTATAATGGGATAAAACTGTATAACAAATTACCACAAGAAATTAAAGAAATAAATGAGCCCCTCACTTTCAGACAAAAGCTTAAAACCTTTTTAGTAAGTAATAGTTGTTATACTGTAAAAGAATATTTAACATAGATGTAGATTATTAGCAACATATGACATTATCACCAAAATATTATGTAATTATAAATGTGTGTATGACTAGTTATAAAAACTACACAAAATATGAGAAACCTGTTTCATTGTAAATGTAAATGTGTGCTCATGTGTTGTAAACTGATGACATCCATACAATATTTATTGTTCCACAGATGAATAAATAAATAAATACATAAAATAAATGTAAACAGATTCCAGTTCCTCAAAACTTTGATAAGTTAACTTACAACAGAGTAGTGAACCACTTCTCTGAAACTAAAGTTGTAACTACAGCTCAGTTTGGTATCTGCAAAGGTTTCTCTAATGACTAAAAATGGTGCAAGATCATGTATTCATTCATTGAATAAATGTAACATATGTAGGAGAATAAATTCACTGCTGTAAAACTACACCAGTGATGAAAAGACTGTTGGAAACAGTCTCTTCCAAAAGTATCTAAGAGTAAACATCCAAATCAACCTCAAGTGGAATGCCTACATAAAACAAATTGCTGAAAAAGTAGATGACAGACTGATATCCATAGGAAAAATTTTAAGGAAATGTAACTTGTGCAGGATAAAGTGGCTAGCTAAACAAATGTTAGACTGATTCTTGAATATTGCTCAACATACTGGTATGATCCATACCAGGTAGGATTAATAGAAGAGTTAGAGAAGACCCAACAAAGAGTGATGCATTTCATCACAAGTTCACGTATTCGGTGTGAGAGTGTTACAGAAATGTGCAAGAAACTCCAATGGCAGATGCTACAAGAGAAGCATTGTGCATCAGGTAGAGGCTTACTATGAAAGTCCAAGACAATACATTCTGGGAAGAGCTGGGCAACATACTATTTCCTCTCATATATGTCTCATAAAATGATCACAATGAGAAAAATACAGAAATTAAGAGTTGATATGGAGGTCTACTGACAAGTGTTCTTTTCACATAACATTTTCAACTGCACAAGATATAGACATATTGATTTCAAGCATTTACAGGTTACTAGCCTGCAACAGCTGATTGTCATGGTGGGCTGCCACCTTTGAGCGTGTGCAGTTGCTCCCAATCAAGGTGTTACACGTGGGGAGGGAATGTTATTTCCTACAATTCCCTTTGTGTACTCAGCTGTCAGAGCCTCATTTGTGGTAATAGGCTCCACCACAGTAAGGGGAAATTGACACAGCAGAGGCTGTCTGAGTCACACCAACACTATTAATCACTGCTACTACAATTTTTAAGAATATTTGGACTTGTTTTATATATATAATGCTACTGTTTGTATTAAAGAATTCTTGAGTTTGCCAATATGTAGGCAGGTCAGAGTGTTCTGTGGAAAGTAACATAAATGCTTGTGTCACTGTAGTGTTTTAAGAGGAGTAATATGGCCTTTTTTGAAGTAGCTTTTTTGTGTCCTAATAAACATATATAATCATGCACAGAGTAGTCTAGAAGTAAGACTCATTATCATCAGCATGAGTAGATTAACTGTAGCCAAAATTTGTAGTTAGTATAGTTTAGAGAAACAAAATTTCAAATCCTTGAAGGCTCTATATTATGACAATTACAGAACAGAATGTGTGAATGAATGAATAGTGAAAACGCTGCCTGAGAAGAGAGTTCTGGTGTAACATACCACTCTGTTTACAGATGTACGACTTCTCAGGTGACACAGCAACAATCTTCACAGGGTCAAAACATCTGGGGAAGGCAGGCTTAATTGACACGTACCGTGGCTCGCAGCACCTGCCACATTGGCATGGAGATCACTGCAGCAGTGTTGTGGGTGCCAGTGACGCTTCCAAATTTCCATCACTCATCAATCCCAATGACACATTGCTCATGTATCGCAAGTCTGTGTGTCGTGCAATGCCCATGGTGAGTCATAACTCTGTATTTATGATTTTATTTGTTTTCTGGTTACTGCTAAATACGTAGCTAAAAATTGTATTTTTCACTGAATCAAAGTAAAAAAGAACACCTTATTAATTGATGGAGCAGACATTTGAAATTTCCTGAAAATGTACCATTATTCTCCATTCTTTATGTTTAACTCTTTTCAAGGTGTCAGTGTTTTGAAAAATAAAATAGTTTCATGTGTTTTACTCAACACCTGTCCTTCAGCCCTGATTGTTGCTAATAACTTTCAATAATCTACTTATTATTTCTAATATCTTTCTCTCAGTAAGGGTCTATAGCTCCCTCCATTATAATATTAGGAGAAAAAATTGTTGTAATATGAAAAATTTATTCCCATCAATCACGAGAAAATCTTTAAAGTTCTGACACCCTCATCTGCCTAGTAACCACTTCGGTTTTAGTCCAATGAGGTATCATATCCCACATATTCCTGAATGAGGTTTCAATAAAACCAGGCTTTCTTAACAAAACTTGAAAATAAAAAAAATTTAAAAACGTCATTCAAAGGTTTTGTGAAATATTTTGTATAAAAGTAAAACATTTTACAAAACATTTGACCAATTTTTCTTTTTCAGAATAATAATTTTTTCCTCCTATGAATTCGTTTTGTAAGTGGTATATAAGACAAGACACCCTGCAAAATAACATTAAATACCTTCTCTGAAAACTGACTAGAACAGATAGTACAGAAGCCTACTCATCATGGAAATATGTTGGAGTTAATGGCAATGAACAGACTTGACTTCTTTGAGGATGTTCACATTGGAAGTGGTATCTTTGCCCATGAGGTAGTTGCAGCAAAAATGATAACCAAATTGCAAAAGGCAGTGAAAGCATGTAGAAAGATTTCAGTAAACTAGATAAACTGAAGTAGTATTGTATCTCAGTAAAGAGATGTAAGCATTCAGCTCTGGATAGGAGCATGCAGAGGAATTGTGGCTCAAGTCTATGATGCCATGGAGAGATATGAAGAATATATTATTTATTTTTATTTATTTATTCAGCCATTTGATGTATTACAATTGATACATGTTGTATTATTAAATGAAGACCTGGATATTCTGTTCCTTATAATGAAATGGATTCAAAGTGTATACAGTAAAATGTTTTAAGGAGTTCAATACCAACTATGTCAGCTGACTTCCATAATGCATAGTAGACTGAATTTAATTTACTACTTGCACTTTTGATTTGCTCTGTCTATGTTAATTTATCATAAAGGTGGTGGCCCAAAAATGTTACAAAGATACTTGCTCAAGTTTATTGATTTTTAGCTCTGGCTTCTACTGTGTTGGTTAACTGCTTTTAAGGCTTATGATGCTGCTTTTTTAAGGTGCCCTACAGAATTGGTAAAAACAAAACCCATTATAGGATCACTTTGTTGTCTGTTGTCTGTCTGTCTGTCCTACTGTAAAAACACTTTTTCTCAGGAATGGGTAGGAATTTGTGCCACATCCTATAGTCTACATTTCCATGGTAATGTAAAATATTTACATTTCTATGTCAATACAGTCAAAAGATATAGCCATTTATGTCACACAGTTCGATATTTTGCAGTATAGATATTGATAATGAGCAAAAATCATTGAAATTCTCAATTCCTGGTATGAATGAACTGTGTATATACATAATTAAGTTTTATATATGGATGATTTCTGTTCTTTTGAACATACAAGTCAAAGAACATAGACACCACCCCTGTATAACATTTATATATTTCACACAGAATTATGATATTTCAGTGTGGATGCACAACAGTACATGAATCCTTGTGGGAATATAGCTAGGCAGCAAGCATGTGGGTTAATTGACAGGGGGCATTTCTCTCTAGCTGGCGGCATATGAAGATATGGGTCAGGCAGGGGATGAACTTGGACAGCTGAAGTGGCTGAGGCAATTACTTGCATAAAGCGGGAAATGCACATTCGACTCTCTGCCTGTCACAAATTTTCATCTGCACCATTGTGTTCACTCAGTGCTCTGATGCAACTAAATGTGAGACATTTCTTTCATCATAATTATGTTTGTACACTACCCTTGCTGCTCTTATCTTAATTTGTGTATTTTAGCATCAGTTTTCAGTTTCTAAAGCAGTTATCTTGCCTAAGTAAAACTCTAAATGATTAATGGAAAATCTCATATAAGATGTGAAACAAATACTAACAAAGAGATAGAGGGGCTGGCCAGTACTTACCTCAGCTCAGTACAGCCGATAGATACACATAAAACAGAACTGAAAATTTACATTCCTAGCTTTCGGAACTTTGTTCCTTCATCAGGGAGGAGAGAGGGGAAAAAAGGGAAGAAGGGAAAGTGGATTCAGTTACTCACAACCCAGGTTATGAAGCAACAGGGAAAGGTAAACAGGGAGGGTGGCAAGGATGGAGGCATGGTTGTCAGAGGGAAGCCAAAGATATTCTACTGTAAGTACTGTGCCAGCTTCAACCAAAGAGGATGCATACAGAAGTAAAGAGGTATATAGTATAAAGATAAACACAACTACGTAGGATGAAAAGATGCGTGAATGGCTAAAGAGGAAAGGGAAAGAGGAGAAGACTGAAGAGTGAATGGGAGTGAGGTTGTTTAACGTAGGTTCAGTCCAGGGGGATGGCGGGATGAAAGGATGTGTTGGAGTGCAAGTTCCCATCTCCGCAGTTCAGAGGGACTGGTGTTGGGTGGGAGAAGCCAAATGGCACATACGGTGTAGCAGGTTCCTAGGTCCCTAGAATTATGCTGGAGGGCATGCTCCGCTACTGGGTATTGGGCATCTCCTAGGCGGACAGTTCGTCTGTGTCCGTTCATGCGCTCAGCCAGTTTGGTTGTTGTCATGCCGATGTAAAAGGCTGTGCAGTGCAGGCATGTCAGTTGATAAATGACATGTGTAGTTTCACACGTAGCCCTGCCTTGAATTGTGTATGTTTTACCAGTAGTGGGGCTGGAGTAGGTGGTTGTGGGCGGATGCATGGGGCAGGTTTTGCAGCGGGGTCGGTTACAGGGGTAGGAACCGCTGGGTAGAGAAGGTAGTCTTGGAATATTGTAGGGTTTAACAAGGATGTTACGGAGGTTAGGGGGGCGACGAAAGGCAACTCTGGGTGGTGTGGGGAGAATTTTGTCAAGGGATGATCTCATTTCAGGGGTTGACTTGAGAAAGTTATATCCCTGGCGGAGTAATTTGTTGATGTTTTCGAGGCCAGGATAATATTGGGTGACAAGGGGGATACTTCTGTGTGGTCTGGGGGTAGGAACATTGTTGTTGGATGGGGAGGAATGTATTACTCGGGAAATCTGTTTGTGGACAAGGTCTGCAGGATAGTTGCGGGAGAGGACAGCACTGGTCAGGTTATTGGTGTAGTTGTTGAGGGATTCGTCACTAGAGCAGATACGTTTGTCACGAATATCTAGGCTGTAGGGAAGGGAGCGTTTGATGTGGAAAGGATGGCAGCTATCAAAGTGAAGGTACTGTTGTTTGTTTGTGGGTTTGATATGGACATAGGTGTGGATGTGAGCTTCAACAAGATGAAGGTCAACATCCAGGAAGGTGGCTTGGGTTTTGGAGAAGGACCAGGTGAAATTCAGATTCGAAAAGGAGTTGAGGTTATGGAGGAAATTAAGGAGTGTTTCTTCACCATGAGTCCAGACCACAAAGATGTCATCTATAAACCTATACCAGGCCAGGGGAAGCAGCTGTTGGGTCTTCAGGAAAGCCTCCTCCATGCGGCCCATGAAGAGGTTGGCATAGGAGGGAGCCATCCTGGTTCCCATGGCCGTTCCCCTGATTTGTTTGTAGGTCTGGCCTTCAAAAGTGAAGTAATTATGGGTGAGGATGAAGTTGGTAAGTGTGATAAGGAACGAGGTTTTTGGAAGATCTTCGGGTGGGCGTTGGGAGAGGTAGTGCTCAAGGGCAGAGAGACCATGGGTATGTGGGATGTTTGTGTAAAGGGATGTAGTATCTATGGTGACAAGAAAGGTTTCAGGTGGGAGAGGAGTGGGAATGGATTTGAGGCGTTCTAGGAAGTGGTTTGTGTCTTTGATGTAGGATGGGAGTCTGCGGGTGATAGGTTGTAGGTGCTGGTCTACCAGAGCTGAGATACGTTCGGTTGGGGATTTGAAGCCTGCTACAATGGGACGGCCAGGATGGTTCTCTTTTTTATCCAAAATCCACAAAGAGAACCATCCTGGCCGTCCCATTGTAGCTGGCTTCAAATCCCCAACCGAACGTATCTCAGCTCTGGTAGACCAGCACCTACAACCTATCACCCGCAGACTCCCATCCTACATCAAAAACACAAACCACTTCCTAGAACGCCTCAAATCCATTCCCACTCCTCTCCCACCTGAAACCTTTCTTGTCACCATAGATGCTACATCCCTTTACACAAACATCCCACATACCCATGGTCTCTCTGCCCTTGAGCACTACCTCTCCCAACGCCCACCCGAAGATCTTCCAAAAACCTCGTTCCTTATCACACTTACCAACTTCATCCTCACCCATAATTACTTCACTTTTGAAGGCCAGACCTACAAACAAATCAGGGGAACGGCCATGGGAACCAGGATGGCTCCCTCCTATGCCAACCTCTTCATGGGCCGCATGGAGGAGGCTTTCCTGAAGACCCAACAGCTGCTTCCCCTGGCCTGGTATAGGTTTATAGATGACATCTTTGTGGTCTGGACTCATGGTGAAGAAACACTCCTTAATTTCCTCCATAACCTCAACTCCTTTTCGAATCTGAATTTCACCTGGTCCTTCTCCAAAACCCAAGCCACCTTCCTGGATGTTGACCTTCATCTTGTTGAAGCTCACATCCACACCTATGTCCATATCAAACCCACAAACAAACAACAGTACCTTCACTTTGATAGCTGCCATCCTTTCCACATCAAACGCTCCCTTCCCTACAGCCTAGGTATTCGTGGCAAACGTATCTGCTCCAGTGACGAATCCCTCAACAACTACACCAATAACCTGACCAGTGCTTTCCTCTCCCGCAACTATCCTGCAGACCTTGTCCACAAACAGATTTCCCGAGCAATACATTCCTCCCCATCCAACAACAATGTTCCTACCCCCAGACCACACAGAAGTATCCCCCTTGTCACCCAATATTATCCTGGCCTCGAAAACATCAACAAATTACTCCGCCAGGGATATAACTTTCTCAAGTCAACCCCTGAAATGATATCATCCCTTGACAAAATTCTCCCCACACCACCCAGAGTTGCCTTTCATCGCCCCCCTAACCTCCGTAACATCCTTGTTAAACCCTACAATATTCCCAGACTACCTTCTCTACCCAGCGGTTCCTACCCCTGTAACCGACCCCGCTGCAAAACCTGCCCCATGCATCCGCCCACAACCACCTACTCCAGCCCCGCTACTGGTAAAACATACACAATTCAAGGCAGGGCTACGTGTGAAACTACACATGTCATTTATCAACTGACATGCCTGCACTGCACAGCCTTTTACATCGGCATGACAACAACCAAACTGGCTGAGCGCATGAACAGACACAGACGAACTGTCCGCCTAGGAGATGCCCAATACCCAGTAGCGGAGCATGCCCTCCAGCATAATTCTAGGGACCTAGGAACCTGCTACACCGTATGTGCCATTTGGCTTCTCCCACCCAACACCAGTCCCTCTGAACTGCGGAGATGGGAACTTGCACTCCAACACATCCTTTCATCCCGCCATCCCCCTGGACTGAACCTATGTTAAACAACCTCACTCCCATTCACTCTTCAGTCTTCTCCTCTTTCCCTTTCCTCTTTAGCCATTCACGCATCTTTTCATCCTACGTAGTTGTGTTTATCTTTATACTATATACCTCTTTACTTCTGTATGCATCCTCTTTGGTTGAAGCTGGCACAGTACTTACAGTAGAATATCTTTGGCTTCCCTCTGACAATCATGCCTCCATCCTTGCCACCCTCCCTGTTTACCTTTCCCTGTTGCTTCATAACCTGGGTTGTGAGTAACTGAATCCACTTTCCCTTCTTCCCTTTTTTCCCCCTCTCTCCTCCCTGATGAAGGAACAAAGTTCCGAAAGCTAGGAATGTAAATTTTCAGTTCTGTTTTATGTGTATCTATCGGCTGTACTGAGCTGAGGTAAGAACTGGCCAGCCCCTCTATCTCTTTGTTACTAAGTAAAACTCTTTTAGCTCAATGTGTAGCTCTTCCAGATCCATCCCCTCAATAAAAACACAGGTATCATCTGAAAATATGATGGATTTTTGTTGTATTTCATCAGGAACATTCCTAATATATTCTAAGGAAACCAGTTGCCCTCTAACATTTCCCTGGAGCACACTGTTTAGGATGTTCCCCATCTTTGAGTAATATTTATTACCCTCCTCATGTAATATTTCTACTTCTGATAGTGTTCATTAAGTATGATTTTATCAGATTGAAAGCAGTGTCTTGCACTCACAGAATTTTATGTCTTCAAAAAGAATCATGTGATTAACCAAATAAAAAGCTTTTGTGATGGGTCGCAGAATACACCATTTGTTAATTCTTCCTTGTCCAGTGTTTGTAGTGTATAATCAACAAATCGTTGGGTCACTGAAGTAGTAGATTCTTTTTAAAAAATAAAAGGGGGGGGGGAGGGGGGGGGGAGGGCGATATTCCATGATATAAGGATATTTATTAATCTATTTCACAGAAAATGTTCAGAGATTTTTTTATATATAATACTAACTTTAGTTTTCAGGTGCCATACAACCACCTTCTTTGTACAGTGGTAACATCCTAACCGTTTTTGAACTCTCAGAGTACAGTCCTCCTGTGATGACTTTATTAATCATGTTACTCAGGGTTTTAAAAATAAAATTAGGTGACAGTTTGATAGTCTTATTTGAGATACCATTGATGTCTTGGATCATGTTTTTCAACTAATTTATGATTGTCATGACTTCTTTACCACTTACAGGAAACAAATATATGGAATTTCTTAGTGGACATTTTTCTCTAGTAAAACATTTAGTGGTATAGCAGTTGTTGTAAGAGGTGACATATTCTTTGTTAGATTTGTGCATACATTTATTAAAGTAGTCATTAGATGCTTTGGCAATAGTTTTCAAGTTTGTTCATGAAGAATTGCTCACCTGATTTCCTTGGGGACACCACTTTTGTGTATCCCTTGTTCCATTCCTGAATTCATGTTCATCTACACTGATTTTGCCTTGTTGTCTGAGTTTATGATGAACTTTTCAATATCTATTTTCAATGTCCAATTTGATTTTGGTGTAGTTTTTTATATTCCTTATAGTACAATTCTATACAAGCAGTTCGTTTTATGTTTACTGTTGCTCAAAACAGTGATACCCTTTGTAATTCATTTTTTTCATCTTTTCTTATTTATTACACATCTATTTTTGATGGGAATGCCTCCTCAGTACATTCACAATATCTAGTTGTGAAGAAGCTAGAACTGTTTACACTGCCTTTATCACTTGTGAAGTCTTGTTAGCCAGATTGTGGGTTGAAGGTACTTACATTGTTGTCATTCATTGTTGGTATTTAATACAGGATTTCTTAGGCTTCACATTTTTTTTCTACTGAGATGACTAGATATCAGTAGTCAGGGAATTTTCAGCCATTGTTGTATAGCTCTCTGCCTGAATCTGAGTGATGGTATAATCTATAACAGTAGTTATGTTTCTAGAAATTCTATTATGGTTATTGATTCTGTAAGGCATATTATATGAGATTTATGTTGAGGAAAGATCTTCTTTCAATTTTGGTACCTTAATATGATCGATTTTAAAATCACAACATATTCTTATTTTGTAGTTACTGCTGCAACTGCTAACTGCATTTAGCATGCTATCCATTTTTTCCCAAAACTAGCTTAGAACTACTGCTAGGTGTATTGTAAACATTAACCATTATATACCTTGTATTCTAATTAAAATTTCAATTGTTAAACACTAAAAATCTTTTTCAATACTGACATATTATGAAAAAGATAGATTGATATTCCTTGTACAATGGAGATGTTGAGTCACAGACAGGCTATGAAAACACTGCTTGCTATATAAGTGAGATTTTGGTCAAAATGCCTTCTTTTGACATAGAATACATACACATATTCATGCAAGAACAACTCACATACAAATGGCCACTGTCTCTGGCTATTGGGGCTGGACTCAGCACTCAGCAGCCACAGAAATGTGTGTGTGAACCGTGTTTCAATGAAAAAAAGAGGGAAACATTCCACGTGGGAAAAATATATTTAAAAACAAAGATGATGTGACTTACCAAACGAAAGTGCTGGCGGGTCAATAGACACACAAACATACACACAAAATTCAAGCTTTTGCAACAAATGGTTGCTTCATCAGGAAAGAGGGAAGGAGAGGGAAAGACGAAAGGATGTGGGTTTTAAGGGAGAGGGTAAGGAGTCATTCCAATCCCGGAAGTGGAAAGACTTACCTTAGGGGGAAAAAAGGACAGGTATACACTCGCTCACACACACATATCCATCTGCACATACACAGACACAAGCAGACCTTTGTAAAGGCAAAGAGTTTGGGCAGAGATGTCACTCAAGGCGGAAGTACAGAGGCAAAGATGTTGTTGAAAGACAGGTGAGGTATTAGCGGCGGCAAATTGAAATTAGAAATTAACGGCCTCTAATTTCTAATTTCAATTTGCCGCCACTCATACGTCACCTGTCTTTCAACATCTTTGCCTCTGTACTTCCGCCTCAACTGACATCTCTGCCCAAACTCTTTTCCTTTACAAATGTCTGCTTGTGTCTGTGTGTGTGCGGATGGATATGTGTGTGTGTGCGAGTGTATACCTGTCCTTTTTTCCCCCTAAGGTAAGTCTTTCCACTCCCAGGATTGGAATGACTCCTTACCCTCTCCCTTAAAACCCACATCCTTTCGTCTTTCCCTCTCCTTCCCTCTTTCCTGATGAGGCAACCGTTGGTTGCGAAAGCTTGAATTTTGTGAGTATGTTTGTGTTTGTTTGTGTGTCTATCGACCTGCCAGCACTTTCGTTTGGTAAGTCACACCATCTTTGTTTTTTTTATATATATATATGTGTGTGTCTTTTTCTACATTAGAAAAAGACATTTTGACTGAAAGTTCACATGAATAGCAGTCTTTTCGTGTGACTCTGTAACTCAACTCCCTGTATGGGGAGTAGCAGTCTATTATTTTCACAATATTATGGTTATTCCATCTCCATCTATATCTGTACCTATACTCTGCAAATGACCATGAGGTACGTGGCAGATGGTGTGCCCCATTGTACCAGTTATTGGGCTTTCTTCTTGTTCCATTCATGTATGGAGCATGGGAAGAATGACCACTTGAAAGCCTCCATGCATGCAGTAATTACTCCAATTTTATCCTCATGATTCGTATGTGAGTGATATGCAGGGAGTTATAGTATATCCCTAGTGTATTTATTTAAAGTCAGTCCTTGAAACTTTGTTAATAGACTTTCTACGAATAGTTTACATGTGTCTTAAAGAGTATGTCAGTTCAGTTCCTTCAGTATCTTTGTCACACTCTCCCACATATTAAACAAACCTGTGAGTACCTGTGCTGCCCTTCTCTGTATGTGTTCAATATCCCCTGTTAGTCCTATCTCTTACGTGTCACACATACTTGAGCAATATTCTAGGATGGGACACATGAGTGATTTGTAAGCAATCTCTTTTGTAGACTGATTGCACTTCCCCAGTATTCTACCAATAAACTGAAGTCTGCCACCTGCTTTACCCATGACTGAACCTATGTGATCATTTCATTTCATATCACTACAAAGTGTTACACCCAGGTATTTGTATAAGTTGGCGAATTGCAACAGTTACTTATTTATGTTACAGTCATAGGATATGACATTTTTTGTTTTGTGAAGTGCAAAATTTTACACATCTGAACATTTAGAGCAAGTTGCCAACTTTTACACCACAATGAAATCTTATCAAGATCTGACTGAATATTTACGCAGCTTCTCTCAGATTTTAATTCGTTATAAATAATTGCATCATCTACAAAAAGGGTGATGTTACTACTAATATTGTCTCTAAGGTCATACATACACAACATGGACAGCAAGGGTCCCAACACACTTCCTTGAGGTACACCCGAAGTTGCTTCTACATATGACGATGACTCGCCATCCAAGATAACATGCTGTGTCCTCCCTACCAAAAAGTCCTCAATCCAGTCACAAATTACAAATTTCACTTGATATCCCATCCGACAATAAGAGAATCTTGGATTTTCTACTTTTTTCTTTTTTTTTTTTTTTTTTTTTTTTTTAGTACTGAATTTTAGCAGGTCAGCACTATTGTTTACCACATTCATAAGCCAATTTTACACACACACACACACACACACACACAGGTATGTACATATATTATAGTCTGGCCTACAAAAACTTGTTGCTAGTGAACAGTTCTGTATGTTACACAGTAGCATTTCCTATTTTTGAGACCATTGTTCATTAAAACACACCACTGTAACTTTTCTGCAGCACCCAATAGTGCATCTATACTGAAAATTTTACACTTTTAAAGATGAAATATTTTAGTGTGTGAGTGACAGTCCCTATCTGGTGGTTTTGACTGTGGTATGTATATCCACAAAAATTATTTATGGGTAACATATGGGTGGTAGCATTATCCTTCATCTTGGCTGCTGTAGTGGCTGTGACTGCAATTTTAGTGATGTTAGGGCTCGTTGGTGGTACTGCAGGAATGAGTGATGTTGCCTTTTCAATGCAAACCACTTCATCAATTGTATTTATTTTATCTTCTCATGTATTACTGTTTATCTCATCTAAATGGTCCTTACCTGTCATCAGTGTATTCAATTTCAGATCAAGCCAGGATACCAGATAGCTTATGCTTCCTATGAAGGTTATTTGTGTGTTCCATTAACTGGGAACTAATCTGAGCTTTTCTTGCATTATTGAGATGAAGTCAATGCTGTTCTTTCTATCAGAGAAGTCTAGAATAATGAATGACACACCTGCATAAGATTTAGTACTTTTCTGAAACATTCAATTTGTTTTCCTGATTTATTCTTTCAAGCAAGGTGTTTCCATTAGGTCATATCTATATCAGTTCTGTGTGTCATATATGACATGCAGGAAACACAGAGGTTATGATGAACTCAGAGTACCAGGCACAGATCTATGGCTGCAACTACGACATAAAATTTTAAAAACTTAGCGCATGGAATGGCAGGCTACTGTAACCCTCAACAAGTTGAGAGCATCCCAGGAGACCACCAAGGTGTGACATACTTCTCTCCAGGCCTCACAGAAAGATGCCATCATACTGTGCTGACTGTGTATCGGCCACTGCATATTTACTCATGAGGATGTTTTGCATCAAGAGGATTTCCCTCCATGCAGCTGTTGTGTTCATCTCATGATAGCCCACATTCTCATAACATGTACACTACTCACTAATCAAAGATGAAACATCAACCAGTCTATCTCCCTACTCCGGACAGGACAGCAGCTTACAAAATCAAGTGGATTTTGTAGTAAAATTTTATGTATGTTAACATTCTGTCTCAGGAAAGGGTGTGGAGAAAGCTACAGTGTGTAGCTGGTCTCCAGCTGGTCTCCAGCTACTTTCTACCTCTGCACTGTTATGCATTTTTAATTTGTTTCATCTAATGGAAATTTCATTTAACTAACAGTTTAAGCTAACTGACTCTCTACTCCACACGGTCTTGAGTTTAGTATTACTGACTGTGATGACCCTTCTTGGGGTATTGTTCCTCAAGTGGATATAGTTTTTATTTCCCTGAGTTGTACCTCCCATTTAACCATCTGACTTATGCCACTACCACTTGAATTTTCAACCATGTTGGCAATGACTGTTTTTCTTTTCTCAGTTCACATCATTTTATGTGAATTTCCAGGGCAATGAGGGACTGATGGTCAAGATGTTAAGAGCCCTTGAACATATAATCACCATCACATATGTAGACCTTGTGAGCCACAAGTGAAGTCATTGACTACAGTCAGTCTATTTTATAGATTTTTTAAAGTGAAATATATATTTCCTACATTGCAGATCATTTCACCTGATGAATCTTTTACAGGTTCGTACAGGAAGTACAGTAAAGAATGGTTTGTATGCTTATAGCTACAAGTTCGTAGATGGAGTTTTGGATAATGGTCGCACAGACCCACGAAACAAATGCTTTTGTCGGAATGGGCACTGTCTCCAGGAGGGCTTAATTGATGTAACAGACTGCTATTATGGTAAGTTCTATAACTTTTACTCAAGCAACCCTGTTTTCACTTGATCTTAGAAACATTACATTCCAAGTAAATTGTTTAAATAAATATAGTCATAAATGAAAAATTTCATTTATAATTATGTTGTTCAACTAAAAAGCAATGGAAGAATAAGTTAACATTAATGTAGTTCTTGGTAAAACAGTTGTGTCTTGCCTTCACTGAAATATTTTAGTAGCTCCTGTTGGGTGAAGGTACCAAAAGTTAATTCTTCTGTGTGTGTGTGTGTGTGTGTGTGTGTGTGTGTGTGTGTGTGTGTGTGTGTGTGTGTGAGGGGGGCGGGGGGGGGGGGGGGGGGGGGCGGGGGTGTGACATTTTGCCTTTATTTTTTTGTATATGTGTTTGGCAGTACTCTCTCTCTTTATATGTAATGCAGCACAGTTAACAAACTCTTCAATGTAGCTGATTATTTATTTGATTATAAAACTACATTGTGATTAACATCACTTAGCATTACAACAGTTTCCTAACTAAAATCAATTCATGGCTGCTGTAGTCTTCAAGCCTTCATATAAGAGACAGTCAAGTGAAAATGAGACAGATGGAAAAAAGTTAGCAAACTTATTATTATTTCAAAGGCAGCTGCCACAGCTGTTGATACATTTATTCCACTGTGAGACAAGAGGGGCAATACCTTCATGGAAAAATGTTTGTGGATGCCTAGGGAATTACAATTTTATCCAGGTCTGCAGGTCCAAAACAAACTGATGGCTGCAAACGTCCTTCTTCAGGGCTCAAAAAATATGGAGATTACATGGAGAGAGATCAGAACTGTATAGAGGCTGTATGAGGGCTTCCAAGCGAAACTTTTGCAGTGTACTGAAAACAACCTCGGCAACATGTAGGCAGGCCAGGTGTTCAAACTACACTACAGGAATTTTGCTGTGAAATCTTTAAACATCCTCCATAAAATCTCAATTCCACCCCATGCAATTTCCATATTTTTAGAGCCCTCAAGAAAGTCATTTGAGGCAGTCGATTTGTTTCAGTGATGAGGTGCATGCCTGGGTACATTAGTTGTTCTTTAGGCAACTGCAAACATTCTTCCATGAAGACATTGACCATCCTGTCTCACAGTGGGATAAATGTATTGACAGTTATGCCAATTACCTTTGAAATAATAAACAGTTTACTTACTTTTTTCCACCTGTAATGTTTTCATTTGACTCTTGGTATCAGTAGCAAGATGTCTGTCTGCCTTTCATAAATCAAGAGTGTACATAGCCCAACAACTGCTGTGCGTCAACAACTAATTTATTGAACCTCAGATGGCTGATTATTTTCACACATGGGATTGGTGTTCAAGTTTACATTTGCACTTTTATCATCCTCTGACAATGTCAACATTCCTGATTTTTCCCTCACACAAGAGTTATTGGCAAATTTTAGCTTTTTGTATGCATGAACACAAGTAAACTACTTTAAGCAATGGAAAGTCCAGTTTGGAATATCAAGAATATTATGGAAAGGATAGATTGCTACTCTCTCTGGCCAGAGAGAGCATTCCCACATGTGTGTTAGCCTGAATGAGTGTGCATTTTTCTTTTCTGAACAAGGCTTTGACCAAAAGCTCATATATAACACTTTTTCTTTGTGCCTATCTACATCTCAATGTGTCCTCTTTACAGTAAGTAACAATCTATCATTTTCATAATACTGTTAAGTAAAATATTTGTTCTTTTGCCACTGATCTTGCCTTAATGTCTAAGCTGCCTTTCAGCAAAAGGCACCACACAACATACAGTCATGTGTACAAGCAATAAGGAGGGAAAAGTAAGTGAATAACCAAGTGTGCGTATACCCCATCTGTCATCTCACTAACAGAACATGAAAGCCGACTTTCATACTGGATGCCAGCAATTCAATTGTCAAGAACAGTTGCCTGCTGCTTCAAAACATTTTAAACAGTCAAATGTGTCATTTTTCCAGCCACAGACTGCACTGCACCATTTATATTGTTATTATCAACATGAAAAAATGAAGTAAATCTGATTTACTAGCATGAAATTATTTGTTGGCAAACTTTTAAGTTCTCCAACATCAGAAAGAAGTTACTTTGCAGACAAAAAATGTTTAGAGATACATGTCCCCAAGTAATCTCCCAGAAAAAGAGCACTGTATATATCTACTGGTACCTTTTGTTTTTGCTTCTATTTGATTATACATTCTAGATATGGTACATTTTTCATTTTCTCTTATTTTGTTATTGTGATTCATGTCCTATTTTTATGCTTCAGCATTAAAAAATTTTCTCAACATCTTACAAAGGCAAGTTTGCTGAATTTTCAAGTAATCCAGCATCTTTTTTTCACATTACCCTCAGTGTAGTTTTTTAATTATTTTTAGAAAATTTGTATGAACTAAAGATGTTTGTCACAAATGACACAACTCTTCTAGAAAATCTTACATTGTTTGCTCTTTCCAGTTGCTTAATGTAATAGTTGGAAGGGGAAGGGGGGAGGACAAGTAGTATTTTCACCAGTTGTTCATATTTGTCTTCCTGTGTCTTATGCTACTTAGCATGTAACAGCTTATCTGAGTGGAAGTAATTGAACAAACGAGTATTATAGTACTATATTTCTGAAAATGTTTGACAATTATTTTACTTTTTCACAGGTTTTCCTATTGCAGTTTCATATCCTCACTTCTACAAAGCTGACAAAAGTCTTATAGAAGGTGTGGAAGGAATACATCCTGATCCAGAGAAACACGAGTCGAGATTTCTTATTCAGCCAGTAAGATATCACCAATATTTATGAAAGCTGCATTTTTGTGGTTGAAAACAAGGCACTGTTTCTGAAGTTAAATAACCAGGACATTTAAGATGTACAAATAAAATTCTTCTAGTTTAAAAGTTTTCTCATAGTCAGTAACACCCTGTTCACACAAGAGGGAAGTAATGTAGTTTTCTTCTTCCTCATCCTCACCAAACCAGTGCCATATTACAGTTCTGTCAATGGCTTTTTTATGTTACCACTGATTATGATGGTGACAAGTAGTTTCCATACCATTGTCTTAAAATTTGCAAAACTGGGTGATCCAGTAATCCAGTTGACATGAAGCATGATGCTCGATATCATCATCTTGGTTGCCAACAACTGATATGCCTCAATCACCACTGGGTACTTAAGAAGCAGTGTTATGTAATAATAATGTTTCCTACCTGGTTCATCTATAGTGGCCATTAAAAATTAAATAAAAATTGCTGCAATTAAACACCTCACCCACAATCTCCCTGACCCCATCAGTGAGTCACAATTTCCATGGTGTGCTTGTCACATAACAGTGGTAAGGATGTGCAGCCACACACACAGTGATGGAACTAGATCAGTAATATAAATATCACCTCATTGAGGCTACTTCTAACAGTGGACCAAAACACTGAGGCATTTTATGGTGTGACAATGTTGTCTGCCCAGAAGAATTTTGTTACAATTGATGCACAGTCCACACAAATGATTTGTAATTAAAATTTCTCTTTTGAAATTATATGAAAATAATACCTCTTGGAGGTACAGTTCAAGCCTGGCCTTGAATTTTCATTTGACTTGGCAATGTACCATGGTGTATTTCCAGAAAGCATGGAATCTGTTACTGTAAAGCCTGGCCTGTTCCAAGAATGTGAGTGGCTTCAAATGTGAGCAATCACAGATCTGTTTCACTTCTTACAGTATTCTCTTGTTTAATGAATCTTCGTTGCTCAGAAATGAGTGATTAGAATCACTTTTAGAGAAAGTCCAGGAGCCTCCTGTTGCAAATTGTGTACATATTCTTTTCTCTTTCAAAGCAACTCAACAGTGTGAATACGTATTTTTGTTACATATGCTTACACATTTATTGCTGACTTCCCAGAAGTATAGCAAACTGTTCTGAACACAACATTGAAATGTGAAGATAATGATGTTTCCATATTTGTGATACTATATTACCTGTTTGTATATCTGTGGGATAGTAAATGCAATCTTCATGCAAATGTCCACTATTATGTCCCTATTCTTATTTCATTATATATCTGGCATGAAATTTGTTAAATGGTTAATTTCACTTTTATTAGGTACTATAGTTCTTGGAATTTCACATTTCAACATAGGCACCAGCATTAGTGGCACACTATTTCAATTGGGATGCTATATTCCTGGCCAACAGGGGAAACATACTGTTTGGTATGTGTGTGCACTACCCCAATCACTGCTTCCAACATGTCAAATGTGTCCAAATCACACAGTTTTCCAGTGTGTGCCTTCTCTTTTAAATGTCTCCCAGAGAAGGAAATCTATTACTGTCACTTCTGGACTTTGTGGTAGCACTCAACATTTCTGCAGTGTGCAATAACATGGCCTGCAAAAACACCACCAAACCTATCTTGTGAAATCAATGCAAAATGGGAAGATCCTCCATCCTTTATGAAGTGTACATTGTCCCAGTTTGCAGTGACAGGACAGATGAAAGTTTGTAGCATATACACATACTTCAACATGTTTGCTGTTTCCTGAAGAAAGTACAGAGCAACAAGAGGTTCATCATGAATACCACAGCATACAGTCAACACTAGACATGACTGCAATTTTTCTATTTCAGCTTCAGGATTGTTTTTGTTAAGTATGACAGCTAGTGATTTATGAGCCCACCCCCATGGAACATGGCCTCATCTGACACAGAATGCTGGTGAAGATGTCTGGTACCTCTTCCACCCATACAGCATTCATGCATTCAGAAAACTCCATGCTAACATCACAGTCCTCTGCTGAAAATGTGTGGACAAAGTGTGGTTTCCATGACCTCTTCTTTATCCATTGAACCAAACCATATGATAAACCAGGGATATTGTCTCAAGGATTCTCGCAACTTTGCAAATTTGTTGTGTATGGGTTTGATTACTCACCAGAAGGGTGCTTGGCCCCCAGAGATAGTTATCACTGAAGAGATTAAAGCTAACACTGCTTTGCCAGTTGCATAAACAGTCTATTGCTTCCACATCCAGAGTCATATATCTCCCCTTCTCCTGTCTCTACCATCTCTGTTCTGCTGTGGGAGATTACCATATATCCATTTTAACTGCTGTCTGAGAAGAGTCAGAAACATTTAACATACGTATAATCTTTACTTATTCATGGTTACACTTGGAACAAACTACATAATATAACATTAAAATTATTATTATTTCATTTCTGACTGAACAGCAGCGAAACAAAAATAAGGACAGTTGTGGATCATACTGTATGTAATCATAATTTTAGCATTTTACACATCAGAGCTGGCTCACCAATGTAAGGATTCACTGAATATGCATGCATGAATGAATAATGTAAAATGAACTAATAAATTTACCCCTGGACTCAAAATATTTCTAAACAATGTTAATTGGATCAACATGAAAATTCTCCCAAAAAACTATAGAATTATGAGACAGACTGCAAGCCAGCACCTAATTTTACAAGAAATGTGGGTACTGCCAGTACACATACGTAAAAGTACGCAAATCATCATAGCTCTCTGGATTAAGAGTACCTTCTGTGGAGGGAGGGAAGGTAGGTTGAGTGCCTCTCATCCTGAAGTCTGTGATCCATACCTTCCTTTTTAACTTACCCCAATCTATCCGTCTCCTGTGCAAGGAGGGAGCAATTAGTGCCAAAAGCTACAATAGCGTATGTACTTAGATGTCTGTTTTGGCTGTTCTGACATTACTCTTGAAGATATATACTGCCCAGAAACTGTTAAATGTTACATATTCATAAAAAATAATGAAAAATCTTGTATTTTCAGTTTTCATAAGTCATACAGTATTGCTGAAAGTTCCAGGAAAGTTTTGTTGTTGTTATTAAAAATGTCTGAATGTAAACTGTATGTAAATTCTCAGAAACTTAGTCATGTATTCTGTCTCAGTAAACACAGTGCTTAGTAGAAATCTTGTAACAATTATCATGTACATTATGTGGGAAAAATTAACTTTGATGCTTTCTTGTCTGACAGGATGCTGGACTACCAGTTGAGGTAAAAGTCAGATTCCAGATAAACATGGCGATGGGAGACGTATCATCATTTCGCTCTGTTCGTCAGTTTAGCAACATGGTTATACCGATGCTCTGGACAGAAGTGGTATGTGAAACTCTTTTAGATCTTTATCTGCTAAATTATTATAGTCTTGTTTGAGGAAATATTGATATCAGGTTCCAAAATTTTTCATAAAAATAATTAATTTTAATTAAAAAATCCGTAGAGTGTAATAACTCACTCTCCCAGAAGCACTCCTGTTCTTTCTTAATTGGAAAAAAGGGGAAAAAACTTTGCAGCATAGCTTTCTTGCTTAACAGTCTCACTGTTTTAGTGGATATTATAACAAACTAGTGAACCCAGGAATGCTTTGCAATTGTTAAATATGTACATCAATTTTATATACGTCCCAAACTACTCCTCACCCTTTTTTGTCCTCCTCCTCCTCCTTTTCTCTTTTTTCATCTCCTCCTCCTCCTCCTCCTCCTCTTCCTCCTCCTCCTCCACCTCCCCCCTCTCCTGCCCATTCCCCTCTTCCCTCTCTCTCTACTCATCCCCTCCTTCCCCTCTCTATGTCCATTTGCTCCTCCCTCTCTCTGTTCTCCTACCCTTCTCTCTGGCATTGAGCCATGTTTACTATCACTGAAAATGAAATACTGATTAGAAACTGAAGTCACATATAATGAAAGTGTAAATTGCTTGGGATTATTGGTATATGGGATATGAGAGACACCTCTCTAGCTGCTGGGTCTGCGAGGACAGTTGCCTTGATGACAGTATTTTGTGCTGTTTTAATCTACGCAGGGCTAGGATTACAAAGTTTCAGGCTATTCATATGATTTCTACTCATAGGCCAATAAGCCATAAATACATCTTTCCTGTTTTCTGTTTTGTTTTTTTCCTCTCACCAGTTTTACAGAATATTGTTATGTACACAATTTAAGTTAGAAAATACCTATAGGGAGAAAGAATGTATGTGGGAGAAACATTTTGTGTAGTGATTTACCTGCTCTCTTAACGTAGTTCAAAATGACTGCAAGAAAAATATCAAAATTGTTGCACACTTTCTCAGCACAGCACAGCATTTTTGTTCTCAGGGTTTGTTTTCATACAAAACCTGTAAATTGTCATTTAAAAAATATGTAACACATCTCCATCTGAATGTTTATCAGAGGATCATGTAAAAGTTTGAAGTAAATCAATTAAGAACTTTCAAGATTTTTGGTAAAAATATTTACCCTTTATATATTATGCATATATTTGTATACTATAAACATCAAAAATGTATATAGCCTATGTACAATGGACTGTTCATTAGGGTATTGTGTAAAAATATGCAGTAAATTGGTCAACAACTTTTCAAGATTTTTCATTTGATTGAGCCTACAGGATATACATATATCATAACATGAGCAACATGGCGTCCGGTACAGTTGTTTATAGTGAGAAAGTGAACAAAAGTTATAGTTGTGTGGTGAAAAACGGAACACACATAAATTATAACAGTGAAATAGTGAAGCTAAATGAACGTGTATCAAGCCTGCAATTAATTGTAGATGTACTAAGGCGGGACATTGCGCATTTAGAAAATGAAAATGCCGAACTGAAAAAGGCGCGTAATATCCCGATCGCCAAAGCAAGTAAAACACGGAACTGGGAGCACAGGACTAGCATGATCACGGAAGAAAGAAGCGAAAAGGTGATAAATACAACGAATGGAATGAACCGCGGCAATAAAAGCAGTTTCAGTGTCCTACCTACAATAAAAGAGTGCTCTGAAGTGGATATAGGCCTAAAGGCAGAAACAACAAGGCAACATATGTTTACTAGGCCAAAAAGGGTTGGTCGTGTGAAATTCAGTGACTGTAGAATTACTGTGGTAACAAAAAACCGTTTTCATGCACTAGATTCAGATATAAATGTGGAATCCACGGAAAACTGTGACGACAACAACACGCCGAATCTATATAGTGACAAGCACATGAGCAGAAACTTCCGCAATAAACGTGAAGACAAACTCAAAGTGAAAATATTCTCTGATAGCCATGGACGTGAGATCGCAAAAATACTACGTTACAGTCATTGTATACAAGCAACTAGTATTGTCAAACCAGGTGCACCCATCCAAGAACTCGTTAGAAACATAGAAACTGAAAATGATCGTCATATTGTCGTCATAGCAGGAGCCAATAATGTATATAAAAACGACCTCCACAGTGCAACACGAAACCTTAAAGCAATACTAAATTCAACAGGAGAGAAATCAGTTTTTGTAGTCGGAATTCCACATAGGCATGACCTTTCGGAATGGTCATGTGTGAACGTGGAAATCATAAAAGCAAACAGGCAATACTCAAAGATTTGCAGGGCCTACCAAAATGCATATTTTATAAGTATGGACTCCTTGCAAAGAGACTGTTACATGAGACATGGCATGCACCTTAATAACAGAGGCAAGAAGATTCTGTGCCAAAACATCAGCATGATACTGAAAGCATCTGACAACCAAGAAGTAATTGCTGCTCTTCCAGTTCCTTGCTTGACGCAAGCAGAGCCTGAAGAAATGTTTACTTCTATTGCAGCAGTAGAAGTAGAGGTGGAAGCAGCAATTGTACCTACACACATAACAAATGCTGCAGCAGCAATACCTACCACACTTCATCAACAGGATTCAACAGCAGCAGAAGATGAAGCAACATCCAAATCTCCACTGTCACCAGTTGCCACAACAATGCCTACAGCAGCAGCAGCAGCAGCAGTACCTATCACACTTCACCAGCAAGATTCAACAGCAGGAGAAGAAGAAGCAACCACCTTATCTCCTCAGTCACCAGGTGCCACAACAGTGCCTCCAGACACCATAACAGCAGTTACATCAACTCCTCTAGTAGCAGCTTCATCTACAATATCATCACAAGGAGGGAAGAGTAGGTATACAACAGTAGATGTGCTACCACTCCAAGTGAACAATTTTTTAGTAAAAGGCAACAAGAGGCAGAAATCCAAAAGATAAGCCCTGAAAAAGTTTGAAAACCAATCACCATAGTGTTCAGTGTGTTAGCAATAAGAGCATGGATCTTAAAATATGTTACCTTAACGTTCAAGGACTGAAAGATAAAGAACTTATCATAAATGAGTTTGGACTTGATAACCAGTTTGATATTTTTTGTCTGAGTGAACACTGGGCTAATGAGAATGAACTTGCAGTTGCCAAATTTGACAATTTTAGTATAGTAAATAGCTACTGTAGGAAAAAGCACATTAGAGGTGGTGTGGCAATTTATTCCAACCAGTCACTCAATTGTACAATAACCAAACTAGACCTAAATTCCTTGTGTGATGAACAGCACTTTGAAGTTACGGGTATAATCATTAATAGTCATAAGCTAATAGTAGTATCCATGTACAGATCACCAAAGGGAAGCATTAACATATTTTTAGAAAAAATGGACATGCTATTGAGTGAATTAAGTAATATTAAATGGCTACATTATGATATTGCAATAGGAGGTGATTTGAATGCTGATTTTGATGTTACTAAATGTAAGGGTAGTGTTGCAGATCTGGAAAACTTGCTAAGACAATACAATTTACATCATGTTAATAACAGGCCCACAAGAAACAAAGCATGTTTAGATAACATCTTTGTAAACTTCAAGACCACTGAAAACACATGTGAAGTTGTAGTGTTCCCATTCTCTGACCATGACTCCGTATCTCTAAATTATGCAAGTAAAATTCCCCTCAATAGGTGCAATGCAAACAGACCTGTCCCAACAGTTGTGATTACCAGACCCATAACTGAGGATAAAATTAAAACATTTCGTAATTCCCTTGCTGACAGAGACTGGTTTGGCCATTGTAGTGTTGATGGACATTACACATCAAGTAATGATCTGCCAGCCAAAATAATATTTGATAGATTTTTTAATGCATTCTTGACCCTATTTAACCATAGTATTCCCATAAAGAAAATAAAAATAATGGACAGCAGCCACAAATCCAGATCTCAAAACAGACAAAATATATGGTACACTAAACAGCTGACAGATCTAAAGAAACAAGTTTTGTTACTGTACAATATATACAATAGTATGAAGTCTGACTGTGCCAAATCAGCCTATGTGGAATGCAGGAATGAATACAAAAAAGCCACCCTGCAAGCCAAAAAAACCTACAATGCCAACAGCATACATAATTCCACCAATAAATGCAAAACTGCGTGGAAAGTAATTAACAGTGCTGCCAGAGATACTAAAAAAGACAAAATTAATATCCCACCACAAACACTCAATGAGTTTTTTATTAATTCAGTGAAAGAAATAGGAGACACAATTATCAAACCAGACATTAGTCCATCAGAGTTACTCTCCCAAAATTGGGGTAGACAGTCACTAAATACAAGCATGGTAACCTTCTCCGAAGTATCGCCTAGATATGTACAAGGGGTCATAAAACAACTGAAATTATCTGATAGCTTAGATATATATGGCATATCATCCAACCTGCTAAAAAAAGTGTGTGACTGCATTCTCTACCCCTTAACCCATTGTATAAACAAGTGCTTACTTGAGGGATATTTTCCTGATGAGTTAAAACTGTCTAGGATCGTCCCAGTATACAAAAAGGGAGATAAAGACTCTCCATCTAGCTACAGGCCTATTTCAATAGTACCCACATTCTCCAAGGTAATAGAATGCATCATGTACCAACAATTATCATCTCACTTTGAGAATCTAGGAATAATTAATGCTACACAATACGGGTTTAGGAAGAATCTGTCGACCATTGATGCAATCAACACGGTAGTCAGTTACATCCTCAAAGTTTTTGAGAACAAATGCTTTGCTCAGGTCTCATTCTGTGACCTAAGCAAAGCCTTCGACTGTGTTGAGCACATGCCACTACTAGAGAAACTAGAATTCTACGGCATCAAAGAAAACAGTCTCAGACTATTAAAAGCTTATCTCAACAACCGTAAACAGGTAGTTTGTGTTGGTAAGGAAATGTCAAACATAGAAAATGTTAGAGTAGGTGTGCCTCAGGGATCTGTACTGGGGCCCTTCCTGTTTCTGATAATGATCAATGACCTCCCCTCGTTTATTAGATCCACCACTGTATTGTATGCAGATGATACGACTTTTCTCCATAGCAGTAACAGTCTTAATGATCTTAAAACCTGTGCTGAAAATACACTCACTCATGCAGCATATTGGTTCAGAGCAAATAGTTTCCTGCTAAATGAAAATAAAACTCAGCAGATAATCTTCACTCTAAGAGACAAGCCACTATCTGATGACCCTAGTTCTATTAAATTCCTGGGAGTTTATTTAGACGAAAAGTTATCCTGGGGCCAACATGTAAACTATATTAGTAGTAAACTATCTAGAGTAATTTATTTATTGAGACAACTCAGAAATTGTGTACCTGAAACATACATCAGATCATCTTATTTTGCATTTTTCCAGAGTATAATATCCTATGGCATTATCTTGTGGGGTAACTGTAGTCATATACATGACATCCTATTATTGCAGAAGAAAGCCATTAGGATAATTACAAATTCTTCACATAAGGCTCACTGCAAACCCTTATTTACTAAACAAAAAATTATGACTGTAATAAACCTCTATATATACAATGTCTTAATCTTTACGAAGAAGAACCTACAAGATGTGAAACGTAGAGAAAATGTACATTGTTACAACACAAGAAGCATCAAACACATATACATGCCTTACCACAGACTATCAAAATCAATAAATAGCTATGAAGTCACAGGGCACAAGCTATTTAATAAGCTGCCACATGCCATACAGGATCTTCCTGAACATACATTCAAAGAAAGACTGCATGAATGGTTTATTGCCCACCCATTCTATGATATCAATGAATTCTTCAACTGTAAAATGCAGTAATCTAACAGATGACCCACTGTACATTGATTGTAATATAAGCTAAAATATTTAAGTAGTCAATACCTTATCACACTGTATTATAAATTGTAACTTCATTTGACGTTGTCAATTGCTGTAATGGCCTAAAGACAATAAAATCTTTATTATTATTATTATTATCATGACAGTTTGAAAAGAAAGGTCCAGACTAGCTGCAACAGTCTTTGTCCTTATTGCCATTCTCAGGTAACCAGCAATACAACATTGGTGACAGTATCTATATATGTAGTGATTGTCCATGTCCATAATTATACATAGGTACTTACACTATGTAATCAAAAGTATCCAGACACCCCCAAAAACACATTTTTCATATTAGGTGTATTGTGCTGCCACCTACTGCCAAGTGCTCCATACCGGTGACCTCCATAGTCATTAGAGATCATGAGAGAGCAGACTGGGGCACTCCACAGAACTCACGGACTTAGAATGTGGTCAGATGATTGTGTGTCACTTGTGTCATTCATCCGTACATGAAATTTCCACACCCCTAAACATTCCTAGATCCATTGCTTCCAATGTCATAGTGAAGTGGAAACATGCAAGGACATGTACAGCACAAAAGTGTACAGGCCGAACTCGTCTATTGACTGACAGAGACCGCCGACAGTTGAAGAGGGTCATAATGTGTAATAGGCAGACATCTATCCAGATCATCACACAGGAATTCCAAACTGCATCAAGATCAATTGCAAGTACAATGACAGTTGGTCAGGAGGTGAGAAAACTTGGATTTCACAGTTGAACAGCTACTCATAAGCCACACATCATGTCAGTAAATGCCAAACAACGCCTTGCTTGGTGTAAGGAGTGTAAACATTGGAGGATTGAACAGTGGAAAAACATTGTGTGGAATGACGAATCAAGGTACACAATGTTGCGATCCAATGGCAGGGCATAGATATGATGAATGCCTGGTGAACATCACATCATCTGTCAGTGTGTGTAGTGCCAACAGTAAAATTCAGAGGTGGTGGTGTTATGGTGTGGTCATGTTTTTGACAGAGAGGGCTTGCACCCCTTGTTGTTTTGCATCACACTATCACAGCACAGGCCTACATTGATGTTTTAAGCACCTTCATGGTTGCCACTGTTGAATAGCAACTTGGGGATGGCGACTGCATCTTTCAACATAATTGAGCACCTGTTCATAGTGCATGACCTGTGGTGGAGTGGTTACACAACAATAACATCCCTGTAATGGACTGGCCAGCGCAGAGTCCTGACCTGAATCCTGTGTTTTGGAATGCCGACTTCATGTCAGGCCTCACTGACCAACATCGATACCTCTCCTCAGTGCAGCACTCCAGGAAGAATGGGCTGCCATTCCCCAAGAAACCTACCAGCCCCCAATTGAATGTATGCTTGTGAGAGAGGAAGCTGTCATCAAGGCTAAGGGTGGTCCAACACCATATTGAATTCCAGCATTACCAATGGAGGGCACCATGAACTTGTAAGTCATTTTCAGCCAGGTGTCCAGATGCTTTTGATCACATAGTGTATGTCTACAATATTATGAAAAGGATAGTTGCTACTCACCATATAGTGGAGATACTGAGTTGCAGATATGCAAAACAAAAAGACTGTCATAAAGTGAACTTTTGCCCAACATGGCCTTTGTTGGAGATAGAGCGCGTGCGCACACACACACACACACACACACACACACACACACACACACACACACACACATGACCACAGTCTCTGGGTGCCACACTATGAGCAGCAGCGCATCACAGGAGAAGCCACAGGTGATGGGGGTAAAGATGATGTTGGAGTGGGGAGGGAGAGGGATAGTAGGGTGGGGGGGGGGGGGGGGGGGGAGGGGGTTTGGTAAAGTGCTGCTTGTGGAAGCATACAGGGACAAGGTGGAGAGAGGGTAGAGCAGCTAAGTGTAGTCAGGAGATTAGACTGAGGGCAGGAAGGAGGGGGAGGAGGGTCTCAGAAAAGGAGAGAAGAATGTGGGTGCATTGGTGGAATAGAGGTCTGTGTAGTGCTGGAATGGGAACAGGGAAGGGGCTATGTGAGTAAGGACAATGGCTAACGAAGGTTGAGGCCAGGATGGTTATGGGAATGAAGGATATATTGCAGGGAGACTTCCCATCCACACAATTCAGAAAAGCTGGTGTTGGTGGGAAGGATCCAGATGGCACAGGCTGTGAAACAGCCATTGAAATGATAAATGCCATGTTGGGCACTGTGCTTAGCAATGAGGTGGTCCAGCTGTTTCATGGCCATAGTTTGTACATGGCCATTCATGTGGACAGGAAGCTTGTTGGTTGCCATGCCCACATAGAGTGCAGCACAGTGGTTATAGTTGAGCTGGTAAATTGCATGACTTGTTTCACAGATAGCCCTGTCTTTGGTGGGATAGGTGATGCTTGTGATCGGATTGGAGTAGGTGGTGGTGGGAGGGTCTTGCACCTAGGTCTATTATAGGGTTATGATCCATGAGGCAAGGGGTTGGGAGCAGGAGTTGTTTAGGAGTGGATGAGGATATCGTGTATGTTCCATGGGCAACTGAATACCACTGTAAGAGGGGTGGAAAGGATAGTAGGTAGGGCATTACTCATTTCAGGGCATAACAAGAGGTAATCAAAATCCTGACAAACAATTTGATTCATGGTACTGAGTCACAAGGGGAATGCTCCTCTGTGGCTGGACAGTGGGATTTGAGAAATGGTGGGTGACTGGTAATTACGGTCTCTGAAGGCTTCAGTGAGATCCTCAGATCCTCAGTATATTTTGTGAGGGACCACTCATCACTGCAGCTGTTGCATCTGTAATGACAAGTGATCCCTCTCAAAATATACTGAGGACCTCACTGAGGCCTTCAGAGACCGTAATTACTCTCCCAACCTATCTGCCCTACCTTCTCTCCAGCTTCTCCCTGTATGCTCCCATAAGCAGCACTTTTCCGTCCCCCCATCCCTACCTTCCTACCCCTCCCTCTACCCACCACAGCCTCCTCTTTAGCCCCACCAACCATTGCTACTCCCATCATGTGTTGCTGCTTGAGTGTGACCTCAGCAGCGGTCATGTGTGTGTGAGTTGCATTTGCATAAGCATTTTTCTGTATGTTGACTGTTTCTGATGAAAACCTTGTTGGGCAAAAGCTCACTTTCTGATAGTCTTCCTGTTGTGTGTATCTGTGACTCATCATCTCCAATATATGGGAATTATATTGTCTAATTATTATATGTCATGTAACAATTATAAACATATGGAATACATTTTGCCACTTACTTGACTATTTGTATGCAATAAAGTAAGATCTGGCATTTATTTGACAGTTCATTTACTATGATGCCAAATGTTTACAAATTATAATTAGTTAAGCAATGATAATGTTATATTGCATGGATTGGCTTTTTTTGAGAATTATGTTTTTGGTCTGAGTATGTTTTTTTGACCATATCTGTTATGCTTTCATGTGTTCCAATTTGTTAATAAAGTTTTATAGATAATATTTATTTTTAAAATCTGTGCATTCATTTAGTATTTTGTGCAGATAGTCCCTTTTATGTATATATATTCCAATTCTTCAAGGGTGAACTATGAACAAACTTGAATTGGAGATATTTCTCCTCTTTAATATATAAGTAAGAAACAAATGAATAAATAAAATAAGGCAACATGAGAGAAGAAAAGAAGATACACCTAAGAACAAGAAGTGCAAGGCATGGCTCCCACTCAAATATAATGAATAGGATGGAGTACAGTTAGAAGAAAAAAATGAAAAGATTATGACAAAAAGTGGTATAAAGATATCGGAATAAATTAATACCACAGTACTAGTGGGAATAAAGCATATATTTTGCCTCTAGTTTCTGCCTGTAAAACTCTGATGTGCTGCCACTGTCAGGTTCCAACATCCTTGTATGAAGGTTCCTACAGTGCAGAACAACAGGCTGATTTGTTTTATTTGGTTTTATTTGATTATCCATGTCCATGGTCTCTTACTATCATCTCATGTGCCAGTCATACAGAAATCTGTAATGTTGTTGGACATTTACAGAAGACATCAGTTTGAGTGTAAACAAAAAAATTGTAAATAAATTAATTTTATATATTTTAAAGTGTTTGTGGGTGAACTCTATGCCAGACACTGCATTTCACATCTGATGCTACTCTTGGTTCCCTGTCATTTGCTGTAATCGTTGTGTTAGTAGCTGTCATGTTTGTGGAGATAAGAGAGTGTGTTTGAAGTCATTGGCATGACATTGTTGTAGCTACCAGAACATATTTTGTCTCTTTTGTATTAATGAATATTCTCAAAGATTAACAAATGTTCTTGAATATTCTTGAATGTTCTAGAATACAGCTTGGAGAAGGCACATATTGCATTGATCTCTGACAAGATTTCCTTAACTGATAAGCTGAGCAAAGACAAATGAACAGCTTGTCGAATAAGTTTATCCATTTATATGTTCATGTGATCAAACAATTTTAGCAGCAAAAATGGTGTAATTCATCAAAGCAAAACATACAAAATATGGCAGGGAAAGAAAAAAATATTTAAATCCATTGATACAGTGATAAACTGTGATGATAGAAACAATGTCCCAATAGAATTCCTAAATTCAGCCAGTTTTCTCAGCATTCCCTCACAAAAACAGCATCTAAATGTTGTCATAGAAGTGGAAATATTAACTGACAGTGGAATTGTGGTCCAAATACTGACTTGCATGTTTCTCACATGGGCAAACATATGGCAATATATGTGAGATCCTAGTTACAACTAGAAAGAAAGATAGGCAGACCAACTAATGGAATAGAAATTGGAGGTAAACAACTGAATAAGGTAGCAAGTACCAAGTAATTGGTTAGTGTGATATAGGAAAATGGAAGAAATGAGAAAGAGATCAGTGAACATGGCAGACAGGCAAAAGTATTCCTGCAAATTTGTTGGGAGCGTCATTTGGATCAAAGATGTGCCACAGAAAAGCAAAGTAGTAGTACATAGAAGTTACTCCATTCCATGCATCTGAAACATTGGTAATGAAGAAAAGAGATGTAAGCAGATTACAGGCATGTGAAATGAAGTTCCTCAGAAGTAAGATAGGAGTAATAAAGAAAAGATATGGGATGAGGAATGAAAGGGTAAGAGAAATACTAAAACAGGAACACTTGCAGAACAGAATAGAAACAGCAGAGCTAAGATGGTAATAGAACGTAAAGAGAATGGAAAATAAGAAGATTCTCAAGAAGATACACAAAATTGAGATGTGAGAGGAATGACCAGGAGAAAGACCAGGGATAGAGGGCTGAAAGGTGTGAAGGAATGTCTGGACCAGAGTGAATGCAGAAATATGGTGGGTAAACAGGACTAGATTGTGAGGCTTATGTTCCAAACAGACCCAGCCTGGGGCTGAAAACTGTTCAAGATGATGATGATGATGATCATGATGATGAGGGTGATAATGGTGATTGATGATGATGATGATGATGATGATGATGATGTTGATGATTTGCATGTTGTAGAAGCATAAAACTTATTCATCTTTGCACCCTAAAGCAAAACATTACTTTCAATAAGGTAGATGCTATCAAAATAAGATGATTAATTGTACATTTTTCCAATTCAAAAAAGAAATTGAAAAAAGACCAAGTGAAGCACATTCTGAATGCAATAAAGTAATCCAGGGGAAGTGTCATTGTACCTGAAAGTGAATAGAAAATAATTGTTTTATATCATGATTATATTTGTTTTCTCAGTAACTGCAAATATTGTTTCCTCATTGCCTATTTCTTTTTCAGGGTATGTATGGCTTGCCACGGTTTCTTAACATACGTTACTATCTGTACCTCAATGTACTACCAGTCTTAGAAAAGGTGATAGTGTATTTATCATTCATTGTTGGTGTTGGATTATTTGCCATTGTGCTCCTAAGAGTATGGGTTCAAAGAGCATCAAATGGAGGGCAAATGTATGACTTCAAGTATCTCCCTCAGTCAGTGGGACCTGTTGCAGAGGCAGCACAAATTGTGCGCAGGTGAGGAACAGCAGCAAATTTATTTAAATGGACACAAATTTGTTTGCAACACATTTCACTGAACGCCTTTTTTAGTTTAAAATGTTAAAATATAAGTGTACAATACTCATTCCATTCAAATTTCTCTCATTATTTTCTTAAAGATTAGTGCATTGGTAATTTTCTTCCAAACTTTTCAAGTGTTCACTTTTACAAGAGATAAAAGTAGCTTTCTCTCTCTTCTTGTTTCAGACACAGCATGAGGGCAAAAGAGCTAGATTTATACTACAGCTCCTTACTTGTTCCTCCACCAGAAGCTGAAGAAGAAACTGCTGAGGAAGATGAGGATTTCAGTGATGTGCCTGAGTGTACAAAGATCATGATGGATTCTGCTCTTGATGAGGTTTCTGTGTGATCATAAAGACCATTCTTGTGTGAAAGTTGTATAACATACTCAAGTCAGAACTTCAAATAGAAGTCTGTGGTGGGACACATGCTGAAAGGAACTGCTCCCAGCAGTCTATAGATCAGCATGTTACATGAAGTTCAGCTTTACATGTATGCCAAAAATAAGGGCACAATGGAGTGTAAGATAGTCAGAGGAATAGGGCTAGTTGAAGTGCAGAGGCTTATTGGACTTATAAGGTTGCACATAATTGACCAAAGCAGCCCCTGGCAATTTGAAGGTAGAAGGTGTCATTGGGCACCCAATTATTCATTCTCTTCTTTAAAACTGTGAGAAGGAAATGAATTTTAACTTCTGAGAAAAATGGATATTCAGTTTTCTTTTAAAGTGAAAGAAAAGTATTTAAGACTGTTGAACAGCATACAAAAGACAACTTTGGTAAAAGAATTGTTGTTGCACTGTTTTATGTTGTATTTGAAGTGAAACATATGTTTTTAAAATGAAAATTTATGTCACCTGTGAGAACATTACTTTTGTTCCAGTTCAACTCTGGTACAATCTCCAGCACACCGACATATATATACATTTTGTACAACAGTTTGAAAACTTGCCTTTTCTAAAAATTAAAATGTAATTCTACATATTGTAAAATAAAGTTAATGTAGTTTAAATTAATTTTGTATCCGAAGAACATAATAGTATCATGCAGACTCTGCAATAGGCCTCTAAATTATTTTATTTTCTAGCAAATAATTCATGTTAAAGCCAAATATAAAAGCATATACAGTTATAAAAGTGTGCACAGCACATACATACTGTATGTATAAAATGGGAAATACTGCGTGAAAAAGTTGAGTGACCAGTGTGTTTAGTGTTATGTTTCTTTCATATAATATTATATACAGAACATATCTTCACTGTGCACTGGTCATTCAGTGATATGTTAGGTGAATACCATTCATGACTGCATTGTGATTATGAACCACTTCATCTGTAAGTGATGCCTCAAGAATATTCTAAACAAACTATTCTGCATACCCGCTGCAGTAGTGTGTGTTAATTTAAGACAACTGAACGTAATTAGTTGAGGCATAAGTTACTTTCAGAGGTCAGTTTTTGGTGTTCAGGGTCGCCTTATGTAATGTTCATAGGAATGTTGTCATTTTACTAATGGTCAGCTGTGAAACTGTTATTCATTAAGAATTTTTCTTGCAACATCATTGCTGCAATTGTTTCCAGATATAGAAAATTATAAATATATATATATATATATAAAAGAACTATACAGAGGTAGCTTACAAACAATATCTGACACAGTTTACTAAATTGCTGTCTTCCATATTTTCAATACCACATGTAAATGTGACGTACCTGATATGATGTAATAAGATATGTTTTTATATTGTAAAGATGAGTTTTTAGTGACAAAATAATTTTAGAAGCAGCTATTTGTGAAGTGAACATTTGAGGTAATAGATAGTAAATGTGTTGAACTGTAGTTACAGTTGATGGTTTTCCACAATACATACCAGTGCAACATATTTCTAAAACAGTACTGTGATCTGAAAATTGTGTACAATTCTTCCCCTGTTGAGAACCTATATTTTTGTGCTTCAAACTTGTAGGAAGAGGCAAAGAATATCCAATTTTTAAGTTAAAGAGAAATCAGTCTACATGTGTTGACATCATAAAAAGGAGTTGTAGTTTCCTTTTCTTAAATATGAACACATTGTAAGATCAGTTTGACCTTTAACTTTTTTTCTTCTTTAAAATGAAGAAATGTTACATTAGTTGCACAGTCCAGTTTTAATGGATCCATATTTTTCATGAAGACTTTTCTTCTAAGATGTTACAAATGTTTGCTCATTATCATGTGTGTTTACCACATTGAACACACACATTCACAAAAGGTAATAACCTTGCTACTGTTAATTTTTAAATAAAACTAAGTTATTTGAGTTGAGTTTTGTATTTTAATTAGATCATAGGAACTACTTTTCACATGTTTCTCTTCTTCATACCAAATTTTGTTTTGTGTACATAATTGTGTATAAATCATAAGTTCAATTTTAGCATTAGGCACTGATCCTTCTTTGATGTCAACTGGGTAAAAAAATTCCATCTACAGAAAAGGAAAGTAGGTGATGGAAGGTGAAGTTGCATGTTTATTGAGTTTTGTCACCTGCGTTAATGAAGAGTTATAAGACATCAAAGAAGGCAAAACAGTGGCCCATGAAGCTGTGACGACCACAGTGCCAGCATCAGCAATCTCTGTTTCCATTTTGTCCTTTCTGTTTTGTTCAGCACAAATGTTTGGTGTGCCCTAAGCACTGAGCTACATGTAACACTTGTCAGAAGAAAGGCCACATTACCTTCCTGTTCATATGCTGAAGGTTGTTATATGGACATGGATATGAACTATGTGACTCCAAAACCTGTGACTTCTCCCATGTTTATCAACTTAAGTTTTTTTCACCAAGTGCTCTGGGTAGAGGTTGACACCAGTCACACAGAAGCTGGTAAGTTATAAGAAACAGAGCATTACACTGTTGGGACAATTTATGGCATCTTCCTCTTACAAGTCAGTGGTTCATACCATTATATTTTTGGCAGTTGCTGATGTCACTGTTGAGAACTTGTTTGGAATGGATGGTTTTCAGGCATTTCGATTTTCTATCACTGAAGCAGCACACCTTGTGCCCAGTCAGGTATCATATTCTCAACTGGAAACACTGTTTGAGGGGTTCTCAGACCCATTTTTTGGAGGTTTAAAGGAAACTTAATCTCTTGAGGTGACTTCAGTACTACTGTCAACACATAGTCAATTGTGGATACATATCCTCTCTCAAGCCAGGAGGAACTATTAGCAAAAATATCAGGTGGCCAATACTTTTCTAAAACTGATTTGTCTGAAGCATATCTTCAGGTTCCTGTGGACAAAGACTCTCAGTGAGCCCTGGTTATGAATTATCTTTTTGGTCTCTATCAATATTTGTGTCTCCCTTTTGGTTTGACTAATGCCCCTGCTATTTTCCAGCAATTCTTAGTGCAATTGACTTTACCTGTTTTGGGTTGCATTAATTATCTGGATGTTGTCTCATGTATACAGGAGAGTGTTGTGGTGATATAACAGATGTTTAAGAAGAAACGTGTGGTTTATGCATGATGGAGCTCCTAGCAGATGGAGTTTGTAACATTTTACAATTATAGAGTATTATTCCAATGTCTGGAATCAGTACCAAAAAGGTACTGGAAAAAGAGAAATGATTGTAGAGCATAAACACACAGACTCCCAAGGCTACATGGATGTGCCACTAAAAATGCTATTTTGTTAAAGCTGTATGGTTTCCATCATATTAGCCAATTTTAATACTCTAACGCAGGTCATATACACCAATCATCTGACATACAATCACCTTGCAAGTATTCGACCCAAATCACTACAGCAGGGCTTAACAACTGGCCGGTTTTGAGCGCGAGTACTCGCGTCTACTCAGGCACGTGCTCACGAGCAGGTGCAAGGTCGCGGAGTAAGGAGGGAGGGGAGGGAGAGGAAATGTGCGCGCACGTATGAATAGGACCGCAACGTGCCTATTGAATTTGCACCGACTATGTAGTGTAATATTAAAAGTACTACGATCAGCTCTAACAGTCACTTTGCTGGTTAACAATCATGTCAAGTCGCCGTTGTGTAACCCCAACCATGCTTTCGCAGTTCAACCCCCATTGGGAGGAATTGTATCTGTTTACAGAAAAAGATGGTGTTGGAAAATGTTTAGTATGTCACAAAACGCTGAATTCTTTTAGGAAATTTAATTTGCAGCGACATTATATGTCGTACCACACGAAAGACTACGGAAGTGGATAATGTGATGGACCAGATCGTCCACAGGAAGTTATTAAACTTAAAAGGAAGCTATCTGAAGAAGATCTGGATGCCGAAGAAAAATCAACTGAGGCAGCTCTCAGAGTGAGCTACAAAATTGCTTTGTTTTTAGCAAAATCCCTGCGCCCCTTCACTGATGGCGATTTAATAAAAGATGTTTGGTAGTTGCAGCGGAACATTTGTGTCCATCTCAAGTTGAACAGTTTCGGATTGTGCCATTATCTGACATGACCATTATGCGTCGCATACATAACATGGCAGATGACGTCCGGAGCCAGCTTGCAAATATCTATAAAGATTTTATGGCGTATTCTCTAGCTCTGGACAGAAGTGTTGATATCACTGGAACAGCGCAGCTTTCCGTATTTATTAGATATGTTAATAGAGATCTTCAGGTGAGGAAGGAGCTCCTCAATATAGTAGCCATGAAGAACACTACAACCGGATGTGTATTTTAAGTAGTGTTGAAGAAAGTGTTGAAAATATAGGATTGTCGTGGAATTCTTTAGTTTCAGTGTCTACAGATGGTGCACCAGTGTGGACAGGGAAAAAATTAGGTTTCGTTGCGCTGTTGAAGGAGAAAATGCAAAAACCGACCATGCCGAATGAAATCAGGGGCGTTCACTGTGTGATCCACCAGGACAACTTATGTGCAAAGAGTATCACTCTAAAAAATGTGATGAGTGTTGTTGTTCATACAACCAATTATATAAGGAAGCATGGGCTACAACATAGACAATTTAAAAGCTTTCTTGAGGATGTAGAAAGCCAGTTGGTAGCCTGCCTTATTACAGCGAGGTCTGCTGGCTTAGTCGTGGCGAATTATTAAATCGAATTTTTGCCTGTTAGATGAGATAAATATGTTCATGGAAATAAATAACATGTGCGTTCCTGAATTGAAAGAGCCTTCATGGAAATGTGATCTCACGTTCTTAGCAGATTTAACTAGCCATCTGAATGCTTTGAACATTTCACTACAAGGTAAAGATCTGCTAATTACTCATTTCATAGATCGAATACGAGCTTTTAAAATGAAATTGACACTTTGGGTGAGTCAGTTGGAAACAGGAAATCTAGCTCATTTTCCTAAATTATCATCCATGCAAGATGTTCACAAAGACTGTGAACGTTATTCACATAGTTTAGTTGCCCTTAAGGAAGAATTTGATCAATGCTTCAAGATCTGACAGCACTAGACAGTGATTCTGATCTGTTCTCCTCTCCATATTCAGCGAATATTGAAGAGATTCGTCCTGAGCTGCAACTAGAAATTATTGACCTGCAGTGTGACAGAGAATACAGAGACAAATTTCAGAACAAGAAAAACATTTTAGAATTTTACAGACACTTCCCTCAGGATAGATTTCCTCACTTGCACAAACTGGCGGCTACAATAATATCAATGTTCGGTTCCATGTATGTTTGTGAATAACTGCTCTCTGCAATGAAATGTAACAAGACGTGCCTGAGAAAAACATTGGCTGATCAAAATTTAAACTGCACACTGCGCCTACGATGCACAAGAACAATTACTCCGAACATAGACGCAATTGTAAAGGGCAAAAAGTACAAGATAACAGAGAATCCCACACATCAGTGACACCTTTTATTGTGTAACAGTTCACAAATTAATACGAATGTAGAGGCGTACACTAAGCTAATAAAATTATGTGGCATGTGTACATTATGCTTTATTTGTTTCATTTGTCACAGTAATAATTCTCCCCACTCTCCGCTCTGGTCCGGTAGTGGGGGTAGTGTGCTTGCGCTGCTCCGTGCTTGCGCCTTGCTGCTCACAGCTTGCTCCGCGAGCACATATGTTGTGAAGCCCTGCACTACAGTGACAAACTTTAATATGAACTACTTCCTTCTGCACTATTCAGAGGTCCTAGGAAGTGATCAAGCTGTTTCTCACTATGAAGGTATCATCAATGTGTATCTGCCACTCAATCTGCTTATAAACCAACTAGAATGAAGTCAGAAGACTGCTGTTCTGTCTCTTAGGAAACTGACAGATTTTATACATCTTTTTAAGTCAGGAACATGTATACCCTCAATCACATTTCCCATGTCAGTTGTGCTTACTAGTAATAGTAGTGGTTTTGACAGATGCAGACATGTGAGGAAACACGGCATGAAAATTTTCGATAGTTGGTACACTGAGATACCATCCTTCCCCTGCTGCATGAAGATGCACACAAAAGAACAGCAACTTCTTGCAAGGATGTAAGCACCATGATCAGTTGCAAAAGGAGATGTAACAGTCTTATTGCTGTTTATAGAAGCATCACCACAGCCCTGGTAGCCTTCCTCTTGCACACAGAAGTCATGGTCACATGGTAGGTAGTTTTGCTCATGTGTAGGATAATATACAAATTTCTTCCTAACACCATATCTCTAGAGTACATCCTCCTTATACTATTAAGGCAGATACATAACACTCTAGGGATCAGCTTAAGTCTATTAAACACATTGATTCTTCTCCTAAATACTCATGGAATAACATTGCTTGTGGGAACCAACCATAACTCGGTAATATCTGTATTCAACTACATGTGTGAGAACACTGTCCTGGATTGGGATACATGTGTTCCACCTGCTTTAATATTGTGCTTCTTTGTAATACTTATATTGCCTTTGTTGAAGTATATGTTACAAAAAGCCACATTGTTTACAGGGGGAGATGGAGGGTTAAAATGAATGCAGGTAGAGCATAATTTTTACGCTTTTTTCAGTCATGAGTATCCAGGTACCCCCAACCCACCTCAATTCCCCACATTTCAGGGTAATTTTTCTTTAATTTTATGTATTCTCATCAATTTACATAATTTCGCAAAGTTTTCATAATTTACATATTTTGTCATATTTCCTTCAATTTTACATATTTCTCATCAATTTGTCATAATTATATCATGTTTTTCTTGATCTTTACTGATTTTATGCCATTTTTTTATACTTTTTTGGTAGTTTTCTGTATGTATATGGTCATATTGCTGACATACTCATCTGTTCTTCAATATTCTATTAGCATATTTGTGCATCCCATACAACAACCTATTAAAAAATCCTAAGAATTCCCCTCTTCCCAATGATCTACAAGCATGCATTTTGAATAGGATGATCATGAAAAGTATAGTAACACTCACTTCATACCTAGTTGAGACTCAAAAACTGCTGCAGATGATGGATACATTGGAAACAATTCCATGTGCTGCTATGACACATCAGAGAACTTGTCTGCAGACTCATGTAGTGATGCACTTGATGGAAACTCAAAGTCTGGAAACAATTCTACATGTTCATTTGACTTCCACTCTATTGTGTACGGATCTGCAATGGGGAGTTGAGATGTGTATAGAGTTGACTTCTTTTGCTGCTCTGGTATTTTTCCCATAGGTATATGTTCTTATTGCTTACCAGATGAACTTTACTACTTTGTTTATATGTTCCATCTCTGGTATGTTCTCATAACCCTGACAGGACATCTACAAACTGTGGATTTTGGGTAATTTTTTTACACTAGTAATAAATTATTCATTAGTTGACAGTGTGTCAAGTGCACTTAGCATCTTAGACAGTAAGAGTTCCCCTTCTCCCTACCTATGGAGTGCATTTCTCTGGCACTGTAATTTATAAATGAACAGTTCAGCACCACACATATACACATAGAGACTTTGCATGCATATTGCCAATCATGAAGTCTCAATCTCAACCACTTGTACTTTATTTCTGACAGTGCTACAGCTGTGCAAAGAGCAAAAAACTCTTCGCAAAACAGTTCTGTAGGGTGTGTAAGCACATTTAAATTCCTCATAAAGAGCATAACATCTTTCATGCAAGTTATATTACCAAAAAGATTGTCTACATTCTCCAGTAATAACAACAAACCAAGGAACCCTGATGCACCTATCACATCTCTTATATATTCTTAAAGATCTACGATGATGGCACGTGATCATCCCAATACCACTATTTTGTGTGTTAGATGTCTGTTGATGGAGAGAGACAGCCCTTAGTGACTATTATTCTTATGTATGAGACAGAACAGTACATTAGTCAGAGAGTATAGTATAGCACTGTGCTCGAATGCATCCAGTCACTTAAAACCATATATTCTTCAGATGCAGTGCATTTGCTCTATTTTCCGTATTTCTAGCTCCACATTTTGGTCATCTGTAAACAGAGGTAAGGCGGTAGCTGTTTTTTCATATTGTTGGATGTCACAAAATAATAGGAGGGAGGAGAGAGGAGAGAGGGATGTGAATGGCATCCTGCAGTCGAGCGTAAAAGAATGGCTGTATAGATGCTGTTCTATATTAATAATTCAAGCAACTGAACAGAATGTAATGCCCATGTACATGACAATTTATAATCTTAATATGAGGAATGCTGCCAAACTATACCTACTTTGCTGATAAAATTAAAAGGAAATGGACTGTGCCTATTTTTATATTTTCTTCTTGCCCATGCCGTTTTTCTGTCATAATTGTGTTCTTCTTAAATAGATTCTCACTTATAAGGGGTGTACTGACAACAGATACAAGTGTTTCTCACAGAATGGTGGGTGCCAATGGAAGCAATCAGTTGCAGCAGGGTGAGTGTGGCACAACAAACCACACAAGTTTGGGATGGCTGTCATTTATTTGGCTTTGTTCTGTGGCCCACTGGAGTCATGGGCTATTGTGTACGTGTAGCTTTTGTTGGCACTGATAGCACTGAGTGCTCAGACTGCCTGCTTAAGGAAACAGAGAGCCTCTAGCTACTGCTGGCCAGTGCCTGCTTGCTGGGGCGAGTTGGGCAGTTGCACGCAGAAGTGGTGCCAGCTGCCCGCAGATGTTAGAAAAAGCAACATGATAGAATAGATCTGTAGCCCTACCTACAGTGTGGAGAAAGAGGGATGAGGGATGATTGGAGGGGAGGTGAGACTGGCTCTAAGTTGGTTAGTCCATGACCACAGTTTGATGTGAACACATGCAGTTTCCACCCCTCTCTCCTAGTGCAATGTTTAGGGGATCAGTTTTTTGCAATAATTATGGTATTACAATGTTTTTTTTTTTCAATTCCTTGTACATGTGTCGCATCATGACCCATTTTTTATGAGTGCTGGTTTCTTCACGACTATTTTGATGTTTAATTGGAACAGTGAAGCATTTTCCATCAGTTGCAGCAGTATGTATTGGCCTTCCTACACTTCAGTAATGGTTTGCTGCCCTATCCCTTCTTGTTATGTATGGATTATTCAGCAACTATACTAAGGTGACCTCTCAGGGGCAATGGAATAGGGCAAAGTTGTCAAGAAATAAAGAGAGTACCATTTCTTTCAATTCGAAGCACCAGGGTGTTTGTCGAGCAATACAGCAGGAGGTGCCTGTAGTGAACTCTGATGTCAAAAAGTGATAGACATAGTCCTCAGCTGTATGCTGTATGCTGTATGTTCAATGTCAACATCTTGTCACTTGAACTCATTTCCCGCAAAAATAAAGATAGTACCTTCATCTCCAGCCTTCTTCCCACCAGCTTCTAGGTGAAGGGATCATCCTACGTAGAGTTTATTTGAGTATGTCTGCCTCTAGTTTCGAGGGGTATTGTGAATTTTTTTTCCCCAGAAGGCTAACATCAACTGTATGACATCGACAATTTTTTACCTGTATTGAAATTTTAGCCACTCCATGTGGAGTATTATACATATAGATGTATAATTAGGCCTGATGTTTATGATCAGTTATGTAATTAGGTCCAATCTGTACTACAGTTTCCCACCAAAATTAATAAAGTACACAAAGCTAACCTTCCTCTCCTCCAGCTGGACAGTTTCCCTGTAGATGGGGGGTGCACTTGGGCTTTCTGCCTAGATAGGCCGAGGCTCGATTCCCAGTAAGGGTACTGCCATTTTGAATTTCCCACAAGTTCCCAGGTGGGGAGGGGGGGAGTGAGACACAATATCAGCAAAGTGTTTGGACAAAGAAATTCCCACCATCTTTCAAATTTTCACCATTTTTTGAATTTTCCACTAAAATTTGAAATTCCCACCAATAGGGCAGGTGGGGGGAAGGGGAGGGGGAAGGGGTAAGGACCTACATGGTGGCTGGGGAAAACTCATGACATCATCTGGGGTGGGATTGATGGTGGAAGGAGGTAGTTAATTGATCAATTAAATAATCTGATATCAATTTGATATCAAAATTGGAGTAGTACCAGCCTTGTCCCTCTATTCACACTCAAAACAGGGTAAAAGAAGCAGTAACGTATTGTTGTACAGAAGGCATTCCAACACAAACTGTTAGTGTGTATGCACAGTGTATGAAAGTGAAGGCAAACTTATCAAGTAACTACATTTTGACAGCAGGAAAACCCGGAACACTGTTAACCGATAATGCACCTTACTTTACTGGATGTTTGGTTGATTTGAGTGAGGGGACCAAACAGCACAGTCGTCAAACCATACTTTACTGGGTACAAATGGAGAATGTTTTTACAAGAAAATAACATACATATAATTTTATTATCCTGATAAAGCCCACAAGGAAATTCATGGAATGAGTATTCCATGAGGTTAATTATTTTATGAGGATCCGTAGGCCTACACACAATCAACACATCACTAGGTAGAATATCTTGATTTATTTGAGCAAGTAGTGAATTACCTTCCTATCTGTGATACACAATACACTCCTGCAGACTTGATGCTGAACAGTGATAAAAATAACGAGTGGGTGGATCCTCTTTCAAAAATTCCATGTAATACTAAATCCTATGAAAGGAAGATAATGACTGTATTGGTTGCACACAATCGTCAGGCACACATTAGGAAATTACGGTACTATAAGAACCTCAAACATATACAAAATCATGAAGTGAGGAACTGTGTTTTACTGAAAACTCATTGAAAACCTTTGCAGCTCAAATACAAGAATTGCAAATGTTTATTACTTAATGAAAAACTATACATCATCACATGAATTCCACATCCTGTTTGCTATCTACTCATGAAGCCTAGAACCAGCAAGATCCAAAGTTTATATCAGCATAAAGATTTAAAAATATTTGAACTTACACAAAATGTTGTAAATCAGTAGCTTGAAAAGTAAGTATAATCCACGACAAAAGGCTCCTACACAACATGCTAAACTCTGAGTGAGAGAAAGGGCACATGAAACCTTAGTAGACTTACTTAAATTACTGCACTAATCCAATGACTCTGCGAATTTGTGAGCTAAGCGTAAAAAATACCTAAATTGAAGCATCAGATGTCCTGACTTTGTTTTCAAATGAACACTACACTTACAACATGATCAAGTTATCTATATAATAGGTTTAGGATTTATTTTTCTGAGTGCAGATGTGCGCCACAGATCAAAGCAATGTTGAACATCCAACATGCCTATGGCAAAGTAATACTATGACACTCGTTTCATGCAAAGGGAAGATAATCATAAAATGTTATGAAACTGATTAAATGATTCTGTAGAATGATAGCATATTACAGGAAGAGCAACATTTATGTAGGAACAACTCGAGACAGATACACTGAACTATATGTTCTGAACCAGCTAAACTTCACCAAAATGACACGCAAATACTGAACCCACTAGCTTGTTTACAAAGTAGAATCAAGGAGTACTTCTTTAATACTAAGCAACAAAGGGAGCAGTGTGTTGCTGACATGAAATTTGTCAGTTGAGATTTTATTTCTGCTCACTTCAGTTGAGCCACTGTGTCTGTTTGATGCTTAATCTGTTTTTTAGTGGAAGTTTTGTTAATTTGGACACACACACTTTGGGTAATGGTGTGCAGTAGTGGCATTTCTCTAACCTGTCTTTTATATGAATGTGATCTATTGCAATTTTAGTTTTAGTGATGTCTAAACACTTTCATCCAGTCTTTAAAACTTATTGAAATTACAAGCCAATAACCTAACATTTTAACCTTTGTAAAAACAATAGTAATAATAACACATAGATGATCAAGGAAAGTAAATGCAAGAGACTTGGAAATAGTGCATGAAAATGTGAAAAACTCATCATAAACATAAGAAATTGTACAAGTGTACTTGGACTTTTAACCAAATAAACCAAAAACCTATAACAGCAAATTATGAAGCCAGTGGCTAATGAGTGTTTTTAAGTTGAAGAAAAGGTGCTTGCATGTAATCTCAGTCCCCTGTGTAACGCTGCAAAACCACTAGGATGAGAAGACAGCATTTCCATCATGTAAAGGAATGTGTATTTACCTTCTGGAGAGCTAGGACTGTTTTCTCCTAAGGATGTGCCACCAAACAGAAGTCCATCGATTCCAAGGCACAGGACTCCTTAAAACATGTTTCCAGTACCAGCCTTCAACAATGAAGCTTTAAAATACATGCACACTGTGTCGCTCATTTGCAAACTGAACTGTAGATGGACCCACACATAAATGGTACTGTTGCAGAACTGAACTGTATCACCCAATCTTAAACATCAGCGCTCACACTCAGCCTGTCGTCCCCAACCAGTTGACATCAAAGAAGCCACCTGGATGTCGATCCAGCAGTGGACTAACATGCTGCACCAATTCCCACATGCAAACACATCATTTATCTGATTTAACCTCCTACCCTTGAAACAATGATATTGCTTAGATATTAAATTAATGCATTGTGTACAGATAACTCCCATGTGAATGACTTGAAACTGACCTGTCCAACTATTTGTTTAAAATATGTAAAATTGTATACTGTTTTTATTTGTATATATCTGCCTTGTAATTTTGTGGTATTGATAAGTCAAATGATGACTCATGTAACTGCCTGTATTTTAGTCATTCAACAGATCCCAAGGAAAATAAGCAAATTATCAGATCTTTCATTGTGCACCAATGAAACTGCAGTCCTCAGAAATGAAGCCTGACACTCAGTTAACCACACAGCATAACGTGACTGACATGATTGACTGATGGCATTATGCACTCACATGTCTGTAACTTTATGCTTTTCTCCAACACCAGTCTGGAGTAATAGCAAATCATAACAGAAATTGACAAGCACTGCTTATCTAATTTCAATTAACATACTGAGATGACATCCCACTGGGAAGTGGTTGGTGATTACGACTATTTTCTTTACATTCTCCACCTTCGCAAGCAGCAACATAATGGTTACAGCTCACACTCTTTAGGTATCCTTCATTGCACTGGTGACCTAAGATAAATTGCTGCTAGAAGAGGAGCAAGTTCTTCTGTTTTATCTCTGTGGAATCTCACATGTATCTCATTTTGTCCTGATGCCTTTCCACTACAACTGATTGTAGTTGTCCTTCTATTTCACCATCATTTATCTCAATATCTTCCATCTCAAAATTCATATGATGATTAAAAGGAGGGGTCATGACACAATCTTCCACAGGGAAACAGTTTTGGAAGACAGGATTCAATATTTGGGCTTCTCTATGTTATTTTCCATTTCAGAGCCATTATGGTCACTGAGTGTGTGAATAGATGATTTCTCACTGTTTATTGATTTTATGTAAGACCAAAACCTCTTAGGGTTTGCAGATGGAACAGTTGACTAAATTTTACTTCCAAAGTCATTGAACACATCTCTCACTCTTCTCCGTACCCTCATTTTCATTGCATTCAGCTTTTGTTTGTCATCTAGATTTCATCAACATCTACATCTACATGATTACTCTGTAATTCACAATTAAGTGCCTGAAAGTCTTCAAGCTACAGTACCAGAAAAAAAAATAGTACACCTTTTTCAGAGGTTTCCATTTCACTCAATATTTATTACTAAAACAGTGCATGCATATTACATGAAATGATTACATTTACAGATCAATAACACAAGTGGTTCCAAGGTATTTGATATCGACCCATGCTGGAACACCCATATTAGCACGTGGTGTAGCCTCCACAGGTGGCAATGCAGGCACTGACTCTGTCACCTAGTTAGTCACACAGATGGCAAATTCTGTCCAGGGATATGTTATGCCATACCTGTTCAACCTGTTCTTGTAGTGCTGTGACAGTTGTTGGCTGACAAGCTGCACAAGTCACTTCTCATCCAGTCATATCCTACACGTGCTTGAGTCGAGACAAGTCCAGCTGAGTAGTGAAGTTGCTGTGCATCTTGTAGAGCACATTGAGTTTCACAGGCAGTGTGTGGGTGAGCATTATCCTCTTTGAATAAAACACCACCTTCCTGTTGCAAGAACAGCAAAGGAACATGTCTTGCACCATTCTGCTTGTACTGAGCACTGGTTAGCAGCCCCTCCAGAGACACCGAGGATGAACGAGAGTTGTAGCTTATTGTGCACTAGACCATAAGGCCTGGGGGTAGGGCCAGTTTATCTTGGATGAATGCACCCTATGAGACAGCATTCACCACTTCTATGTCATATGCACAAACAACCATCACTTGCATGCAGGCAGAATGTGTTTTCATCACTGAAGATGACGGCGTGCCATTCCATATTCCAAGTGATCCTCTGACGGCATCAGTTGAGCCATGCACATTTATGCTGTAGCATGAGTTGAAGACGGACTAGAGGTGCGCATGCCCATAGTCGTACTGCTAATAACCGATTCACAATAGTTCATGTTGACACAACTGGGCTCACAAGCCCTCTTATCTGAGCTGTGGTAGCTGCACGATCTACCACTGCTGCCCTTACAATACGACAATCCTTGCAGCCATTGGTGCTACCTGAACAACCAGAACCTCGTCCACGAGTGTGAGAATATTCACTTGGCCACTGATACCAGCATTGTTGCACAATTGACGCAGCACATCCAACTTGTGTGGCAGTTCTCTGAAAGGACCATCCTGCCATTTGGAAGGCACATTTTGACACCTTTCAGACTCACTCAGTCAGCTGAAGAAAGCATGAGAGTGTCTCTGTGGCATGGTTGCCTGCTTGCTTCATGTATTTGCACCACACTGAACCTTCTGGCTGAGAGCGTTCTCTATTAAAGGGCAGACACAGATGGCTATCTTTTTGCAGACAACATTGAAACCATTATCATTACGTCTATTATCCTCCAAGTGGCATATGCCATCATCAGATCAAAATTGATGTCATCTTTCCATGTGCACTAATTTTTCATTTTTGGCAGTGTATTTCTCTACCATTCCGCTCTAAAAAAACACATGGTAGAAATGAGCACCAAATCTTTCTGTGTGAATTTTGATTTCACTTATTTTACCACAACTATTATTTCTCCCTATGTGTATAGGCACCAACACAATATTTTTGCAGTTGCAGGAGAAAGCAGCTGATTGAAATCAGATAAGAAGATTCTGGCACAACAAAAAATGTTTTTGTTTTAATTATTGTCACCCCACTTCACAAATCATGTGCATGGCACTGTCTCCCCTATTTCATGATAATACAAAATGAGCTGCCGTTCTTTGAACTTTTCAATGTCCTCCATCAGTCTCATCTGTTGCGGATCCCATACTGCACAACAATACTCCAGAAGAAGGTAGACAAGTATGGTGTTAGTAGTCTCTTTTGTAGACCTGTTGCACTTTCTAAGTGTTCCACCAATAAATCGCAGTCCTTGGTTTGCTTTAGCGACAACATTATCTGTGTAATCATTCCAATTTAAGTTATTCACAATTGTAATCCCTAGGTATTTAGTTGAATTTACAACCTTTAGATTTATGTGATTTATCATGTAATTGAAATTTAGCAGATTTATTTCAGTGCTCATTTGGATGACTTCACGCCTTTCATTATTTAGAGTCAATTCCCACTTTTTGGAACATACAGACATCATGTGTAAATCGTTTTGCAATTGGCTTTAATCATCTGCTAACTTTACAAGATGGTAAATGACAGCACCATCTGCAAACAATCTGAAAGGGCTGCTCAGATAGTCTTCCATGTCATTTATGTAGATCAGGAACAGCAAAAGGTCTGTAACCATTATTTTTTTTTTCAGTACACCAGATATTACTTCAGTTTTAGTCAAAGACTTTCTGGCAATTGCTACAAACTGTAACTTTTTTGTCAGGAACTCAAGAATCCAGTTGCACAACTGAGATGATATTCCATAAGCAGGCAATGTGATTAGAATATGCTTGTGAGGAACAATGTCAAAAACCTACTGGAAATCTAAACAAATAGAATCAATTTGATATCCCCTGTTGATACCACTCATTATTTCATGAGAATAAAGAGCTAGTTTAGTTTCACAAGAATGATACTTTCTGAATCTGTGCTGACTATTTGTCAATAAATTGTATTCTTCGAATGCAATATATGTTTCAAAACCCCATTGCAGATCAATTTTAGTGATATGTATCTATAACTCATCCTTCCTATTTCCTTTCTTGGGTGTTGGTGTGATTTGTACAACTTTCCAGTCTTTAGATGTTGGACTTTCAATGAGGAATGTTGGATATGATAGTTAAATAGGTCAGCATACTCTGAAAGGAATCTGACTGGTATATAACGTGGACCAGAAGCCTTCCTTTTATTAAGTGATTTATGCTGCTTGACTACACATAGGATGTCTACTTGTAACTCATGTTGGTAGTTGTTCTAGATTCGAATTCTGAAATATTAATTTCATCTTTTTCGGTGAAGGAGTTTCAGATAACTTAGCAATGCTGCTTTAGTGACACTGTCATCAGTGACATCACAGTACTTATCATGTGGTGAAGGTACTGATTGTGACTTGCCACTTGTATGCTTTGGCCGGCTGGAGTGGCCGCGCGGTTCTAGGCGCTACAGTCTGGAACCGAGCGACCGCTATGGTCGCAGGTTTGAATCCTGCCTCGGGCATGGATGTGTGTGATGTCCTTAGGTTAGTTAGGTTTAATTAGTTCTAAGTTTTAGGCGACTGATGACCTCAGAAGTTAAGTCACATAGTGCTCAGAGCCATTTGAACCATTTTGAACGTGTATGCTTTACATATGACCAGAATCACTTTCAGTTTTCTGCCGGATTTCGAGACAGAGTTTAGTTGTGGAAACTATTAAAAGCATCTTGCTCTGAAGTTAGAACTAAATTTTCAGCATCTGTAAAATTTCTTCAATCTTAGAGATTTTGTGCTCTTTTAAATTTGGCATGCTTTTTTTGTTGTTTCTGCAACAGTGTTCTGCCCAGTTTTGTGTACCATGGGGGATCAGTACCACTGTTTATTAATTTATGTGGTATGTATTTCTCAACTGCACTCAATACTAGGCATATTTCTTTGAATTGAGAAGACACATGATCTATGTGTACATAGTCAGAGAGGAGGAAGTAAAGATTATCTTTTAGCAATGCTTTTTTTTTTAATAGATGTACTTTGCATTTGTTTTTGATGGGTTTGGATGTTAAGGTATTTAGTCTCACTACAACAACCTTGTGGTCAGTAATCACTGTACCCATCATGATGCTCCCTATTTGCTCGAGGTTATTTGTTACTAAGAAGTCATCTATGTATTCGCAACCATTTAAATTTCAAGTTGTCTCTTGAACTAAATGTTCACAATAATTTTCTGAGAAAGCACTGAGCACAATTTAAGATGATCTTTTATGCCTACCATCAGTTTTAAACATGTAATTTTCCAACATATTGAAAGTAGACTGAAATCACCACCAACTACAATTGTATAAGTGGCGTGCCTATTTGAAATACGATTCAAGTTTTCTCTGAACTATTCAGCAACCGTATCATCTGACCCAGCAGTTTGTTAAATGAATCAATTATTAATTTATTCCAGTTCCCAATGTCCGCCCCTTATCTGAGTGGACAGCACATGGGACTGCCATGCAGTTGGGTTCGATTCCCAGCCAGGTCGGAGAAACGTCCACTCTGGAACTGCGTGTTGTATTGTCTTCATCATCGTTTCATCATCATTGGCATGCAAGTTGCCCATTGCAGTGTCAACTGAATAGACATGCAACTTGGCGGATGAACGTCTTCATGAAAAACATCACTTCTACTACAATCTTCTGCTTTCCATATTTTGGTAGGAGGTAGTATGGACCAAAACAAGATGAAAGTGGCTAGTAAACATGGGCAACAAAATGAATAACTAAAGTGCTTGAGCACTTGTTCATCTTCGATACGAAGAAATAAGTCACTTCTAGTTTAATATCTCTGACAGGAAGTAGTGCAGTCCAAAATAAGAAAAAATGCCTCATATATAAGGGCCTTTCTGCTTTCCACACTTTGGAAGGAGGTAGTATGCACCAAAACAAGAAAAAAAGGCCAGCAAGCATCAGCTCTAAGATGCATATCTTAAGAGCCATGAGCACTTGTTCATCTTTGGTACCATGAAATATATCACATCTGTTAAAATCTCTCTGCTTTCCATATTTTGGTAAGAGATAGTATGGACCAAAACAATAAAACATACATGTAGTAAATGTGCACTCTGATATGCATACCTTAAGAGCTACGAGCTCTTGTTCGTCTTTGATACTATGAAATATTGCCTTTGTACTACAAGTTTTCTGCATTCCTAATTCTGGGAGGAAGGTAGTATGGACCCAGACAAGAAAAAAATGAGTAGTAGACATGGCCTTAAAGTACATATCTTATCAGCTATGACCACTTGTTCCCCCAATAGTATGAAATACACCACTTCTACTTCAAGCTCTCTGCTATCCAAATTTTGTGAGGATGTGGTATGGACTAAAACATTACAAAAAATTCTGTTAAATATGGGCTCTAAAATGAATACTTTGAAAGCTATGAGTGTTTGTTCATTTGCACTGCTGTGAAATAATTCAGCTGTTTTACATGCTCTCTGCTTTCCATATTTTGGGAGGAAGGCCATTTCTACATCTACATCTACAGCTATACTCTGCAAACCGCCATAAAGTGCATGGCAAATGGTATGAACCATTGCATCAGTTATTAGGGTTTCTTCCAGTTCCATTAATGAATGGAGTGTGAGAAAAATGGTTGCTTGAATGCCTCCATGCATGCTGTATTTATTCCAGTCTTAAAGCTGGTTCTTGAAACTTTGGAAGCAGACTTTCTCAGGGTAGTTTATGTCACTTTTCAAGAGTCTTCCAGTTCAGTTTCTTCAGTATCTATGTGACATGCTCCCATGCATCAAACATACCAGTGACCATTCATGTTGCTCTTCTCTGTACACATTCAATATCCCCTGTTAGTCCTGTTTGGTACAGGTCTCACACACTTGAGCAATAGTCTAGAACCAGTTGCATGAATGATTTGTAAGCAGTCTCCTTTGTAGACTGATTACACTTCCTAGTATTCTACCAATAAACTGAAGTCTGACACCTGCTTTACCCAAAACTAAGCCTATGTGACCTTACCATTTCATGTCCCTACAAAGTGTTGTTACACCCAAGTATTTGTATAAGTTTCTGATTTGAACAGTTACTCACTGATATATGTTCAAAAAATTCTGGAACTTTGTCCACAAAATTTTTCTCCACTTAACTTTTGCTTATTGTGCATGGTCTTCTTTGAAATACTCTCCTCTACAATTGATACATTATTCCCAACGCCATTTCCACTTGCAAAAGCTGTCTTGGCACGGCTCTTGCTGAATTGCAAGAAATGAAATCTATGAATTTTCTTTTATGTTGTCTACTGGTGCAAATCTTCGTTCTTTCAGTGTCTCAACATCATAACCACAACTCACATCTCATCACCATTTATGATTCTGTGAAAGAAAATCTCTTTCTCATTTGCATGATCCAAAATCTCTTCACAGATTGCGAAGCATAGTTCTTTTTGATCGTAGCTCATGAGCCATATGATGAACCTGGTTGCAGCACAATGCATTCCAAGATGCTGTGTCAGGATTTTATGACATGATCCATCTGAAATGTTATATTCTTCTCCAATCTCTCAGACAGCAGTCTTTGATTGGCATGCACAGTTTCTTTGATGTTTCCGACATGAGACATCACCAGACTTTGAGAGCTATGAGAACTTGTTCATCTTTGATACTAAGAAATACATCACTTCTACCTCTACATCAGTATTCTACAATCCACCTTATGGCACATGGCAGAGGGTATCCTATACTCCTACTAATCATTTCCTTTCCCTTTCCAATAGCAAATAGAAAGAGGGAAATTTGACTGTCTGTATACCTCTCACATCTTATCTTCATAGTCCTTACAGGCAATATATGTTGGAGACAACTGAATCATTCAGCAGTCAACTTCAAATGCCTATTCTATAAATTTCCTCAGCAGAGTCCCTCGATAAGAATGTCACCTTTTCTCAAGGGATTCCCATTTGATTTACCTAAGCATATATGTGACACTTACTTGTTGTTTGACCTATCTGTAACAAACCCAGCAGCCTGCCCCTGAATTGTGTCAATGTCTTCCTTTAATCTGACCTGGTGTGGGTCCCAAACATTCAAGCAGTACTCAAGAGTAGGTCACACTAGCATCCTATATGCAGTCTCCTTTACAGATGAACCACACTTTCCTAGAACTCTCCAAATAAATCAAAGTTGACTATTCACCTTTCCTACCATGTGCTTTTCCTCACATGCCCATTCCATTTCATATTGCTTTGCAACATTACACCATGGTATTTAAATGATGTAGACACTACTAATGCAGTATCCAAACATTAGTGGTTTATTTTCCTACTCAGCTGCATTAACTTACATTTTTCTTGATTTAGAACTAGCTACCATTCATCACACCAACTATAAATTTTGTCTAAGTCATCTCGTATCTTCCTACAAGCATTCAACTTCGACACCTTACTGTACACCACAGCATTATCAGCAAACAACTGCAGGTTGCTGCCCACCCTGTCCACCAAGTCATTTATGTACATAGAGGATGACAGTGGTCCTGTCACACTTCCTTGGGACACTCCTGATGATACCTTTGGCTCCGATGAATACCTTTTGTTGAAGGTAACATAAGGGGTTCTATAAATTAAAAGTCTTTGAACCACTCACTTATCTGTGAACCTAATCCATACACTTGTACTTCTTTAACAGTCTACAGTGGGGTACCATGTCAAACACTTTTTGGAAATCTAGAAATATGGAATTTTCCTGTTGCCCTTCATCTACAGTTTGCAGCATATCATGTGAGAAAAGGTAAAGCAGAATTTCACATGAACAGTGCCTTCTAAAACCACGCTGATTCAAGGACATAAGCTTTGCAATCTCAAGAAAATTTATTATATTCGAACTGAGAATATGGTCAAGGATTCTGCAGTAAACCATTGTTAGGGATATTGGTCTCTTAATTTTGTGACTCCATTCTTTTGCCCTTCTTATACACAAGAGTCACCTGCACTTTTTCCATTCACTTGTGACTTTGCACTGGGCGAGAGATTTGTGATAAATGCAAGCTAAGTAATGGGCCAAAGTCATAGTGGACTCTTTGAAAAACTGAATTGGGATTCCATCCAGACCTTGTGGCTTCTTTGCTTTCAACTCCGTCATTTGTTTCTCTATACTAGGGGTGCTAATTACTATGTCATCCATACAGGCATCTGTTCGGTGATGAAATGATGGTATGTTTGTCTGATTCTCCTGCGTGAAGGATTTCTTGAATGTTAAATTTAAAACTTTGGCTTTTGTGTTACTATATGATGTCATTTCACTGTCTAAGTGAAATGCTGTCGATTGCTTATCTGCTATTTCTAGCAGAAATGCTCTCCCAGCTTCCTTAACTAATTTATTAACTTCTGTAATCATACTTGCTATAATGACATCATGATCACTAATCCCTGTTTCTGTACTGATGTCGATAAGGTCTGGCCTACTTGCAGCTACAAGGTCTATGATATTTCCATTGCATGTGGGGAGCTGAACTAGTTGCTCAAGACAGTTTTCAGAAAACGTGCTCACTTCTACTTCACACTCTCTGTTTTCCAAATCTTGGAGAAGATAGTATGGACCATACCAAGAATAAAATGTGTGGTAAATATGGGTTCTAAAATGTACACCTTATTAGCTATGAGCACTTGTTCATCTTTGATACTATGAAATACATTGCTTCTACTACAGTCTCTCTGCTTTCCATATTTTAATGCTGTTCTAGAGTTGCTAATGACTACAATTAACCTCAAAAAGTTTTAGGAAACTCATAATTTTTACCACAGGTTTTTGTTTTGCCTTAATAGAAATCTGATTTTGTGTATTTGCTCAGATTAAAAGACAGTCATCAGGTTTCATTTAAAGTTATTTGTTTACTGTCTTGTAATACATTGCACCAGTCAAAATGCTGTTCTTGAACACAGGATGAGTTGATTGAAATTTGTAAGCCATTGGAAATTTCCCTGACTACTGTCAACCAATTGGCACCTGCAGAGAACCAGTGTGTTGGAAGAGCTCCCAAGAATTGTGTACCTGTGATACCAGTACAAGACGTACCCCAAGTACTATACTTTCCTGCAGATCCTGTTTCTTCTGCAGGAAGTACAGGGTCTGTCATTACTCACCCACTTGACTGTAGTGGTATGTCAATGGTAGATCTAGGCGTCCTGTATGTAGTGGATGGGGACAAGGGAGGACTCAAGAGTATTGTGCCAACCCCTAATCAGCAAGTTTGAGGTGCTGTCTTTCACTGAAGCAGCCAGTGGACCTCACTTCACCTGTTTTGGGGAAACCTGCTTTGTCAAGTGTCAAGAGGAGGCAATCACAAAAGGGTAGAATCTATTAATCGTTGGCAGTTCAAACATACAGGGAATGACAGTACCCCTTAGGGAAACAGCAGCAAGGGACAGGAAAGGACACCACATGCACTCAGTATGTATGCCTGGGGGCCTGATTTAATGTTTTGAAGAGGCTATTCCAGCAGCCATTGAGGGAACATTGTGCAAGCAACTACAGATTGTGATGCATGTTGGAAAAAATGATGCCTGTTGTCTGGGCTCTGAAAATGACTTACAAATTCATGGTGTCCTCCAACAGCAATGTTGTAATTCAATATGGAGTTGGCCCACCCTTAGCCTTGTTGACAGCTTACACTCTCACAGGCATATGTTCAATCAGGTGCTGGAAGGTTTCTTGGGGAATGGCAGCCCATTCTTCATGGAGTGCTGCACTGAGGAGAAGTATCGACATTGATCAGTGAGGCCTGGCACAAAGTAAGCATTCCAAAACATACCAAAGATGTTCTATAGGATTCAAGTCAGGACTCTGTGTAGGCCAGTCCATCACAGGGATGTTATTGTTGTGTAACCACTTTGCCACAAGCCACGCATTATGAACATGTGCTCAATCATGTCAAAAGATGCAATCACTGTCTTCAACAGTGGGAAGCAAAAAGGTGCTTAAAACATCAATGTAGGTCTGTGCTGTGATGGCGCCATGCAAAACATCAAGGGGCGCAAGTCCCCTCCATGAAAAACACGACCACACCATAACAACACCGCCTCTGAATTTTATTGTTCTAGTGCCTCGAGAATTTTGGGGTAAGTTCTAGACACACTCATATTTCCACCATCTCAAACACACGTTCTTTTAAAGATGAGTGTGTGGAAGTGGAACTGTATCTACTGTGCCACGATTATGTGGGTGCAAGAATGGCGTGTATCAGATGGTTGATTGGCACGGGCAGGTAGTCGCACCTGCCGCCTCAGAAGTTACATGCCCAGCACAAGGAGCAAACGAAATGTACTCCGTGACAGTGCTACATCAATCATTATTGAGAACAGCTGAATGTTGTTAAAGAAAAGAAAAGACACTTACTTATTCAATTACTTTTGTGAGGTCCAGATGGTGGACTTGCTAGAGCTTTCTAGATTGTATTTGTTATAAAGTATGTAAGAGTATCTGTCGGACCAGTAATTGTTAGGCTTTCAAAAAAATGAATCATTTATATGGTGTCTTGTTTGTGGAAGTGAAAATATAGTGAGATTGGTTTAAATGTATCCTGAGTGTATGCTGTTATTTTAAGAGTATTAATAATTCCTCGAAAACAGCATCTTATCTTTGGAGAATAAGTTGGGCAGACAATCGCAGCTGGCTATCCTGAAAAGAACATTAGCAAAACAACTCCACATAAGCTCAATAATAAAATGGAAGTGGGAGTCTGGCACACCAGCACCACACTGCTCCCTCTAGTCACCAGAAACCGCCAGAATGTGGTGACCAAAGTGATCAGGACTCAAAAAGGAGGAATTTTTTTGGAGTAAATTGAGACAAGAAGAAGTTGTCGCAGCTACAGATTCTACACCTCACTGATGCAGCCTAGAACTCTATGCCGGGTGAGCTTAAGACAATAACTATTTGAATGTAAAGTAGTGGGGTCATTATTCACAGAGGTGATTTTTTAATTGATCACAAGGTAAAAAAGAATAAAAATATGGAGCAGGAACAACTTACAGAAACTTCCGAACCGGGAATGACTGTAAAAATTAGTAGAGAGATCCCATATTGGACTAAATTAGCAAATTTAATAACTGCTCAAACTTCCTCGTTAAGTGAAAAATTAGGTGCACATTCAGCTTCTTTAAGACAAGAACTAAATTCTCAAAATGCTTTGTTAAGAGAAAAAATAGAGAGACAAAGTGTAACTGCAACTGCTCAGATTGACTCCTTGAAAAATGAAATAAGTACAACTTTAAGTGAAAAATTAGAAGCACAGGGTGAAGCTTTAATTCCTAAATTTGAGGTGTTAAATGATAAAGTGGAAAATTTATGAGTAGATTTAAAGAATTAATTAAGTAATTCGTTAACTGTACAAATAAATCAAATGTTTATGGACTTTAACCAAAAGCAGGATGACCAATTTCTGCAGCTGACCCAGAAATTAGAATTTGATATTGAAGACAAGTGTAACCATACAGAGTCTGAATTTAATGAAAAATTAGGATCATTTCAAAATATATGTAATGTTACGTTCAATGCAGTGAAACAAAGACTACACACCTTAAAAGATAGCAGCAAAAGATAAGATTGCCCAATCACAAATTGCTGGAGTCAACACTCGAGTAGATGATGTGGAGAGAAATTTTAAGGGAAAGCTAGCAACCTCAGACACCATAAATATAAGCGGTCTGGAGGAACAGGTAGAGGAGTTGAATGACTCTCGACTTTTGCATTTATTATGAAAGGGAATACCATAGAGTTGGGACCAAGAGGCACATGATGCATTCAAAAATGTAAAGCAGATACTATCAGAATCACCGATATTGCATCATCTGGTGATGGGGGAACCATTTAAGATTTCAACCGATGCATCAGACTATGGGATCACCGCAGAACTTTTCCAAGGCAAATGGGGTACAGAAAGTATAGACCATAGGCCAACAGCTTTTGCTAGCAGGAGTCTCAACAAACATGAATTGAATTATATGGCAACAGAAAAGGAATTATTGGCCATAGTATGGGGTATACAAAAATTCCAAACACTGATATGGGGGTCTGAAATATATGTCTATACAGATCACCAAGAACTGTCATTTCTAATGAATAGCCAATTACTACATAGCAGATTGATGCAGTGGATGTTGCATCTTCAAGAATATGACATTAAGATCCAGTATGTAAATGGTTCGGAGAATATTGTACCCGACACGTTGTCTCGGCTACCACTAGGCATGAAAGAACTAAAGCATAAGGACCTGGTGTAATTTTTGTGATTCATTTTCTAACATTATAATACCCATGTAACAAGGTGCAAGAGATGGCTCAGAAAATAACAGAGAACATCCAACATGGTCCTTATTTTACGGATATCTTTGCTATGTGTGTTCGGAAGTCGCTACTGCCTAATCAAGAGGGAAGGTGGAAGATTGTAGGACATAATCTGCTCTGGAGAGACAGTAAGACAACGCAACATATTCGTTTATGAATACCGAATTTAGCAGAAGACAAGTTAGTGTGGTACATTCACACAAGGTATGGACATTTCGGTATAAAGAAATGTATTACACATATGAATAAGTTCTATTACTTTAAAAAGTTGGGACATAAAATAGCATCAGTCATTAAAACTTGTGAGATTTGTCAGAGGGTAAAGGAGGATAACACTCATGTTAAATATAAAATGTATCCAATTATTCCTAAAGCGTTACATGATGTAACAGCAGCAGATTTCTTTGGACTAATTCCAAAAGGAAAGAGAGGAGTAGCTTACATTTTTGTCTTCATAGAATGTTGGTCGAAGTATGTGAAGTTTCACCCTATTAAGAAAGCAAACACACTGACAGTGATACATTGTCTACAACAATACTTTCTCGAAGTAGGCAAACCAAAACTATTTCTTTCTGACAATGGGCCTCAATTTGCTAGTAACAACTTTAGAGAGTTTTCAGCATGGGAAGGGATTCATCAAATATTAATATCCAGTTATAACCCATCTTCTAACCTGTGTGAAAGAGTTATGAAGGAAATTGAGAAACTATGCTGCACTTACTGTCATGAAAACCAAATGTCATGGGCAACAAAAATTAAAGATTTTGAGCTTATTTTAAATGAATTACCACATTTATCTACTGGACTAACACCTTTGGAAGTAGAAGGTAAACCCTTTGTAGGTGGACCACTTATTAAATGATTTACTTGGCCAGAACAACTTGCTACTAATTACCAACTGAATCAAATAATAGTTGCTAAGAACTTAGTTAAGAGAACACAACGAGTAAGCAAACATAACGAGAAGGCTATAGAACCTCAGTATAAGGTCAATGCCCTAGTCCTAGTAAAACAGCATCTTCAGAGCTCTGCCCTGAAGAAAGAAATGCAAAAATTTTTTCAAAAGTATTTGGGGCCTTACTGAGTGCAATCGGTAATCCACCCAAAAACCTTATTTTTAGTGGATGCTACAACAGGAGAAGAAAAAGGGAAATATAATTAAGGATATAAAATGGTATTTTCCCCAGGAATGTTAACATTCTGTGTTAACAGGTGGAGTGACAACCGTCAGATCCCAAGTTGGGTTCGGCGTTACTTCCATATTCGTTTTCCCGCACCGAATTCTCTTCAAGTCTTATACTCTCCTGTACTCTGTTCTCATCCTCTTATATTGTCATATAGTTTAGTACTTCAGCATACTCATCTTGATGTGGCAGACAAGCAAGAGTTGCAGCAAATCACTGATATTAAGGTCATACTGCTTCTTGTGGAGATAGCAGTAAGTGATCTTGTCATTATACGCAGTCTTACTTTTTTTACGGGCGCTAGGATCCCCAGTTATTTAATCACATTGATGGATTTGTCGTTATATAGTGTCAAGACTGAAGCATTTGGTAATGCCTTGTAATATGCAAGTCAAATGCATGCTCTGCTCTAGGCTTGGTGTAAGAGTGAATTGACAGCATGCTTCGCTCTAGTCCCGATGCTCCATGCTAGTTATCAAGGATCTCGAATCCAATCATATTTAGGTTTTATTTTTGTCAAAAGTAGTCTCTGAACGTAACCTCTTCACCAGTTTTCCATATGAACCTGTGTGCAGAGGTATTCATGGGTGGCAACGGAAAAAAAAATTATACCTGCTGGAACATTTTATGACATCCTTCTCGGTTATTCCAGGAGCGCCATTGCTGGTCTTCATGACTTGTCCTGTGGTCTCTATTGTAGCGTCAACAGCAGCTGATGCAGTCTCCATGGATTGTTAGGTCATATTTTTGCCTAACCAGCCAGTCTCTCACGCCATCTGCGTATAGTTAGGTCATATTTTTGCCTACCCAATCAATGTAGAGTTAAGCCTGATTTGGGCCTAAACTATTGGAGGATACAATGTAATATGAATATTTATATATCTGTGATAATATGATACTTACTACTGAATATTTTATAACTTTTGTAAGAAATGATGTGAATGATACAGTAAGATGTAATATGAATAATTATATTTTTTGATAATATGATACATAGTTTTCTGCTTGCTACTGAATATTTTATACCTTTTGTGACATGTGATGTGAATGGGGAGGGTTTATATAAATTTTGAAAGGGTGGGTAGTATAGGCACAAACATGACAATTAATTTCAATTTTAATAATCAACAGCCTCAGTTGCACTGTTTACCTAGAATTTACCTAGGTTTCAGTCAGGATAACCCAACCTTCTTCAGAATAACAGTAACTACCATTTGTTCATAGTGGACATTGTCAAGGTAAAACTACAAAGCCATAATTCCAGTATAGCACTTGTTGCTGCCACATCATGGTCGTGAAGTGGGGCCAAGGCAGTTTCAGATAAGTTTTTACAGTCTGACGATAATTTATGGATTTGTAGTTTTAGCTTGACGATGTCCACTATGGACAAATGGTAGTTGCTGTTATTCTGAAGAAGGTTGGGTTACCTCGACTGAAACCTAGGTAAATTCTAGGTAAATGGTGCAACTAAGGCTGTTGATTATTAAAAGTAAAATTAATATTTATACAGTTGCTGACAGGGCCATGAAATGTTGAAAATATTTAACAAACATGACTAACACTACACACACACCCAACCTTTCAGACAACCCTCACAGACAAGTGTGATTGATTCTCCACTATTTGCCATTTCATAGGAGTTGCTAAGATCTTTCTTTGGGGACTTCAGAGGTGAAGGTGAGAATGTCCATTCTGCAGGAGATGTTTAACATCATACCTCCTCGGGCTTCTCACTCAAGTACCAGTTTGTAGGGATCCTGTGGAAGGGGATGGGAAGGGTTTCCTGTCTTTGGGGATATCTTCTTTCACTTCTTCAATCTTAGCAACCATTCTTATCTTTTCCTTTCTTACTTCTCATCTGAGTACTGGTTTATCTTTCCCTCTTTTCATACACATATACTTCTATCACTGAAGTCCTTCTCAATTTCCATGGTTTTCTATAACCTTCAACATTTTACATAAGCAGGCCAAAGAATCATGCTACAAGACTACCCATATGTATCCACACAATGAAACACAAAGATACAAACAGAAAAAACAATGTGAGAACTGTCATGTGTTGGAGGGGGAAAATTGTGCACATAATGATGGTTATGTGCAGGGATATATATGTAAGAACTAAGAGTATTCATGGTTGTTATGATGGTACACATTGTGGTTTATTATGCTACATCGTATACCTAAGTGTACAGAAATATATTTGGATTTGATGTCAGTCTAACAACTATTCTGACAGATTGTAGGATTGTGGAAGAAGTAGAGTATTAAATAATATTTCCAAGTGTGGTGTCTATCGTAAAATAAGGACTGAGAGAGTAAGGGAGAACTCTAAGGGGTTAAAAGAAGTATTGAGAAGCAAGTGGGAGGGGTAAAGTAGAGTTCTAGTTTTTCTAGGAGGTAGTTTTGAATTAAAGTGTACATAAAGATGTATACTAGGGCAATGGACTATGAAGCCTACTCAGGAAGGAGAAGAAGGGCGCACTCAGCATTGATTGGATGGAAAAGGGCAGGCAGGCAGACCCAAGAAGGGCTGACCTATACTGTGCGGGCAAGGGCACCAAGAAGGGGATTAACCTGTACCACGGTATATTAGGAATTTGCGTAAAGGGGAAGTACCTACGAAAATGGAAGGAGGGAGTGCACTCATAGTATCAACCCATATGTGAGGTATAGGTACTGTGCCTAAAAGGAAAAAGGCAGTATTGTGACAAAAATCACACATTTTGGTAGAGATTATTCTGGTAAGTTTGAATTCTCTTTTCCACTCACACTGTTATGTGGCGTGTGAAGTTACAAGGGTCGAAAAGAACCCCTATATTTACCCAGAGTTCCTCCAGATTGTAATAAGTAAGGAATAAATTAAGGAATAAATACATACTTAGAAAAAGTAGTAAGCAAAGTAAGAGCAAACAACAGAATACACATGGAACATGCACACTTGGAATTTACAAATGGAAAAGGGAACAGAAAATGGAAAAATTCTTGTCCTCATGAAATTTACATTTTGAAAGAGCTGACCCCAACATTGATCAAAAGGTTCAAGTTTTATTATGGTAGATTAAGTACACAACTGTTAAAAGAAATGTCATGCAAACTGATCACACTATAAATTAATTTTATATGAATATGATATTGATGTACGTAATAAACATGTATAAAATATCAAGTATTCAAGCTAAGGGGAGGGATATGTAGTGCCTCGAGAATTTCGGAGTAATTTATAGAGACACTTGTATTTCCTCGGTCTCGAACACATGTTATTTTAAAGATGAATGTGTGAAACTGGAACTGTGTCTACTGCACCATGATTATGTGGGTGCAGGACTAGCATGTATCGGACAGTTGATCAGCGTGGGCAGGTAGTCGCACCGCTCACCTCAGAAGTTACACGCCCAGCACTAGGAGCAAATGAAACATACTCCATGATGGTGCTATGTCAGTCATTATTGAGAGCAGTTGAATGTTGTTAAAGAAAAGAAAAGACACTTATTTATTCACTTACTTTAGTGATGTCCAGATGGTGGACTTGCTAGAGCTTTCCAGACTGTATTTGTTATAAAGTATGTAAGAGTATCTGTCAGACAGGTAATTGTTGAGCTTACAAAAAATGAATCATTTATATGGTGTCTTGTTTTTGGAAGTTAAAATATAGTGAGATTGGTTTAAAAGTATCCTGAGTGTACGGAGTTATTTTAAGAGTATAAGAAATTCCTCGAAAACAGCATCTTATCTTCAGAGAAGAAGTTGGGCAGACAATCGCAGCCAGCTATTCTGAAAAGAAGATCGGCGAAACAACTCCAAGTAAGCTCAATAATAAAGTGGGAATGGGAGTCTGGCTCACCAGCACCACACTGCTCCCTCTAGTCATCGGAAACTGCCAGACTGTTGGCACCACACACGCTGGCAGATGACGTTCACCGGGCATTTTCTATCCCACACCCCGCCATCAGATCGCCATGTTGTGTACCGTGATTCGTCACTCCACACAATGTTTTTCCACTGTTCAATCATCCAATGTTTATGCTAGTGTTATTTGGCATTTACCGGCATGATGTGTGGTTTATGAGCAGCTGCTAAGCCATGAAATTCAAGTTTCTTTACCTCCTGCCTAACTGTCATAGCACCTGCAGTGGATTTATTTATTTATTTATTTATTTATTTATTTATTTATTTACATGTCAAGTTCCATAGGAGCAAATTAAGGAGCAAATCTCCAAGGTCATGGAACGTGTCAGTACATGAACTTACAACATAAAAGTAATAACAGATAAAAATAAATGTTCATGAACCTGAAAGAAAGTCAGTCCATAAGTTTAAGCAAATGCTATCAGCAATACAATGAGAATCAGCTTAATTTTTCAAGGAACTCCTCGACAGAATATGAGTGACCCATGAGGAAACTCTTCAGTTTCGATTTGAAAGCACGTGGATTACTGTTAAGATTTTTTAATTCAAGTGGCAGCTTATTGAAAATGGATGCAGCAGTATACTGCACACCTTTTTGCACAAGAGTTAAGGAAGTCCGATCCAAATGTAGGTTTGATTTCTGCTGGGTATTAACCGAGTGAAAGCTGCTTATTGTTGGAAATAAACTAATATTGGTAACAATAAACGACAATAAGGAATATACATATTGAGAGGCCAATGTCAAAATACCCAGACTCATGAACAGAGGTCGACAAGAGGTTTGTGAACTCACACCACTTATTGCCCGAACCATCCGTTTCTTAGCCAAAAATATTCTTCTAGAATGGGAAGAGTTACCCCAAAACATAATACCATACGACGTAAGTGAATGAAAATAAGCAAAGTAGACTAATTTACGTGTTGAAGTATCACTCACTTTCAATACCGTTCGAATAGTGAAAATGGCAGTATTAAGTCTTTGAACAAGATCCTGAACGTGAGCTTTCCACGACAGCTTACTATCTATCTGAACACCTAGGACTTTGACTGTTCAGTTTCAGTAATCATATGCCCATTCTGTGAGATTAAAACATCAGGTTTTGTTGAATTGTGTGTTAGAAACTATAAAAACTGAGTCTTACTGTGATTTAACTTTAGTTTATTTTCTACAAGCCATGAACTGAGGTCATGTACTGCACTACTTGAAACCAAGTCAATGTTGCACACCAACATCCTTTACTACCAAGCTAGTGTCATCAGCAAACAGAAATATTTTAGAGTTACCCATAATACTAGAGGGCATATCATTTATATAAATAAGGAACAGGAGCAGCCCCAACACTGATCCCTGGGGCACCCCGCACTAGACAGTACCCCACTCAGATCCCACATCACAGCCGTTATTAACATTGTGAATAATGACCTTTTACTGCCTGTTGCTAAAGTAAGAGGTGAACCAATTGTGAGCTACTCCCCTTATTCCGTAATGGTCCAACTTCTGGAGCAATATTGTGAGATCAACACAGTCAAATACCTTTGTTAAATCAAAAAATACGCCAAGCGTTCGAAACTTTTGGTTTAGCCCATCCAGTACCTCACAGAGAAAAGAGAATATAGCATTTTCAGTTGTCAAACGACTTCTAAAGCCGAACTGTACATTTGATAGCAAATCGTGTGATATAAAATGATCAATTAACCTTACATACACAGCCTTTTCAATAACTTTTGCAAACACTGATGGCATAGAAATAGGTCTAAAATTATCTACATTCTCCCTTTCTCACTTTTTATAAAGCGGCTTTGCTACTGAGTACTTTAATCGCTCAGGAAACTGACCATTCCTAAAGGAAAAATTACAAATATGGCTAAATACAGGGCTAACATGTGCAGCACAGTACTTTAATATTCTACTAGGCACTCCATCATAAACATGAGAGTCCTTAGTCTTCAGTGATTTAATTATTGACTCAATCTCCCTCTTGTCTGTATCACAGAGGAGTATTTCAGACATCAATCTCGGAAAGGCATTTGCTAACAAATTTATGTGATTTCCTGTAGAAAATAAATTTTTATTTAATTCACCAGCAATGCTCAGAAAATGGTTGTTAAATACTGTACAAATATCTGATTTATCAGTAACAGAAATATTATTACTGTGAACTGATTTATATCATCAACCTTGTGCTGCTGACCAGACACTTCCTTCACAACTGACCATATGGCTTTAATTTTATCCTGTGAATTAGCTATTCTATTTGCATACCACATACTTTTTGCCTTGCTGATAACATTTTTAAGCACCTTACAATACTGTTTGTAATGGGCTACTGTAGCTTGATTGTAACTACTACTAACATTTTGATATAATTCCCACTTTGTTCTACATGATATCCTTATCCCACTAGTCAGCCAACTGGGCTGTCCATTACTGCTAGTACCCCATTTAGAATGTTCTAATGGAAAGCAACTCTCAAAGAGCATGAGAAATGTGTTATGGAAAGCATTGTATTTATCATCTATATTATCAGCACTATAAACATCTTGCCACTCTTGTTCCTTGACAAGTTTTGAAAAACTCTCTATTGCTGTTGGATTAACTTTCCTACGTAGTTTGTAATTAAATACGACATTGGTTTGAGTACAAAAACCTTTTAGTGTTAAAATTTGTACATCATGGTCTGAAAGGCCATTCACCCTTTTACTAACAGAATGCCCATCTAGTAATGAAGAATGAATAAAAATATTGCCTATGACTGTGCTACTGTTCCCCTGCACCCTAGTTGGAAAAAACACAGTTTGCATCAGATCATATGAATTTAGGAGATCTACTAACATCCTTTTTCTTGCACAATCATGTACAAAATTAATATTGAAGTCACCACATATAAGTACTTTCTGGTACTTCCTACAAAGCGAACCAAGAACCCTCTCTAGCTTAAGCAAAAATGCTCTGAAGTCAGAGTTAGGGGACCTATAAATAACAGCAATTAGAAATTTAGTTTCACTAAATTCAACTAATGCTGCACAACTTTCAAATATCTGTTCAGTGCAGTGTCGTGATACATCTATGGACACAAATGAAATACTGTTTTTTACGTACAGAGCCACTCCCCCACCCCGCAAGGAACTCCTTGAGAAACAGCCAGCTAATCTGTAGCCTGGTAAAGGAAGCCTCTGAATTATCAAATTATTTAAGTGGTGCTCTGATATACCAATAATTTCAGAGTTAACATCTATTAGCAGTTCACTAACTTTATCTCTAATACCTCTTATATTTTGATGAAATATGCTAATTCCTTCTCTACTTGGAAACATTACATCCTCTGAAGGTGAGCCCTTAGTTAGAGGCACTTCCTTTAAGCAGGTATACCTATCAGCTGACTTCAGTCTAAAAAAGGTGCAGCTCTAACACCAACTACTACAGGAATTTTTCCATGAGTGATACCACTAACACCACCACCACCCACTATACTGTCACCTATAAGCTTAGTCAGCCTCCCCTTCCCATAGCTATTGAGGTGCAGGCCATGCCTAGTGAAACCCCATCTACTGATAGATCCAGCTGGCACCACTGAGATGTGATCCATGCCCTCCACCATCAGTGCCCTCCCCAGCCCCACATTAATGCACCTAACAGCTGCATTAAGGTGAGGCCGATCATGATGCTGAAACAGTTGCACAAAATGCACATTAGTGCCACCAGTTTGAGTAGCTATCTTAACCAAGTCACCACTGACATCATATTCCCCGTCCCTATCGAGACTGTTCCCTGCTCCACCCACTATCACTACACGATCCTCTTTCGTAAAATTCTTACATAATCTTACATAACTCCCCTATGCTTTCAGTCACCTGGGCCAACCCTGCACTAAGCTTCACAATGCTGGTGACCTGGTACTCACTCCCCAACACTTCCTGCAACTGCTGGCCCACACCTCCACTGTGGGAACTACCTAGCAGCAGAACCTTCTTTCTGCTAGACTTTGCAACTAACCTAGACCTCGTAATTGCTGAGGATTGCTGCAAGTTATCTACATCTACAGCTACACGAGGCTCCTCTCCACTCAACTCTGACAGTTGGTTATATCTATTGCATGTATGCAAAGTAAAACTGTCTGAATACCTCCTCTTCCTAGCTACCTTCTTGCCATCTGCCAGTTCCCATTCCCCACCATCCTTCATCCTCCTCAACCTATCTAGTTCCTCCTTTGCACATTGTAACTACACCTGAAGGGCACAGATCTTATGCTCCTGCTCCTCTATTAACTTGTTTCTAATACAGATTCTACATTCCCAGGAGAGGATCTCCCTAAAATGACCACTGGCTTCCCCACTGCATTCCCCCCAATGAAAATACTTTGAACAAATCCCACACCATAATCCAATACTCAAAAACCTACGACAGAGCCCACACTTTTCACTCATGGTAAAATTTTACAGTTACTGAAAAAAAACTGTATGTCTACATTACCAAAGTTCAGTTACACCAGTAGAACTATTTAAGAACTAACAATAATGGTCTCAAAATTCTCTGCCTACTAAGAAAGCAGCTACTTGTATTAATACTACTACAACACAGCTGATACCAATACCAGCAAAACTTCACAAAATTATTAGCTGAAACCAAAAAATTAAAGCGACCACTGTAACACTAAGTGAAGTTAAAACACTAAATGAAAATTTTACTGAAATATTTCACTAGTAATAATAATAAATGTCAGTTGAAAACTAAAGCACAAAATTTACTAAACGACTTCAACACACTGAAAACTCTGTAAGACACAGCGAGCGAACGATTACAAAATTTATTAAGTCGTTGTTTCACCACAAACAGCACGCAACACCGCTGAAATCTATTAAATTTAATAACTGTATTACAGAGCACAAATAAGTTTGCCAGTACTTAGCTTATAACCGCTACAGCTGCAGTGCACGCCGCAAAATGTAAACACATTCTGATGCAGTTTGAAGTTCCTGTGTGATGGTCTGGATAGATGTCTGCCTATTATGCATTATGACCCTCTTCAACTGTCAGTGGCAACAGACGAGATCGGCCTGTACACTTTTGTACTATACATGACCCTTCACATTTCCACTTCAGTATCACATAAGAAATAGTGGACCTAAGGATGTTTAGGAGTCTGTAAATCTCATGTACCGATGAAAGACACAAGTGATACCCAATCGCCTGACCACGTTCGAAGTCCGTGAGTTCCATGGACCACCCCATTCTACTCTCTCACAATTTCTAATGACTACTGAGGTCGCTGATATGGAGTATTTGGCAGTAGGTGGCAGCACAATGCGCCTAATATGAAAAATGTATGTTTTGGGGGTGTTTGAATACTTTTGATCACACAGAGTACTTAGGTCATTTTAGCGACTGGCAGAGAAATTTTAGAGGACCATGGAGTTTGAATGAAGCCAATCATTTGCAGCATTGTCCCCAGAACTGATCATGGCCCTTTGGTTCTGAGTTGAGTGGAAGGGCTGAATCAGAGATTTTGAAGATTCTGTGACAAGCTAGGCTGTGACTTCCTACTTGCACCATAGGGTTGAGAACTGCAAGATCCTCCTAAATGAGTCAGATGTGCACTATAAATCAGACGCTGACTGTGGGTGGAGTGCACACAAGGATCTCCATTCATTACAAGTAATGATAGTGGAGGTATCAGCATAAAATCAAAATAAATACCTCCCACAGGTCCACAGGTGAGAGTATGGAAATACTAATGGCTAATTACTGAATCATTTGCAACAAAATGCCAGACATTGAAACACTGCTGAAAGCTCTCATAATATGAGGAACAGAAAGCTGATGGATGCCTGAAATCGATAAGCAGTGAGATTACTGGAGAAAATTTAAGTGCTGGTATATATACAAAGAATAGGCAAATGGAAAATGGAGGTGGTGTATTTGTTGCAGTAGACAAGATACTCGGATCCACAAAGATTGAAATTGAAGCTGCATGTGAGAGTGTTTGGACAAGACTCAGTATCAGGGGTGGGCTAAAGGGGTAACTGGATCCTTCTATCACCTACCAGACTCATTTCCTGATGTAACCGGAAACTTTGAAGAAAATCTCATTTCACTTGTGTGTAAGTCCCCCAATGATACTGTAATCATTGACAGAGACATTAATCATCGAACAATCGACTGGGAAAATTAGTTTTCTTAGGAGTGGACATGATAAGACATCCTGTGAAATATTACTAATTACCCTGTCTGAAAAATACCTCCATTTGGAACACCACTCAAGATGGATATATTTTGAATTTAATGGCAACAAATAGACCTGACTTGAGAATGTCCATACTGAAACTGGTATCAGTGACCATGATGTGAATGTGGTGACAATGATTACCAAAGTACAAAGGACAGCTAAATCAAGCAGAAAGACATATATGTTCAGCAAAGTAAATAAAAGGTCAGTAGTTTCATATCTCAGTGAGGAACTTAAAATTTTCAGCATAGGCAGCTTGCCACTGCACCGAGTGAATGATGTTTCTATAGTGACATTTGACGACCGAGTGCTCATTCTTCTGACAGATACCAAGGTCCTGCCATCGGACGGTCCCTTACACATCAACGTTGCACACAACCTCACACTCCAACACGAGTGTGACTCATCACCTCTACGTGCTTTCATTTCCACAGGGGGGGGGGGGGGGGGGGAGGGGAGGGATGGGGGGAAGGGCAGGTGGAGGGGGGAGGCTGTGTGGCACCGATAGTTCGTATCGACCACGAAACTTAATATCTGTGAACTCTAAGTGCTCTGTCGAGCCTCCATCTTAACTTTACTTTAGTCAGTTCTTTGTTATACCTCATTCTGTACAGATGCAGTGTCAAGTGTAAATATACATGAGCTACGACATTTATGGAAATTAAGTTTTCTATATCCCGATTACCAATCCTGTTCCCATTCTATGAAACACGAGGGGCGTTTGAAAAGTCCGTGCAAAAATAAAAACTACTTATGCATTTTTATTTTTTGGCATAGCCTCCTTTTAGACTTATACACTTCATCCAATGTTGTTCTTATTTGTTGATCCATTCTGAATAATAGGAATTGTCCAAGTCTGCAAAATAGCTATTAGTTGCTGCAATCGCCTCCTTGTTTGAATAAAATCTTCGTCCTGCCAGCCATTTCTTCAAATTGGGGAACAAATAGTAGTCTGAGGGAGCCAAGTCTGGAGAATAGGGGGGTTGTGAAACGAGTTGGAATTCTATTTCCATCAATTTTGTGACCACAACTGTTGAGGTGTGGGCTGGCGCATTGTCGTGATCGAAAAGGACATTTTTGCAGTCCAATCTCCGGTGTTTTTCTTGCAGCTCGGTTTTCAAACGGTCCAATAATGATGAATAATATGCACCTGTAATAGTTTTACCTTTTCCAGATAGCCGATGAGGATTACCCTTGCCAATTCCAAAATACAGTCGCCATAACCTTTCCAGCCAAAGGAATGGTCTTCACCTTTTTTGGTGCAGATTCTCCCTTGCTAACCCATTGTTTAGACTTTTTGGTCTCAGGAGTATAGTAATGTATCCATGTTTCATCCACAGTGACAAAATGATGCTTAAAAATCCTGCGGATTCTTCCTGAACACCATCCTTGTAAAACTTCACACGATTCTGTTTTTGGTCAAGTGTGAGCAATCGTGGCACTCATCTTTCGGATAGCTTTCTCATATCCAAATGTTTATGCAAAATATTATGTACCCATTCATTCGAGATGCTCACAGCACTAGCAATCTCATGCACCTTAACTCTTCTGTTACCCATCACCATATCATGGATTTTATCAATGATTTCTGGAGTCGTAACCTCCACAGGGTGTCCAGAACGTTCAGCATCACTTGTGCCCATATGGCCACTCCGAAAATTTTGAAACCACTTGTAAACTGTTCTAATCGAAGGTGAAGAGTCACCATAATGTTTATCAAGCTCCTTTTTAGTATCCTGAGGCGTTTTGCCTTTCATAAAGTTATGTTTAATCACCAGACGAAATTCTTTTTCATCCATTTTTGGACAATCACTCGACTTCCTTGATTCACACGAGTGCCAAACACAAAGAAATAGAGCACTATGGCTGAAACTTGGTGTGGGTTCTTTCCAAAGATACAACTAACTAAACATGACATCGATATGTGCTGGTGGTGCCATCTCTCAGACTTTGCACAGACTTTTCAAATGCCCAACATACATTACTTCTACTACAAGATCCCTGCTTTCAATATTTTGGGAGGAAGGTATTATTTGCCCAAACAAGAACAAAATGTTTAGTAGACATGGGTTCTAAAATGAATACCTTGACAACAATGAGCACTTGTTCATCCTCTATACTGTGAAATATACCCCTTCTACTACATGCTCTCTACTTTCCATATTTTGAGAAGATATACAGTGTGATTATAATTAAAGTTAACACTAGAATGGAAGAGTTTTTGATGTTCCTAAACCAGTGGAAAGGGGTCATTTTGACCCCACATAAAATATTTTCATATTCAATTTAAACAAGTATTTGATTTAGTGTTTATTAATCCATACTTTTTTCTAGTAATCACTGTAATTATTTACCACAATAATTAATAATTACTTATTTATTTCAACAACAAAATATCTTACAAATTTATTTTTGCTAATGCTAACAAGTTTAGTAAACAGTAGATTTTTATTTTTAATTATTTGTGCAGCTTTCCCAACACATTTAGTATATTTGGCCCATATTACTGTCGCATGTGTTCTAGACACAGCTTTGTATTATTTTTCACTGAAGTCTCTGCAATCTGAAAGGCGCACTTAGCACAGGTGATTTCTGTTTTGCAGGCACATTTTCCGTACCTGGCTTAGAGGCACTTTACACAGTTTTTGCTGGTCTTGTTGCCTTTTCAGAGGCCAGTCTGGCACTTCCTCTGATTTCTGGGTGATTTTAGTCACGTATCCTCTTCCTTTGCCTGCTGTTCTTAGTCTTTCATTCACCAGCTGCAGCATGAACTTCTTTCTTTCCATTCTCTTGCTTGTTTCTATGTTGTAGATGACCCATGCATTTACTGATGCCATGCCTGAGTTGTTGCTGAAGAAATGCAGTGGCCAACTCCTACATGCAACCTCTGTAGTACAGGTTGTATGCTCAACCATGTCCACCCTGTACTTTGTTGCATTGCAGAATGTTACTGTTACAGGTTACTTATTTCCTTCCTTTCTTATTGCTACTTCAGCATGCAGTGTACTCATAAGATTGACATTTTTATTCTTCTTTTTTTGGTATACAGTCATGGTGCAGTCTGTGTTGCCATTATGTTGCAGGATGGTGGTGGAGTGTATTTCAGCATTGGACTTCTTCACTTCATTGGGGATTTTATGACGGATCTTGTTCATTGTAACAAATAATGAAGTTTTCTTTTCTTTGAATTTCTTATCAAGTTATCAACTCGTCTGTCATTTCTTCCTTGATTTACAAATGGCTCCATGAGACATGGAATGACGTATTCTACAAGTGGTTACTTCTCCCGATGCTTGTTCTCTTTGCTGAAGTTACATAGAAAGTCAATCAGAATTTGAGACCATATTTTTGTGGTTTGTTGTACATGAACTGATTGAACCTGCATCTTATTTTGTTTGGTAATAGTTGCTCTTCAATGGTTATATTTCCTCCAGAATGGTAAGAATGTATACTGTTTTTGATGAACTTTTTTCAAATTTCTAATACAAGAGTGAAATTGTTGCTTGCCAGGTGTTCAGCTTGAGCTGATTTTTCATCAAAATGGAGAAATCTGAGAATCTCCTGCAATCTGTCTCTTGGCATAATGTCCTTGATAAAAGTAGACCCCCAAGAGTGTGACCAGAGATCATTCACAGACATATTTTTTGTACAAATGACATCCCAAGCACACATAATGCCTATCAATTTCTCCAGTCCCTCAAGTGACACAGTCCAGCATTTGATGCTGTGTATTTCTTCAAGAGACACAGGAATGCTTCATCAAAAATACAATGGGGGGACTCATGACAGGGTCCTCTACTCATTGCTTCAGAACATTCATAGCCAACCTTCTTCCAGAAAATGAAAAATTGGCAGTCTCCCACATGTTTCCATCACTAGAAACGGACTGATGTAGATCAGCATATGAATCCTCTTTCACTATTGCTCCTCAATCACAAAGTCTTCATCTTCACTAGTCTCCAGTACATAATCATCAGGCAAGTGCAAGTCAATTTCTGATTCAGCTTCAGTATTCTCTAAGGGATGTAACACTTCTTCATCAGAAAGTCTATGCTGATGATACATGTTCGAAAATGTGTTTCACAGACAAAGACTATTATCTGAATGACAAGATATAAAGTGTGGTAGATTGAAATTTACACTTTGCAAGTTGCAACAATGAGCAGCAACTGCCCTGCATGACAGATATCTGTTGCCACTTCACTGCTGGATAATTTACATATATTCAGAAGACCAATGACAGTGGGCCACTCTAGGTGTATTGAATGAAATGTTGAAAAAAATGTAAAAATCTTGTGAATTCTAAAACATCATCATAAAGAGGAGAAAAAATTACAAAAAGTCATTTGAGTTCATTAATGAAGTAAATAAATTGGATATGACTATGAATGAAAAAAGTAAGCCAGGAGTCATTTTCACCACTTCCGCTGTTCTAGTGTTAAACTTTCAAAATGCTGTAGAAATAACACCACTGGTCAGAATGATGTCAAATTGCACAGAATATTAACGGAGAAAGGAGAAAACATATGGAAGAAGAAAAAAATAGTGTGAAAATTGACCAACAGATGGTGCTGCATATGTTAGAAAACATAAATGAAAACACCTGTCTTGCACACGACCCATTGAAGTTGGTATAAACACGCCGGGTACATGGCTTTTCCTCCTTTGACGTCTGCGATGTTCACCATGACGTCTCAATGCAGGATCACATTCTGTTTGTGAAGCTGTATTACAAGAATAATAACTGTGCACACTTTGATCTGCAAAAGTTCTGGACTCTGAAGGGTTTGAAAAATGACATCGGTCCGATGACTGCCATGGGTCTGGAGAAAATTATTCATAAATTCAAAAAGACAGGTGCTTTTGGTGTGCAACATTAGACATACCCGTGAGCACGGTGCGTAAAATCCTATGACACATCCTTCTTTGCTATCTATTCAAAACTACCCATGTGCATGAGTTGCTTCCTATTTACCTTCTAGGAAGAGAGACTTTTGCTTCAGAATTTCTTGCTCACATGGAAATGAACAATGATTGGCCAGGGAAGATTTTGTGGACAGACAAAGCCAACTTCCATCAGAAAGGATATCTCAATACACAGAATTATCAAATATGAGCAATGGAATATCCACATGCAAATCAACCAATACCACTTCATCCTGAAAAGGTCACTGTGTGGTGCGGGTTTACAGCACCATTTATCATACGGCCATATTTTTTCGCTTCTGGTCCTGTTACCTGTACCATGACTGGTAAGCGCTATGAGTGTCTTTTGTTCAACCATGCCATTCCAGCTCTCCAACAGTGTGAATGTGTGGATGGGATCATTTTTATGCAAGATGGCACACCTCCACACATTGCAAATCTACTGAAGCAGCTGCCATTTCAGAAATGCTAGAATTATCAGCCACCAATTCCCTACAGCCTTGCCATCTTGATCACCTGATCTTAATCTGTGTGACTTCTGGCTATGGGGCTATCTGAAAGATGTTGTGCTCAGTGTTCTGATTGCAAACTTAGCTGCATCGAAGGCATGCATTGCACAACACATTCTGAACATCACCGCAGAACATGTTTTGCACCAGTCACACAGAATTTAATGATCTGATTTATTTTTGACTGATGCTTTTTATGCAGTTCTTGGCCTCAGAACAATTAAAAACCAATGTGGTTGATGCTTTTTATGTGGTATTTGGCCTCATTACAATTAAAAACTGATGTAAGTGATGCTTTGTATGCAGTTTTTGGCCCAATAACAATTAAAACCCAATGTGATTAATACTTTTTATGTAGTTTTTGGCGTTAGGACAATTAAAAACCAATGTGAGTGGTGCTTTTTTTGTAGTTTTTGGCCTCAGGACAATTAAAAACCAAAACCAATTTTTCCCATCCAAAGTGATGTGACCTTGCTGCGGTGGACAGGCTTACATAACAAACAGTATCACACCTGTACACCCATGCACACTGAGTAATACAGTTTGTTTAATGTCAAACATACACCTTAGGCATTCTTGTACGATTCATTTGTCATTTGTAGTTGACCATTATTACATTATGATGCATATATTGCTATTTATTGCTACATTCTGTAACTATTTATTTTTCTTCTGCCATACATTTTCCCCTTCTTCGATAACATTCCATTGCAATTTGATTCATTCTGACCAGTGGTGTTATTTCTACAGTGGTTTGAAAGTTTAACTTTAATTTAACTTAAGAGCTACGAGCACTATTTTATCTTTGATACTATGTGATCTATCACTTCTGCTGCACGCCTTAGTCTTTCCATATTCTTGGAGGACGTGGTATGGACTAAATAGGAAAAAAAATTTAGTAGACATAAAGTAAAATAAGTCACTTTTACTATAGAGTCTCTGCTTTCTATATTTTGGGAGGAAATAGTGTGGACCAGAACAGTGGCAGATAATAAAAACCTTGAGTAGGGGACACTAAAGATGTCTTGAGCTACCTTTACTTTTACTGTAATAAAAAATAATCAAGTCACATGCAAAGTTGTATTTAAATTGATTATACACATATACAGGACAATGCCATCTTATGATTGTGATTCTCTTCCTATGATTGTGGTTCTCTTCCTTAAAGGATGAATTCCATGTGCCTATTCTTCCTAGCAGATTGGTTAATTACATTCTCAATAGGACAATCAATGTCAGGGTGACTGTTCAACAGCGCTATACCATTAAGTTGATCCTCCTCCACTGTCGACCCCAGTGATGTCTTTGTATGCTGCTATGTTGAAAACTTACTGTTTCTACTGTAGCAATAGATGCAGATAGACAAATAAATATTTTGTACAGTGTGTGCAAAGTAGGATAGTCAGATCTAAGAGAAACAGACAATGCTTGTGTAACAGAATCAAGATCATTGAGGGCATTTATGTTCATTTGCTTGTACTGAAGTATCTCTCCCATTAGTCTCCTTTAAATCACAATGAGTGATTCTTCTTCAAAGAACAGTAGTGCGGTTAAGCAATGATTCAATTTATGTGCCACATCATTACCGTCATGTCTCAGTAGTTGTGAGGGCAAAAGTATGTTGAATTTCAAATGATAAATATTTTCTTCAGCAAAACATTCTCTCATATCAGTCGTAATATGGTCCAGTGATGGAATAAAAACAGATCTTTTCCAATATGTCATAGCATCATCATTAAGATCACAGCTTTCCCTATGTCTTTGCCTGTAAGATGAGGAACACTCATCTCCACGTCTAACTCTTCCATAACAGCCTTCACTTCTTCAACAATACAAGCAAAGTGGCTATCAGCATTAGCTCTCATGCCCACCTTAACTGTCAAATCTAATTCCATCGCGACTTACAAGCTAGGGTCTTCTAAGATTTTGCTGACTGGATATGTCAACAAAGTGATGATAAACTCGCAATTACAGAGAGCTCAAAGGAAAATATGCACTTTGGTAGCAGTTGTTCTATCGCTCCAACTTTGTTTTCATTAAGAAGTTTGCAAACTGTTTGGAGATCAGCTGCGAATTGAATAACAGCATCATGTCACTCAACCCCTCTTGTTTGACAATATGACTGTAGTGAGTGTTTTAGGTGACTCCTCAATGTTGCGAACTACTTGTTAGATGCTGTAAAGAACGATACTACTACTTCAGCAGTACCAGGTGAGTTTCTCACACTTGCAACTGCAAGGGACAGCAAGGTTGAGCTGATGACTTCGACACAGTGCTACTTGTGCATTGATAGCTTTCTTTTTTATTGTAGCCACAGCTCCTTTCAATTCTGAGCAACCATCATAGCCTATATCCACACAGTTCTCCAGTGACAGAGAAAGGATTTACATTCTCCTTAGAACCATAGTACCTAATACTTCACCAGTAATGCTACACTCTTTATCTTGACTCTCTTGAGATTCACCATCAATGTTTCCACTACAATCATTGTTTTTATGGATATCCACGAAACCCAAAACTCTTTCGTGTAATTTTCCATCACCATCAACATATCTTGCAGCGAAACTCAGTTGGGCAATATGCTCTATGTCCATAGTCTCATCAAAGATTATGCTTTAGTAGTGAGAATCTTTGATTTCCTCCAGTATTCTTGATAAAAATCACTGTTTCACAGCATGAAATAAGTTCGTTACACAGTGTTTTACTTCTTTGAGTGGGGTTCGCTTTAGTGGTCTCAAGGTGATGTTTTAGTTGCAAGTCTCCAGTAGCAATTCTAAATCTTAGAAGAGATCTAAAGTTTCCCTCATTACTCACTATACTTTCACAATCATTTTCTTTTCCTGACAGACTCCCATCATCTCTAAGCCCCCACAGATGAATATTTTGCTTTTAATCCATGAAATATGATTGTTTTTATCATAGGTAGAAGACAGTCTCTGTTTTACCTAATGCTTTCCATTCTCTGTATTGACAACTGATTTATGACCTCATGTTCATGGATGTCTCATGTCACCAAAAATAACTTTGTATATGTTGGCACTTAAACGTAGTACTTGAGCTGAGACTGGGTCTCATGGTCACCATCTTTACCAGTAAGTTTGGCAAACTTTGTTGGTGGTTCAGTCACAAGTTTCTTGACAACTATTTTATTATTCACAAAAATTGAACAGCTAATGCAAAGAAGCCCCTTTTTAACTTGTGAGAACACCAGTCATGGATACTGTTCCAAGTCATTATCAGGCACTTGTCTGTACTCAACCCGTCCCGTCTTGTTGTGCTCGAAAGTTGGAAAGATATAACCTTCTTCAGGCTTCCATGGAGCTGTGATCAGCTAGTGTTTTATATTGTCATTAATACTTTCTTATGCTAATATATCAAAATAATTGCCAATATTCATGGAATTAAAGGAATCAGTCAATGAACTTTGCTGTGGAAGTTTTGATGAAGTGCTGGGCTCTACCTGTACATCTGGTGGTGTTTTTGCAGCTGAATGGTGACTGGAGTCTTCAGATGTTTCTTCTTTTATTTTTCTTATTACATAATGATCCATTTTATTATATTGTTATGACATAGGTAAAGTAGATACCAATTATTCTTAAATAAACACTTTATTCGAACTGAAAAATGCAACACTAGTACACTTAGCACTAAAACACATGGTCACATTCTGCGTACTTCTAATATCACTGAGCACAACACTGACTAAAGTCCATGGTAATAGGCAATAATTGCAGTTGTTCACTTTATATCACTTCCAAGTTATCGCAACAATTGTAGCTTTCAAACTGACTTCCCTTATATATGTGGCTCAGTTGTTTCAAGAACATTTGCTGCCAGACTGTTCACTTCTAGACTTTTATGGAGTGTGAACAAATACCTACTATGAAAGCGACAAGCCAATATGTACCTTACAATGTATAATATAAGGGCGAGCTTTCAATGAAGACGTCATCTGGCAATTTATTTATGTGGAACTTTTATTGTCAATTCCATTCCTTTCTAGTGCATTCAATACAGGTCTTATATAGTAACATTGTGTTTTTATCTCAAAAGTCACTATTACCAGAGATATACGCATCAATAGTTTCCCATACCTAACTCATATTATGAGTTAGGTATGGGAAATTATTGTTACATTATTAGTAAAAATATTGTTATGAGTATCATAACAATATTTTTACTGAGAAATTACTGTGAATTACTATTATCAATACTTCACAATCAAATGATCAGTCTCACTCTTGACTAATCTTCACACTTGCACTTGCCACAACTAGTACTTTTTACTTATTCATTCTTCAGTCTTAATATTTCTGCTTCTAAATGTAAACTAGCTTCCTATTTGGCAAATATTCCATATTTATAATGCTATGTATCAAAGGTTCTGTACAAGAAATCAGTAGAATATTCATGACTTTTCTCAAACAAATGCCAGACAGAATAACATATCGAGATCACTAGAATGGACCACGACTTTTGTCGTAGGTATGTGTTAGCTATCCATGCGCCAGACAGAAACATATAAGATACGATGACGTGGACATGCGTACTACATAGTAAAGTACAACTACTCGATAACTTGATTCAGTTGAGTTGACTGATGAAAGAAAAGAACGAATAGCATGCGGGCTGACTGGTGGGGGTGGCTTGGGTGACAATGCGGGCAGCCCCACAACAGGGGGGGGGGGGGGGGGGCACCCCATGTGCCCCCCACATGTATATGCAACTGGACCAGAACAAGAAAAAAGTGTGTGATAAACATGGGCTTTCAAGTGAATATCTTAAGATGTATGAGCAGTTCTTCACCTTCGATACTGGGGAATTCAACACATCTACTGCAATCTTTCTGCTTTCCATATTTTGGTAAGAGGTAATAATGATCTAAGAAAGAAGAACATGTCTACTGAACATGGGCCTTAAAATAGATAACTCAAGAGCTGTGACCACTTGTTCATCTTTGATACTACGAGGAATTTCACTTTGACTGCAAGCCCTCTGCATTCGATACTTTGATATCAGATAGTATGAACCAAAACAAGAAAAAAATATCTAGTACACATGGACTCTAAGATGCATATCTTAAGAGCTATGAGGATTTGTTTTTCATCGATACTATGAAGTATCAAACTTCTGCAACAAGTTCACTGCTCTCCATGTTTTGAGAAGAGGTAGAATGGACCAAACCAAGAAATAAGTGCCTAGTAAACATTCAGTCTAAAGCACATGCCACAACAGCTATGAGCATTTGTTCATATGAGCTCTAAAATGCATGGCAATGAGTACTTGCTCATACTAGATACTATGAAATATATCACTTCTGCTTCAGCTGATTGCTTTCTACATTTCAGGAGCAGGTAGCATGGACAAAAACAAGAAAAAAATATGTGGTAGGCTTTGGCTGTAAAATATATACCTTCAGAGGTCTGACCACTTGTTACTGTTCAATACTGTGCAATGCATCACTTTAACTTCTAGCTCTTTACTTGGCATATTTTTGGAGGATGTACTATGAACTAAAAAACGAAAAAAATGTCCAGGAAACATGGGTTTTAAAATGCGTGCCTTAAGAACTATGAGCAATTGCTCATCTTTGATATACTGATATACATTCATTCAACTACAAGCTCTCTGCTTTTCATACTTTGAGAGAAGGTAGTATGAGTAAGAAGCAAGAAAAATGATTGATAGATATTGTATTTAAATGCATACCTTAGGAACTATGAGCACTTCTTCATCTTCAATACTGTGAAATACATCACTTCTCCTACAAGCTCTCTGTTCTCCATAGTATGGGTGAAGCCAGTATGGACTGAAACAAGAAAAAAAGTGACCTATAAACATGGGCTCTAAAATAGATACCTTAAGAGCTATAAAAACTTGTTTATCTTGCCACATATAGGGAGTTGGTAGTATGGGCAAAATGAAGAAAAACATGTCTAGTAATGATGGGATCTACAATGCATACCTAAAGAGTTATGAGCACTTGTTCGTCTTCAGTACTATGAAATACATCACCTCTACTACAAGTTCTCTGATATTCATATCTTATGAGGCAGTAGTAACGACAAAATTAAGAAATAAGTGTCTAGCAAACGTGTGCTGGTAAAAATACCTCAAGAGCTGTGAGAACTTGTTCATCTTCAGCACTAAAAAATACAGCATTTCTCTGCATTCAATGTTTTGGGAGGATGTAGTATGGACAACAGCAACAACAAGAACCTGTTTAGCAACCAATGACATCACTTTGAAATTATGCAGTACATCACTTCAACTTCAAGCGCTTTACTTGGCATATATAGGGTGTTACAAAAAGGTACAGCCAAACTTTCAGGAAACATTCCCCATACACAAATAAAGAAAAGATGTTATGTGGACATGTGTCCAGAAACGCTTAATTTCCATGTTAGAGCTCATTTTAGTTTCGTCAGTATGTACTCCAACGTGATCAAATTGTAAATTTTCACAATCAATATGCGTGGGCTGACAAGAATCCGCATGCAGTTGTGAAATCACGTCATCAACACAGATTTTCTGTGAACGTTTGAGCAGGCATTGTTGGTGATGTCTTGATTGGGCCCCATGTTCTTCCACCTATGCTCAATGGAGCACATTATCATGATTTCATATGGGATACTCTACCTGTGCTGCTAGAACATATGCCTTTACAAGTATGACACAACATGTGGTTCATGCACGATGGAGCTCCTGCACATTACAGTCGAAGTGTTCCTACGCTTCTCAACAACAGATTCGGTGACCGATGGATTGGTAGAGGCGGACCAATTCCATGGCCTCCACACTCTCCTGACCTCAACCCTCTTGACTTTCATTTATGGGGGCATTTGAAAGCTCTTGTCTATGCAACCCCGGTACCAAATATAGAGACTCTTCGTGCTCGTATTGTGGACGGCTGTGATACAATACGCCATTCTCCAGGGCTGCATCAGCGCATCAGGGATTCCATGCGACGGAGGGTGGATGCATGTATCCTTGCTAACGGAGGACATTTTGAACATTTCCTGTAACAAAGTGTTTGAAGCCACGCTGGTACATTCTGTTGCTGTTTGTTTCCATCCCATGATTAATGTGATTTGAAGAGAAGTAATAAAATGAGCTCTAACATGGAAAGTAAGCGTTTCCAGACACATGTCCACATAACATATTTTCTTCCTTTGTGTGTGAGGAATGTTTCCTGAAAGTTTGGCCGTACCTTTTTGTAACACCCTGTATTTGCATGATGTACCATTGACCAAAACACAAGAAAAATGTCCAGCAAACATGAGCTTTAAAATACACTCCTGGAAATGGAAAAAAGAACACATTGACACCGGTGTGTCAGACCCACCATACTTGCTCCGGACACTGCGAGAGGGCTGTACAAGCAATGATCACACGCACGGCACAGCGGACACACCAGGAACCGCGGTGTTGGCCGTCGAATGGCGCTAGCTGCGCAGCATTTCTGCACCGCCGCCGTCAGTGTCAGCCAGTTTGCCGTGGCATACGGAGCTCCATTGCAGTCTTTAACACTGGTAGCATGCCGCGACAGCGTGGACGTGAACCGTATGTGCAGTTGACGGACTTTGAGCGAGTGCGTATAGTGGGCATGCGGGAGGCCGGGTGGACGTACCGCCGAATTGCTCAACACGTGGGGCGTGAGGTCTCCACAGTACATCGATGTTGTCGCCAGTGGTCGGCGGAAGGTGCACATGCCCGTCGACCTGGGACCGGACCGCAGCGACGCACGGATGCACACCAAGACCGTAGGATCCTACGCAGTGCCGTAGGGGACCGCACCGCCACTTCCCAGCAAATTAGGGACACTGTTGCTCCTGGGGTATCGGCGAGGACCATTTGCAACCGTCTCCATGAAGCTGGGCTACGGTCCCGCACACCGTTAGGCCGTCTTCCGCTCATGCCCCAACATCGTGCAGCCCGCCTCCAGTGGTGTCGCGACAGGCGTGAATGGAGGGACGAATGGAGACGTGTCGTCTTCAGCGATGAGAGTCGCTTCTGCCTTGGTGCCAATGATGGTCGTATGCGTGTTTGGCACCGTGCAGGTGAGCGCCACAATCAGGACTGCATACGACCGAGGCACACAGGGCCAACACCCGGCATCATGGTGTGGGGAGCGATCTCCTACACTGGCCGTACACCACTGGTGATCGTCGAGGGGACACTGAATAGTGCACGGTACATCCAAACCGTCATCGAACCCATCGTTCTACCATTCCTAGACCGGCAAGGGAACTTGCTGTTCCAACAGGACAATGCACGTCCGCATGTATCCCGTGCCACCCAACGTGCTCTAGAAGGTGTAAGTCAACTACCCTGGCCAGCAAGATCTCCGGATCTGTCCCCCATTGAGCATGTTTGGGACTGGATGAAGCGTTGTCTCACGCGGTCTGCACGTCCAGCACGAACGCTTGTCCAACTGAGGTGCCAGGTGGAAATGGCATGGCAAGCCGTTCCACAGGACTACATCCAGCATCTCTACGATCGTCTCCATGGGAGAATAGCAGCCTGCATTGCTGCGAAAGGTGGATATACACTGTACTAGTGCCGACATTGTGCATGCTCTGTTGCCTGTGTCTATGTGCCTGTGGTTCTGTCAGTGTGATCATGTGATGTATCTGACCCCAGGAATGTGTCAATAAAGTTTCCCCTTCCTGGGACAATGAATTCACGGTGTTCTTATTTCAATTTCCAGGAGTGTACATACCTTAAGAAGTATGAGCAGCTGCTGATCTTTGATGCTTTGAAATGTATTTGCTCAACTACAAGCTCTCTGCTTTCCGTACTTTGGACGTTGTTTGAAAAGTTCTCGGAATCACCCCAAGAGGTCAGCACTAGCACAACAAGTTGTTCACGTGATATTAGTTGGAGTGTTGCCTGTAGACATGAGCCACGTCAGTGCTCTTGGAAGAGAGCTGTAATGGTGAAATGGCTCTGTTGCTGTTGCCATGTAGTGATTTGCAAAGATGGAAAAAAATCGAGATTCGAGCACTGATCAAGTACCTCATAAAGAAAGGTATGACAGCAAAGGACATTCATGCCGATTTCCAGAATACAGTGGGGGACTCTGCTCCTTCATATTCAACTGTTGCCAAGTAGACAAATGAATTTAAATGTGGTCAGGAGAGCTTAGAGTATGAGCCACATAGTGGTCGGCCTACATGTGTCACTATTCCAGAAATCATTGCAAAAGTGGACAAAATGGTCACGGAGGATCATCGATTGAAAGTACATGAAATAGCTCATGCTTACCAGATATCACCTGAAAGGCTATATCATATTTTAACTGAAGAATTTAAGACATTTTAAAGAACACAGTTCCTATATAGGAGAACAGTGATTTGTAATTATTATAAATAAACTGGAAGCAGTCTTGATCGCTTAACTTTTTTAATGGTGACTGGTTTTGATCTTTTTATCAGATCATCTTCAGACCATGAATGTTTGCCGGAGGTGTACTCCACCAGCCACAAACAAGAGGACTGCCATGCGCCACCACCTCCTGCAGACATTCATGGTCTGAAGATGATCTGATAAAAAGATCTAAACCGATCACCATTAAAAAGGTTAAGTGATCAAGACTGCTTCCAGTTTATTTATTAAGAATTAGAAATGAAAAATTATCTGCAAGAGAAATGAACAAGATTTTTTGAACCAGTTTGTGACCACAGATGAAACTTGGGTGCACTACAATACCCCAGAGACAAAACAACAGTCAAAGCAGTGGAAACATGCTGATCCTCCACCACCAAAGAAAGCAAAGACAATTCCTTCGGGAGGAAAGGTCATGGTATCAGTGCTCTGGGATGCAAAGGGGATTCTGTTTGTAGATTATCTCCACACTGGGCAAAAAATTACTGGAGAATACTATGCTAACCTCCTGGACTAATTGCAACAAAAGATATGCAAAAAAGGCCAGGTTTAGCAAGCAAGAAAATCATCTTCCATCAAGACAATGCACGCTAACATACGTATGTTGTCGCCATGGAAAAATTACACGAACTATTATGAAATGTTGCCACACCTGCCTTATTCACCAGATATGGCTCCATCAAACTTCCATCTTTTCCCAAAACTGAAAATTTTCCTTGGTGGATGTAGATTCACTTCAAACAATGAATTAATAGCCAGAGTTGACAATTACTTTGCAGGCCTGGAAGAAACACATTTTCAAGATGGGATCAAGGCACTGGAACATCATTTGACCACGTGCATTAATCTACAAGGAGACTACATTGAAAAATAAAAAAAATTCCAGTTAGGTAAATACTTTTTTTCAATTCCGTTCCAAGAACTTTTCAAACCCCTCTCATTAAAAAAAAAATAAAGAAAAAAAATTTCAAGCTTTTTGCTTTCTATATTGTAAGAGAAGGTAGTAGGGACCAAGTCATCTTCATTACTACAAAATACACACTTCTACTACCAACTCTCCACTCTCCATATTTAGGGATGATTGGGACGAGATAGCATCTACCAAAACAAGAAGAAAATGTGCACTAATCATGGGATCTAAACTGCATAGCTTAAGAGCTGTGAGCACTTACTCATGTTTGATAATGTGAAATACACCATTTCTACTTCAAGCTCTCTGATTTACATATTCTGGGAAGAGGTAGCATGGATCAAAACAAGAAAAAAAGTCTTAGTAAACAAGGTTCTAAGATATGTACCTTAAGATCTATGAACACTTGCTCATCTACATCTACATCCATACTCTACGAACCTCCACGAAGCGCATTGTACAAGTTAATACGGTTTCTTCCCACTCCATTCACGTATGAAGCACGGGGAGAATGATTGTTTGGATGCATCTGTATGTGCTGTAATCATTCTAATTTTGTCCTCACAATCCCCATGTGTGCAATACAAAGAGGGTTTTAGTATATTCTTAGAGTCATCACTTAAAGCTGCTTCTTGAAACTTTGTTAATAGACTTTCTTGAGATAGTTATGTCTATCCTCAATTATCTACCAGATCAGTTTCTTCAGCATTTCTGTGACACTCTCGCATGGGGCAAACAATCCTATGACCATTTGTGCTACCCTTCTCTGTATGCATTCAATATTCCTATTAGTCCTATTTGGTACAGGTCCCATAAAGATGAGCAGTATTCTAGAATGGATCACATGTGTGATATGTAAGCAATCGCCTTTGTAGACTGATCACATTTGCTCAGTACCCTACCAATAAAGCAAAGTGCACCACCTGTTTTACCCACAAACCTATGTCATCATTCAATTTCACATCCCCACAAAGCTTTACTCCTATGTATTTGTATGAGTAGGCTGATTCCAACTATGACTCATTGATATTATAATTGTAGCATTTTATGTTATTTCATTTTTAAAGTGCATAATTTTACATTTCTGAACATTTAAAGCATGTCGCCAATCTTTGCACCACTTTCAAATATTATCATGATTTGATTGAATATTTATGCAACTTCTTTCAGACAGTACTTCATTACAGATAACTGCATTATTTGCAAAAAATCTAAAGTTACTATTAATATTGTCCACAATGTTATTAATTACAGCTTGAACAGCAAGGGTCTCAACACACTTCCCTGTGGTACACCTGAAGCTACTTCTACATCTGATGATGACTCTCAATCCGAGATAACATACTGTATCTTCCCTACCAAAAAGTCTTCATTCCAGTCACGAATTTCACTTGATACCCCAAATGATGGAAATTTTGACAATAAGTGTAGGACTGGTTCTGAGCCAAAAACTTTTCAGAAATCAAGAAATACTGCATCTTCCTGATTACCCTGAACAAAAGCTTTCAGCATTCATGTGAAAAAACTACAAGTTGAGTTTCTCATGATCGATGTTTTCAGAATCCATGCTGGTTGACACGGAGGAGGTCATTCTGTTCAAATTACCTATTTTATGCTTGAGCACAGAATATGTTCTGAGATTCTACAACAAACTGATGTCAAGCATAATGAATGGTAGTTTTTGGATCACTTCTACTACCCATTCTGTAGACGGGTGTGACATGTGCTTTCTTCCAATCAAAATATTGTTAACATTCATAGGTCAATGAACTAGCAACAATCATCAACATAGAGACAGTTGACAATACCACTGTAGATAGTCTTAAATGGCTTGGCCCTGTTTTTGCCTGAAAGTGGATTTTATTCTATGTGCTTACCCACTACCATATACATATTTACAAATACAGCACACATGTAGAAGAGTAGCTAGTCACTCACATACACTGTTTGTCAGCTTAAATATGTTTGTGTGAAACAGTCATTAAATTGACAGGAGGCAATTTCTGTTTCTGGATAGCCCTTGAACTACATAGAAAATACACACATCAAAAAAAGTTTTGCATCACCCCTGTTCCCAGAACTCCTGAAGATAGATGTTGACTGTGGATGTTGTATCACAGATACAGCCCCTTTGACTGTTCAGAGATATCACTAAACATGCCCAAAGATGTAAACAACCATGCCTATTAGACGGAGGGGTCTGACAGCTGATCAGTTCCAGTCTTTCCACCAGGAAGGAGGTACACGGCTAGTATTGTCTGTAGTTCAACCATGTCTAGACGGTCAATACTGTGGTTTGATCACATCTGCATTGTTATTTTGTGCCAGGAAAGGCTCTCAACAAGGGAAGTGTCCAGGTGTCTCAGAGTGAACCAAAGCGATGTTGTTCGGACATGGAGGAAATACAGAGAGACAGGAACTGTCTATGACATGCCTCGCTCAGGCCGACCAAGGGCTACTACTGCAGTGGATGACCGCTACCTACAGACTATGGCTAGGAGGAACCCTAACAGCAACGCCACCATGTTGAATAATGCTTTTTGTGCAACCACATGACATCATGTTATGCCTCAAACTGTGCGCAACTTCACTCCTAACGTCCATGGCAGGGTCCATCTTTGCAAACACGATGCCATGCAGCACAGTACAGATAGGCCCAACAACATGCCAAATGGACTGCTCAGGATTGGCATCATGTTCTCTTCACTGACGAGTGTCGCATATGCCTGCGACCAGACAATCGTCGGAGACGTGATTGGAGGCAACCCGGTCAGGCTGAATGCCTTAGACACACTGTCCACCAAGTGCAGCAAGGTGGAGGTTCCCTGCTGTTTTGGGGTGGCATTATGTGGAGCCGATGTATGCCGCTGGTGGTCACGGAAGGTGCCGTAACAGCTGTACGACATGTAAATGCCTTCCTCTGACTGATAGGGCAACCATATTGGCAGCATATTGGCGAGGCATTCGTCTTCATGGATGACAATTCACACCCACATCGTGCACATTTTGTGAATGACTTCCTTCAGGATAACAACATCACTCAACTAGAATGGCCAGCATGTTCTCCAGACACGAACCCTAACGAACATGCCTGGGATAGATTGAAAAGGGCTGTTTATGGATGACGTGACACACCAACCACTCTGAGGGATCTACGCTGAATCGCTGTTGAGGAGTGCAACACTCTGGACTGACAGTGCCTTGATGAACTTGTGGGTAGTATGCCATGATGAATACAGGCATGCATCAATGGAAGAGGACAAGCTACAGAGTATTAGAGGTACCGGTGTGTATAACAATCTGGACAACTACCTCTGCAGGTCTCACTGTATTGTGGTACAATGTGCAATGTGTGGTTTTCATGAGCAATAAAAAGGACAGAATTGATGTTTATGTTGATCTTTATTCCAATTTTCTGCACTGGTTCCGGAACTCTCGGAAACAAGGTGATGCAATACTTTTCTTGATGAGTGTAACTACAGAATATACAAACAATATGTATGAGTACAAGTCATATTAATTAGTGAAGCTTACTTACACCCTTGTACTCCTTTGCATAAATCACATAATTAGGTTTTTCACCAATGCCCATAAAGCAACTAACTTGTGTATAACTCAAGAGTTTCTGTGTATTTATACAAAGTTCTATGTGTAGAAAACTTGAAATTATGTATATTTTATAGGAGAAGTGGAAGATTATGGAAGGTAAACCTTCCCTAGTGGATGTACACCATCATTAAAATGATCAGTGAGAGCTTACCATAAACTGAAAAAAACACATCCTCTAGTGAAGGTGAACCATCACTGTACTCGGATAGGGAAAGCGTACTGTAGCATATTATCTACTAGTGAAGTTGTACCATCACAGCTCCCGGTCACCAAACAATGCTACCAAGCATCAGTATGAATGTAGTTGTCATCACAAATTCGTAACGGTTTATCGAGACCACCTCACTAAATTCATTGTTATCAGGCCACTGAAGTCCAAAATAGCTGAAGAGGTATGTGATAACATTATTGACAGTTTTATGTTGTTAGGCACTCCCTCAGTATTGCAGTCTGACAATGGTAGAGAGTTCATTAACAAAATAATCAGGAGCTTAACTGAACTATGGCCCAATTTTAAGATTGTCCACAGTAGACACAGTCAGAGCCAAGGCAGTGTAGAGCAAGCAAATGAAGATACAGAAAATACACTAATTACATAGATGCAGGAGCACAACACCACGAAGGGGAGCCATGCAGCTAATGAAGAACAGCGCTGTACATTTTGGAATTAAAAGATCTCCGTACAAAGTCATGTTTGGCTGCCCTCCTAAACATGGTTTGTCTTCAACAAGTTTACCTACTGAAGCATTGATGAACATTCACACTGAGGATGATCTTGAAAATATAATTAATCAAGTGAGTGTTAACAGTGAGACAGACTGAAACGGTGCAGGATAATGATCTCAGAAAATCTCCATTCCAAGGGGATAACATACCAACAGGAACAGAAGTTGAGAACAGAGAGAAAGAAAGTATTCCTGACAATAATGACTACTGCCTGACTGATTTAGATGAGTCAACTTGTTCTATTAAAAAGCACAGAATTGAAGTGTACAAGTGTGATACGCTTGCTAAATCCACTGGGTAGAACAGGTAATTAGGATTGTGGAAAGGGCCAAATAAGGTCGGGGTCAGTTTCACCTTCTAATTGTAATTTATTGTAATTGAATAACACTTTTACAACCAAAGCGGTACATAGCTGGATCTTTACCGAATGCAACTCTTTCACAGCTGAAGGCCTCCAAACAAGAAATCCTAACAAATCAACAAGATAAAAATCCATTTAAGATAGCAATACAATAATTTTAAAAAATCTCAGCAAAGTAGATAGAACAAACATACGCAAGGTGCAATACCAAAGGCTGACAGCCACAATTAAGTTTCAAAGTTTTAAAATATACAGGGTGATTCAAAAAGAATACCACAACTTTAGGAATTTAAAACTCTGCAACGACAAAAGGCAGAGCTAAGCACTATCTGTCGGCGAATTAAGGGAGCTATAAAGTTTCATTTAGTTGTACATTTGTTCGCTTGAGGCACTGCTGACTAGGCGTCAGCGTCAGTTGATGCTAAGATGGCGACCGCTCAACAGAAAGCTTTTTGTGTTATTGAGAACGGCAGAAGTGAATCGACGACAGTTGTTCAGCGTGCATTTCGAACGAAGTATGGTGTTAAACCTCCTGATAGGTGGTGTATTAAACGTTGGTATAAACAGTTTACAGAGAATGGGTGTTTGTGCAAAGGGAAAAGTTCTGGACGGCCTCCAAGAAGCCCTGATCTTACCCCCTGCGATTTTTTCTTATGGGGGTATGTTAAGGATATGGTGTTTCGGCCACCTCTCCCAGCCACCATTGATGATTTGAAACGAGAAATAACAGCAGCTATCCAAACTGTTATGCTTGATATGCTACAGAGAGTGTGGAACGAGTTGGAGTATCGGGTTGATATTGCTCGAGTGTCTGGAGGGGGCCATATTGAACATCTCTGAACTCGTTTTTGAGTGAAAAAAAACCTTTTTAAATACTCTTTGTAATGATGTATAACAGAAGATTATATTATGTTTCTTTCATTAAATACACATTTTTAAAGTTGTGGTATTCTTTTTGAATCACCCTGTATTACCATAATCTTTTAAAGGCAGAAGGCTGCAATGTTTAAGCTTGAAAGATAAATTTAAGACTTAATTCTGCAAAATTTTTAAGAAAAAAGAAAAATAACCAAAAGCCTTAAATTTTAAATAGCTGAAAACATAATTAAACACCGGTGGCACGCAGAAGCCTCCAGGGAGGTCAGTCTGCCCTCGTTCACTTAGGTGAGACAGGTGGTGAGCTCAACTACACTTCATCCATTGAAACCCAACCAGGGGACAGCCACGGACCGACCAACACAACGACTTGCTTCCCATCAATCAGTACATGAGAACCCAAACAGAAAAGGGTTACAAATGTGATAATCCACAATGGAGTACGTATTAGCTGTCAAAATTACACACCATGTTGGACAGCGACAATAAGTGAGGAAAGGACACTGCCTGAAATTACATTAGTGGCCAAGGCAGGTAACTGGAACACTAACAGCCACAAGGCAGAAAATTCTGCTGGTACACTTGAATTTGAAATACAGTAATATAGTTAACTTCAGCCAAAAGGAACACTGCCTGAATTTACATCAGTGGCCAGGGCAGGTAACCAAAACACTAACGGCCACAAGGCAGAAAATTCTGCTGGTGCACTTGAATTGTAGTCAACCAATATAGTTAATTCCACCGCATGGCAGCTAAATTTCAGTAATACAAAAACTCGGTGCTGCTCACATGAAAACCTCCCCAACAGCGAACCACCGAAACTAACCACACAACATGAATGGATGTGGCTTGAGTACTTGAAACCACTACTCAACTTTGATGTCCTGGGTTGGTGAACCACGGAGCTCATAGCGATCGGACAGCTCCACACACGCTCCAACACTGCGCAGGGACTGCCAACAGACCCAGCCAACTCCACTGCATGGAGATATCCTTCCTTGTCCACACCAACCAACCGACTGCCGCTGGTCTGTCCATGACTGCTGCTCCATTGTGACTGCACTGCTGGTGCATCTCTCACTCAATTCCAGACACACGACAGTGGAAATACTGGCTCGGACCCAACTATGCAGAGGAAGCACACCCACTGGCTAAGCGACATCCCTGCACCAGGAAAGGACTGGCACAAGTTCCATAATATGGTAATTGAAGGGCACCAGAAGCGCTCAGAGAACCAGTTACACATTGCCCGATAAGACGACCAACCTCTCAGAGCCAGTATGCCGACAACATTTAAAATAACTTGTCAAAGTAAATCATGCTAACTACACACACAACCTGCATGAAGAGCTAAACGATACCCAACAATAACTAAGCATGCACGAAAATAAACCTGGAGTCGATGCACGCACACACAGCTGACTCATAAACGATCGGCAAGCCAAAACACATCAACCGGTAGGACAACTGACCGACAATCCACCAAGAGCATGGCCTGGCTCAAGTCATGTGTGGCAGCAATGGTCGGGTGAGCCATGTCGATACAGACCTCATTGTTGCTCCGCCCAACTGCACTAGTGCTGCATTACAAGTCCCCTGTGCTCCAGACACATTCCAGCTGACTGGCAGCCCGAACTTGCGACCCAAATTCACTATCCGAACTCCCTGCACCAGGAAAGGATTGGCCCAAGTTCCATTATATGGTAATTGAAGGGCACCAGAAGCGCTCAGAGAACCAGTAGTGAGATGGAAGTACGTTAAAAACAAGGTGTAAAATACATGACGGCAGGAACACGAGCTACGCATGCCTCAAAGTGCTTAGACAAACAAGCACAAAGAATGCAGCAGTGTTCAGATTGCTGCTTTCCAACAGTGGAAAACGACTGTACTGTGAGAGTGCCAGTTCTCAATTTTGATAGAGGAAGAGGAAATGCTAGGTCAGTCTCGGGTGTCATCCCCTAGAAACAGCCGATGGCTTCTACTGAATCGGGATGAGAGATGATGTACTGAGCCAACTACATGCACAGCAATAAATTGTTTGCTTTTAAATAATTATGGAGGGGATGATACGATATACAACTGCAGCTACAACTACAACATTTTATTTCAGATCCCAGTTCAGCATCTGCCCTCTAAGAATAATCTCAGAGGAGGAAGTTCCAGCAGAAAAAACTGTTGGCCTGAGGACAGTTGTGACGTCTCAGTCAATGATGGGAAGTGGCCAGGGATTCTTCAAATGCAATTGCCAGCAAAAATGTAAGATGCTGAGATGCTTTTGCAAAAACAAAAATGTTTTGTGTAACTCAAAGTGCCATGGTGCATGTCCTTGCTGCAATAAATGAATTTTGCATAATATGACAATTTTTTCAAACTACAGGTGATAAATGCAACTTTCGAAGTCTGATTGTTTTGTTATTACTGCCATGGTTCACATTCCTTGTCTCTTGGCAGTGAAGGTAAACATTCACTTGTGATAGTGCACTTTCTCTAGTCAGTATGTATTTGTTTGACAGAGCTGGAATCACTAATCCACTTTCACTAAATGGGCCAGTGAAGGCCCACTATCACCAGTAATGGTATACTTTCCCTGATACTTCCACTATAACATGTATACTTCTGTAAGTCCTGATGAGGGTATAATTCCTTTATCTTGTTCGACTCAGGGTAGGCTAATACCTCTCATCATGAGGTATCCTCAACATCAGATGACCCCTGAATACAGTAGTTTCCACTGCTGCCGTTACTGTTTTTTTTTTAAAGGGATGGCTACAACAGATGAGTCCTCAAAAGTATTCCCCCCCACCCACCCTCCACCCCCAACCCCCCAGTTGGTAATGGATTAACTTTCTGTCGTAGTATGCTTTCCTTTGGTGAGTGTTTTGTGTTAATGTAATCAATGTTTGTCTTTTCTCTTGCCAGGCTTCCATTCTTAGTATCCAGCGAAATGGATCTATCCCCTAGTTCCTTTCCAGTTCCTTAAGCATTGACTCAACCAGTGTGCAGTGAATAGAGGTGTCTGGTAAGTTCTTTACTATTTCCAGAATGAGATTTTCACTCTGCAGCGGAGTGTGCGCTGATATGAAACTTCCTGGCAGATTAAAACTGAGGTAGGAGACGAGATACTGGCAGAAATAAAGCTGTGAGGACCAGGCGTGAGTCATGCTTCGGTAGCTCAGATGGTAGAGCACTTGCCCGCGAAAGGCAAAGGTCCCGAGTTCGAGTCTCGGTCGGGCACACAGTTTTAATCTGCCAGGAAGTTTCTTTACTATTTGTTCGAAAGGCCATAGGCACTCAACACAAATTGTTTGTTGACTGCTAGTGTAAGTACAGATGAAATGATTAAATTTTCTAAAAACTCTTACCACATGGTTTGCTTCCAGATAAAATTTTGAAATTAGGAAAGCTTTCCAATTTTCGCGACTAAAGTTGGAAGCATTGTCTGATAATAATACAGCAGGCTTACCAATCCTTGGGATGTAGTCATATATTATCCTTTTAATGATGGGAACTGCACTGGTATTTTTGTTGTGTACAGCATGAAATACTTAGAAAAGACATCGTGAAACATGATCAAGTGATTCACTCCACCCTGAAATTAAGGCAGGGGGCTCAAGACACAATTTGTAGTGGTTTAGTTGGCAATATTGAATGTAGGTTTTGTCAACAGCATTTGTTTGACATTTCAGTCTTCTGACATGTTATGCAGGTTCTTAAAAGTTGTTCCAATGTTGCAAAAGTTTATTCGTGGGATTTTGTAGCAGTAACTGTTTAACCCTTTCCCACCTATGGTCAGCATCCTGGAGAGTCTCCATGCTCTTACACTTGTCTGTGTAATATTGCCTATAATTTTTGTCCATTATAAGTAAGACTCTGCAGTGTGAAATTTGTTCAACTAATTCTGCGATTTCTGGAAGTCCTAGAGGAAGGCAGGATTAGACATCTGCAGCCACATTACTTTTTCCACTAATATGAATTATTTCTAAGTTATATTCCGGGGGGGAAAAAATCATACTAGGTGACCATGTAAAAGTTTCCAGCTTAAAAGAAAACTCAAGGCTTGATGATCGCAAAAAACTTTGACATGATTACCATGAATATTGTAATGGAATCTTTTAAAGGCCCAAATAATGGCTAAGTCTCTGCCCCTGTGGAAGAAAATGCTCTCTCACACTCAGAAAGAAATAGCTAGTATTATATTGCTCTCAGCCCCATTGATTCAGAATAGACAGGCTACCAAACCACTGCAGGAAGCATCTTTCACAACACAAAAGTCATGTGACATGCCAGTATGGTGCAATAGTTTGGAATTCACCAAAGTTCAAAAGAATCAAAAGTTACAACAAACTGTCGACCAAAACCACTGTGTAGTTTTTCTCAATAAATTCAGAAGTGTCTCACTATTCAGTAATTTATTACATACAAAATGCCTAAAAAATTAAGTTAAGCCTTGCTTTACTTCTTTGCTCTAGGCACAGAATTTTTTTTTATTGCACTTATTTTACCATCTGGTACTATTCCCAGAGGTTACATTACATGTCCAAGAAATTTAATTTTATCCTTAATGGTTCCAAATTTCGATTTTTTAATATTTGCAGTAACTACTGCAACTAAAACATTCTGTAACACTGTTTCTATGAAATTAATGTGTTCCTCCCTGGGGGATATGCAATGAGTGAATCTTAAACAGATCAGGTTCCAGCACTGTGAACAGGGCAGTAATACAGACACCTGAGCTGATATTTAAACCAAAGGGCAGAACTCAAAACTGGCAACTTCTAACAGCAGATATAAATTTAGTATTTCTATAAGATTTCTCTGTTAACAGGACCTGCCAATAGGAGGACTCAGATCAATGCTCATCAAAAATTTTACACCACGAAATTTTTCTGTTTATTCATCCAGGATCTCAGACCTAGTATGGACAGGAACAATAATTTGATCAATTGCTCTAGCACCAAGCACGAGGTAGTCTCCACCATCAGGTTCAGTCACAGTTAATATCATACAGCAGTATGGTGATAATGATGGCTTAATGATCTTTCGTAACAACATTTTAATTACTTCTTTAATAACAGCCTCCTGCTTGGACCACAGGGTGGAGTAAGAGGTACAGCAATGGGTTTTGTGAGGAATAACATCCATAGAGTATTCATAATCTCAAATGATGCCTGTTTCTCTGCAAATGCATCTATATACTTTAATAATGAGTTGTCAAGCTCAGTTTGGTGCTGTGATCCAAGATGCTTGGACTCCAACACTTTATCACTAATATGACATTCATCAGAGTACATATCCCCGCAATGAAATTACTGACTGTGGGTATGTAGCACTTCTGTTTTAATAAATTTGACCTTTATACCTTGACAATATGTACTATGTCTGGCTTTTGTTTTCAATAAATCTATAGTAATATTTGTTTCATCCATACATAAGTAGCATTTGCCATTAGAGAGGTCCATTGTGGCAACCCTCTCCTGTAAATCTTCAATGCTAAGGATACAATCCACAATCAGATTTTCTACAACTAGGAACATGCATTTAATGGCTGCACTTCCCAGGACACAGGAAGTTGCATTTTCACCTTGACACTACGTCACCTGGTAACAACCATGCCAAGAATCTTACAGTTCTGAACTGGCAAGATAGGCGCTTTAGTAATCTCATTAATTCTATTCAGTAAATTAATAGACATCACACTGGTAGCAGCTCCATTATCTAGTACATCTATCTAGTTGGTACATTTCCCACTGAAATGTTAACAGCAGCCTGAACTAGATTTCCATATTGCTCATTATACTTATTACAGCTGGTACACAACTCATCTCTAATATCCAGGTTACCATTGTATTGATACAGATTAACAGAAATGACATTGCCGCTCTCACCCCATCCCGTGATTTGACATTCGAAGCTGTAATGAGGTTGCTTTTAATTTGTTGAATTTGAGTATGACAGTTCATCTTGGCAGTGAGGTTTTCTACTTGATTGTTGTCCTAGTGAGTACTATTTACAAGGGCTATTCGAAAAGTAAGGTAACTTTCCAGCTCGGTGATTTTCGATTATTATCAAAAATGGAGCAAAGAATTTGCATCAAATTTTGTGTGAAAAATAGAATCAAGTGCTCTAAAACTTGAAATGTTGAGAGTGACATACAATGAGTCTGCTCTATGTAAAAAAAAATGTTTACAAGTGGTACAAGCTCTTCCAAGATGGCCGAGAAGATGCCAGTGACAAACCTTCCTCTGGACGCTCCAGCACATCAACAACAGATAATAACATCAAAGCTGTGAAGAAAATTGTTTTGTAAAACCATTGAATTACTGTAAGAGAAGCTGCTGAGGATGTTGGCATATTGGCCACCTTGTGTCATGCACTTTTTTTGGATGTTTTGGGGATGAGACATGTGTCAGTGAAGTTTGTTCCGAAACTTCTCAATTTTGATCAGAAGAATCATCACATGAGCATTGCTCAGGAGCTCTTGATGATGTAAATGATGATACTGATTTGCTCAAAAGCGTCATAAATGTGGGTTTATGGTTATGATGTTGAAACCAAAGCCCAGTCGTCCCAACAGAAGCATCCCAGAGAGTCAAGACCAAAAAAAGCATGCCAAGTTCGATCAATTTTTTTAATTACCATGGTGCAGTGCATTATGAATTTTTGCCTTAAGGTCATACGGTCAGAAAGGAGTTTTTACCTTGACATTATGAGCCATTTGCGAGAAGCAATACACAAAAACAATTCATGGCTTTTGCATCATGACAATGCACCTGCTCATTTATTGTTGCTTGTGAGAGATGTTTTGGCCAAAAACAACACGACAATCATACCTCAGGCACCGAATTCACCGGATTTGGTCCCCCGTGACTTTTTCCTCTTCCGAAAACTGAAAATACCTGTGAAAACATGAAGATTTTCAATTATTGCGAAACTAAAAACTGCATCACTGGAAGTACTCTAGGCTGTACCAAAAAGTGCTTATGAGAAGTGCTTCGAGGATCGGAAGAAGTGCTGGCACAAGTGTATTTTATCTGAGGGGGATTACTTTGAAGGGACAACATGAATATTGATGAATAAATAAATATTTTTTCATAAAAATATAAAGTCACCTTACTTTTGAACATTCCGGGCGGGAAGGAGCGACTGGTCCCCGACATGAATCTGCCCGGCAGATTTGTGTCGAGGTTCGGTGAACCGGCCAGTCTGTGGATGGTTTTTAGGCGGTTTTCCATCTGCCTCAGCGAATGCGGGCTGGTTCCCCTTATTCCGTCTCAGTTACACTATGTCGGCAATTGCTGCGTAAACAAGTTCTCCACATACGCGTACACCACCATTACTCTACCACGCAAACATAGGGGTTTCACTCGTCTGGTGTGAGACATTCCCTGGGGGGTCCACCGGGGGCCGAACCGCACAATAAACCTGGGTTCAGTGTGGGGCAGCAGAGGGGTGAAGTGGACTGTGGTAGTCGTCATGGGGTTGTGGACCACTGTGGCTGTGGCGGGGACGGAGCCTCTCCGTCATTTCTAGGTCCCCGGTTAACATACAATACAATACTATACTTTTGAATACATCTTGTATGTCTAATTGACCATGATTTCCTAAATTAAGATTCCACTGATTGTGATGATTATTATGCCACTGATTTTCCCCATTAACAAAGTATCCCATATTGTACCTACTGTCATGACAAGGCATTGTGTGACAACATAATAATAAGGGGCAATGAAAAATAGGTTAGTGATCCGAAAGAAGTATGCGAGAGATTCATAGATCAATTTAGTAAGATGAGTAAGGAGGATGTGATCAACCCACCGCAGGTGCTAAATCCCAGTAATGTCAGTAATTCATTCTTCCTGAGGTGTGTTACAGAACAGGAAAACCTGAGTACCATTTCCACCTTAAAAGCAAGTACATCCAGTGGCTGGGATTACATCTCAGCCAAATTTCTGAAAGAATGCAGTAATGAGTTAATAAAGCCACTGCAACATTTAATAAACAGCACTTTCAGACAGGGGTCATTTCCTGACTTGTTAAAAGTCACTGAAATAAGACCAGTGCATAAAAAGGGAAAAACTACTGATGTACAAAATTATAGGCCTATTTCATTGACATCAGAACTTAGTAAGTTGTTGGAAAGGCTATTTCTTGATCAAATGGAATCATTTTTCTCTAACTACAATATATTAAAAAGTTCTCAACATGGTTTTAGGAAGGGCAAGTCTACAATAACAGCCATAGCCACATTTATTCAAGCAGTATTGAATAAACTTGATGATGGAAATAAAGTTATTGGCACCTTTCTAAACCTATCTAAGGCTTTTGATACTGTAAATCACTCCATTCTTCTACATAAGTTAGAAAATTATGGGGTCAGAGGAGTGGCATTAGATTTGTTAAGATCGTACCTTGCTGACAGGAGACAACGTGTTAAGTTGTATCATACAACCGGGGAACTTATACAAACAATAAAATCATCTTATAAAATTATTAACTGTGGAGTCCCTCAGGGAAGTATTATTGGGCCTTTTCTGTTCATTGTGTACATCAATGATACAATAATTCCAAAAAATGCAGACCTTGTGAATTATGCCGATGACACCTCCTTCATAAGCTGGGGCCCTACAAAACAGCTAGCAGTGCAAAATAATATGAAGAACACTAGCCTCATCACAGAATATATGACTAAAAATAAATTGGCATTAAATAAGGAAAAGACAATTCTAATGGAGTTTATGCTAAATTACAAATCAAGACAAGTGGATACTGAGCCAGAGTTATCAATTGAAACAATTGATAAACATGAATTCCTGGGTATTATAGTTGATGAACATCTTACATGGAAGGAGCACATTAGCTACATGTGTAAAAAAATCTCGTGTAATACCTACCTGCTAAAACGCCTTTCTAGCATAATAGCATCACCAGTCTTAAGACAAATCTATTTTGGTATTATACACTCCCTCCTACAATACGGTATTGCGATTTGGGGCGGGGCACCAACGGTATACATGGATAGGGCTTTTAGAGTCCAGAAGAGAGCAATTAGGATAATAGCGAATATTAGTAAATGTCAGTCCTGTAGAGAATACTTCATTAAGGATAATATACTAACAGTGTATTCATTATATGTTCTAAGGACTATACTGTTTGTAAAAGAAAATATGGAGCACAGTATAATAAATAGTGATATCCATAGTTATAATACAAGGAAGAAAGAGGATTACCACATAAAATTCAGAAATAAAAAAGCAACCGATCATAATCCATTTTCTGCTGGAAGATTTTTTTACAACAGATTGCCAAATACCATAAAAATGTTAAAAGGAAACATATTTAAAATAAAATTAAAGCAGCTGTTAATTGCTAAATGTTTGTACTCCTTCAAGGATTTTTTAATGTTGTATGTACTTTATTTCTACTACTAAACTATTATTATTGTTCATGTATGTACTGACTGACTATGTCCACAACTGTAAAAGTTATTACGGACAAATAAACCATTATTATTATTATTATTATCATGACTTCTTGTTTTATTGTGGTTCGATGGACTTTGATTATCTTGCACACAGTTGTTCATTATAGGTCCTCCTGGTGGTGCAACACAGCTGTCGCAGCAATCGTTTGCTCTATAGTGTCTGTTGAAATGGTTATCCGCCAGGGTGAAGTTGCTGGTACCGTTGACATTATTTTTTTAGAAATATCATGTATCAAGTCCATACAGACACAACATGCTCTAAGTTTGTTTCAGGAACATATACTAAATTTTCTCTGCTACCAAGTGGTACTTTAGCTTTAAGAATCTGTAGCATATCTAAGTGTGAGGTCAGTTCATCCCGGTATATTGTTTTGTTCAAGTATTTTCTGAAGTATTTACATAAACTATATTGTCAGCTATGGAATGGTTCTGGATTGAAAACTTCTTTCCTGAGCCTTTCCTGTACATAGGTAGGCTAATATTTGGATAAGTAAGCCTATTCAAATTGTTGATATGACGCAACACTCGGTAGTTTCTGTTGCTCATAGTGCTGCTTCACCCTCATATAAATCTTATAGTAAATTGTATCTTTTGCAAATCAGTCCATGTCTTGGCTAAAATTCCTTTAAGTGATTTTATGAAAATGACTTGGTGTGTGCTCCTTTTACAAAGTAAGATGATTTGGCACTGGCTATTCTTTAGCAGACTTTCCTCTTTAAGAACAGATGACAAAGTTGGAGTTGGCCCCATTCCATATGACGCACGGTTAGGCAATGGGCTTCTATGATTTACAATCTATCTGTATCCTATCAAACTGACTTGGACTGTTACAAGCGTCACCTGCCATAGTAACAAGAAGTGGTGCATTATGTATGATTTCTTCAACAGCAGACAACTGCCTTGTAATACTGTTAATTTGTATGGTAACATTGTTATGTCAACTCAGGGAGGTTGCCACTCAGAGTAGTTTCGATTTCTCACAATTCAGATTTAATTATTTTCCATGAAGCATATTATTCTGATGATACTTTAATATTAAACTGTTGTATTGTAAATTTTAACTCAAAATCCACCTTTTCGTTGATCTGCATATCTTACTCAAATATTCATTTCATAATATCCCGATAAAAATAGCATCTCTGTATATCAAACTGTTCTTTCAATTTTACTTCTTGATCGACTAAATTATCTACACTCTTGGTTAGCTGCTGAACAGTTTCATTTAAGAGGTATAGTTTCAATCATCTTAAATCCACTTCACCTGTCAATTTTTTTTGTAGCATGGGGAATGCCCTTGAAAGCAACTTTCAGTTCCAACATTTAAGATTTTTGGAAATCCTGAATGGACTGAAAGGTGTTCCGTTTTGATGATATGTAGCTGAAATTTGTATTTCTTACTGCTACTAATTTTTTATCCAACTCCTCGAATGGGCCTGGTTTGTGGAATTAACTCCTCACCTTCAGCTTGCAATTCTATCTCACCAGCTGATGGCTCTACATTATCAATTGCCAGATCAGAAAGTCTGCTGTCATCAGCGTGACATTTAATATCACTGTTTTCCATAATATAGTTGCTTCTCATCATATAGTGGAGATGCTGAGTCGCAGATAGGTACAACAAAATGACTGGCCTTGACAGCCAGAGACTGTGATCATGCGTGTGCAAGTTGTGTTCGCACAAATGAATGTGCGTATGTTGTCCATTCTGATGAAAGCCTGTCTGGCTGTAAGCTTTGTCTGACAATCTTTTTGTTGTATCTATCTATGACTCAGCATCTCCACTATAATGTGTGTAGCAACCATCTTTTCATAAAATTGTCACTATCCCGACCTGGATTTTCAATTGTTTGTTTCCGTAGTATACAATGAAGCACCAAAGAAACTGGTATACGCATGGATATTCAAATAAGAAAATATGTAAACAGGCAGAATACGGTGCTGCAATTGGCAATGCCTATATAAGACAACAAGTGTCTGGCTCAGTTGTTAGATTGCTTACTGCTGCTAAAATGGCAGGTTATCAAAATTTAAGTGAGTCTGAATGTGGTGTTATAGTCGGCACACGAGAGATGGGACACAGCATCTGCGAGGTAGCGGTGAAGTGGGATTTTCCTGTGGGACCTTTCACAAGTGTACTGTGAATATCAAGAATCTGGTAAAAAATCAAATTTCCAACATCACTGCAGCTGAAAAAAGATCCCGCAAGAACAGGACCAATGACAACTGAAGAGAATCGTTCAACAATGACAGAAGTGCAAACCTTCTGCAAATTGCTGCAGATTTCAAAGCTGGGCCATCAACAAGTGTCAGCATGCAAACCGTTCAAGAATAATCATCGATATGGGCTTTTGGAGCCAAAGGTCCGTTTGTGTACCCTTGATTGCTGCACAACACAAAGCTTTATGCCTCGCCTGGGCCCGTCGACACCGACACTGGGCTGTTGAAGACTGCAAACATGATGCCTGGTCAGACGAGTCTTCTTTCAAATTGAAAAGTGGATGGACATGTGCGGGTGTGGAGACAACCTCACGAATCCATGGACCCTGCATGTCAGCAGTGGACTGTTTGAGCTAGTGGAGGCTCTGTAATGGTGTGGGGTGTGTGCAGTTGGAGTTATATGGGACGCCTGATATGTCTAGATACAACTCTGACAGGTGATACGTACGTAAGCATCCTTTCTGATCACCTGCGTCCATTCATGCACGTAGTGCATTCCGATGGAGTTGGGCAATTCCAGCAGGAGAATGCGATACCCCACATGTCCAGAATTGCTATAGAGTGGCAATGTCAGAACCGTGGAACACTAAGAAAAATAGATTATATGTGAAGCCCAATCGACGGAAGGGAAGACAGCTAAAAAGAGCGACTTGGAGAAAAGTCCATAAAATACACCATAGAGAAATGGAGGTCCTAACTAAACACTGAATGTCTTTCATTGTGTTGCTATAACAGATAAAAAGTAAAACAAGGTCGACAGCCCACACAGCCTCGGCAGCAGTGTCAGTGGCTTCGTTTCCCATCAGACCAACATGACCACCAACCCACACAATCACACTGGCTCCATCAAAAGTGAGCAAGAGATAGCTCTCCTGGACGCATTGCACTAAGGGATCAAATGTGTACAGCATACTGAGGCCCTGAAGGGCACTGAGAGAGTCAGAGCAGATGGCGTGATTGAAAAACCTGTGTTGCTGGATGTATTGCATGGCCCAATACAGGGCAAAGACCTCTGCTGCAAATACTGAGCAGCAGTCTGGAGGTAGATACTGAGAAACGGCAGTGCCAATGACAAAGGCCCATCAACACAACTCTAAACACACACCTAAATGTGAACATTTTCCTGCCCTGGGGCGAAGGATCGGGATGAAGTGAGAGCATGATCTAGCTCCCTCATAGTAAAGGTGGCATTATAGCACTCATGGTTTTGAAAAGAGAAGGGTATTGCACGGGCCTCCTCCACTTATTTCCAATGGAGGAAGGCAGGGTGGTAGTGGGTGGAGCTCGAAATCTCTGCAAAATAGTGGTCAAAAGTGTTGGAGGTAGCAGTAGGGTCCACTATGACATTATCTGCTATTGTCAGGCCAAAAATTAGGGAATGGCCCTTGGTCCCAGACAGCTGTCTGAGAGTGGCCCACATGACAGGAGGAGTAGTGTAGTTGTTAAAAGAACTAGTAATGGAAATCTAGCTAGATTTTCTGCTAACCCAAAGAACATGACACAAATGTTTGTAACAAATGCAGTTTGCTCTCATAGGATGATGGTTAAAAACACAGAGGGCACGTCTTCACCAAGGTTCCAGGACCTGGCACAGTAAAGAGAAGGTGTGAGGATTGGAACGTTCTGCAGTTGTAAGAATAACGTTTGTAAGATATTCTACCCATTCATCACAACTGGAGAAATGTTTGCCGAAGGTCGCCAGGGAGGAGCAAAGCCTTCAGTTAGCCTTTGAAAGCTGCCATTTGGGTGGCCATGTAGGGTGGAGGTAGGAGTCAGCAATCTGATGGCCACTCCACTACGTGTCAGAGACAGCAGATCACTCAAGATTATCGGCAAGCTGGACAGTGCAGAAGGAGAGGTCTAAATGGTGTGAGTGGAGTCTGTGATTGAGGAGGTCAGCCAAGAGGGCACCTCTCTGACAAGTTCTGGGCAAGTCCCACAGTGGATGGTGCACATTAAAGCCACTGAGTGGCAGAATGGGCTGAGAGAGTTGACTAATAAACTGGAGGAAGTCTGTCCTGGTGACAACGAATGATGGAGGGATGTAAACAGTACAAAGGGAAAAGGTCAAGTGAGGATGGAAAATATGGACTGTAACAGCTTGGAGACAGGTAGCCAGGGAGATGGGTCGACTATGAACATCACCCAGATGAGTAGCATGACTCCCCTGTGAGATGAAATGCTGTCCTCGGGGGAAGATCGAAGTGGACCAGGAAGAAATGAGAGATCTCAAAGCAGTCATGAGACGCAATTTTGTTTCCTGGAGGCCGAGTACAAGCAGACGCTGTTATTCTAACAGCAGTCATATGTCCTCTTTGTTGGATCAAAGGCCATGAAAAAAACCAGTTGGTGATGCACACTGGCGACACAGAGGTTGGCTAGGCGAGAGTATCAAGTGGCGACACCATAGAAGAGGATCTCTGAGTCGGCCAAGGAGAAGACCGCTTGCCTTTGTTTGACTTCTTGGAGCCTTTCTGGTTGGCAGAGAAAGACTCAGATGTTTGATGGCTGGTGGGACATAGGAAGTCTTCGCAGGAGTGAGAAGATGGGGACACTACCATGACGCTGAGCAATTTAACAACTGCGGTGCTAAATCTGAGCTCACACGTCTGCATGGACATGTTCTTCACGGAGCAAGATGTAGCAAGAACAGTACTGTAGCAAGAACAGTACTGTAGGTGCCAGATGGTAGAACGCATGGTTTCTGACTACCCAACAACTTGCAAGCGACCGGGTAATGCACTTTTTCCTTTACCCAGATCTCCTGCACAGCCCGCTCATCTAGATACATGTTACAATCTCGGGAGGAGGCAGCATGGTTGCCATTGCAGCTGATACAGCGGGGAGGTGGAGGCAGACAACTGTTCTCATGAGCATCCCTACCACAGGTTACACATTTGGCCGGGTGTCAACAGGACTCTCAAGTGTGGTTGTAACAGTGGCACTGATAGCAGCGCATCGAGTTTGGAATGTACGGTTGTACTATGATAACTTCATAGCCTGCTTTGACCTTTGGTCAGATGAGAAAAATAGCATGTGTGGGCACTAAGGACACACCTACTTTTTTCATCACCCGATGGACTGTAATGACATCTTGATCAGAGGGGTACATTTGGATTTCTGCCTCAGTAGATCATCAAGCAGCCTAGGGTAAATAACACAGTGGGAAGAATTCAGCCTGCGCTGGGCCTCGACACAAACAGGATAGCTATGGAGGATCGAAGCTGCGAGCAATTGTGTTCTCTGAAAGCAAAGTGCCATTTAGGAAATGAGAGCAGGATTTCACAGGGCTGGCAAATGCATCAACACCTTTCTGAGTAATAAACACATTTACCACAGTGGAGGACTGACCATCTTCAGTACGTGAAACCACAAGAAACCGTGGTGCAGCCGAGAAGTTGTTTGATCATTAACCTCATTCCATTTATGTTTGGTAGACATTGACAGTGAAAAAGATGATTGTCTCATTGCATGAAAATCCTCCCATGATCGCCAGTATCTCTAATGGCACGTTCCTTCCGACTACCCCCCCCCCCCCCCCCCCCCGTCTCCCCCTCCCTCAGAAGGGGGCTCATCCGCCTTAGGTCATTGTTCACACCTCAGGTCACATCTCCAAAACTCCTGGCAGAGAGCCAATTGGCAATTTGGGAAGGTAATAGTTCAGGCAGTCACCCCTCCTTGGGCCTGGCCTTTACAAGAGGGTTCATGTGAAACCTACCTGTCAACTCGGGGCTGGGAATTACACATTACCCACTCACTTGTTACATGCTAGGTGCATGGGCTGGCCTTCAAAAGCTCACAGGGAGGAAGAAGAAAAAGAGGAACCTCAAAGACCGAAGTGGAGGAAGGATAGGAGAAGGGGAATGGAAACAAGAAAGAAGGAATGTAAGACAGTGGAGAGACTGTTCTGATATTGACAACTGCATATGCTGAACACATTTCCAACGCTTTCCCAGATATGTTGCCCAAGGGAGGAGAAAAAGAATAGCAAGAAGATAGGCATGCAGCATGGAAGGGAAAAGATGCTGCAAAGGCTGAGACCCTGTGGTAGCCAAGCACGAACCTGAGAAAGAGCGGCACAAGCACCCTGGGGACAACAGTGCCTGTGGCTATACAGATACCATGACGGTGAACTGGATCTTAGAGGAGCAGTTTGGAAGGGGCAGTTGATCCATAAACTTAACAAATATAGGCCAGATGAGACAGAACTAATTACCAATAAAGGCGGAGAAGGGCAGAATGATGTGTGCCTCAAGAGGTATGGGCAAGGAAGCAAACGGCATTGAGTTTGCGAAAACAGTCGCTCTTCAGATAATACGTATGGGGCAGACCAAAGAACAGGACCTGGGGGACCACAGTCAGGTGTTGAGCATCAAGGTAGAGCTCCAGATCAGGAGGGGCTGTAGTGTGGTGACAGAAATTCATCATCTTCGACTTATAGGGAGAGAATTGAAAACCACCTGAGAAGTCCATGCAGAAGCACACCGGATGGCACTCTGGAGCTGTCACTCCACAGAGGCCACAAAGTGGGAAATAGCCCAAATACAGAAATCATCCACATACAGAGTAGGGGTGAACAACAATCCAGCAGTCCATTAATAGCAATGAGTAAAAGGAGGACACTTACAGTGGAGCCCTGTGGGATGCCATTCCCCTGGATCTGTGGAGAGCTGAAAATGATGGCAACCCAAACTCTGAACGACTGGTGGGCAGGAACAGGTGAATACAAGTTGGGAGGGGTGCTCGTAGCCCCCAATAGTGTGGTCTAAATAGGAAGTGATGGCACCAAGCTGTGTCGTAGGCCTTATAAAGACTGAATAAAGCTGTGGCAAGATGGAGGCACTGAGAAAAGGCCTGCCGAACTGCGATTTCCAACTGAAGCAGATGATTGATTGGAGACTGACCTCCTGAAAGCCATGCTGATGTGGAGATACTAGATCCCAAGATTTGAGGACCCAACTGAGTCAACAGACCACCATCCATTCAAGTATCTTGTAGGAGATATTGGTCAGGTTGACTGGGCATGGGACATTGTATCCTTACTGGGCTAAAGGACAGGAACCACAATACTATGTCTCCATTGAGAGGGGAAAATGCCTTGTTGCCAGATATGGTTAAACACCTGGAGGAGATACTGCTGTTATGGAGGATTGCGCTGTTGAAGCAATTGGTTATGGATGGGGTCGGGGCAAGGGGCTGAATCATGGGAAGATGAGAGGTTCAGAAGAAGTTCCCATTCAGTAAAAGGTTCATTGAAGAGTCTACCTGACAAGGAGTCAAACTTAAGTGGGAAGTTTCAGTCCACTGTTTCTGGAGGAGGAGGGCATCTTGATAGGACACTGATGCTGATGCCATCACAAATAGGGTCACGAGGTATTCCACAAGAATTGATGGATCTGTAGAAAGGGCACCCGGTAGGGCAAGGCGGAATGGGAAAGCTGCCACTGACGACCTTGGTGGGTGTGCAGTACGGCCCACACCCATGACGAAGGAGCAGAACAACATAGGGAGAAGACAAAGCATTCCCAACACACCCGATTGCTCTGTTTAAATAAGTAACTGGTTTTGGCACAAAGACACTAAAGGTAATAAGACTGGCACAGGACGTGTGCCACTTTAGATGTTGCAAAGCACAACGATGAAAATGATAGCAACCCAAACTCTGAACGACTGGTGGGCAGGAACAGGTGAATACAAGTTGGTGCCAATGGCTGTGCTCCATCATGGGACTGGCAGCTAGCGAATGGGGCCCATTGTGTGGGGAATGGCAGTGCAGATTATCTTATCAGACAGATCACGAACGATTTCGTCAATACAACTGGACGAAGAAGGTGTAAACATGACTTGGGAGTTATATAGGGGCCAATCAGCACAACAGAAAGCCCAGTGGGGGAATCTGGCCATCAAAAGAATGAGAGGGTCGATGGGAATTGGTCACTATCACTGAGGTCACCGTGTGGCAACCACTGTAAGAAAGGAAGAGGGGGGAAAATCAGTACCAAGGAAGGTGCCACATGTGACATAAAAATCAGTAAGTGAACCATCATTAAGAAAGCACAGGTCATGGCATGCAAGAAATTGGTCATTGAATAGTCCCAGACTACACAAAATAACACAGCGCCAAAAAGGGTGATGGGCATTAAAATAACCAAGGTGAAGGAAAGGAGGGGGTAGTTGCTGAAGGAGGGCAGTTAGGGCAGAAGGTGTACGTGATGCAGCAGGAGAAAGATAGAGATTGCAAACTGTGATCGCAAAGTTCAAGTGGACCCAGATGGCAGCTTCTTTTGGTGTAATATAAAGGGGGACCCATTAACTAACAACAACCATACGGATCAACACACGAATGCCACTGGAAGCCTTCAAAGGGCCAATCTGGTTCTGACAAAATATGGAACCCACTAAAGGTCAGTGAGTGAGCATCAGTGAAATGAGATTCCTGGAGAACTACACAAGCTGCCCAGTAAAAGAAAAAAATGAGGAGGTGTCAGTAGGCTCCATTACAATTCCATTGGATAAGCACGGAAAGGGGATACAAATGGGAGGCGAATCGACTGGAGCCCAACCAACAAGAATGGGGTGACATTCATAAATAAGAGGTCAGACTCAGGTTGCGAGGAGGAGTTGACACCTCTGTGGGCAGGGAGGTGCCTTGTCCTGGGACTTACGTTTCTTCTTCTTCTCCTTCATAGATCTGGGAGGGCAGGACATGGAGGGAGAGCTGGTTCTTGCAAGATCTGGAAATGAAAGACAGTGGCCTTGGGGCACACGTACTGTGTCTCCTGCGGCTGATTTGTGGGAGCAAGTGTCAGGCCTGGGAGATGCCGGGGCTCCCAGGAGGGAGCAACATCACCTGTGGACACTGAAGAAGGGGCACACTTCTCCAGGTGGAGAGAGGGATTGGCAGAGGAAAAGGTGAAGGAAATACAAGGGAAGGGGGGAGGAGAAGGGGCAGGACTGTAGCAAGGAGGAGGGGGAGAAGACATAATAGAGGAAAAGTTAGAGATCATCAAAACAGGCTGTGGTAAGGAGGATGGAGAAAGGACATAACAGAGGAAAAGTTAGAGATCATCAAAACAGACTGAAGTCAGTCATATTTCAGATGAATCTCAGTGTAGGACAAACGATCAAGGTACTTATCTGTATATTCTGTTCCTTCTTATAGACCCAGCAGTCTGGGTAGTGCGGAGAGGGATGGTTGTGCCAAATACACACACTGGCTGCGGAACACGGGTTCCTCTCACTGAGTGGGTGTCCACATTCACTGCATAGAGGGTCCACAGTACAGTGCAAAGACATGCCCAAAACACGAGCACTAAAAACACCTCAGGAGTGGCCGGACCTACAGCTTCACATTACATAAATAACACATAACCTTGATCTTCTCTGGGAGAGTATCTTTCACAAATGCCAGAATATAGGCATGGTATCAGTACAGTTATCCCGCGATTTTCCATGACCACTGCTGCCAGCAATCATGTACAGTGGCTACATTCATGCCAAGTTTTTCTGCAATACTCTGGAAGGAATATCCAGCTTCTCATAGCACTATTGCATAAACATGACCAAACTCTGCAGTGAGCTATTGACAATGGCATCTTCATCGACTTAAAGCCACTCCTGATTAAAATCAACTCACTACATCCAATCTCAAAGGTAACAAAAGCTCACAACCGTTACAGCGCGTATTCGAAGCAAACCTGATTTGGATCCTCATAGTGGGGCTACTAGTGCGACTCTTACACAACCGCCGCAAAATCTGAATAGACGTCATCTTTCAGATGAAGAAACATGTCTACCAACTTTTGTTTATCTCACACAACTCCTTCTTGGCGTTTGGGCTTGTTTTCCTGTCTGTCTGTCTGTCTCTCTCTCTCTCTCTCTCTCTCTCTCTCTCTCTCTCTCTCTCTCTCTCTCTCTCTCTCTTTCTGTGTGTGTGTGTGTGTGTGTGTGTGTGCGTGTGTGTGTGTGTGTGCAAAATAATACTCTTCCACAAGAATGGTGTATCTTACACAACATTATACATGAGAGCAACTATTCATGGACACACGAGTAACATTAGAACTTACATTAGCTGTTGGAGTCAAGTATTTCTAGCAATTTTGAGGCTATCAAAACAATGTTAATAACAAGCAACAATACACAGAGTAGGGAATATTTTATTAGATGAATGTTTTCGTATCTTTTTTCTCTACTGAAACAATACATCTTTTCTTAAATGTAATTAAGTACTTTTATTTTAATGACATTTGAGATCCTTTGAAAATAGGAGTAAAGTGATTTGACGCTTATAAGGGTTGCAGTAAAACTGTGTGTAAAATGATGGGGCTGCTATGCATAAAAATCAAGGCTGCACAGTCCAAGTTCCAGATCACTTATCACATATTTGTGTGGAGGAACTGTTATTTTATCCAGTACGAGCCAATATTGTTAACATGGAGACGAATGAACAAGGAGCTTTACTTCATTAGGTGGCTGATGCTGCACTAGTTGTCTGCATAAAATATTGCACCTCACAAGTGCAACCAGAGAAAATGGTGAGTCACTGTTTCAACTCAGTCATTTGCAAACTATGCAGTTATATGAAATGTATGTATGTGAAATGGCAGTTGACCGCAAAATGTAACTTCGAAGATAGAGGATTTCAGTGCATGGTTTGAAACCACTATATGAAATAAAACACTGATGTCAACGATGGCTTGACAGCAAAGACTTGAGGAACAAAATTAACAAACATGATGAGAAACCATATAATCTTAATGGGAACTGAGAGTCATACAAAATTATTATAAAGTAAAGGTCTTCTGAAATCAAAACTCAGTCAAATTAAGATGGAAATAAACTACAACTAAGACAAAATGATGTACATATGTATGTATAATGACAACATCCATACAAAGAAATTTGATTACGGATGAATAAATAAATAAAGTCAGGAGGAGCATATACACAACTGTGTTAAACAGCAAGTTTTCTATATTTAGTTAATTGAATTGTATTTACAATTGAGTCTAGAATATGAGATATTTTTATTTTTTTAGTTTATAATCATTTATATACATTTGCATGTGATCAAATACAGGAAATAGCTGCTCTTCAGCATCTTAAACACAACATTATATTATTCATAAATCATTAAAAATCTCAAACGTGTCATTAAAACACTAAACAAAGTACATAAATCTAAAGACATTCAGTAAACATTCTGACACAATAAAACTATCAAGCAATTTAATAAAATCAGACAGCCAACATCTATTGCTGCCACCTGTCTTTTTTTTTTTTTTTTTTTTTTTGTAAAGAGATTCATTTCCGCAAATGCACAAACTGAAATATTTGTGCACATAACTAAACACAGTGTCTATACACAAGGAAAAGGAAGTTGTTGGCACAATTTTTTCATGATCGTGACATGTAACAACCACTGCTACTATAACTAAAATTGGTAGTTACAGAACGAAGTTGTAATCAACCCAAAAATTAACTCTGAAAATTAGTCTAATAAGAAAAAAAACATGCTAATCCTTGATTGTTCAATAAATTTCAGTGCTGCTTGAAAGAGACTTCCAACTACATTCCCATCTTCACTGAATATGCACTAATTTTGTACCTAGTGTTAAAAACTGTATATAATTTATCAGAAAATAGTTTACCATGTAACCAAATAAAGGCATTAATTTTAAACTTTAGTTATAAGACTATGTTCTCAAAACCTTAACAAGACAAATGTGCAATACTGATCAAATGTATAGGCAAGAAAATGTTTCAAGGTAAAAATGTAAATCTCTGTACACAATAGGGCCACAACAATTACATGCAAATGAAAATAACATTTCTTGTAGCATTATTGGATATGATTATGACGTCAACTTGCTCACGAAAAGAACATCTGATTTCTTACAATGTGACTGACAGTAATTATCGGTTCCACATTTCGCTTGGAACTGTATGAATATTTTCCTATTTAATTTTCTGGTACAGTTCTGTCTATATTGTTAGTTTGAAAATACATGTCCAAGAAAAATCTTGAGAAGTGATACTTTCATCTTCCAGTAAAGCATTTAAACAAACCTCAAATACAAAAATTTTGTTACTATCAAGAATTATATGAAAGTATACATTAATAAATTGCTAAAACAGGCTTCACAGGCAATTCATGTATACATAAATACAAAACAAACATTTACAACAACTGCAACATAATAAAAGAGAAATTCAGCCTGAGATAAAACAGTTGCACTATTATGTAATATGTATTATTCCAAAGATAATAATCTAGGAAAATTCTCACAAAAAATCCTTGCATATGTAAATGAAGCAAATACTGAAAATGATACATGTAACTTTAGTAAATCAATGTATGAGGAGGAACATAGGGATGAGAAAAAAGAAAAGGGCATATATTTAATATAAAATACGCAGAAAAATGAACATAAAACAACCAGAAAAACATGTTAAACAAAATTAACACTTGGCAAAGAAAAGTGACACAATGAGTAAGGAAATGTAGATGCATATACAGATCTAACTTTTACAAAGTACACAAAAAAGTGGTGGTTATTTAAGCAATGACGCAAAAGATAATTGACACTGTGAAAAACATAACTGGAATGTAAAATGACCATAAATAACCTTACTACACATGCCATGCCTTTGCTTGCAACAAGTTTGAAATAATGCATTTTAGTTGATTCTAACAAATGTAAAATTACTGGAACCTAATTTCCTTTAATACTATCGTCCAGCAGAGTGCAAAGGGAAAATTAACAGAATGAGCACATTTATAAGGCTGAGTGGACAGATAAAAAGATAAGATCTTTAAGAACAGAGTAAATTTAGTTACACCACTGTTCTTTTGTGCCTACGTCACATTTCCTTATTTGTCCCTTTAGCTAAGCATTTCAATCTCTGAAATACTAATATCTGCTGTATATTTTGTGAGCTATTGCTGGCCAAAGCATTATCTCCTGAATGCAAGTAGATTTGCACATTGCCACAAAGACATAAACTAAAATATTGGGAAAGAATGAGAACATATGCAAAATAAGTAATATAATGCACCTGATACATTAAAAAAGGTGAAAAGAATATTTTTATCTCCATCTTCTTGCTGAAGTGAGCCTTCTGGGCATATAAAAATACACAGTGTGTCAGAAAGAATGAAGTCCTTTAGAGTGCATGACACACTCTAGACAGTTAGAAAAGATAAATTAAATGCCAAATGGGATCATTGTACAACTGTTCAAAAGAAGATAAATAAAAGGACTGCAACTATAGTTAATGTTTCACAACTGAGGACTGCTCAGTGACAATAATGGTATTACCAAGAGGAATACAAACATACAAAATGGGGTTGAGGAAAAGCAGCAGCTTGGCGTAATTCTGTGTGTTTGTCTCCACTATAAAGTAATTCACTGAAGTCGAAGAGCACATTGGGTTGTGCAACTCACATTTTAGGGATAGAATGAGATAAGAAAGCCATATTGGAGCAAATTTGCGACACTTAAGATAACTAAAAAGTTAACAGTGTGTCATTTGTGAATATACATAATTCGTTAGTGTACTGTGCAAAGTGTGTTTCTTTTACACAGCAGTACAAAAAAAGACCTAGAAGGGACTAGCACGATATTTGGAAAAGTTATAATTTATGTGCCAAACTACAAAATGTAAATTTTGTGCAAAAGACATGAAAAACATCTAACAACAATGACATCATACAGGACACAAAAAGTTAACTGAATTATGTACAATACTGCGTATACCTATATATTTTGTCATTGGTGCCATTACTACCATGAATTACTTGTGCTCTGACAAGTGGTACAGTAATCAATTATTTTATGAATAATAATGCAATAATGGTTTTCTTAACACACACTACCTCTACAATGAGTATTGTGTTTTTCTGGTCCATAAATATATATAAATATGAAGTGTAACCAATATGGTGAACTTACAGGCTACCTGAAGAGTGTCCCCACAAGCCACTGTTTCTGCACATATTTCTTTCATTTTTAGTGTCACATATTACAGCATTATATTGTATAGTCCTTATCTGTGAGACATTCTGTTCATAAATCATTCAAAAATGCCTCGGACGAAGATTGTATAAGGTACGAGAGAGAGAGAGCGAGAGAGAGAGAGAGAGAGGAGAGAGAGAGAGAGAGAGGGTGGGGGGGGGGGGGGGGGGGGAGTACACAGAAATGTGCTAAAAATTACTGATGAACCACAAGTGAAACAATCTGGTTTCAGTGGAATTACAAGCAAAAGGTCAATTGAATTGCCTTGTAGAATCACTGGAAAAGCAAGAGAGAACATGTTCAAATTCCTTAGTAGAATAACTTCTGCACAATAACCAATTAGTGAGAACATGAAGAATAGAGCACAGAACAAACTTATAAAGCAAATGAAGAATAATTCAAAAACTTCAGACAGTTGGTGTTTGAATGTACAATTTTGTTGGGCATAAAAATGTTATTGCAGACAACTACTTTAACATACAACAAGCCATTTTATGATTGTTGTTTGAAATCTTGGCTGAGAACATATGCTTGGATATTAAAATTGTTGAGAGTGAAAATTATCTTCAACTACCCTTTCTAGTTGTGCGATGGAGTGATTACATCGACCTTGTACGGTAACTTGTAAAATGAAATAGTTTTGATGCAGAATAAGTCAGATACCTGAGGACCACCATTCAATGCATAACTTTCTTTTCACAACCTGAATTGTCACCAACAAAACCTCCTTCAAGCCACAACTAGTGCAGTCATGAACCTTTTTATTCACTTGGCTTACAACTATAGCATTTCCCCTACTTCCCTCCAATCCTTCTTTAAACAGAAAAGTTTAAATACACTTGAGACTTCAGGGGTTTTTATTTGTCTTTCCCTGTTCAACATTTGATTCTCTATGTTTTTCAAATCCTATGTAAAAATAGAATAGTAGATGATTTTTTTTTCTTACCTTTCACCTTGATTTCTAACTTTTTTACTTGCCTCCTCCACCACTCATATCCGTTTTTCTTTGTAGAGTTCAAATTAATGATATCAATATAATGGAAGGAAACATTCCACGTGGGAAAAATTATATATAAATACAAAGATGAGGTGACTTACCGAACAAAAACGCTGGCAGGTCGATAGACCACAAACAAACACAAACATACACACAAAATTCAAGCTTTCGCAACAAATTGTTGCCTCATCAGGAAAGAGGGAAGGAGAGGGGAAGACGAAAGGAAGTGGGTTTTAAAGGAGAGGGTAAGGAGTCATTCCAATCCCGGGAGCGGAAAGACTTACCTTAGGGGGAAAAAAGGACAGGTATCACTCGCACACACGCACATATCCATCCACACATACAGACACAAGCAGACATAATTAAATATGTCTGCTTGTGTCTGTATGTGTGGATGGATATGTGCGTGTGTGCGAGTGATACCTGTCCTTTTTTCCCCCTAAGGTAAGTCTTTCCGCTCCCGGGATTGGAATGACTCCTTACCCTCTCCTTTAAAACCCACTTCCTTTCGTCTTCCCCTCTCCTTCCCTCTTTCCTGATGAGGCAACAATTTGTTGCGAAAGCTTGAATTTTGTGTGTATGTTTGTGTTTGTTTGTGGTCTATCGACCTGCCAGCGTTTTTGTTCGGTAAGTCACCTCATCTTTGTATTTATATATAATTTCTTTGTAGAGTGTTACATTATATTTCCCAATTTCGAATTCGCTTCCCAAAAATTTTTATTACCACTGTTGCATTCCCAACCCTGAAGACATTACCATTCCAAAACCTTTAGTGTCAGTAGTACACTCAGTTTCCTCATTGCCTTTCACAGATCAAATATTCTGCTGCATCACATCCTAGTACTGGAAGGTTCTCATGTGTGGACTTGAAATTTTACAAAAGTTTCTGATATTTTCTGTGTGGAACAAAATTACATTAGAAATCAGAATGAACCCTCTAGCCTCAATTTATTAAGCTCTGTATTTTGTAACTGGGACACAGATGTGGTGAAAAAAAAACAATGCTTGAAGAGGGTTGTAGTCATTTACATACATACACACATACGTATATTCATTAATGATCAATTGTCCCTCTTATGTATCAAAGTGAATCTATCACTTTCTAGATGACGGGGTGGGCTATAAGCTGACTAGTTATCCTTTTGTGAGGAACATCAATTACAGGAGACATTTTCACAGAATAAGACAAGAAAAACATTAACCATATATATATATATATATATATATATATATATATATATATATATATATATATATATATATATATATATAGTTATCTGGAGTACTACACACACAAAATATTAATATACATATGTTGGCATGTGAGGGAACTGGCAAGGCTGGGAATAGGGAGTGATCATTTTTACATAGTCCCTCATCTTTTGCAATTGCTGTTTGATAGGTTTTTGTTTCCCATATTGTTCAGTTAAAGAGATCATAGAATGACACTGATTTTATCCTAAGTACATACAAATTAAGACTGACAGACAAGAGAAATATTACAGATGCAAAGAATCTCCAGCCAAAGACAATATTAAAAATGTCCATAGTGGACAGCATACTGGATTTTAACATTTTCTTCTATGTAAATACTGATACATAATTTAGAGCAAGCAAATAGACAAGAGCTCAGCAATATTTGCAGGAATGACTCTACTAAAAAATTCTTTCCATGATTAGTCAGACACCAATATATAAATAAAAATCTACGATTTAGTATTCATTACACACTTCAGCTTTCGCTTTCAATACTGTACAGTGCACACAACCCTTATACAATTCCAGAAATTCTAAAACTATTTTCTACCAGCGAGTGCTGTACAGAAGGGCAGTATCCCATCCAAAGCAGCGCAAAACTGTCAGAAACCTGCAAAACAAAAAGTTTTGTAAATATTCATCTTGTAATAATCCAGTTCAGATTTGTTCAGTATCATAAAACAAATCAGATTTAGCATTTAATAAAACACTTGAAAAAGAAAAATTCAAGTTCAGTGCAGCCTAAAACTACAGGTGGTGGACAAAAATATGGAAATATGCAAAAACACAACAAATTACCATTCCTAATAGGTGTAGGAAAACTGTTGGCATTCAAAACAGTTTCCACTCATCTTAAAATGGATACACACAGGTCCCATATAGTTCTCAATGGAATCTTATATCAGTCATGCTGCAAAATAGTGGCAAGTTCAGGATAGCGATCACACATCCTTCTCACCAAAGCACACCAACAAAGGCACAATAGCATTGAGATGCAGTGACTGTGATGGCCAGGAAGAAGTGCCAATTCATATTTGTGGTCACAAAACCAGTCCTGCAAGATGCGAGCTGTGTGAACAGGAATCTGTCACATTGGAAAATTGCCACACCATTGGGGAACAAACACTGTACCACAAAATGGATCTGATCAACCAAAGTTATCACATAATCCGCAGCAGTAATGCAATTTTGTAATGCAGCCATGGGGCCCACGGAATGCCATATATAGGGTGTTACAAAAAGGTACGGCCAAACTTTCAGGAAACATTCCTCACACACAAATAAAGAAAATATGTTATGTGGACATGTGTCCGGAAATGCTTAATTTCCATGTTACAGCTCATTTTAGTTTCATCAGTATGTACTGTACTTCCTCGAATTTCACAATCAATATGCGTGGGCTGATGAGAATCCGCACGCAATTGTGCAATCACGTCATAAACACAGATTTTCTCTGAACTTTTGGGCAGGCATTGTCGATGATGTCTCGATTGGGCCCCATGTTCTTCCACCTACGCTCAATGGAGCATGTTACCATGATTTCATACGGGATACTCTACCTGTGCTGCTAGAACATGTGCCTTTACAAGTACTACACAACATGTGGTTCATGCACGTTGGAGCTCCTGCACATTTCAGTCAAAGTGTTCGTACGCTTCTCAACAACAGATTCGGTGACCGGTGGATTGGTAGAGGTGGACCAATTCCGTGGCCTCCACACTCTCCTGACCTCAACCCTCTCGACTTTCATTGATGGGGGCATTTGAAAGCTCTTGTCTACACAAGCCCGGTACCAAATGTAGAGACTCTTCGTGCTCGTATTGTGGACGGCTGTGATACAATACGCCATTCTCCAGGGCTGCATCAGCGCATCAGGGATTCCATGCGACAAAGGGTGGATGCACGTATCCTCACTAACGGAGGACATTTTGAACATTTCCTGTAACAAAGTGTTTGAAGTCATGCTGGTACGTTCTGTTGCTGTGTGTTTCCATTCCACGATTAATGTGATTTGAAGAGAAGTAATAAAATGAGCTCTAACATGGAAAGTAAGCGTTTCCGGACACATGTCCACAAAACATATTTTCTTCCTTTGTGTCTGAGGCATGTTTCCTGAGAGTTTGGCCGTACCTTTTTGTAACACCCTGTATAACATCATTACCGAATCCCACCATGTTTCGCTCTGGTGATGTAAATTGGGCCAGAAGTTGGAAACAGTGTCAAACAAGACTCATCTGACCTAATAATTTTCTTCCATTGCTCCATAGTCCAGATTTTATGGCTTCAGTATCACATTTTCCAGTTACAGATATCTGCATCTCTGATGAGTGGTTTTGCAATTCCAGTTCACCCTGCAATTCCCTGCTTGTGGAGGTCCCTTTGTGTTGATTTGGGCTGAGCATTCATGAGTGCAACATTCAGTTCTGCTGTGAATTTCGCAGCTGTCGTTCTCTTTTTTTCCTCTTCAATGACTGTCTGTCAACCGCTCAACACACACTGTCATCCATGTTGTGACTTAGCAGATGAAGTTTTTCCACTTTTCTCTGTATGGGGCGTAAGTCTTCAATACAGCGCCTCTTGAAATATGAAACACTTCAGCTATCTTGTTTATGGAAGCACCCACTATACAAGTATCACTAGCGACTTCACTTAGCTCAAATATAATGCACTCACAACTACACAGCACTCTGTTGTAATCACAACTGATACTTGCAACATACTGAGAACACTGCACAGGTGCCATTCGTGTTAAAATACAACAGTGCAAACTGCAGGATTGGTTAATATCTGTATTTATGTTCGAGCATGCATTTCTCGTGGTGTTTCCACATATTTGTCCAACGAGTTATGACCAGGTTCCAAAACATCAATAAGATTAAAGTATAACGGCACTTTTATGTTCCCAGAATTAACATTTTTCCGCTGTTTACAACATTTTTTATCGGTTCCGTCAAATTTCCTATGCCCACAATGTTAATTTCCATCTGCTTTTGCATCGACATATTTATAATTTTCCCGTGATTTACACATTACGAAAAAATGTTTGTGGAGAAAAAATGATGCTGGCATGGTGTTGGCCATCCAGTAGTGTTTACAAATATTATACGGTTAAGTTTCTTGACACCAGGGCACTCTATGCAGCATATTTGAACTGGCAAATGTGTAGAAGTTGGAACAATTTGTGCCGTATCTCCTGCCACTGCCGAGCTCTCCTCAGCATGGTGGCTGATCGGAGTAATTAGGTTTGTTCGAATGAAGATATCGTGACCAATCGCTTGTATTTTATTCATGTTGAGCAAAGTGTGTTTCGAGAATTTATTCTCGTTGTCAAGTGCAGTATTTACGTATGTACTTTTTGTGATGACACACAAACAAACAATGTGAGAGATAGTTTGTGTATGTGTGTGGTTTTCTACATAATTAATGAGGCACAGTACCTGATAACCTCAAAAAGATGGCAGTGCAAGAGATGTAGAATAAAATGTATTCAAACACCAGACAAAATACTTATTTACATATTTGCAATTGACAATGAGAAAAAATTCTCTAAAAGTGTCGTGATAAGCATGAAAAATTACATATCTAGTGCAGTATTTCATTATTTGAAAAATGAAGGAAAGCTGCAGGCTTTCAAAAACATCAATTATGACATATGAAATTGCGTCATACATTCCTACTTCCCAGACAGTTATCAGTTCGAGTTACATCAGTGGTTTTTATTAGATAATAAACCTTCATTAGATAATAAACAAGTCCCTTACAAATCTTTTAATGCCTCTTATGTACATATACCACACATGAAGTGCAAAAATACATAATTTTTACAGCTTAAATCGTTATTTCACACATTTTACATTTTTCCGCATTTTACACCCCCCCTTTTTTTATTGACTTGTGTGGATATCTCTCTCTCTCTCTCTCTCTCTCTCTCTCTCTCTCTCTCTCTCACACACACACACACACACACACACACACACACACACACACCTCCCTTCCTCCAGACTTATGTTACTATAATGAAGGAAAGAACTCTTGAAATTTGTAGTACAATATACCCAGTGGTGAACACTCACAAAAGGTCGATAGTAATACCCACCTAGCGTTTCCACTGTTTGCTTCATATTAATCCTCAATTTTTTTAAAAAAAACTGTACTGTTTTATTTGGACACATTAAATATTGAGTTTTAGGATAGGATAGGATTGTCGGGGTTAAAGAGACTACTACATCATCCCTCCATCCTATATTCATCAAGTTGAGAAGAGTCCTCAGAGAAGAAGAAGAACTAAAAAGGTGTGAAGCGTCGGAGCCAGGCCAGGCTGGACCACCAAGCAAATGCAGCAATGGACCTTCACCGGTAAAACGTAACACCAGATCAGCAGTTTGGTGTCTTCACTTGCACCAGAAGCGGTGTGTCAGCAAGACTGAGGTTTCGCTGTAGGGTGGCCAAATTAGGGCAGTCCAGCAGGGTGTGGCCATCGTTCAGCCAAGTGTGGCCAATGTAAAGTCAAAAGGGAACAGTAGATTCTGTGAGAGCAGCACACAGGAAAGACTGCCACATACTTGTGGTCCCCTTTACTGCTCCCTGTTTGTTCAGAGAAGTCAGGGCACACCAATCCATATTCCAAGGCTCCAACATTTGACAGCATAGAGCCCACCAAAGGTCCTGTTCCGGTACCCGTATTGTCAAAGTCAGCATCATGGTAATCAACTTTGCAACTGGGCCAGTGTATTCATTCCCTGGGGCCCAATGTGAACTGGGATTCAGACAAAGATGAATGACTGGCCAGCTTGGAGGAGGTCAGAAAGGAGATTCTGGATAGTGACAATCAATGGGTGTTGAGGGTAACATTGGTTGATAAGCTGAGGATTACTCAGAATTAAGAATGACTCACTAGTGTGAGAATGAACGTGAGTGAGTGCTCCAGCAATGCCCATATAATTCTGCAGTGAACACACTGAATCCATCAGTCAAGAGGCATTGTTCACTGCATGTTGCATGTGTAAACACAAAACTGGTTCGTCCTTGACTGTAGAGCTGTCAATGTATACCACTTCTGAACCCAGAATTGCATTGAGGACAGCCAAGAACAGCCATTGCAAAATTATGGGGCCAAAAGAGTCTTTCAGTCCAAAGGATAGGTCCTGGGATTACATTGTGGGAGTAGGATCTCTCTACCAGGAAAAATTACATGGAATTTAGATGCTCAGGAGAGCAGCGAATGTGTATTACATAGCTGAGCAGCAGTTGTTGGCACTTGATCTGTAGGGGAGAGATCCCACATTCCACGAGTAAGCTGTTTACAGGTCTGATCCAAAATGCACTCGTGGCAAGTTGAACACCACAATGGTGTATCGGGTCCAGTATCCCCAATCCTGAAGGTGGTGCTGTGTCATATACCAGACTCCTACAATAGACAGAGGATATGATCATTGCATTGTCAAGTGGTGAAATTGTACAGTAGCCTGCACCCCAGTTGGTGTTACTGAGGCAGTGAAGAGTATTAAGGTGAGACCTTCATCACGTTTGTTGAAGATTGGGAAGACATATCAAATAAGCTTTGCAGTCCCAAAAAGCGGTAAGACTCCACCACATTGAACAATTTGTCATCGAGGTAGAGTTCTGGTTGTGGATGTGCAATAAGACAGTGACAGAAGTGCATGACACATGTCTTCACAGCTGAAAACTGGAAGAGAAGGGTCGGGGCTCCAGACTGCACCTTTCATATGGCACCGTGCAGCCGGAGTTCAGGAACACCCGCACTGGAGGAGCAATAGCAAATGCAAAAATTGTCAGCATACCAGGAGGGTGACACTGCAGACCACACAGCTGCAGCTAGACCATTGATAATCATAAGAAAACAGGTAACATTCAATACAGATACCTGCAGGACCCTATTCTCTTCTCTTACTGGGGAGGGGGATACTGCAGGAAGTAGCAAATTGAATCCAGAAAATATGGTGTGACTAGAACTTCTGAGGAAAAACTGGGAACGGGCCCCAATGATCCCCTAGTCAAAGAAGACAGCAATAAGGTGTGCTGATGACAGGCAAAACCTAACCATATGGGAGACTCCAGGCAGACCAAACAGTCAGCCATAGAAAGGCCTTGGTGAAAACCTACATGGGAAAAAAAACCACCCCTAGACTCAAAATAGCAACACAAGCACCAGCTCACCATATGTTCGAGCAACTTGCAGAGAACATTAGGATGCAAGAACAGAGTCATTTTCAGGCAGTGAGGTTCTCCATCAAAGGATGTCATTTACAGTATTTGAAAGCCCATCCATCAAGGTACTGTCTTTCGATGGGGAGGATACCAAGCAACAGGGTATCGCTAAGTCTCCTAGTGAGAGAATGGCTGCGGTTGTGCTCTGGATAGCTGCAGCAATACCTCCAAGTGGCAGGATGCTAAGGGCGATGGCAGAAGCAGCAGTGTTGAGAGCCCATCCAGGTGGACACCCAGGTGAGTGAGGCTGAGGGAGGGAGATGACACTCAGAAAATGATCACTGTCATACCGGTCATTATGGACTCTCCAACGGCTGAGCGGTATAAGACCAGAGGTGTCAACGGAAAGAGCAATGGCTGAATAAGATCCATATGTCACACTGAAGTGCGTGGGGGCACCTGTATTCAACAGACAAAGATAAAGCTCTGTGAGCAAAATTTCGATAGCTTTATTGCGACCAGGGGTTGCGGTTCCACACTACAAAGGGTTGTGGGTATTGAAGTCGCCCAAAATGATAAAGGGTGAGGGGAACTGAGAAATCAGTGCAGACAACACGACCCGAGAGACTCCACTATGAGGATGCAGATATACACTATAGACAGTGGAATCCAGAGACATAATCACACAAAGTGCCACAGCCTCCATAGGTGCATCAATCAGCAAAAGTTTTCTATTGACAGAGTCCAGAATGTATGTGCAAATTCCGCCCGACACTCTGTCATAGTCCGCTCAATTCTTAAAATAGCCCCGAAGTTGCAGAGGATATGAGGCCACAATGCTGGGAACCAAGTTTCCTAGAGGGCAATGCAGAAAGCTGGGGAAACCCATAAGAGATGATGTACCTCAGCCAGTCAGGAGTCAAAATCACTACAATTCCACTGGAGGATCACACTATCGGTATCCTGTGCGGGCGTGAAGGGACCAAGGAGGCAGGTCACACTCTGGGGTCACCTGCTGCCACCGGTTGTGGGAATACGGCATCAATACATATTATATAAAGAAAATGAACCACAACAGCCCTAACACCTTATTTCAATCAACTTGTTTTGATGCAACATTAACGTCATCTTTAGGCCCACTATAAACCTAAAGAATACTTGCATTCCTCAGCCCATGTATCATAGAATCCACATAATACTAGTCATAATGGATTGCATAAATCATGCAATGTGTTTTCACCAGTGTGTGTATTACATGGTATCTGGTGTATCCAGTTGCAGGTCAGCAGAATCTTGGGCGGTGAGTACCCTCAGGGACCCCTTGCTGGTGAGAGATGCCAGAGCAGTGCGTTCTGGAGGGCCCAACGTAGAAGGCACAAGGGGGAGGATATCATCACTACAGAGGACGATATTATCATAGCCATGGCAAACATCATCATAGTGTGTAAAGGTGCATACAGTAATATTCCTTCTTGTGCCCCTCTCCTGATATGCGAGTTGGTCAAGAGCCTTGTATTTCCTATTCTCTTTGGAAGATGGTGCACAAAGTTTTATGGTTACTTACAATTTCTGTGAGGTCACCAATCTAACAATATGTATCTTAGAACCAGTAAAATTCTATGCAAAGCAGCAAGGGCAGATGGAGGGTGAGAACTGAGCTGTTTGTCACACCTGTATGTTAAGCCTAATTTACACAAAGATACTACACAGTAAAACTGAGTTTTGAAACTGTGCTGCTAGCTACTGTGCACATGCGACACACACAGGCGAAGGTCGCTGGTGTGTTGCTTGCGCTTATGTGTTATGTGACATTTCAATAAATGTAGTATGCAGTTTGGAACTGAGAAAATTATTGGTTTCTCGGCAGTTACAAATTAGGCAGAGATGGTAGTGGGACAAGAGTGATAATCACTACAAGAACCAAGAGTGACACTAGGTGCAATTGAGAGAATTCTTCACAAAAGTAACATCGAAGGTTTGATGATGCTGAAGTTACTGACCAAAACACATTCTATAAGAAAAAAGGAAGGATGTATACACAGACGAGGAGAGATGGGAGGGGGGGGGGGGGGATTTTTCCTGGATTTCCCAGTTAAAAATCCACTTTTCTCAGGTTAAAATACACTATACCCTGGCGAAAGTACATTTTTTTCCATGTGAAATGACACTGTACTTTCCCTCAGAGCTGTAAATCTTACCAATCCTCTGAATGGTGAAGATACTATACACCAGCACAGAACTTCCCAGCAATTTTGCAAATGAAATGCAGCAAAAAACAACGCATTTTGAAAAGATCTTTGATGTGGGGCAGCATTTACACTGCATATTGTAGTAACACGAAAGTATAAACCATAATTCTGTCAAATACAGCACAGTAGCCTCTGAACCACTGAAATCGAGATTTCAATGTACTTTTGTCGGCCAATCATAGCTCGTCATATGATCTTGACACCCAATGGCAGCAGATATTCAGGTGACAGGACACATGATATAGTCAGCGAATAGGGACATCACTGTTAAGTCATGCAAATACAGAAATAGGAAAATTAAGTGGTTTAAATTAATAAACATACAATATAGTAACAAGAAAAACTAAGCTTTCACATGTAAAAATGGTCATAAAAAATTTTTTGGTGTTTGTGCACGCACTGTGTTTTGTTGGTGTACATGATGCATTTTCTTAGCATCTAAAGTTTTGGTGGCATTCTCTCATTTATGTTTTATAACTGCAGTATTATACAGGCTAAAGTAAAATTCTTTGTTAGAGTATCAGTTTTTACCACTCAAAATTACAAAACTGTTACGGAAAACTAAAACAATGAAAACTTCCAGGAATTAAAAAAAAATCCCTAGTTTTTCTAGGACTTTTCCTGGATTTCCTGGTTGTCCTGGGCTGTATACACCCCGTAATAAGACAGATAAGATTAATGAAGACCTCTTTCTACATGGGGAAACTTGAGCAGATACTCTTAGCTTAATACGAAGGCATCCCGAAGAAAACGACTTCGTTAAAAGTACAGCTGCACAAATGCAGAAGCTACCAAAAATAATACAACGTGGAATTAATGGCAAAAATAGAAAATTTACTATGTATGAAGCAAAAAGCTTGACTTCGTTAAAAGTACAGCTGCACAAATGCAGAAGCTACCAAAAATAATACGTGGAATTAATGGCGAAAATAGAAAATTTACTATGTATGAAGCAAAAAGCTTGATATCCAAAAGCTGTAGATAAGAAACTTCCCAAATAGGTTACATCACAAACACCTGTAACAAATTTTGTACTTTGGAACACGATATGGATAATATAGAGATTAGGAATAAAAATTTACACTTGTGCAAAAACACAGTGCGTACTCCAGTTTCAATTCCGACAATAATGCTTACCACATTAGTGTATCTTCTTTCCTTACAGCATCCTGAATTCTATTAAGTTCCAAGAATTGTTCTGACTTCATTCCTAGGTGGTTGAAGTAGCTTCTGGAGTAATCTACCAAAATTTCACCACTGAGCAACTGAGACAGCAAAACAATTTTAGAAACAAGTGTACTTACCTCCAAAAGACTGGCACTCTCCTCACTTGGCAAAGAACACCCTGTGCCATGTGAAACACGTAATTACAAGCGACGGCGTTTCCTAGAACTGCTGCTGCCACCACCCCACCCTTTGCGGCTACGAGATGCTTCAAGAGCTGCCCAATGTTCATAATAGCGTTCCGCTTCAAGCCATTCCTGATACTTGTACCACCTGTGAAAAGAACACAGTGCTTACAGTTTTGTTATAAGGGGGTTAAAGCTGTGTGTCACACAGCTATGGTGGTATACTTCTGCAGCAACAATAACAAAAACACAATTCAGATTATCTGTAGTTCCATATCGAGCCTGATATATTAAGACGTAACTAATTCCTTCATTTTTCTTTAATCAAAAAAGTAATTAACTATTAATGATTAGGTACACTTTCTTCCTGTTTTTGTCATCAGCCCTCCGACCGGTTGGTGCAATCCACCACCTATTCCTTTCTTGTGTCAACCCCTTCATGTCAGGCTGACACTTGCACATTACGTTCTCAATTATTTTGTTTGTTAAGTTTAACACAAATCTCTGTCTTCCTCTACAGTTTTTACCCTTTACCGCTCCCTCTATTAGCATGCAAGTTATTCACTGATGTCTTCAACATGTCCTGTCATCCTGTACCGTATTCTTGCATGTGTTTTCCACATGCTTCTTTCCTCATCCATTCTGTGGAGAATCGCCTCATTCCTTAGACAATTAGTTCATTTAATTTTCAGCACTGCATCTTAAACGCTTTGAATCTCATCATTTCTGCTCTTCCTACAGTCCATATATGCTTTGCTCCAAATGTGCATTACCAGAAATTTCTTCCTGGAATTAAGGCTGATATCTGATATTAACAGACAGGAACACTTTCTTTGCCTGTGTTAGATGACATTTTATGTCTTCCTTGCTTCACCCGTCATGTGTTACTCCGCAGAATTACTTAACTTGGTGGTCCCCAATTTTGATGTTAAGTTTATCACTTATCTCATTCATGCTGTTCCTCACTAGCTTAGTCTTTCTTCAGTTCAGACCGAGTGAGGTGGTGCAGTGGCTAGCGCACTGGACTCGCATTCGGGAGGACGATGGTTCAATACCGCGTCCGGCCATCCTGATTTAGGTTTTCCGCGATTTCCCTCAATCGCTCCTGGCAAATGCCGGGATGGTTCCTTTGAAAGGTCACGGCCGACTTCCTTCCCCATCCTCCTCTAATCCGACAAGACCGATGACTTCACTGTCTGGTCTCCTCCCCCCAACCCCTTTCTTCAGTTCACTCTCATGCCATATTCTGTACTCACTGGACACTCCATTCCCTTTAACAAGTCCTGTAAATATTCTTCACTTGCACAATATCACCTGTAAATCTTATCAGAGATATCCTTTCACACTAAATTTTAATGCTGCTCTAGAACCTTTCTTTTGTTTCTGTCATTGTTCCTTCGAAGTTTAAATTGAACGGCAGGAACAAAAGACTACGTTCTGGCCTTACATCCTTTTTAATCTGAGCATTTTGTTCTTGATCTTACCTTTCCAAATGCTAAAATGATGTCATCTGACAGAGCCTCAATTTCCTTTTCTATTCTTCCAAATGTTATTCTTGTCAGCAACTTGGATGGGTGCACTGTTAAACTGATTGTGCAATATTTCTCACACTTAACTGACCTTGCTCCCTTTGGGATTGCATGGATGATGTTTTTTCCAATACCTGATAGTTGTCTTCAGACTCAGATTTTAAATTCCAACCTGATTCATTGGTTGGTGGGTACTTCCCTATTTGAATCACAAATTATGAAGGAATTTTATCTACTCTTTCTGCTTTATCTGATCCCAAGTCTTTCAAAGCTGTATTAAACTCTGACTCTAACACTGAATCACTTAATGTTTCCATATTGACTCCCATTTCTTCCTCAATCACATCATCAGACACCCCCCCCCCCCCCCCCTCCTCTCTCTCTCTCTCTCTCTCTCTCTCTCTCTCTCTCTCTCTCTCTCTCTCTCTCTCTCATTCTGTGTGTGTGTGTGTGTGTGTAGGGGGGGGGGGGGGGGGAGGTATGCGCACAATGAGTCAGTCTTTCCCCAATAATTACTTTTTCAATTTCTTCACATTTTTCCTATAGCTATTTTTCCTTGACTTTCCTGCACTTCATATTTACTTAGTTCCCAAATGATACATTTCTGTATTTCCATGAACATTTTTGTACTTCTTTCTTTACATAATCAATTCTAGTATTTCTACTGTTACCCAAGGTATCTTTGCAGTTACGTTCATTCCACTTCCAGTGAACTGTCTACTATGATTTTCATGATCACAGTATCTACAGACTCAGACAACTTCAAATACATGTTGTCATTTCTCAGTAACTCACTTCTTTGCACACTGATTCTTCTGGACAATTTTCTTAAGCTTCAGTCTACTCTTCATGATTACTGTACTGTGATTGAAGTCTATATTTGCTCATGGGTGTACCTTACAATCCAATATCTGATTTTAGAATGTTTGTATGACCACAACCTACTCCAACTGGAATCTTTCCCTACCTTCAGGCCTCTTTGCAGTATACCTCCTCCCCCTCACGTAATTTTGAACAGAGTTTTGTTGTTACTAACTGAAAGTGATAGCAGAACTCGAACACGTTCTGCTCTCACATTCATACTACTAAGCCCATATTCTCCTGTAACTCTTTCTTCTATTCGTTTCCCTAATACTTTGTTCCAATTACCCATAATTATTATTAGGGAATGGACTTTTATTTGCATAAATATTTTTCTGCTTGAAGATAAAAACTATAACTAAGTCAGAAATTCCCAAAACAGCTCACTTCAATTGTATGCAAAATTCTACCTCACATTAAAAATAGATAGTTCATTAAGAAAAAAAAAAGAAAAAATTAAATAATTTTTCTAAACACACATTCTTTGTCAGCTTTAAATTTTTAAAAAAAATCTTGTACATTGTCATATTATGGCAACATATTCTGTAGTGGGTGACTTCCACTACACATGCTGCCTGCAATCTGAAAGGGGAGTCCTTTATTTATGTCAAAGGCTGATGCAATCTAAACAACAGTGTTCAATCATTACCCTCATTTCGTTTAAAACAGAGCTTTTATACAGTGCATTGTCTTATGTGAAGTGATTGGTGATATAATGCCAATTAGTAGCACCTTTATAAGTGATGGATGAATTCTATTCTGTCAAAAATGTGGTAAATCAGTAAATGCATTTCAGCAATCTCATGTCTTGCAGCATTTAGAGGCAGAATGGGTGCTTCACAAGTTCTTTTAGGTGAAGTAGCTACCTATTCACATATCACATTTTAAAAAAGTTCCAAATATTATGCAGATTTATGTAACACTTTTCTTTCATTTGATATTCCTTTATTTACGTTGTGAAGTTCAGAACTCAGAAATTTTCTTACGAAATACACAAATTTGAAACACCAGAAGAATCAACATTAAGGAGATTGTATGGGCCTGCCTGTTACAAAGAAATGCAAAGAAAGATCAGGGCAGAATGTGGAGAAAAAGAAAAAAAGGTAAGCATTGGTGGATCACCAGACACTAACAGTAGAAAAGGGAAATATTGTGGTAGGTGCGTTAGAAAATGATGAAATAGTTTCTGAATGGTAGTTTCTATTAGCATGTAAAGAAATATCAGTATTGAATCTTGAATCTCTGCAGTCCCATAAGTAACAAATGATTCTGGCAGAGGAACGTATATCAGTGGCGACCTGTTCCTTTTCGCCACTAGGGCTATAATCGATTTTGTTGTGGTATAGTGGTCCATCTACAACCACCAGCATGCTTTGGCATAGAATTTCCACCTTCAATGGCCTTCTTTACTCGCAAGATGACACTTTTGGACACACCCATTACTGTGGCTTTGAACCATCACAACCACTAAAATGATGATGTCGTACCACGTGGGATGTTGCAGTAATTGGTTCCATACCAACCTTCTCTCAAACACAATATTGCATTAAATGTTGAATGCGTACAGAGTTCTTGTGCACAAGGTTTTCTGCACTTAACATGTCCTGCCCTCTACATTTTCTTTTTACTGTTATTGGTCAGATGTTCTGTAGCAATTATTAGTTGTTCCATAGCAATTGGCAGCTGTTCCTTAGTAAAAGTTAGTTGTTCTTTTTAGCAACTGTCAAGCTGTGTACTTTCTTAATTTCTTCATCATCTCCTTCTTCTTGTGAAGTTGGCACGGACACCTCAACTATTGTTGTTGGTGTTGGTTTGCTGTTGATTCGGGCTTTGTTGCCTGAATTTCTGAACTGTTGACTATTATTGAACTGTTGACAGTAACTCACTCTCAACCCTACCTTCCTGTTCATAACAAAGCCTACTCCTATCATATAAACTTTCTTCTGCTGTTGATAGTATGCTATATTTGTCTGAGCAGAAATCCTTATCTTCTTTCCATTTCACTTCACTGATCCCCACCATATCTAGACTGAGCCTTCACTTTTCCCATTTCCTAGCTGCCTTACATTCAAACTCCTGACATTCCACACCCTGATTCTTACAGTTGATTATATAAAGCATTTGACCTTAGATTAAAAAAGACCTCATATCAATCTAAACTCTAAAATCTGCACTGTATAAACTTTAATCCCAGATTATGCCACCATGAAGTAGCACCAACTTTGTCTAGTGAAAATTCACTAATTACAGTCAGGTTCAAATGTAATTACCTATTTAACTTGTAGTGACAGTACATAATAACATTTCTGTTTTGTGGAAATACAAACTGAAGTATTAAAGAAGTTGTTAACACACAAATATGTGACTACACCATTCCCATACTTCTGAAACTCTAAATATAATATTTTTTAATCTGTAAGGTTAAGTTAAGGAACTTATTAGCTATGTACTTAATGAGAGCGGATAATAATTGCTCTCATAATTCTTGGAGACTTCTCGTAATTTATGATTAGTTTAAAGGTTTTGTACAGATACTTAAAAGAGAATAGTCCAATTCGACATGTTAAACATACTGAAATGTTGCTTTCTGAATAATTAATAGAATATACACCAAATGTTTAATTAATCCTCAAAGACATTAAAAATAAATTTTCTCTGTGTCAATAAATCTGTAAAGTAGGGAGAAAAGGTCATGATTTAATATAGGGAATGCATTTTTGTGCTGTTCCAATAAAGAATGCTCTACAGAAATGTTTATATATCGAAACTGTTGGTTGGTTGATTTAGGGGAAGGGACCAAACAGCGAGGTCATCGGTCCCATCAGACAAGGAAAGGAAAGGGAAGGAAGTTGAGTGTGCTCTTTCAAAGGAACCAGCCTGGCATCTGCCTGAAACAATTTTGGGAAACCCAAATCAGGATGGCTGGATGGGGGTTTGAACTGTCGTCCTCCCGAATGCAAATCTAGTGTGCTAACCACTGTGCCACCTCGAAACTGTAAAGCAAGTTGAAGACAGTTGTCGTAATTTGTTTTGGACTATATAAAAGCAGGAGCTGTGATATATATATATCTCTCTCCCCCTTCTCTCACATTAGTTTTTGATGGCTGTTCATAAAATATTAGAGTCAATCTCCTATCTGTAACTTTTGATTAAATAATTACTTAATTTCATTATAATAGGCATGTTTGAATCAAGAAACCTACTTTCCTCCTCCATTAATGCCACATCTCAATTTATCATGTTGTAATTTAAAACCTTTTCAGGCTGCGGTGAAGGAGAGCTGATGACGAATTGTCTGGTGGCCACAACTGAACTACTAGTGTTCAATTGGCATTTATCCTATCAGTATCCGGGCAACGGAATTATGCAAACTGCTCAATTTAGAGATTGGTCAGTGCCTTCGGTCAATGTTCTCATTGGTCTGATGAGAATCTGAAGCTGGATGGCGGCATGAAAACCAATTAATAAGCAAGTAAAGATTTTCTATACGCCATTTTACCATTTCAGAAGCTTTACCACCAGCAAACATGATTAAAAAGTTTTATAATAGTACTATTTTTTTCCAAATATCAGTAATATTATATTGGGATAGCCAACGTGTTGCTCGAACAAAAAATTGCGTGATGTTAACTGATGCTTGCTTGTTCCATTTTTCATTAATCAACTGTATTGTTGGAGTAAAGAAAAAACTGATGACGACTACTCACTACATAAATGAAATTAACTGATGTAACGGGTATTAAAGTAGACGCCAAGCAGCAACACGGGAAAGAAAAAGTATGGTTATCAACGTGTTACCAGTTGCATCTACTTTTGTTGTCTGCAATACGTAGCTCATTTAATTCATGGCCAATTTTGGATTTTCTGAATTTTGCGTAGTTTGCAAGTTAGTAATTGTAGTAGGCTTTGTTCCTAAATGCTATACTAAGATGGCTACTTTTGCGTTGTGCGCAAGCAAGATGAAAACGAGTGATAGTGGATTTTTTGTTTGAAGCATCCATCTTGTCATTTTAATGATACAAAAATTAGTTTCTGGTAAATTTATGCTAATTATTCAGTGTGGTGTCAACAGTTTTTATTTTGAAGTACATTTTCAATTTGTGTTATGACAAAGATAGATAAATTCAGTAGCAACAGCACCGATCTGACGATGGCAGAGTCCATTGCTCAAAATGTGGAGGCAGAAATTAATACACAGGTACAAGTAATTTAATGTGCCAAGCAAATACCTCCTTCAATTGTAGATTCCTTTTCTGTATTATTCAATAAAATTGCTGAGATGGTTAACGCACATGATGAAGTGATTCCTTCAGACATAAACAGCACCATTTCTGAAAGGAACAAAGTATCGGCTTTACAAATCTCTGTGCAGGTCAGTACTACTCTTGATGAGGGAGATGTAGTGCTGACATCTCAAATAAATAATACCTCGACTGAATGTGACAAATAGTTGGTCACTCAAATTTCCACTCTGGTAAAGGAAAATTAGTAAAAAAATTTAATACTGGTTTAGGAATAATAGCATCCGAAAATACCAGTCTAATGAAGGCCTATAAGCATTTACCAGAAACCGTTTCCAAACTATCAAAAGATGTGGACACAACACAATTAGCACAGAAGGCAATGGGAGATATGATGCATGAATTAGCGCAACATGCTGACAGCTTGTCTGTAGAACCAGAAGAAATGTTGGAAACCTGGCTAGACGAGCAAGGTGAAAAATTAAAGACTGAATTCACCAAGAGGCTTGAGCAAAAGGACAAAATGCTCACCAATATAATAAATTCAGAGTGGAAAGGAGCAATATAATCAGCTGGGAGTGAAGCAATGGCCAAACTCGGCATGGCAAAACAAACGCTCTGTTCAGAAATAGACCACATAAAGCACATGATACATCATGACTTTCCACAGTGGCGAGACAAACTTTTGTCACAGGTGAAAGAAGTGCACCGTGTGGTGGAAATAATACCATAGCCATCACACAAATCACCAGCTATCGATACGCAAATGCAAGATGCATACAATGCAGGTGCGCAAAGCCCAGGGCCATACTTTGAAGCATATCAGCCTGTAAACCACGCAATACAACAATCGCATCATCAGAAGGGGGCAAGTGTGACCTTAACACAGATCTTTCAGGAAGAAAGCCTATTAAAACACCAACAATTTAAGGTCTTTACAACAGACAAAATACAACCCCATCCCATAGATTTTATATGTTCATTCCACAATGTATTGCCTAGGTCATGGAATGAGAGGCAGAGAGCATCTTGTGGGCTACCGAAGCCACAAAGAACTCTATACATTATGAACAATTTGAAAAGGCTTTTCTTGCTAAACACTGGTCAGTGGGCATACAAGAATGCCTTAGAAAGCAGATCTTCAGCCCATAAATATACAACCCAAAGAAGGGTGGACTTAGGAACTGTTTCAAAAAATACATTAATTTAATGAGATACTGGGACAAGCTGGCCATGCACCAAGATATATTACACATCTTGAAGGCAAAGTTGTGTGTGCACATAAGGGAAAAGTTAACAATGGTCCCTGATTTTGACCTTTAACACTTTCAGTCAGTGCTTGGTACTATGAACCTAATACAAGAGGACGTGAAAAGCACCACTGGCAACAATGGTTCGTAGTCCACCAATAAGAACAGGCACAGAGTAATGGCAGCACGTTGCAAACCAGACATGCAAATTGGAATGACAACAATTGTGGTCCACAAAATGAACAGACACTCTTTCAAAGGCAAAGGTGAAAAATCAGCATCATCGCGGGTATCAAAATAATCTAAACGGGAACCAACAAAACAATAATAGGAGTCAAGATCACAATAATCAGTGGTCACAAAATAATCAAGGGCAAGGTACGTCTATAAATTGAAACATCAATAACTATAATCAGGAAGTCCCAATAGTCGACGTGGTACCAACAACAATGTCCAGGGTGACAAACTAAACGCAATTATCGAGTTCACTGATGACACTTGCGGGACAGAACAGGGGCAATAATTTGAATGAACAGATAATCATGCTCCGACATAATGATGAGACTGACATCTATCAAGAGTTATTTAACGAGGTAGACAATAATAGTGAAAGTCCATCAGAGCACGTACAAGCCGTTATTTAAGCAGTTGTGGGAGGTTTTCCCATGACAATTTTAGGTAATGGTGCAAGCAAAAACATAATAGAAGCTAACCGCTTTAAGAACATGGCACAGTCTGTACAGATTCCGACTCTGCCAGTTCAAAACTGCATGGTATCTGGTGCTATTGGCACCAAAGGTCAAACTGGCACAGATAGGTGTAGAATTCGAGAAAAGAGCAGATCAATGCATGTTTTTTGTTGTGACAAATTTAACCATGTCCTGTCTCACAGGAATCAAATTTATGCGGGAACGGGACAGAAAGATCAACCTCCCACATGGGAAATGCCATATACAGTTCGAGGTGAGGAGTTTGTTTTGGATCTGATAAAGACAAAAAATAGACACAGCAGACTGTGCCAAGGAATACAAGTTAAATTTATTAAGAATAGAGTACTGTGGGTGCAAGACCATTCACAGTACACAAAGCTTGCACCTGAAATGAACAGTGGGCAAAATGAAATAGATTCTTCGCTCATATGATGCAAATCAGACAATCAGAAAATAGCATTATGTATGTTACTGGAGAAATATGTCCAGGCATTTTCATTAAAGTGTGGTGTGATTAAGGAGTATGTTCATTGGATGGAAGTCATACTGCATAAAACTTACTGCCAAGCAACCTATTCTGCTCCATCCAAAAGGGTTTCTGTCACACAGGAACTCTAGAAAATGATACAGTGGTGTACTACAGAGCCTTCCCTTTCATCATGCAGCCACCCATTATTATCTGTGCCCAAGGCAGGCAGAGGAGTGTGCCTTGCTCTTGATGCCCGATCTATAAACAAAACACTTATTCCACTAAGAACCAGGCCAGAAGTTTTAGAGAAGCAGCTACAGCAATTCCCCAGTTCAGTATTTATCACTGATAGACCTCTGCTATTTGTACTGGCAAATGGCGCTCTCTGGAGATTTGCATAAGTACACCGTTTTTATCTTTGCCAGAAGATCGTACCAATTTCAAGTGCTTCCATTCAGTTTGAATGTCAGTGCCGGTGTATTTATTTCAGCACCAGATACTGTGTTAAGACCTGAACTGTTAGACCTGGTCACACTATATGATGATGATTTGCTGATCGCAACAGCTACCTGACAGGAACACCCGAGTTTGTTAGACAGGGTGCTCAATAAGTTTTCAGAGTACAGAGTTACCGCCAATTTGAAAAACTCTAAATTCACAAGGAACAAGATCAAATTCCTTGGGCAGATCATTTTGCTGTTAGGAATTTTGCCTAACTCCGAAAGGATTAAGCCCATAGAAATTTTCCACCTCCTCCAACTAAGAAGCACTTAAAGGCATTTCTCTTTCATGGGATTAGCCGAGTGATCTAAGGCACTGCAGTCCTGGACTGTGTGGCATGTCCCGGCAGAGGTTCGAGTCCTCCCTCTGGCGTGTGTGTGTGTGTGTGTGTGTGTGTGTGTGTTTGTCCTTTGGATAATTTAGGTTAAGTAGTGTGTAAGCTTAGGGATTGATGACCTTGGCAGTTAAGTCCCATAAGATTTCACACACATTTGAACATTTTTGAAAGGCATTTCTCAGCCTCAAGTTGCTGCTTGATCAATCAACGAATGGTCCTGTGTTGCTGAACTTATTGAGAAAGAATGTGGTATGGCACTGCTCCGACAAATGTTAGGAGGCACTGAACTCAACAGGCACTACTAAAGTTGAATCTCTTGCACCACCCAAACACGCAGATGGATTTCTGCATCACGTTGTGCTCTTGTTTAGGGGTGTGTCTGTTCCAGGAAGATGACAAATGCAAAATTAAAGTAATTTGTTTTGCAAGCTGTGTGCTCATGGAATGCAAAAGATCATACTCAGCCACAGAATTAGAGGCATTAGCCATGACTTGGTCCCATAAAAAGTTCAACTACTATATTCATCGTAAACATATCAAAGTGTATTATGACCATCAAGCCTTGAACTTTCTGCTGGTGTTTAAGTTGTTGCACCAGTGACTAGTCAGATGGACTCTCCTATTACAGGAGTACGATTATGAAGTTGTCCATATCAGTGACAAGGATAATGTGATAGTGGATGCTCTGTCCAGGCTTCCACAAGGTCTACCAGAGTATTATGATCTTACATAAAAGATGTCTCATCTCAAGGTACTTTTAATGAAAGATACACTCCATAAACAGTATCATCTAGAAATGTACAGAAATATGGACACACTACAGGATGCAGATACAAAATGGGCAAAAGTCAAGTTCATGCTTACAGAACACACTAATCATAAGTTGTCACAGTACTACCAAGTGCACAATAATTTGCTGTTTCATAGGCAAAGAGACCAACCTGATTCCTGATGTGTTTGCATTCCAGAGAGATATAAAGAAAATGTTATGTTGCACACACATGTAGCATGGGGACACTTTGATGATGCGAAATGCAAATGAAAGATCACACAGTACTGTTATATTCCAAATTTGCACCTGTGTGTGCATCATTTATTATGCATGTGTACCGTGTGTCAGAAAATTAAAGCCATCTAATATACCTACCAAAAGTAGCTCTGCATACTATACTGACTCACAAACCTGAAGAAATTACTTTGATCGTTGTATCGGGCCCACATCCACAAGGAAGAGGTGGAGTAAAATACTTGATCGCCTTGTATGACTTATTTTCAAAATATGTGCGATTGTATGCTACTATGTCCACCACTGCAGCACCCATAATAAAATGGGTCAAGGAAGATTATATTCTGAGACTCGGAAAACTGAATGCCGCATTATCTGATAATGCACCAAATTTCACTGGCAGAAAATGGAAAAGATTTTTGCTAGAAAATAGCATCAAGCAGATTTTGGTAAGCAATTTCCCATCATGAATCAAATCCCACTGAACAGATTTTTTGAGAATTCAACTGTTCATTAGAACATATGTTACTCACAAGCAAACCAAATGGGTTGAATCTGTTACACCATTTTAGCAAGTGGTTAACAATCTGCTGCATACTTCTACACAGCAAACACCAGCTTTGCTCATGTTTGACATGCCTGAGAGAAATGAATGGGTGAATCCTCCTCCCCAGTTTACGGAGAGTAAATTGTCATGTTAGGTGGGATTTGGGCAAGCTATGGTTGTCCTCAGTTCAGCAGCTATTTTGAGAAAAACAGCTTATGATAAGAAACTGGGAAAGATACAAGAATTCAAAACTGTAGATAAAATCTTGTTGAGAACATACCCTAACTCTTCTTTTTTATTAAGAAAGAACAAGAAATGGCAACTAATGTAATAGGTCTGTATTAGATTATCTGAATACCTCATGAAGGAAGTTACCTGTTGGCGTATCCTGAATCACTGAGAGTTGAAGGACTTTATCACCAAAAGGAACTAAAGAAATACATTCAGTAAGGATGTTTGGCCAGATGTCAAAGTATTTTGTCTTTTATATTTTCTCTAGCACTCTGTATTGTGCATGTACACACTTTTTGAAGTTGTATGTTGAACCTACTGTACTATATTTTTTATATATGGTACTAGAAGGTGCGTAAAACTTCTGACATTGTTTGACATTAGATGCAGTAATGATCTTTCAGTTTCAAGTATTTTCTGAATATAAATAGTAGTTATGATGTTTTTCTGTGTGTTTTCATGAAAGTATGTTTATGTTGTCAAAAGTGACTATGTAACGAGAAAGTATCTCACTGCACCACTAGAACTGTGAAATATGAAAATGAGGATTGAATATTTTGTCAGTGAAAAGATTATCTCGGCATTAGTTACATGAACTCTAAAAGTGTGATAAGTTTATTATGGAAGACATTTTTGCATAGATCATTTAAAGGACAGGATACAGGAAAGTGATGAACAAAAGCCATATGAGAAATGAAGATATGTTCTTATAATTTGTTTCCTCGTACAAATATAAACAGATGAACAGTTACTCACAACTAAGTGTATATAGAACAAGAGACAGTAATAGTCAGTATAACTAGTTATATTCCGGTAAGAATTCTTTTCAAGTTTAATTTCTACGGATTAAATAGGTGATACACTGAGTACTACCAAGCAAAGATCAATTAATTAAACATGGCAATGAATTGTGTGTAAACAGATAGCATTCTCTGGTCACACTTGTGTTATATAGAGTGACGCTAAATTGAACTGACCATTTACTGAAAGTAAGTTGTACAGGCCATGCAATAACTATACCGAGACTGTAAATATTAACATGACAGCAGCATGACAGATGGCATTTCTAGTTGATAAGTCAAACAGAACCGGAAAAAGGTGCTATTGGACTGATATTTTATTTTGTATGTGAACTATTTAAAGTAAGCTAATCTCTTACTTATCTACTTAATATGAGTTGATGTGAATTCTATTTTGAAATAGGAAATTGCTATGTAAAGGTGTACTGGCATAATTTAATCAGCACGATTCATTATATGTTAAGTGATGTGAACCATTAGCTATGAGAGCTTATGCGGAGCTGAAGTTTAGATTTTTGCCACATGTGATTTCAGAAGCATGTGTTAATTTCGTGATTTTGGTCTGTGTTGTTTGTATTTTGTTTATGCTTTTCTCTTTGCTGATCTGTACCTAGAATAGGATTACTTCAAGGATACATGGAAACATGATGATAACCTAGGTAAAAATACTCAATCTGCGAAACATAAAAAGAGGGCGGTAAAGAATGTTGTGAACACTAGACCAGGAGCAATGCATTGTAACAAACATGGCTAACACACCAAAAACACGAGTGACACATTATTCATGTAAAGTATGCACTTGTAAGAAAGACAAATGTAATAAGTAAGCGAATTAATTTGTACAAGGACTAAATGTGATCCAGGGACTCTCATGTGGGTAAGAAAAAGGGACTCATTTCTGCAGATATTCTTGAAATGCTGGTAGTGAGCACACTAAAACATAAACGAGGACTGTTTGTTGACAAAATCAGTGGACAAGAACTCGACTCACTCAGTTTGAAAATATGCCATGATCTGTAGACAATGGTGCCAACTACAAACTAGTGAGAAATAAAGTTCCCTAAAGGTAGACCTGGGTCACAAAAACAATACACACAAGAGACAATAGTGAAAGTGAACCCTGTTGTACTAATCAAATTATTCCCTAGGGCAGCTCTGCGATATTGAACTAATGCTTGTAGAGCTGATAACTTTGCTTTGATTATCATTATCAACTAATGATAGCAGTCATCACTTGTATGGAGCAAGCAGGAGTGGGGGCGTGGCCAACCGCCAGAACCATTCACACGCATTCCAGCTACAATGGGTATTTAGCTGGGCAGCAGGTTTCCTGGAATCGCCGCCAGAAGTCACTGTGCGAGCCAACGGTCCTGCCTCCTCCTCAACAGAGGGCACCAAACTGAGAAAGTTTTGTGATGTGTCAATCAGACGTGCGCGCGTGTTTCATAGTTACAGAAAAGTTTGCCAGATTCTTAGAGAAAAATATGAGTAAAAAAGGCAAAAGATAAAAGAAAAAGAAAGATGATAAACTCAGAAAGAACTTATGTCTGTGACATTGTAATTCTGTATATTTAATAAAAGTTAATGGACATTTTCTATAAGGACAGATGTATTTAAACAAACTTTGAGAAATAGGCACACAAAGACAGTGAAGAGCAATGTGAATGTACCGAACATTGTCCCTAAAAGATCTGCCAAGCGGACGGCATATTTTGTTAATGATTATATTGGAATCTGATGTTTATTTACTCCTCTGTAACACAATGTATACTAATTTTACAACAGTTGAACCATTGATCTCTATCTCTAGAGACAAAATAAGAAACAAGTGTTTAAGGGGGCAATGGAATGTTGCTTTCTAAATAATTAATAGAATAAACACTAAATGTTTAATTAATGCTAAAAGACATTAAGAATACATTTTCTCTTAGTAAATAAATGATCTCTGTGTAAATAAATCTGTAAAGTAAGGAGAAAAGGTCATGATTTAATATAGGGAAAATGTTCTGAAGAAATGCTTATATAGACGGCTGTTTCACAAAATGTATGTGTCACTCTCCTTCCTGTAACTTTTGGTTAAATAATTACATAAATTTAATTATAATAACCACGTCTGAATCAAGAAACCTACTTTCCTCTTCCATTAATGTCCCACCTCAATTTATTATGTAGTATTTTAGAACATTGTTTGGTGGCCACAATTGAACGCTACTAGTGTTCAATTGGCATTTACCTTATCAGACTTTTATTTCAGCATCCCTGAGATCTCTTATTACCGATCTTTTCTATCAGTATCCAGGCAACGGAATTATGCAAACAAATCTGATGCTGCATGGCGGAATGCAAACCAATTGATAAGCAAGTAGAGATTTTCTAAGCACCATTTTACTATTTCAGAGGCTTTGCCACCAGCAGTTGTGATTAAAAAAGTTTTATAATACTACCTTTTTTTTTCAAATATCAGTAATATTATACTACCCCGAAATTTTTCTCACAGAAAGAATACACCGAAAAACAAGCACTGTCAAAATTTTACCTGCTAAGACTGTCAAAATTTTACCTGCTTAGGTGGAGAGCAAGGAACTTTTTAAAATACATAAAGTTACTCATTTCTGCCACACAAAAAACTTCTTACAACACCACTTTGTACAGTTCTTCCTGTCTAGCGCACGAGTCAGCGAATAAGCAGATGCACCGACATAAGGGAATATCACCGCATAGCACAAAGTGCAAAGTGCACATACACGAATTTTAAGCACTTAAATAATACCAAAAATTTCTCAAACTATTAATTTTTTGAATAGCTTACAGTTCATACTGACAGCTAAGCTTTTCCAGATGTAATTGGTACACAAGTGACAATTGGAACTTTAATGTGTTAACATGAAATATTTTACATTAATTCTGGTAGCACAGTTCTTTGATAATTTCTGAATAATGTATATTACACTAACAGTGAAACAATTCCTATTGTGTTCCCTGCAATCATCACAAAAATGTGAAGCATCTATTGTATGATAAAAACAAATATTTTCTTTACAGCAGGAACACCTTATGAAATAATAATTAATGATTTCAGGCACTTCACTTTAATTATTAGTTTTATTTAGAGTGAAGCGGGATGGAAGAAGAAATGGTTGCTACCATTCTGCATAGAGTGATGCATAACAAGCATACTTGATAAATTCGTAAAATGTGGTGATGTAAACTGACAATGCACGAATAACTGATGTTTAACAATACTATCAGAAATTACATTTCTGACAATTTTTAAAAAAATACTTTATACTGTGGAAATATTCCTAAAGACGGGGGTATCACTACGTCCAGGCCAAGAGTGCAACACAATTTCTACAAATCGTAGTAAGATATTTTGGCTGTAATATGGAAAATTATTCTCTCCCATTTTTCCAGATTTTACTACATCGATTACAAAATGTTTGCAATTAAAGAATCTTTCTTTTTTTACATTTTTGGTCCTAATTTGCCCTGAAGTTCTTAAAGACAGATGTAAAACATGGGAAACATTAACCCACTGATTAATATCATTGGCATAGTTGTATAAGAAAATGTCATAGCACTCACTGACTGCACATGCAACCCTGCCCCCCCCCCCCATTCAAAATGATAAAGTGTGGTTTGCATGTAGATGTTGCAGTGTTTTAAGGGATAACAAGAAGCTGTGTCTTCTTCACATTCGCTACAATTTCTCAATAGTATTATCTATCAATGACATCTTCTCTGTGTTTTGTTGAGGTAAAGTTCATAATTTTGCAGCTTCATTTTCTGCATCATTTCCTGAATCTATGTAACCAGAAGTAGCTATTCCCCAGTAACAGATCAATGATGATCATGAGCAATTCTAAGTCTTTTAAACAGTTTTTTTTCTTTTCTTCATTTTTTTCACACTTTTGTGAGTTTCATTTTGGTGCATATTTCGTACTTTATTTATACAATTTACGTTCAAATTTTATGAAGCAAAACAGACCTTGCACTTGCTTAACGTTAAGTGCTTTCTCTCTCCCCTCCTTTTAACCAAAAAATTTCAGCGTTTTTTTTTTTTTTTTTTTCACTGAAAGCTGTTACTGCATATATTTTCTTTGGGCAAGGAAGCTATAGTATTTTTATTATGGACTCTAGTTAGCACAACAATCATTGTTCAAATCACAATTGATGGAATCATCAGAGTTATTTTCCATTTTATAAACGTTTACAAAATTTCTAATGAAATGTCAACATAATTCGAAAGAATTTCCAAGAAATTAGCTAATAAATAATTCATATATAGGTGTTCAGGGTAAGTAAGTGATTTTGATTGCGTACCACGTTCTTCATAACTCATATTTGCAAGGTTTAAAACATTATGAGATTCCACATTACTATGAAACTCTGGAACCTGCACAGACACAGATGCTATTAGCATGTATATATGAAAGAAAACACACAGAAAATTGCTCTTTGTTAGCACAGGGCGCACATGCAGACAAGGGAAAAAAATTCCAGAATTTCACAGTTAAAAACACAATTTTTCGGGGCAAAAATACACTTTCTCTGTGCTAAGTCACAGCATACATTCCCTCAGAAATGTAAAACTTATCAACCCTTTAAATGGTAAAGGTTTTATACACTTCCAAGCAATTCAGGAAACAAAACCCAGCAAATAAAAAACACATTTTGGAAAGATATTTGATGTGCAGCAACATTTACACTGCATGTTTTTGTTTTGTTGTTGTTGTGGTCTTCAGTCCTGAGACTGGTTTGATGCAGCTCTCCATGCTACTCTATCCTGTGCAAGCTTCTTCATTCCCAGTACCTACTGCAACCTACATCCTTCTAAATTTGCTTAGTGTATTCATCTCTTGGTCTCCCTCTATGATTTTTACCCCTCCACGCTGCCCTCCAATACTAAATTGGTGATCCCTTGATGCCTCAGAACATGTCCTACCAACCGATTCCTTCTTCTAGTCAAGTTGTGCCACAAACTACTCTTCTGCCCAATCCTATTCAATACGTCCTCATTAGTTATGTGATCTACCCATCTAATCTTCAGCATTTTTCTGTAGCACCACATTTTGAAAGCTTCTATTCTCTTCTTGTCCAAACTATTTATCGTCCACGTTTCACTTCCATGCATGACTACACTCCATACAAATACTTTCAGAAACGACATATACATATAGTATAGCTACAAGAAAAGCTACGCTTTCACATATAATATTGGCTTTTTTTTCACTTGTGTTATCCTTTAAGATATATTAAACACAAATGTGCCAGTAAAATTTTCAATGACAAGGTAGATGTCTGATCTTCTGGTCCTGAAATTTTTCTAAGTCGGTGGTCCTCAAAGTGTTAAGTTTAGAATGAGAGTCAAACGCTCTGTAATTTAAGAAATTCATCTCACATTCTCATCTTGCATAAAAGGAAATTTACTTTGAAAGTAATGCTTCTCAAACCACTATTCGCAATATTTTCCAGCAACCTTTTAGCAATAAGTTCATTTGAGAAGTTGCCAGAGAGCACCAGGAGGCAGCCATTACCATGCATGCACAGATACTATGATGTAGGAAGCCCATGCTCGGTGTTTGATCTGCTCATCCACCTTCTGTTGTGCTTCTGTTTGGAATTTTGTGCATAGCGGAGCATCACATGATCATGTGCTGTAGTGTGGCATATTGTTGAGTGGGAACATTCCCGAGTTATTGTACTTAGGGCAGTTTATCATCATATCCTATCCAGATAAGGAATGCAAAATTAGAAAACAATTCTTGGCACAATATTCACTTCAAGACTAGGGTCTAAAACTCAAACTACCCTAATATTTTGGTATTTGGTGACTTCAACATAGGTGTTCCCCCCCCCAATAATGTTATGTAGCATTTCACCAAGACAGCACCACAGAAAGCTGGTAAGAAGGAATACGAATTTCTTAGAGATAACAGTTGTTTGTATACACCAGACCACATAAAAATTAACAAGGTTACTTGTGAAGCCAAGAAACTGTGTAATCGGCAATTTATATTCTATTCCAGGAGTCAATATAAAAGCTTGTGGGGAGTTACAATGATAAAACATGAAACATGTCTAGTGATCGAAAGAGACCTGTGTTTCACGAAAGGCTACAGACGTTAAAGTAACCTCTGGCGTGCCACAGGGGAGTGTTATGGGACCATTGCTTTTCACAATATATATAAATGACTTAGTAGATAGTGTCGGAAGTTCCATGCGGCTTTTCGCGGATGATGCTGTAGTATACAGAGAAGTTGCTGCATTAGAAAATTGTAGCGAAATACAGGAAGATCTGCAGCGGATAGGCACTTGGTGCAGGGAGTGGCAACTGACCCTTAACATAGACAAATGTAATATATTGCGAATACATAGAAAGAAGGATCCTTTATTGTATGATTATATGATAGCGGAACAAACACTGGTAGCAGTTACTTCTGTAAAATATCTGGGAGTATGCGTACGGAACGATTTGAAGTGGAATGATCATATAAAACTAATTGTTGGTAAGGCGGGTACCAGGTTGAGATTCATTGGGAGAGTGCTTAGAAAATGTAGTCCATCAACAAAGGAGGTGGCTTACAAAACACTCGTTCGACCTATACTTGAGTGTTGCTCATCAGTGTGGGATCCGTACCAGGTCGGGTTGACGGAGGAGATAGAGAAGATCCAAAGAAGAGCGGCGCGTTTCGTCACTGGGTTATTTGGTAACCGTGATAGCGTTACGGAGATGTTTAATAAACTCAAGTGGCAGACTCTGCAAGAGAGGCGCTCTGCATCGCGGTGTAGCTTGCTCGCCAGGTTTCGAGAGGGTGCGTTTCTGGATGAGGTATCGTATATATTGCTTCCCCCTACTTATACTTCCCGAGGAGATCACGAATGTAAAATTAGAGAGATTAGAGCGCGCACGGAGGCTTTCAGACAGTCGTTCTTCCCGCGAACCATACGCGACTGGAACAGGAAAGGGAGGTAATGACAGTGGCACTTAAAGTGCCCTCCGCCACACACCGTTGGGTGGCTTGCGGAGTATCAATGTAGATGTAGATGTAGAAGGCAAATATGTAAGATTCTGCTAAAGCTTTTCAGTGAGGTTTTTGGGAAGCCAACTTCCTCGGAGTACCATTAGTGTATTACTTTACGTTTGGTTATTTATTATGGCACAATGCTTTACTTGAAATTCAGCAAACAGTTGAAACTAGCTAATATTGTGGAATGAAACACTTTGTTTCAAATAAACTGGCGACCTTTGCAGAAAACATTAATAAAAGCTAAATTTCTTCAGCAAACCAACATAAATAACTTTATAGTTCTGTAAAGCAATTAGCACTTGCTTACCAATAATGTGGAAATAAAAAAAAAATCTGAAAACTGATGCTAACAACACATTTTAGTCTTCCATAACTACGAGAATGTATTTTAAGTCATTTGATAGCTCCCAGTCTTAGAAATCTATTTTGTTTTCATTTGATGTGAAAGCTGCAAATGAAGACAGAACAGCAAAATCAGAAAACGTAAAAGAGGGTCACATGGAGACTACTCTCCACAACAACTCTTAACTGCTCTGTGCATGTGCAAATCTGGCAGCTTGGGCTCACTGGAAAAATTTTTCCGGGTATCACTTCGCTGCTTGCAGCAACTGCTTATAGATCTAACAGCAACACTTTGAGTAGTGGGAAGCAGGAGAAGCTGCTGCTCGTATACGAATTCAGCTCTGTGCTGGGCATGCTCCGCTTTCAACAGCTCAAATGAATCGAATTTAAACAGTTGTGATGCCAAGCTCATTGAAAGCAGTTTGTCGTTACGAAGCACCGCATACTCTTCAAAGCACTGCATACTTTTCGTCCTAAAGCATCTGCTGCATTTGCTGTCGGCAGATGCTTATGTCATAAATGGCACATTTTCTTTGCAACATAAGTTCTATATCGGTGTTTTTCTCTCATTTATGATTTATTGCTCCAGTGGCAGGATAAAGTAAAATTAATTGTCAGAGTATTAGTTCTTACCAATCAAAATTACAAAAATTTAATTTAAAACCAAAACAATGAAAAATTGCTTTTAAACAATGTGAAACCAGCCATGAGAGAGGGACGTTGTGGATCTCAAAGGAGAGGTGTGATTCTCCTGCAAGACAATGCACATCCTCAAATTGCTCAACTAACAAAATGAGGTGGGAAGTACTGTCTCATCCCCCTTACAGTCCTGTTGTTGCACCTAGTGATTTCCATTCTAAAAAAATTACTGGGTTTTTCCAAGTTTTCTCCTTCCCAATCGTCCTGGTGTGTGAACACCCAGTAAAATTTAGTGATATTGCGTACGAAACTGCTAATTATTATGGATATTAAATAAGCTGCAACATCTAGATAATAGTAACTGTGAACAACTATAACAGAGAAATTATTGACAGAAACTGGTATTCACTTTAAAAATTACAGTCACATGGTGCTGTGGTATCTGTTTACTGATGCACTGACAATAAAGGATATGCATTTGCTGTTTGCGCATGCACTGTCTGCTACAACTATGGCAAGGGGTACATTTCTTCAGCTGCTTGGCAAGCGAAGAATTTGGCAATTTTCAACATGTTTTAAAAATACTTGTAGTGTGTCTTAGCAGCTAAAATTCTGTTTGTTTCAATGCATTCTTCCTGTATAAAGAATTTCAGGGCAGGTTTCGACATGTCAGATTGAACCATTCCCTTGTTTGTGGCACAGTAATCAAATTTCTAAAGATTTGCCATGAACAGTTAAGTATGTTGAGTTTGACAGCAGCCAATAATGACTGAACACCTCTTATAAATGTGATCTCTTGAGTTCGAGTAGGAGTAACTATAAAATGCATATTAATTTTTCAACTACCAAACATGTGCTTAAACTGCTATGAAAACTGTGTGTTCACTGATGAAAAAAACATTAGTTAGTATAAGTATGCCATTTAGCAACATGATATTTATCAGGACAATTAATAGGACTGTTACAGTATCTCAGAGGTTGCAGTCTGGCGTATAGTGGAGAAGATCCCAGGTGTGTACTTAGGTCAGTTCTATGATTTTTTTTTTTTTTTTTTTTGACACTAATTTCCCTATTGTACTGGATTTTTCTGGTTTTTCCATTTGATACTAAGTTCTCTACTGCACTGGTCATAAAGATAATTGTAACACCACTACATTTTCCAAACATTCTGGGCCACTGTGGTGGGCAACATTCTGTGTGCTAGAACATTATGTGATGTGAATTATACTATTTCCTTTCATTAACATATATGTGAGTATTCTGATGTGGCTACATCATACTGGTGTTAAATTATGACAGCATTTAAAATGTTTTAATTCGGTCAGCTATTATATGAAATATTGAAAACAAAATTCTTGTTGCCCCTGGACACTATTAGATAGGCAACGTGCAGCTAGGTCCGTGTACCGTGCACAGTTTTGGCGGTTTAGTGATATAGATTGCCAACATACAGGAGGATTGCCTACGACTTGAATGGCTTCTTCTACTCTTTATCTTGCAAGTGGTCATGTTTATTCCTCCTTAAAGCTGTCCTAACCTGATGTGGGGAATATCTATTGTCTTTGAACACAAAGTGTAAGTGTTCCAGGTCCCTTGCAAGCCAGTCTCTATCAGACACAAAATGTGTTCGCTGTACCAAGGTTTGAAGAATCTGCCTAGATTGTGAAGAGCATTGTGACAGTCAGAAGGCTGGAAATACAGGTCCAGATTTGTGGGCCTTAGAGAGGCCACAGTACACACTAAATGGCAAATTCATTCTCGAATTAAAATGATAAATCTTTTAAGCCGAGGTTTTGCCTGGACAAAAAAATACTGTGTAGCAGTTAGAACTAAGGTTGAGAAAAAGAAACCAATCCCCGAGTCCAATGTGCATGCCACTTTTCACATTAAGATTTTATCCTACAGGAAGCTTTCAGATGGTGGCTGGTGATTTGTTTAGAACAGATGTAACAACAGCTTACAGAGCTATCCACAAGTTACAATCTGCATTGCCTCACTGGACGGGTGGTGGGGTAAATCATCATCATCATCATCAAAATATCAAAATGCCTACAGAAGAAAATGAGACACGATTTTTGTTGGATAACAGGCTTTCCTGACATTTCAGGCGCTACTGACTACACACACATCCCCACCAAATCTTGTCAAAGCAAAAGTGCAGAGATATTTAGGAATCGTCACGAGTGCTTTTCATGAACCGTACAAGTAGTTTCAGATTCTCAGCTTAATCAGATTGCATTAATATGTACACAAAGCACTGCACATAACTTCAGGATGAAAATCTGTCTACAAAGAAGTTCCAGTAGCAACAGAAAATGAAGATAACAGGAGTCAGAATTTATTGGTAATGTACGAGGGTCATTCAATAATTAAAGAGACGTATTCGTCTGGAGAAGAAAAGCATTTATTTTTACAAAACAATACTTTTTCTACTTTTCAATATAATCCCCTTGAATATTTATGCACTTGTTCCAACAGGCTACAAACTTTTTTTATTCCAACTGCAAAGAACTCTATCTTGATGTTTGAACCAATTTCCCACAAACTTTTTCATGTCCTCGTTGTCCTGGAACCTCTTCCCATGTAATGCCTCCTTCAGTGCACCAAAGAAATGGAAACCACTAGGTGCAAAAACAGGACTGTAAGGGGGATGAGACAGTACTTCCCACCTCATTTTGTTAGTTGAGCAATATGAGGACGTTCATTGTCTTGCAGGAGAATCACACCTCTCCTTTGAGATCCACAACGTCCCTCTCTCATGGCTGGTGTCACGTTGTTTAAAAACAAACTCGAGTAGTATTGGCAATTCATTGTACGCTGTTCTTCGAGATAATTACAATAAACTGGACCTTCTGCTTCCCAAAACACCCTCAACATGACTTTTCCTGCTGATGCTTGGGTTTGGAATTTTTTCTTGACAGGTGACTTGGTGTGCTTCCACTCCACACTTTGTCTTTTAGATTCCAACTCATAACAGTGAACCCAGGTTACATCACAAGTTAAAATTTTGTTGAGGAAGTGCTCACCTTCTCTTTCATTACATTCCTTTAGCTCTGTGGTGCACACTCTCAATCATTTTTACTTGTGTAGCCACGTCAACTCCTTTGGCACCCATCTTGCACATTTTGCGGTACTTCAGCTTGTTACAGATAATGTTTTGAACTGAACCAGTACTAACTTGACCCTATCAACTATTATTTCTACAGACACACGGCGGTCGGCACAAATAATGTCATCAATTCGACTTTCAAGTGAGAGAGTTTGAACTGCAGCTGGTCGGCCAGAACGGTGTTTGCCAATCACTGAGTTGTGACCATTTTTGAACTGCTCTACCCACTTGTAAAAATTTGCACGATTCATACAACCTTCACCACAAACTTTAGACATTCTACAGTATATATTCACTGGTTTCTCACCTTCAGCAAGTAAAAAACGAGTAACAGAACGTTGTTCAACTAATGTGGACATTTCAAGCGGATTCGCTATTTTAAAATGTATTTTTGATGTTATAAACAAAACAAAGTTGATACATCACCTGATCAGGGCTCCTCCCGGTGATGCCAACTTAAAAGCCTGAAAAATCATGCCTTTTCCTTGTTGTCTGTAGTAACTTTATTCATTTATTTAATTTGTCTTCTACTGCAACTTTATAATGGCCCAATACGATTTACAGCAACAAATCTTTTTCGTACGGGGTGAAGTTTGCAGATTCCTATTCTTTATGTTTATTTTTCTCCATCTTTATAGCACAGCACCTTCAATAATGAATACTATGTATCTACGATGTACAATTAATATCTGCAGTCATAGCACATTAATTGTGTTATTAGCTAATTTTAGCAGTGATGCCAAGCATGTTTCATGGTAACTTAGATCAACAATGAACCACCTCCAGTGGAGCCAAGTTTAGGGTTGAACAGAGTTCAGTTACTGAGCTGATGTCAAACTTGACCTCCAGTCAGTATGTTTATTCAATCAGCCCTTAGTATGTTACCCTTACATTGTTTTTCAATATCTTTCTCATAGTTAAATTCTCCTTGGCACTCCCTTTCCAGTGATGCAAATGCAGGACTAATACAGAATTTTTTGTCAATGGAAAGATCATCGTGACATTTTGGAGTGGTTTCCACTGCTTTCTACACCTTCCTGCACGTGTGTTTCCTGTACAAAATTGTATGCAGTTCTTCAGAGTCTGACAGAACTGCTCACTATCACTACAGTCTAACTGCTATAGTTGCTCGCTTAATGCTGATGCTGGGTACACGTACAGCCAGCTTAAACACCAGAGGGTGTCGCAATCATCAAAATACATTTTGTCACTCATTTCAATTTATCATACCTAACATGAGCATGTTACACATCAACAGAAGAGTCATTTTGCTAGGCATCCACAATTTTGTTACAATTTATGGTATATGAGTAATCCTTATAAGAATGGAATGGCTTTATATTGTACTAAATTAATCACAAAGCATCATTATTTGCTATGTAATACTACAATATCATGTAATCACATGAAAGGGCAGGTCACCAGCTTTTATGTGTGCATGACACTTGGTCTAGGTTCCAATTTTTTTGTTTTATTTTCAGCAACTGAAATGATCTAGGGCTGTAGACAGAGAGATGGTGAATGAAACATGTTTGGCTGTCAAGAGAATAATGTGTGATGCCTTCAATGACTACTGTAGCAGAATACTGTTAAATGATATTTCACAAAATCCAAACAAATTCTGGTCGTATTTAAAGGCTGTGAGTGGCTCCAAAGTTAGTGTCCACTTCCTAGCGAATGATACAGGAAATGAAATTGAGAATAGCAAAACAAAAGATGAAATATTTAACTATTTTTTAATGTTCCTTTAAAACAGGAAAATTGCCCCAATTTAATCATTGTACCACTGCAAAGATGAATGAAATAAGTATTAGTGCCAGTGGTTTTGAGAAACAGCTGAAATCATAAAAACTGAACAAAGCTCCAGGTCCTGATGGCATCCCTGTCAGATTCTATACTGAATTTGTGGCTGAGTTCACCCCTCTTCTCACTATCATCTATCATAGATCCTGTTATAAAAACCCGTGACCAGTTCTTGCAAAAAGGCACAGGTCACACCCATCTACAAGAAGGATAGCAGAAGTGATCCACAAAACTACTGTCCAATATCCTTGACATTGATTTATTGTATAATCTTATAATATATTCTGAGCTCAAACCTAATGATGTATCTCAAACAGAATGACCTCCTCAATGCCAACCAGCATGGTTTTCAAAAACATCAATCATGTGAAACCCAACTCTAACTTTTCTCATATGACATACTGAAAGCTTTGGATCAAGACAACCAGCGAAAAACATTTGACTCAGTACCGCACCTACGCTTATTGTCAAAAGTATGATCATATGTGGTATCAAGTGAAATTTGTGACTGGATTGAGGACACTTTGGTAGGGAGGACACCGCGTGTTACCTTGAATGGAAAGTCATCGTCAGAGGTACAGGAACTTAAAGTGTGCCCCTGAGAAGTGTGTTGGGATCCTTGCTGTTAATGTTGTATATTAATGACCTTGCAAACAATATTATAACAAAATCAGGCTTTTTGCAGATTATGCAGTTATGTATAATCAAGTACTATCTGACAGATGATAAATATTCAGTCAGATCTTGATAAGATTTCAAAGTGGTGCAAAGATTGGCAACTTGCTTTACATGACAAAAATGTACCCTACAACTAAAATATAAATGTATCACAGTTGGAATTGGCCAACTCATACAAATACCTGGGTGTAACACTCTGTAGGGATATGAAATGGAATGATCACATAGGTTCAGTTCAGTCTTTCCGCCGTCCACCTAACCTTCGGAACCTCTTGGTTCATCCCTATGATATCCCCAAACCACATTCCCTACCCTCTGGCTCCTACCCTTGTAACCGCACCCGGTGTAAAACCTGTCCCATGCACCCTCCCACCACCACCTACGCCAGTCCTGTAACCCGGAAGGTGTACACGATCAAAGGCAGAGCCACGTGTGAAAGCACCCACGTGATTTACCAACTGACCTGCCTACACTGTGACGCTTTCTATGTGGGAAGGCCCGGCAACAAACTGTCCATTCGCATGAATGGACACAGGCAGACAGTGTTTGTCGGTAATGAGGATCACCCTGTGACTAAACATGCCTTGGTGCACGGCCAGCACATCTTGGCACAGTGTTACACTGTCCGGGTTATCTGGACACTTCCCACTAACACCAACCTATCCAAACTCCGGAGATGGGAACTTGCCCTTCAGTATATCCTCTCTTCCCGTTATCCACCAGGCCTCAACCTCCGCTAATTTCAAGTTGCCGCCACTCATACCTCACCTGTCATTCAACAACATCTTTGCCTCTGCACTTCTGCCTCGACTGACATCTCTGCCCAAACTCTTTGCCTTTTAATATGTCTGCTTGTGTCTGTATATGTGTGGATGGATATGTGTGTGTGTGCAAGTGTATACCTGTCCTTTTTTCCCCCTAAGGTAAGTCTTTCCGCTCCCGGGATTGGAATGACTCCTTACCCTCTCCCTTAAAACCCACATCCTTTCGTCTTTCCCTCTCCTTCCCTCTTTCCTGACGAAGCAACCGTTGGTTGCGAAAGCTTGAAATTCTCTGTGTGTGTTTGTGTGTTTTTTATTGTGTCTGTCTACTAGCGCTTTCCCGTTTGGTAAGTCATGGAATCTTTGTTTTTAATATATTTTTCCCATGTGGAATGTTTCTTTCTATTTTATTTATATCATTAATACTAATATCTGCATCACTAATGCCTGCAGTGGTGCAAGAACTGAACTGGAGCAACACTTCCCTCCTCCTATGCCTAGTCCCTGTGGCAAAGACCATCACTACAAATAACATTTGTCAATCTTGAACACCAAAGAGTGGCGAATTTTTGATGATGTCAGTGCAACCTAATGTGTCCAAGGAAAGATTTTCTTCGACATCTTCTTCAATGTCTTTTGTTATGTTCCCCTTATAATATCAAATTTCTCAAATTTTTATCTTTATTGTCTTTTGTGAGGGATTAGGAGGGAACAATATACTAGTTGACACTCTAGGAACATGCACTCCTGGAATTTTAACAGTAAATCGCACTGTTATGCACCATGCCCCTCTTGAAGCGTCTGATATTGTAGTTGGATCAGCACATCCCTAATGCATCTGTACTAATCAACTGAATCCATGACAAAATGTGCTGTTCTCTTTTGTTTTCCATTACCTGGTAACACTCCTTGACAGAACAGTAATACTGAATAATCTGGTGAATGACTGTTTCGTAAACTACTTTCTTTGAGGGCTGACTGCACTTCCTAAGTATGCTTCCAGCTTATTTGTACAATATCTTCCATACCTGTGATTGCTTTCATGTGGTCATTCCATATTAAATTGCCCCTTACCCATACTACCAGATATTTTTGTTTACAATGCCTGTTTCACAATTGTCATCAATTATATGTCTTATTTACATGATGCAATGCAGATTTTATGCTGTGTGTCAACTGTGAATCCATGCACTGAGTGTCAATCCTCTACAGATCTTCCCGCAGATCGTTAGCATTTTCTAGTGGTGCAACATCTCCATATATGACACAATCGTACACTAACAGCCTTGTCAAGCTTTAGATCTACACATCTACATCTAAATACATATTCTGCAAGCCATCATATGGTGTGCAGAGGAGGGTATCTAGTAATTTCCTTTCCTGTTACACTCACAAACAGAATGAGGAGAAACAACTGTGTCGAGCAGTACACTAGTAATACTGTATTCGAACACTATGGCATTGTTTTTCCTACTATCTCTATTAACTTAATTTTTTCTACATTTAGAGGTAGTTACCATTCATCACACCAACTAGAAATCTTGTCTAACTAATCTCGTAGTTTCCTACAGTAGCTCAACGACACCTTCTTGTACACCACAGCATCATCAGCAAACAGCTGCTCACCCTTACCATTAGATATATGTAGAAAGTAAGAGCTGTCCTATCACACCTCCTGTGGCACTCCTGACAATACCCATGGGTCTAATGAAAACTGGGCATTAAGGACAAGGTACTGGATTCTGGAAGCCTTCATGCCACTTGCATATCTGGAAACCTATTCTGTATGATCATACCTTCGTTAACATTTTGCAGTGGGGCACCAAGTCTAACACTTTTAAGAAATCTACGAATATGGTATCTGCCTGTTGTGCATCATTCATCATCCACAAGATATCATGAGATAAAAGGGCAAGCCAAGTTTTGCATGAGCAATGCTTTCTAAAACTAAGCCAATTTGTGAGCAGCAACTTGACCGTCTCAAGGAAATTTATTATATGGAAACCAAGAATATGTTCAAGAATTCTGCACCAAACAAATGTAACAGATATTGGCCTGTAATTTTGCAGGTCTGTTCTTTCACCCTTCCTATATACAGGAGTAACCTGTGCTTTTTTTCTAGTCACTAGGGGCTTTGCGTTGGGCGAGCGATCTGCTATAAATACAAGCCAAGTATTGGGCTAAGGGCGTTCAGTACGCTTCGTAAAACTGATGTGGAATTCCATCCGGACCTGGTGACTTATTTCTTGCTCCTCTATACCAGGGATAAACTATTATGTCCTCCATATAGGAGTCTGTGTGATAGCCAAACAACAGTACATTTGTACAGTCTTCCTTCATGAACGATTCCTTACATGAAAAATTTAAAACTTCAGCTTTTCTTTTGCTACCATCTACTGCCACATCAGACTGGTCAATGTGTGACTGGATACAAGACTTCAACCTGCTTAACAATTTTACATAGAACCAGTATTTTTTCATGTTCTCGCCAACATTTTTTGCTACGGTAATTTGGTAGCAGTTGACTGTTTTGCGCATTGATATTTTTTACAGATGCACAAATATTTACTAACTTCTTCCTGTCATCATTTGTGCGTTCTCATTTGAACTGAGTGTCCAGCAGTCTTTGCTTCATCAGTATTTTCCAAATTTTGTAATTACACCATGGTGGGTCTTTTCCATCCTTAATCCACTTACTCTGGACATCTCCCGAGCACTTTACAGTCTGTTAAAACTTTGCCCTTAATTCCTCTACATCCATCATATTGGAACTAAATGATGTCCATTCATTATCTAAGTAGGATGTTAACAACTGCTTATCTGCTCTTTCTAGATTTCTTTATGGATTTATTAACTTTAGTAACCATTGTCACCATGATGACGTGATCACTAATCCCTCTCTCTAACTGACACCACAATAAGATCAGGCCTGTTTGTAGCTATAATGTCTACAGTTTTTGGAAAACATGTTCAAAATTACTCTGCAAGACTGTCTGTACCACCTGCAGGTTCAAGTCACGATCTGGGTATTTCCGCATGCTAGCGAGCATAGACTTTCTTTGAATAACTCTACATTGTCAATGTGGAATCGGGTGGCTGGTTAAAATCTTCAACAATTAACTCGATTTCACCTAGACCTGTTATTGTATCCAGATAACTTCAGAGTCACACTCAATTTCAATCTCAATAGAGAAAATATTTTTGCTGACTGCAATGAAAACTCCCCCTCGTATGCTGTCTAATCTGTCTGTCTGAAACACGTTCCACGACCCACCAAACATTTCAGAGCTTTTTATTTTGGGTCACAGTCAGCTATCAATCATGAGAATAATTTGATCAGGACAAATTCAGGAATTTTCTTACGAATACTTCAAAAATTTACTGGCATAATTTTGACTTTAAGTGTCTTTGCTCTGAATGCGGTCTAATTTCGCTATCTGTGTGTCGACTGGAGAGTGTTCACCAGAGTATCTCAAACTAAAAAAAAACACCACCACCACGATGCACTCCATGAGTACTCTGCTACATAGGTAACTGCTTCCTTTATGAAGTGCACCCCAGACCTATCATGGGCAGTCCCACAATTCTCCACTGAATAATGCAGGTCCAGGAATTTGCAGACAAGACCATCATAGAGTTGACAAAACCTCCGGGTAAGACCTTTCTGCTCGGCTCCAAACCATGCCATTTATACAGTAGAACCCCACTTTTACGCTCCTGGAATTAACATTTTCCCACCGTTTACGACATTTTTTATCATTCCCGTCAAATTTTCTATGACCACAATGTACATTTGCACCCAATTTTGCATCAACATATTTATAATTTTCCTGCAATTTGTGCATTACGAAAAAATATTTGTCAAGAAAAAAAATAACGCTGGCATGATGTTGGTCATCCAGTAGTGTTTACAAATATTACGTGGTTAAGATTCTTGATACCACAGCACTCTACTCAGTGGATTTGAGCCGGTAAAATTTGTAAAAGTTGGAACAATTTGTGCCGCATCTCCTGTTGCTGCCAAGCACTACTTGGCTCATGGCTGACGGAAGTTCAAATAAAGATATCATGATCAGTCACAACCATTTCCAAACTCCCTACCGTGCAAATGCAGTTTCATGATTGTTGTGATCATTGTGACATCTTTGTCGAACCATATTTAGCATGTTTCGGCACTTCGCCTCTTGTAGAGCCTGTTGACACCATCACTCACTTTGGATTGCTCAAATGTTTTTAGTTTAAACACAAAGGCGGTTCCGAATTTTTTTCATGCTGAGCAAAACATGTTTCGAAAATTTATTGTCATTGTCAGGTGCAGTACTTTCGTATTATTTTTTGTGATATTACACAAGCAGTGTGAGTGATATTTTGCGTGTGCATTGTTTTCTACATAACTGAGGAGGCACAGTACTTGATTACCTCAAAAAGACAACTGCAGTGCATGAGAGGCAGAATAACACATATTCAAACAACACACAAAATACTTGTGTACATATCTGCACTTGACAACGAGAAAAAATTCTCTAAATGCGTCATCAGGCACGAAAAAATTTCTTAACTAGTGCAGTATTTCATTATCTAAGTAACGAATGACATCAGTAAGCTTTCCAGAAACATAGATTATGACGTTTGAAATTAAAAATTCTCGGAGTGCATCGTTAAGCATGAAAAAATATGTGACTAGTGCGGTATTTCATTATTTAAATAATGAATGACAACTGCACGATTTCCAAAAACACTGATTATGACGTTTGAAATGAAGTCAAATGTTTCTACTTCCCAGACGCTTGTCAATTCCAGTCACATCAGCGGTTTTTATTAGACAATAAAAAAGTCCGTGACAAGTCTTTTGATGTCTGTTATGTACATATATCATACATAAAAAGTGAAAATGCAAGGGGATATCCTAAACATAACTTTTACAGGTTAAAACATTATTTCCCACATTTTACATCTACATCTACATCTACATGATTACTCTGCAATTCACATTTAAGTGCTTGGCAGAGGGTTCATCGAACCACAATCATACTATCTCTCTACCATTCCACTCCCGAACAGCACGCGGGAAAAATGAACACCTAAACCTTACTGTTCGAGCTCTGATTTCTATTATTTTATTTTGATGATCATTCCTACCTATGCAGGTTGGGCTCAACTAAATATTTTCACATTCGGAAGAGAAAGTTGGTGACTGAAATTTCGTAAATAGATCTCACCGCGACGAAAAACGTCTTTGCTTTAATGGACTTCCATCCCAACTCGTGTATCGTATCTGCCACATTCTCTCCCCTATTAGGTGATAATACAAAACGAGCTGCTCTTTTTTGCACCCCTTCGATGTCCTCCGTCAATCCCACCTGGTAAGGATCCCACACCATGCAGCAATATTCTAACAGACCACGAACGAGTTTAGTGTAAGCTGTCTCTTTAGTGGACTTGTTGCATCTTCTAAGTGTCCTGCCAATGAATCGCAACCTTTGGCTCGCCTTCCCACAATATTATCTATGTGGTCTTTCCAACTAAAGTTGTTCGTAATTTAACACCCAGATACTTAGTTGAATTGACAGCCTTGAGAATTGTACTATTTATCGAGTAATCGAATTCTTTTGGAACTCATGTGGATCACCTCACACTTTTCGTTATTTAGCGTTAACTGCCACCTGCCACACCATTCAGCAATCTTTTCTAAATCGCTTTGCAACTGATACTGGTCTTCGAATGACCGTACTAGACGGTAAATTACAGCATCATCTGCGAACAACCTAAGAGAACTGCTCAGATTGTCACCCAGGTTATTTATATAGATCAAGAACAGCAGAGGTCCCAGGACACTTCCCTGGGGAACACCTGATATCACTTCAATTTTACTCGATGATTTGCAGTGTATTACTACGAACTGCGACCTTCCAGACAGGAAATCACAAATCCAGTCGCACAACTGAGACAATACCCAATAGGCCCGCAGCTTGATTAGAAGTCGCTTGTGAGGAATGGTGTCAAAAGCTTTCCGGAAATCTAGAAATACAGAATCAACTTGAGATCCCCTGTCGATAGCGGCCATCACTTCGTGCGAATAAAGAGCTAGCTGCGTTGCAAAAGAACGATGTTTTCTGAAACCATGCTGATTATGTATCAATAGATCGTTCCCTTCGAGGTGATCCATAATGTTTGAATACAATATATGCTCCAAAACCCTACTGCAAACCGACGTCAATGATATAGGTCTGTAGTTTGATGGATTACTCCCACTACCCTTCTTAAACACTGCTGCGACCTGCGCAATTTTCCAATCTGTAGGTACAGAACTATTGGTGAGTGAGCGGTTGTATATGATTGCTAAGTAGGGAGCTATTGTATCAGCGTAATCTGAAAGGAACATAATCGGTATACAATCTGGACCTGAAGACTTGCCTGTATCAAGCGATTTGAGTTGCTTCGCAACCCCTAAGGTATCTACTTCTAAGAAACTCATGCTAGCAGCTGTTCGTGTTTCTAATTCTGGAATATTCCACTCGTCTTCCCTGGTGAAGGAATTTCGGAAAACTCCGTTCAATAACTCCGCTTTAGCAGCACAGTCGTCAGTAACAGTACCATCGGCACTGTGCAGCGAATGTACTGACTGCGTCTTGCCGCTTGTGTACTTTACATACGACCAGAATTTCTTCAGATTTTCTACCAAATTTCGAGACAATGTTTCGTTGTGGAACCTATTAAAGGCATCTCGCATTGAAGTCCGTGCCAAATTTCGCGTGTCTGTAAATTTCAGCCAATCTTTGGGATTTCGCATCCTTCTGAACTTCGCTTGCTTGTTCCGTTGCCTCTGCAACAGCGTTCCGACCTGTTTTGTGTACCATGGGGGATCAGTTCCATCTCTTACCAATTTATGAGGTATGAATCTCTCAATTGCTGTTGCTACTATATCTTTGAATTTGAGCCACATCTCGTCTACATTTGCATAGTCAGTTCGGAAGGAATGGAGATTGTCTCTTAGGAAGGCTTCTAGTGACACTTTATCCACGTTTTAAAATAAAATTATTTTGCGTTTGTTTCTGGTGGATTTGGAAGAAACGGTACTGAGCCTAGCTACAACGACCTAATTTGCATGGGTTCGTGGACTAACTGCTCGAAATAATTTTTGGAGAAAGCATTTAGGACAATCTCGGAAGATGTTTTCTGCCTACCACCGGTTTTGAACAAGTATTTTTGCCATCATATCAAGGGAAGGTTGAAGTCCCCACCAACTATAACCGTATGAGTGAGGTATTTATTTGTTACGAGACTCAAATTTTCTCTGAACTGTTCAGCAACTATATCATCGGAGTCTGGGGGTCGGTAGAAGGATTCAATTATTAACTTAGTTCGGCTGTTAAGTATAACCTCCACCCATAGCAATTCACATGGAGTATCTACTTAGACTTCACTACAAGATAAACCACTACTGACAGACACAAACACTCCACCACTAATTCTGCCTAATCTATCTTTCCTGAACACCATCTGAGACTTCATAAAAATTTCTGCAGAACTTATTTCAGCTTTCTGTACCTAAAACGATTTTAGCTTCTGTGCTTTCTATTAGCGCTTGAAGCTCAGTGACTTTCCCAGCACAACTACAACAATTTACAACTACAATTCTGACTGTCCCTTGATCCAAGCATGTCCTGTACACCCTTTGAGATTGCAGCCCACCCCGTACTTTCCCGAGGCCTTCTAACCTAAAAAACCTCCTAGTCCACGCCACACAGCCTCTGCTACCCGTGTAGCCGCCAGCTGAGTGTAGTGAGCTCCTGACCTATTCAGCGGAACCCGAAATTCCACCATCCTATGGCGCAAGTCAAGGAATCTGCAGCCAACACGGTCGCAAAACTGTCTGAGCCTCTGATTCAGACCCTCCACCCGGCTCTGCACCAAAGGTCCGCAGTCGGTTCTGTCAACGATGCTGCAGATGGTGAGCTCTACCTTCATCTCGTAAGCAAGACCAGCAGCCTTCACCAAATCAGATAGCCGCTGGAATCCAGAGAGAATTTCCTCAGATTCAAAGCGACACACGTCATTAGTGCCGACGTGTGCCACCACCTGCAGCTGGCTGCACCCTGTGCTCTTCATGGCATCTGGAAAGACCCTTTACACATCAGGAATGACTCCACCCGGAATGCTCACGGAGTGCACACTGGATTTCTTCCCCTCCTTAGGTGGGGATTTCTTCCCCTCCTTAGCCGCCATATCCCTAAGGGGCCCCATTATGCGCCTAAAATTGGAGCTCCCAACTACCAATAAGCCCACCCTCTGCGATTGCCCAGACCTTGAAGGCTGAGAATCATCCTCTGAAACAGGGCAGGCAGCTGCATCTGGCTCAGCCAGAGACAGTACCTGAAACCTGTTTGTCAGTCGCACCAGGGAGGCTTTCTGATCAGCCTCCGGGGACATCATTCGCTGCCTGCCACGCCTTGGAACAACCTCTCAATCACAGTCCCTGTCCATTCTAATCGATGTTGAACAACAGTTACTGAAACACGAGTCTGTGCTTAGATAATGCAAGGGAAACACGCAAAGAATGTATGAACTAACCTGTACAAATGCCTAACGAATGCGTTACAATCTGCCTGAATTTACGATTACAGTAACTAAAACTCGAAATTACACCTCCTATACGAAACTCACACGCAATTTAAGTAAGAATCTACGAAGTAAACACAGAAAAGAAGCTATATACATATCTTTCTGCGCTGTCAATGTGCACCAACTGGGAGCTCAGGCCACACTGGTCTCTGAGAGCCTACTAGACAGACAAGTGCCACTGACGTACCAAAACAAAACAAATGCTTAACGACTGCGCTACAATCTGCCTGAAGTCCCTTGAAAAGTGTAAAATCGGGGTTTCACTGTGTATGCTATACGAACTAAGCCATTTATATGTATTGTAGATAGTAACAGTCACAGAATATTTTTACATTTGATGGTAGGCAACGGCTTTCTTCTCAGTTTCATCCTTAGTAGTATTTGCTTTCTGTTAGTGTGTTTTAGCCAGGAGATGGCACATTCTCACGGGCCTCTTTAACATGCCAACAACGGATGGTGCTGGCCACGGAAATTACTGTTATTTACAAGTCACAGAGTTTAATGCCAGTAAAACATTCTCTCTTTAATACCAATCATACCTTCACCCCTGATTCTTACACTGTACGAGTTGCACAGACTGTCGGTCATTTCTGGCAGCAGATGACCATCTCCTGGTATTCTACTGCGACAGTCTGTCCACTTGTCCATCGCTCTGAACAGACGTGTGTGTGTCTGTACTGTTCCAGTCACTACCTCACTTGTGCTACACGTGTGGTGCCTGTCTGTCAGGTAGTGTGTGTGCTGCCATAAGGCCCTCAGCTGGGCACACCACACTCACACATACACTTTTGCATTTAGCTCGGAGGGCTGTCATATTACACATATGACTCTCTGTAGGCACTGAAATAATTACCTATTTGGTTGTCACTACACTTAAGATTATAAAAGTTATATTAGCTCACTTAGCATATAGAATTCAAAATCTGTCTGCTATTACTATGTAAAATCAAAATGGAGTGTAGAGATGCAGCTGTTTCTCAAATGCAGCATTATACATTTCTGCCCAAAATTAAATGTTTTACGTTAGGAAAAAGATACTCACTTTCAGAACATGGTACATAATGCACAAGTAAACTTAACGATCAGATGCATGCACATCTGGAAATCTCAGTGCATTTTCAGTTTTGGTAAAGCGACCCCCCCCCCCCCCCTCACAAACACAGCATGCCTGTCTACATCTTGAGAACTACACTTTATTGTATGATCTGTTGTAACAATAGTACTTAAACTTCAATGTTTAAGAATACCATTTGTGGAAATATCCTCTTAAAACAACAGTTTTTACCTAGTGGATTATCACATTGTAAGGAATCTTTCACACAAGATGAATGAGATTATATAAGATTGACAATTTATGATTGGAGTTTTTTAGAGGCAGCTATTTTGACTGAGCTGCCAAACCACAAAATAAACAATAAAGATTGTGATTCAAATATCACTACTGATCAAAATAACAATGAAAATAATTCAGTATTTAAAATTACAACCGTGGAGTAATGAAAATAAAGTGAAAAAAATCTACTAAAATAGATATGTTCTCTCTGTCTGACAAGAACTGTGAAATAATATTGGTCAGAGAACCAAACTGAAAATCATAAGTTGTTGTAGAAAAATTGCCTAACAGTTGACTTTGTTATGAATACTTCACCAATTTATTGAAATAATTTTGACAGTCAAAGCGTCTGTACTCTGAACATGGTCTAATTTCACTTTCTGCGTGTCGAATGAAGAGCGTTCACCAGAGTACCATGAATGACACTAACTATTTTGTTCAGCCTACAATTTAAAAAAGTGTGATTAAAGACTAAGAAAATTTTTTGAATGCTTTTTACATCTAAAACAGTGTGTATTGGGCATATTAGTGAACAAATATAGCTAGAATTTTTCTGCATACAGATTTTCCCTCTCCTGAAATAACAATATTTGGCACTTTGTTAATAAAATTATCCACAGATGTTACTTTCCTGCTACAGCTAATACAAAATGAGTCTCAAGTGCATCTTCTGTAGGTTTGGTAAACACCAGTATCTCCGGCATTCATTTGTTTTGGTCAATAACTCGAGTAAACACCTAACACAAATGCAATCTATACAATATGACAAGCAACAAAGAGGCCTGCATTCAAAAGAAATGATCCATAGGTTCAAATTGTCCTCATGTCCACAATCAATTTGTTTTACAGGGATTGTGAGACTTACACATGATGCCACACTAGCAGCAACTTATTCACAATTGTCCTGCAGATACAAAGATGAGAACTGAAATCCAGAAACTGTTGTCAGATATAAATTACAAACCATTCCTCCCACTTTATGTAATCGTCGAGAGACAAGTCCCGCAGGTAACCGCGCTCTTTGTAGTACTTGTAGCGCACTCGCACATCATCCCACGCAAGGTCTGCCAGTGACGAGGGTGCTGGCATGAAGTACTCCTCTGACGGGCTCAAGGGAGCCCCACTGGCAGTGCGGTACCTCTCACCCTCTATCACCACCTGTTGGGTCAAACAGTGTCAAGTCAGAGTTTGTTCAGAGCTAGGCAGCTAGTATACAATCAAAAAAGAATTTTAAAATATCATCAATATAAGAATTTTGAAATACCATCAGTTTTTCACTCATGCATAACAAGTTTTGTTCCAGACAATTCCTCAATATTTCGTTTAAATAAAAAGAGCAAATAGACTTTTTTTAAGACACAGAAAGTTCCTTTAACTGGAAACTGAAATCGATAATTATTCATTTCAAAAACAGAATAGTAGCAGTCTAACGACAGCACAACATGAAATGTAGGTTTGCTAATTCTCCTACAGCCATAGCGATTCACTCGAATATCGTGTCCTGGTAGTGCTTAAGATTTATTATTATTATTTTTTTTTTTCCAGTTTTCGATAACATTTAAACTGATTCTGAACTGACAAAAGGACAGCAATGGATGAGAAGCATGAGGAAGTTTAACATCTGGCAAAGAGTATTGGATCGGAAAAAATGTTAAGTAAGGAAAAATGACTACATTGCAAATATATAGAAAATAACTACAAACTCAGGAAAGATACACAAAGAATGTGAAATAAGAAATAATAATGAAACATTTGAAACAGAGAACACAAAACAAACTAGACAAATAGAAAGGAAATTACATAAAAAAATGAATATGTTGCGACACTGTGATGTTACAGCCGGGCAACATCCTATTGATATGGACAAAAAAAAAGAGAGGAAACGTACGCAGTAAAATTTTAATCAAGAGAGTGCAAGGTGCAAGCTCTACACTGTCTTCACAAATACGTCTTGTCACGTGAAAAAAAAAAAAAAAAAAAAAAAAAAAAAAAAAAAAAAAAAGGAGACAGTGCATGTCTCCAATAACTATTTCAAGTACATGTGAGATCATAATATAGATAAAAATTGAAAAAAGCAATTAATATACAAAACACATATACAAATTGTGAACAAAATTACTGAGCCCTAAACATTATTAAATACAAACGTAAAATAATAAACACTAGATCACAGAATCAATGGGATCATCATCTTGCAACAGAAATGGAAGTGATGTAGGAAGCAGGATTACTCAATAATGGAGAAGACTATCAGATCAGATGAAAAGACAGCAGCATACGATGCGACAATGAGAAGTGGTAAAGGAAAATCATCAAGGACAGATTAAAACATATGATTGAAGGCATAGCAAATTGATAAGTAAAGGAGTGAGAATACCCTGGTAAAAATGGGGAACATAGATGGTTTGTAGCAGGATTCCACACATTTATAACATTTGGATTATGATGATTGCCTTTTTCTGACACTCATATTATTTTCGCCAATTTTAAACGCTTTCTTCCAATGGCCAGCTCCATTTTTCTGTATGTAACAAATCCATATAACTGTATTTGCACGGATGAAACATTTCAGTCAGCAGCAAAGTGTATGCCATCGGGAAGCCTAGACAGAAACTAAAGGTAAGACCACTTTAACTGAGAACTTCCTATCCAAATGTCCCTCTCTGAGCCCCCAACAAGCACACAAGATTAATGAGACGAGTTAAAAGCAGTTGATGCACTATAGTAACTGCTATCCTTTTACGAGTGAAATGCTCACCACTCTAGCAGTTGGTATTTGCAGAATATTTATCTGTCTAAACATTACTACAAGAGTACACATCCACTCCCCTGTGTGTCTTTATTTGTAGTAATCTGGGCACCAGTATCGATCACAAGCAGTTTTTCAATGCCACAGCAGCTGGACACAGAATCATTGATCCATCTAAAAAACAAATAAGGAGTTAGGCAGAGCACAGAATTACTGGTCTACTTTAAAAACAAATAAGGAGCTTGGCTTCTGTATCAGAGTTGTATCCAAGTTAAAATGTATCACACACTTCTGCTTTTCCACTGTTCTCTTAGTACCATTCACAGCAGCTTTTCACTGCCCTTCAAACCTCTGTAAAATTTTGTTCATATCCTATGTCACTCTATGCATCTCTATGCTCATCAATATTTCTTCAAAACACACCATTGCTAGTACATATACTCATCACATACACACCCTAGAGCCAACAGTCGAGGCCTTTGTATCTGCTTCATTGCATGATATTTCGATTCTTCTTCCAAAACAACAGTACCTCAGTTTGTCACAGTAACATGTTTGTTTCCAATAACCATCAGTGTTCTATTTATACCAATCTCTCCTTGAATTGAATTTTCTCCCTCCAACCTCACTTCACTTCCTCCAATTGTAACCCATTTCATCATTTTTCTTATCTCAACTTTTCATTAAATTTCATATTCACCATTTTTTAGATTGAGTTCCTTTGCTTTGACATTTTTCCTAGACTACTTTCTTCCCCTTTCTGTCCATATACATCTCATTTACATTTCTCCTGCACTTGTCTCTTAGTTTTATAACAGTATTTGATCACTTCCAACTTCTCAAGATAACTAATCTTATCCATTCCTGACATTCCATTCTTAGTTTCGTTCTCATATCACCCTTTGCTCTGCTTACCTTGACACCATTCTCAGAGGGTCAGTGATTTTCAAAGCAATTTGTTTGTGTCTGGCTGCTGCAACATGGAAAATATGAGATTTATATATTAGTAGATTCTTACCTGCAGCTGCACACTTGCACATTCATGTCACATATTTTGCACACATCTCTTCTTGGTCTTTCTCAGTCCACCCCCCACCTCCCCCCATCCGCCAACTCACTCTGTCCGTTTGCCTCCTCCTCTATCCCCCTACCCCCATCTCTCTCTCTGCCTCCTGCTCCCCCTTCCATTGCCTCTTCCCCTCTCCGTCCACCACCTCCTCATCTCCCACTCTCCACCCATCCTCTCATCCCCCCTCTCCATTCATTGCCGCATCACCCTCCCCCCCCTCTATCTATTGTTTCCTCCCAACCTCACCTCTCCCCTCTCTCTGTACATTGCCTCCACCCATTCCTCCCTCCTCTCTTCCTGCAGCAAATGACTCCCTCCCCTTTCTGTCCATCACCTCCCTCCTTTCTGTCCATGGCCTCCCCGCCGTACCCCGCCGCCCCCTCCCTGTCCTTCACCTTCTCCTCCCTGCCTCGGCCCATCGCCTCCCACCTCTCATCCGTTGCCTCCAGCCCCTCTTGGTCCATTGCCTCTTCCTCCTCTCTTCTCTGTCCATCACCTCCTCCACACTCCCTCTTTGTCCATTCCACCTTCTTGCTCCTCTCTGTCTATTCCATCCTCCTGTACCTCTCTGTGTATCTTACATGTGACATTGTTTTCACACTTACCCAATGGTAAGAGGTTCTTACCCCACAGTACTTCTTTACAGACAATAATGATATGTGCACCAAGCCTGGTTGAAGTCGATCTACTGAAGAACATATGTAGATACATATTTTTTATAATATATATATTTCAAATACTTGTATTTCATCTGTCATAATCCTATATAATTAGTGCGCAGGGTGTAGTAACAGGTCACATATTTAAAGTTAAGATGATAATGAAATATGCATTTGCCATCACATGATGTCATATCTCTGGTGACAGCAATATCGATACCATGAAATGGCTGCAAAGATTCTGTTCATCTGTGAAGGATAGAAGAGGTAACTACATTATGAATCAACAAACAAAAAACACAAATGAAGGCACACATATGAGGTATCTTGATTGTGACTAAATTTTTTTTTTACTGCTGGCCAGTTGTCTGCTACCTACCTCTATCTAGATATCTTTTTCATTTATACTCCCTCTTTTGGCAACAGCTAAAGACCCTGAAATTACCATTTATAATAAATGAGAAACTAAATGTGAATTCGGCCTCAAAATTGGTAAACATGAAATTACCTAATAAGTGATATTTCATAGCAAATTGTAACCAGATGAACTATTTTATGAGAGATTGTTTAAAATACCTTTATTTTTTGCATGTAAAAAAATGAAACCAATGTTCAGTTACTGGCACTGCACATCATCTGGCAAAGCCCAGTTTCGAGAGATAACTTGTGTAAGAATTTATTTGCAAAATAAAATGTGCATAAACATGAAAAAGTATCAATACACTTGACACTGGTGGTACAGCAATTGTTGGTGATTGAGAGATCTGTATAAGAATCATGCTGTGTAATGCAACACAGACTCAGCCATAGGACCTAGCACTTTTAAACGAAGAAACAAGTATGAGTGTCTGATAGCTACAGTTCAAAACTTTGTGCAACGCAGACACTTCGACATGGCAGATTTAGGTGGCAGGTGTTTCAAACTGCAACTGCATCAAATACTGGTAGGGGTTGCATCCAAACTACCACATTTACGACACTGCCACCTACAGCAATCAACTACGCAGTAGCTCTTACGGAACATTTTTGTGTTGTGCGTTACTTGCTGTTTTGTACTGAAATGAGTGAAGAGACTAATCCCAGTCCATCACGAAGTTCGATTATGACCCTCACACCACCAGATGATGTCAGTTCTGCTTTTTGCAGAAACACAGAACTCAGATGTAGGCTGGTTACCCTGTGAGCAGGAGGTAGGGTTTGCTTCTCTGCATGCTCCTTTCCTTCTGGCAGTTATAATTCTAATTCATTTATGCTCGCATGTGACTACCAGCGTCTTCTCCTATGTGGGAATAGAGTTGTTTTTGGTTCTATTTCTACAATAACAAGGTTAGTTCCCCAGGAGTGGGATGGACTTTTGGAAACCATCTGTACAGTGAAGTAGGTTTAGTTCCTGGTAGTCCACCCTGTAGCCATTCACCCTTCTGGGCCCTCATTTGCAATCAAAGAATTTTAAAAAAATCAAAATTTTGTGCAACATTCTAGAAACTTAAAAGTAAAGTTAAAACAGACGATGGCATTGTAGCATAGTGGTGAACATATGAGCCTGCAGTGCAGAAGTTGTGGGTTTGAATCTCATTAGTTGCTAAAAAATTTCTCATTTTTAAATAGTTATAGAAATGACTTCGATCATCATTTTTATTCATTTAATTGGTTTAACTGTAATTCATTTAATTTCTAATATTTTGTCAATGATTTTAATCATTATGTTAACTTTTTTATATGCTCTTATTTTTTCTTCCTATCATTCCATTTTCATTTAGAATCATTGTGCATGTGATTTTTATTATTTTTATTTATCTATCACAATGTTTATAATTTGATAATGCTGATCTATTGGTTGAAAAACAAATAATCTATTTATGTTGGCTATGCAGTGGTGGCATCATGTATTTTCCATTACACATGAAATGCACATTTTATAGGATGGAAACCGCCATACAAACATTTAAAATAAAAATGTCTGTTGCACTACTGACAAAACAACACTGATGAAGATTTAAACAAAGGAAGGGATTTCAAACAAATGTGCAAAATAATAGACAGAAATAATGAATGCAATAATAAGGACTAAAATATATGATGATCAAATGGGAGAAATTATATCGAAATTAAAACAAACAAATAATTAAAATCTATGATATGAATATAATAGAGGGAAACATTCCACGTGGGAAAAATATATCTAAAAAGAAAGATGATGAAACTTACCAAACAAAAGCGCTGGCAGGTCGATAGACACACAAACAAACACAAACATACACACAAAATTCTAGCTTTCGCAACCTATGGTTGCCTCGTCAGGAAAGAGGGAAGGAGAAGGAAAGACAAAAGGATATGGGTTTTAAGGGAGAGGGTAAGGAGTCATTCCAATCCCGGGAGCGGAAAGACTTACCTTAGGGGGAAAAAAGGACAGGTATACACTCGCACACACACACATATCCATCCACACATACACAGACACAAGCCTTTACAAATGTCTGCTTGTGTCTGTGTATGTGTGGATGGATATGTGTGTGTGTGTGCGAGTGTATACCTGTCCTTTTTTCCCCCTAAGGTAAGTCTTTCCGCTCCCGGGATTGGAATGACTCCTTACCCTCTCCCTTAAAACCCATATCCTTTTGTCTTTCCTTCTCCTTCCCTCTTTCCTGACGAGGCAACCATAGGTTGCGAAAGCTACAATTTTGTGTGTATGTTTGTGTTTGTTTGTGTGTCTATCGACCTGCCAGCGCTTTTGTTTGGTAAGTTTCATCATCTTTCTTTTTAGATATAAATAATTAAAATCTTATGCACAAAGACACCAATTTAAAAAAGATACAAAGAAACAATAAGAGTAAATGTAAAATTTAATACAATGATTAAAATTATGTGACAAAGGATTAGAAATTTAAAAAAAAAATTAAACTAGTTAAATGAATAAAAATAATGACCAAAGTCATTTTGATAACTACTCAAAAATAAAATTTTTTTTCAGCATGACCTAATTTGAATCCACAACCTACAACATGCCAGGCTCATATGCTGACAGTTACGCTACAATGCCATTAATGTGCTATTTTTAATTTTAAAGTTCTTTCATCTATTAGTTGCCAACGAGCATCTACAATGGTGCACAGCTGCAGGTTGCGATGCCTGAGTACTTAACCTACATCAGTGTGTAGATGTTTTTAAAAACTCCATACCACACCTGAGGACATTTTCTTGTGAGTACCTTACCAGTTCTATCTGCAACCTTGTCAATTTGGGTCGTATGGCTATGACTGCCCAGAAAAGGTCAAAATCTATTTTCTTCAGATTCAGCAATTATCAAATTGGATGAGAAACAAAATAATGTTGAGTAACATCATAAGTCAGAGAAGCACACTTTTCACCATCAGCAAAATAATGCTGTTTCTCAACAGTAGCAATCATTTGTTGAAAGCTTAAAAAAAGAAGACAACAAGCAAAAACCATTTCATAACAAACACCACGTTTTTGCAAAAGCAAAAATTCCATTCAAAAACCTCCTCGATCACCATTTTTATAACAGTCAATTTAAAAGCACTACGTCTTTATGCAAATTTTGTTAAAATCCTCTGCTCCCTCGAAAACAAAATTTTCCACCTTGAGATCTTGTCCCGCGGCGTCCTTAGTGATGCGCATATTTCGAACACCGTCCAGATCTCTTCGGTCGACAGACCATTGCGCCATTTTGCCAAATCGTTCGGAGAGGGTGAGACGAGGTGCTTCCGCACCACCAGAGCTGCCTGACGAAGCAGCAGAACTTTCATCCGAGTGGCACGACGGTGCAGGTGATGATGCGCCACCACCAGGTAGTGGGCGGCGTCTGGGTCCTAATGGGCTCAAGCTTCTCCCTCGATCCTCAGTCTTGGTACCTGAGCGACGTCGCTTACTTCGATCTTTTGTGCTGCTCTTTCGTTTCTTGGAACTGCCACTCTGTACATGATAAAATCAAATATTAACAATTTATTTATAAATTACTGTAGAGAACTCTTTATAATACTTAAGTATATGACACCAGAAAGCCATTTAAGTTACAAAAGCTACAAAAGGCACACCAGTAATGCTGAAACATTCCAAGATGACAGCACAGATTTTTCATTGCAAACAGTGGGGTGTGGAGCCAGTAGGGAGGACTTCTTACATTTTAGCCTCAGAATTCTGAGGGATAGGAACAGACAGCGGAAACAATATCAGGGAAGGTGTATGGATGACATGAGAAAAACTAGATGAGCAATGTGGGTGCATATACCTGAAGACCGCATACCACACAGACAAGTTCAGAGTTTCATCCAGCAATGGATTCTGAATGGCTGTTGATGCAAGTGACAATGGCATATTAAGTAATAATCAACCATAACAGCACTGTGTATGCACATATTTATTGGTATTTCACACAGTTTTCATATCTGGAAGAAGAAAAAATACTTTGAAGAATATGGATGACAAGGCCTTGAAAGATACTGCTTATAAAAGCATGAGACACTATCACTCCTGTAAAATTTAATTAAGAAATTTCACTGAAATTGTCGATTTAGGTACCAACATACTTTTGTTATTGACAGTATGTTCTCTTTTTGCCCAGCGAAATATGAAGGTCTTTCAATAACTAGAAAGAAAGAGAGAGAGAGAGAGAGAGAGAGAGAGAGAGAGAGAATTACAAAATATGTATGCATAGAAACTGGACATACATCATTACATAAGGTATGTCTGGGAATTGTGTCAGGTCGCAAATTTTGGCTCCTTGTAACTTCACCCAGTCTTTGAAAGAATGGACTCAAAAAGATAATAAATCATATAGAATACGAAAGACAAAGATTCCTTTGTTTTTATGTTTATTATCTGTAAGGTATCTGAACCTATGAGAATAGTAGCTTTAACGACATTACTTCTCATAGTTTTAATCTGCAAATGAGGACCACTACACAGTTTCAAAAGACTGAGATTGTGCAGTAGAATTATGGGAATGCTTCAAACTGTTTGGTGGAAAGCCAACTGGATTCTGAGAATTATAAATTCTTGCAGATGCTGAACTGCATTTCCACTACTGACCACAAAAAAATCAACTGGTTTGTATTACTTACATTCTATTACTTTTTCCAAAATAATACTGTTTATTGCAGAAGCATTACAAAGTTGGTAGTTGTCTAATCATAAGCCAATAACGCCATAAATAAAATTTTCAGATAAACTTTACTATGATGCATCTGTGCACTGCTCTTGTTTGCACTTCGGAGAAGATGGTGGCAATGCCTGTACTTCTATGGTCGGTGGCAGCCAACTGGAGGCAGGCGTTTGCCGAGCAAATTATGAGCTGATAACCAGGAAATGCATGTTAGCTGTTGTCATTTCTTCACTTACTGGTTTGGCCAGACATTTATGATTTAAATAAAGAATCCTTTCTTTGTAAAGGTGGCAGGCTAATACTATTTGATTTGTACACAACACATAATTTTACTTATGGTGACTGTTGCACATGAATTGCTTGCATTGATTAGACGGCCCTTCTGTTGTATGTATATATATACAAAAATCATTTTCTATAGTGAAATGTTATTAATGATTTATCCTGAAATGCGGAATGTTGTGTTGGTGAGAGACTGCTATGAATTAGTTGCATTTAGTAAGCTGTCCTTCATTATTTTCGTAGTTTTTCTGCATCTTTGCATTTCTATAATTGATGTAAATAGCAGTTTGGTGCTAATTATGTTGAAGCAGCTGTTGCAGAAACTCTCTAAATTACAGAAATGTTTAACGATTATGAAAACAATAGCTTATTACTCTGTGTGGAGATGACATGCTGATTTTCAGTCAGTCAGAATGAAAAAACTGTCACACACTGAGCTTTTGGCCAAAACCTTCTTCAAATTCCACATAAATTCACTCAAGGGGTCTCCTTCCAAACATAGCCTTGTTGATTTTGGCAATAACTCAGTCACACCAAGTTTCTCGCTCTCTGTAAAACACATTTCTGCACACATTTCTCAGCAGAAGATTCTCTGATCTGCAGCTGTCTTTTCAAGTATTTGCAGTTCATTAGTAATAAAAAAAGGTCCTACACATTTTCACCCATAGAAAAGTTAACTGAAAATTTTTTGCAAGACATACCTGCTTCCTTCAAATCAATAACCACTCATTTTTCAGCTCCACTACACCCCATCTATACATTTCATACTAGAAGTAACTAATATCTCCATCACACTTCAGGAATTTTGTACCACTGGTGATAAATGCTTGGACGTCAACTCCTCCATGTTCTACAAGGACAAGGCCCCTGTAATCAAATTGTTTGGAGGCCATGACACGGAACACAATGGAGTAAAATCAAATTATCCAGGCAAAAAAAAGAGTGCTTTTTCAGGCTAAAATCATCTGTTAGGGTATTTCTCATTCACTTCTTAGGGCAACACAAAATGCAGCATTAACAACAATGACTGCCATCTGAGGTGATTAAAGACTGACAAAGTCAGCTCAGAAAATTAAAAGTTAATATCCGTACAAATATATATGCTTTCAGTAAAATTTTTCTGTGGTTGACAGGAGATAACACCCAAGAGACAGCCTGACCCATTTCTGATCTGCTCTGATCAGAAGGATCAATGCACCATGAAATAGACTTAATAATGAACTTAAAGTACCACCTATTGATTGTAGCCAGTATTGTAATATGTTGAGACACACCACATGTAGACTTTGGGTTGAACTGGAAGTCATTCTGTCTCCTCAACCTACATCTGATTATTGTATTTGTTGGTTTTGACAACTCACAACCAGACTGTTACTCTCCAACCTAACCTAGATCTTGGGCTACACTGCAGATCATAACAGAAACACCAAAACTGAGCAGTTGCAGAAAATAAACAAATGCCCTTCAACACAATCTGAATCATTCATGAGAGTCCGTCAAAAATACCAAAATTGTGTGTTTTATAGAATTTACTTGAAATCAGAAACAAAAACCTCTGTAAAATCAAACAATGAGAATTTCAGGTTGGAATATCAACAGTTATGAAAATATTAGATTGCTACTCATTGTAAAGATGACACATTGAGTTTCAGACAGGCACAATGAAAAGGCTGTTAAATACCAAGCTTTGGGCCAAAGCCTTCTTCAGAAAAGAAAGTAAAATACTTACACATTCCCTCTAGCAGGCACCTCATGCACACATGACCACCGTCTCTGGCTGCTCAGGCGAGACTATTGCCTGAGTCGCTGAAGATTGCTTTTACAAGCAAAATGAATGTGTAACTCAATAAGAGGCGGCTGGGTCCCTATAGTTTGGTTTCGTTACTTATCGGTTCAGTTTGGAACACTTAGCGTCGATTGTTCTGTTATTATTATTATTATTATTATTATTAATTATTATTATTATTATTGCCAACACCAACAAATTAGCAGTTGCCATATAATAATTAAGTGTGTGGTAAAGCTAAGCATTGCAAGGTGTGTTGGCAACGCCGATTGTGGAATAAGTCAGCCTTTCCTCTCTCATGTCTTCCCTCACTGCACCTCCAATTGGCCTAACGTGTAAGCTAATCCCTTAGCTACGCAGCCCACCCTCGCTGTGAACTTTATTCTTTCCGCCACTTGTATCTATACTTTATTTGTCCTTAAAATAAACCTGATGTCGCAAAACATGTCCCTGGGTATTGCTACGGAATAGAAAGGTGCATCTGACGTTATAAAAGATTGTTTTAATTTTTTTATTGCATTACTGGGAATATTTCCAAGATTTAACAGGCATATAGATTTTTCCTAATTGATGAGTCCCAAGATCAAACCAAAAATTTGCGTACATTTGACAATGATTTACACAGCATCAATGGGGATACACAATTTTTGCCTAAAGAAGCGGTACATTCCACCATGAGTGGGACGTTTGGCAATGCTGCTCTACGAGTATAATCTAAGCTTTCATTGTTGTATAAAAACTCAATGCATTGTTGAAACTGTTGTAAGGTTGTAACAGTCAGACAACAGGTTACTATGGAAGTGTGATGTGATTATGTAGTGTACTACGTGCAATCTTCGTCAATTTATAACATAAAAAGAATTGTTAGTGCCGAAATACAATGTTGAAACAACAAACTTTAATTTCTTTCTTTTCTAATAGAAGACAGTGTACTGCAAAAGACAAAGACGAGTGTGAGTCTACTGAAAGATGTGCTAGTGGTTGTGACAATGAATTGCGTAGGTCTAAGTAGTCTTCAGTTTTCCTTCCACAGTTTTCAAACGATAAATGTGCTATTTCTGGCCCATCTGTAAATTGCAATTCTAAACAAAGAATTGAACACGAGATTAAGTATCAACAAAATTGGGAGTGTAAGTACAATTGGTTGTACTTTGATCATGAGTGGGGTGGGGCATTCTGCAAATGGTGTGAAATGAATTTAAAAAACGAAATCGAAGCTCTACAGAAAACAGGAGGAGTGTTCATTTCTGTACCTTTCACTAAATTTAGAAAAGCTACCAGAAGCACGGGAAAACTAGAAAAGGACGCCAACTCAGAAAAACATGTAAGAGCTGTTTCACTTGAAAACTGTAGATTACAGGAATTAAATGCTCCAATTCATACACAGATATTTAAACAAAATGAAAATGAAAAAGCTTTAAACCACCAAGCATTGTCATCTTTAATTCGAAGTCTGTATTTCCTTAGTAAGGAAGAAATACCCCATACAACAAAATATGAACCTCTAATTCGTAAGGTAGTACTAAACAGTGAGAGCGAGAAACTTGGTGTGACTGAGTTATTGCCAAAATCAACAAGGCTATGTTTGGAAGGAGAAAAATTTGGCAGAGGAAATAAAAAAATAAGAAGGTGGGTATTTAGAGAAATGGAAATATGAACACACAAGTGTTTCTTTAAAGTTGTTCCGAGGCACATAAAAAAAGTGTCATTAAAGGATACATCCTTCTGGAAACCACAGCAATATCTGATTGTTTTAGGTCATACAAAGGTGGGCATCTCCCAGTTAATCACAAAATGACATTTAAGGATCCTGAAATGAGTGCACACACTAATAGCATTGAAGGCCCTTGGTCAGCAACAAGAAGATCGCTTCATGGAAGTAGATGGTGCAAAAAGCATTTCGATAGCTGCTTGTTTTAATGTGTGTGACACAGAAGACACAGTCAAAAGGCATTGTATGAAGACTGTAGCAACACCGCACAAGCCCTAGAGTGATGTTTTCTTCTGAATAAAAGTCAGGTGTGATCATCATTTCTATATGTTCTGGCATTCCTTAGATGCTTATTGTTATTTTCTTGGAGAAGTGGTCAAACTACATAACTATATAAAAGGTTGTCAGTTTTTATGTCATAAGCATTTCACTTCCTTTTATTTAGGAAGCATCATTAGTGCCTGTAAAACAGACATTTCATTTCATAAATTCAAAGAACTGAAACAAGTGTAGCATAAAAATTAACCCTTTTTTTTAGTCGCATAGACGGACCACATGTACAAGCATATAATAACAATAACACTTGTGTTAATTCATTTATTATGTGTTTGTGTGTATTCGTGTTATTCTGTGAACTAAACCAGCATTGTTATTGGCTATACATATCAGCTTTTGAGCCATCTCAGCTTCTCATCATCATTCACAGTAAGCATTACCAACATACACGTCGATGTACCCACACCGACGGCCCTTTGTAAACTTTTAACCAGTTTTCCACAGTGTATCGGCTATCTCTTAAAACAGACTATGAGGAAGAAAACAAACCACACTGCATTTTCTTCCTTGCAGTCCATTTTAACAGAAGACCTGTACATTGTTGCTTAAAAAATATGTAATATACATTTCTCCGAATGTTCTTTAAAGTCTTCTGTAAAAATCTGAAGTATATCAGTCAAGAACTCTGTGCTTTTTGCTAACAATGTTTCTTCTTTACATATTGGTACAGATATAGAGGGTGCAACTTAATTCCCTTTACACACTTTGAGGATGATTTCCTTACACAAAAACCAGAAAAAATGTACAGTAAATGGAGGCTCTAAATTCCACATTTTAAGAGTTATGAGTACTTGCTAATCTTAGCTACTGCAAAAGACATCTCGTCTATTGAACAAGTGCTCATACCTATTAATGTATGCACTTTATAGAGTCCACATTTGTTTGACATCATTTTCTTGTTTTGGTGTAAGGAACTTGTCCTCAAAGTCTGCACACGATATATATACACTAAAGGCAACACACCATTAATTGGCAACCTTGTGAAGAGAGTTCGATTAATATTTGCGTGTTTATAATATCTAATCTCTTAATTATGATTGCGTTTCCACTTGAATAAAGTGCTTTTAAAAAGTGATCTGATTTTTACTTTAGGAAAATGTACAATCAGAAGTATTCTCTCTGATGAACAAACAATAAGTCAGTAGTTTAATGAACCATGTGTGTTTTTACGTGGTGGGTATAAAAGTTTAAATGTGGCTGCAGAACCATAAACAATGAGCACGATCCATGGCGTCCGGTAGCAATATCAATCTCAGCGTCACAAGTTCATATATTCATTTATCTGAGAAGACCAATGACAAAGTTCAATAAATTGCTGCAAAATTTCAAGTAAGTGTTGGTACAACTCATTCAAAAGAAACTAAACTATCAGAATACTTGTCCAAAGTGGCTTCCCAGAGCTTAGCGTTGATCACAAGCAATACAGATATTTCCCATTTGCACCGAGTTCAAAATCATTCCAATGGCTAAGGTGATGCATTTTAGGACAAAATTTTAACCTCTGTTGAAAATTTGATACATTATTTTGAGCCAGATGATCATCAACAAAACATGCAGTGGAAACAACTCAAGTAGTTGGTAAGAAATTCTAAACGCAACCATCTGCTGGTATGGTCATGTTAACCAACAAAATATGAACCTCTAACTCGTAAGGTAGTACTAAAAAGTGACATTAATCTTGAAAAGTGGTTAAAATTTCAGAGCGAAAGGTCCACATATCTTAGTAAGTATACTGTGTCAGAATTTTTGACTTGTTTGGGAGAGTCTTCAGACTTTCAAGATGAAACACTTCTCCATGACAAATATTTTTCTTTAATGGCAGACGAATCTACAAATGTTTCCAACCAAAGTGAACTGTCTTTAGTAGTTCGATATGTTGCACCGTCTCCATCGTTTGAAGTAAAGGAAAGGTTTTTATGTCTCGTTGAGTTGAAAAGCACTTCAGCTAAATTCATATTTACAGCAACTGATACTGAACTAAAGAAAAGAAAACTTTCTTATGACAGATTATTATCTTGTTCTTTCGACGTTGCTGCTAATTTTAGTGGTTCTATCTCAGGAGTCAGAGCTTGGTTGTCAGAGAGGAAGGGCCATAAGCTGCCATATATTCACTGTAGAGAACATGTTTTGTCAATTGCTGCCACCAACTCTAGGAATAAACACCCCATTATAAAACACACATTACATGTTGTTAATTAATTTCATGGTTCTTCCAATCGAGAAAATATTTTGCATGAAATTCAGTGTGCTTTAGAGCAACCTGTTTTAAAAATACCCAAAGCTGTTGACATCTGATGGTTAAGTACCTATCACACAGTTCATGCTATTTTCCTAATCTACAAGTCCATTATAATGGCATGTGAACAAGGACGGTGTGGATTTAACAAGTTTAGCTGGAAGAATTTTGTTAGAAATGATGAATTCCAATTTCATTGTAGGTTTAGTGATTTTAGATGATACGTTAAGTGCAGTCTCAAACTTAAGTAAAGTTTTGCAGAGACAATCACTTAAAATTTCGCAAATCCCTCTACTTATTTCTGGAACTCTTGAACATTTAAGACACATCGACTGTCTTTGTGACTGCGATGGACATAGTGCAGAAAATGAAATTCTTAATAAAATAAAAAGCTGCAGGAGAATGCAACAGAAGTTAAAGGTGTGCTATTCACGAACATAGAGGAGAAGATTCAAACTAAGAAAAGTGCAACGAAATTTGTTAAAAGTATGATTGATGAAATTGAGCAACAGTTTGATGAGAAGGCAATAAAAGTGATAGAACTAAGCACAAATCTTGAAAGTTTTACAAAATTTCTAGAGTTTAGTGATAATGATTGTAAAGAACTGTGCTTGATTTTGGGACTTACAAACGTCGACCCTGTTATTGCCGACTTCCACTCTTTTAGGTACGTTGTGAGTAATAAATTGGACGATATGTCTTCTTATATTGCTTCTTTCATTCTGAAAGCCGACATCGGATATGATATGAAGCACTACGGAAACTCGCTGAATGTGTACTGTGCATTCCCGTTTCGACTTGCAGTGTGGAAAGGTCATTTAGTACAATGAACAGAGTGATGACAAAATTAAGGAATACGATGGGTCAGGAAATGCTCCAAGCTTGTGTGAAGATTTCAACTGAAGGTGACAACGAGCCAACAGAAAGTTTTATTGATGACGTCATCAAGAGATATGCTGTAAAAAAGCCTCGACGTATTAGTTTGATGTAAATGTGAGTTTTTTTGCATGCAATAAAATTATTTTATTACTAATATAATTAACTTAGGCTTAGCCTAACAGCTTAGTACTTAACCTACATATTACTTAATTCTGTATTAGCTATTCATGAAAAATTTTAAATATTAATAGCACTGCTTCATCTTTAGAACGCTATCACTTAAATTTTAAGCCTATAACTTTGTCCCCTCCCCCTGCCAAGCTATATCCCCCCCCCCCCCCCCCCCCAAGGGTAAAGTGGCTATATTCATCACTGTGTGCTACACTGAAATGTGTGGGGGAACCTGTATTTAAGAGGCAGCGGTCGAGTTGGGACAGTAAATTTTCGACCTCCCTACCTCGGCCAGTAAGCATGGCGCCACCCCACAAGGGGTTATGCGTGTTAAAATCTCCCAAAAGTAGGAAAGATTTAGGGAGTTGATCAATCAGTGCAGCATATACGTTCAGGGGCACTGCACCATCTGGAGGAAGATATGCACTGCAGACAGATATTCCCTGCATCATCCTTAATCTGACAGCCACAGCTTTAAGATGGGTTTGAAGGGGCACAGTTTCACTACAAACCGAGGTTAGGACATAAACGCAAACTCCACCTGACACTCAATTATAGTCGCTACGGTTCCTGTATTATCCCTTATAGCTCTGGAGGGGAGGGGTTCCCATTGCCGGGAACCAGGTTTCCTGGAGGGCAATGCAGAAAGCAGGTGTAAAGCTTAACAGTTGCCGTAGCAGGCAGTGGAAAAAACCACTACAATTCCACTGGAGGATGTCATCATCGTGAGACTGAGAAGGCATGGAACATTCAATGAGGCAGTTTACGTCTCAGAGTCACCTGCTGCCACCGACTTAGTTCCTGAGCAGTCTCTATCCATTGTGTCTGAGGGTCCGACGAGATCTAGGTCCTCAGCGGACGCTGGAATCTCCACCCTATCTCCAGATGCAGATGTGGTGTGGGTGCCACCACAATTTCCTTGGTCTTAGGGGGCTTCTTTTTAACTTTTCTCACTGCTCCTTGGGTTTCTCTGGCTGGGAGAGCTTCACTGATTGAGTCTCCAAGACTGAGGATGATTGTGAAGCCCCACGACCAGCTGCTTTTGGGCACTTCAACCACTGGTGGGTGTCATCTTTCCCATTAGCAGAAACCTGGGAAGGGAGTGACCCAAGGGACCCTTCCTGGTGAGAGGAGCCGAAGAAGACTTACGCTTCTCCGGCTGAGTAGTGGGGACTGGTGTCCCCGACGATTTGGGGGGCAGTGCTCCCAAGGTAGGTGATTCGGGACCAACGGGAGGGGGCATCAATGGGGAAGGCTTTTCTATTAGCCTCAGTGTAGGTCAGTTGGTCCAGGGTCTTGTATTTTTCCTCTCTTTCTGTAAAATCCTGCAGTCTGGTGAGCAAGGTGAATGATGCTCTCCGCAATTGACACAGTTGGGAGGTGGGGCACATGGATTATTGGGATGCGATGGACGTCCACAATCTCAACATGTGACACTGGAAGTACAGTGGGAAGACATATGGCCAAACTTCCAGCACTTAAAGCACAGTATCAGGGGAGGGATATATGGTTTGACATCACAGCGGTACACAATCACCTTGACCTTCTCAGGTAAGGTGTCAATCTCGAAGGCCAAGATGAAGGCACCGGTGGCAACCTGATTATCCCTCGGACCCCAATGGACACGCCACATGAAATGAACACCTAGCTGCTCTAAACTGGTGCGCAGCTCATCATCAGACTGCAAAAGAAGGTCCCTGTGGGAGATAATACCCTGGACCATATTTAAACTCTTATGTGGCATGATGATAACAGAAACCTCTCCCAACTTGTTACAAGCGAGTGAAGTCCGTGACTGGGCAGAGGATGCTGTTTTTATCAAGACTGACCCAAATCACATTATGGACAAGCCCTCCACCTCCCCACACTTGTCCTCTAAATGAGCTACAAAAAACTGTAGCTTCATCAAAACAAAGGAGTCCCCATCAGTTCTCGTACATACAAGGTACCGGGTGTGAATAATGTTTGCAGCCATACTTAGCCTGACGTTCCTCCCCTGGTGTGGCCAGGGAGGGGAACGATTTCGGGTAATACTTCCTTGCATTTGTACTGAGTCTTGGAATACTTAGAGACTGCTGGCATTTGATCCCCAGCAAGCCATGATGTGGTACACTTCATTGCGCGTCATCCGCCCTGATGCCACCCACTCTGACCACAGGCCTTCCCCACTCCAACTGGCGCCACCCAGCCACAGCAAAGGCCACCTGGCAGGATGGCCATTGCTGGGAATCCAAATGCCCCATGGTGACGGGCATCTACTCCTTGGCATACATGGGGAGTTAATGGCGCAGGCATCAGTAGAGCGATCCCTGTGTTGTCAGGGGGCTACAACCAACAGAGTACACAGAGACCCCACCACAACGGACTGGCCACCGTGCTGGATATGAGGTGCAAAGAAGTCCATGGTCATCGTCAGTGCAAAAAGCGACACTGCATAGTGCTTGGTAGAAAACACACCCAGGAAGGCGTCCTCCACCAAGTGATGGAGAATGAGCTGGACTGCAGTGAGACAATGAAAAAGTGGGCTGAAGATCTCAGGGCACGATGGACACGATGCACCATGTAAGGCACCCTTCCCCAATTGCCTCGCTCTTTGGGAAAATTTTGAAAAATGGAGGTCAAACCCTACAGGGGACCATCACATAAAGGACGAAACGTGTGAAACTCCTTTTAGTCACCTCTTACGACAGGCAGGAATACCTCGGGCCTATTCTAATCCCTGGACCTGCAGGGGGGAATGATCCACAGACATAAATACTTGACAGCCTGATAATCATGTAACTGTACTTCCTGTCAGATTAAAGCTGTATGCCAGATTGGGATTCAAACAGAGCTCTTTTGTGGGTAACACTCTACTGTTGGTTTGGAAAATAGGAGATGAGGTACTGAAGGATGTAAAGCTGTGAGTATGGGTCACAAGTTGTTCGCACGAACTCGGTCAGTAGAGCACTTTCCCACAAAAGGCAAATGTCCCGAGTTCGAGTCTCTTTCCGGCACACAGTTCTAATCTGCCAGAAAATTTCATATCTGTCACACCCCCATGTACAGTGAATATTTACTGTGCCATCATACAGCTGTTTAATGAAATCCTAAAAATTGTCTAAGACATCAAAACATCAGTCTACTCTAGTTGAATCTGCTACAATGGAGTACAAAAATATCAACCAAAAAACTAACAATCTACCTTAAGACTGAAAGGATCAATGGTCAATTACTGCTGTTTATGCTATTTTTTGATTGAAATGGAGAGAGCTCCCAGGTATATTGAATATTTTGTAAAAAAAGGAGCTTCAATTTTTGACATGTTTCATATTCATTGCTAACATTGACCTTTTTCTCTAAAGAATGGTCCATTAAAAACATAATTCCAACAAAATTGTTCTTGTGGCAGATGCACCAAGACTGAAGGAAATTGTTAAATGTAGGAATTCCTTAAATGTAAGTATATTAACAAGTTTAACCTTAAACTATGAACGTTGTGCAGTTCCCCACTTTTTTCATTAATGAAGATTGCCCAAGATGAAAAAAGTCATAAGTGACAGATATAAATCCCAGGACTGACCCAGGATCAAACCTATGACCTTTGGATCCTCAGTCTGGCACTTTACTACTAAGCCATCGAGCAACATATAAACGTGACTGGCTGAAGAAAGAGTGATCACATTTAGTAATACTGCAGAGCCCTTGTAACAAACAATAAGAAGATTGGAGACAAAGAAAACCGTTTACGTACTTTAGCTCTCTCTCGTTCTTTCTTCCTCTCCTTCAAAGTTTTGCGCACAATAGGAGGAGGGCTGGGCGGCGGTCCACGCGGATCCACCGGTGGTCCGGACCTTTCACGTCCGAGACGCCTTGGTGGAGGGGATCGAGCAGGTCGATTCCGTGGTACAGAAAATGAACGTGATCTACAAAAAGAAAATAATATCTGTTTGAAGTCAGTGAAGATACACATTCAGCAACATTAAATACAGATAAAAGTAATAAACTCAATTTTAATTTTTCTCCTTGTTAGTTTTAGCAATAAAAATTATAGAGAGAGGTGTATTGTAGAGCAGATATCACAAATTTGATAAGTACATTGATATTGAGATGTCTAAAATTTACTGAATAACTTAACATAGTTGAAGATGCTGAATTCTTCTCGGGTTATCAGCCGAGTGGTGGCGTCATCTTGTCGCAACATTTCAATGAGTTTCATACCCATCATCTTCGCCAGAAGATGACAGGTACGAAACTCATTGAAAAGTTGCAACAAGACGCCACCACTCGGCTGATAACTTGAGAAGAATTCATCAGTGAAATACGCTATAAAGACTGCAATCGCATATAGTTGAAGCTTTTGCATTACATGAATCTTCCTCCATAGAACTTGTAAAGAGGATTCTGGCATAAGGAATGAAAGCTATGATTTACATATACACTTACATCTACATCTATAGCCTGCAAACCACCATGAAGTACATGGTTGAGAGTATGTCCCATTGTACCAGTTATTAGCGTTTCTTCCTGTCCCATTCATGTACGGAGTGTGGCAAGAATGATTGATTGAAGGACTCTGTGCATGCAGTAATTACACTAATCTAGTCCTCACGATCCCCTTGTGAGCGATATTTAGGGGGTTGTTGAATATCCATAGAGTAATCATTTAAAGCTGGTTCTTGAAACTTTGCTAATACACTTTCTGACGCCTGTCTTCAGGAGTCTGCCAGTTCACTCCTCCAGTATCTCTCTGACACTCTTCCACAGATTACAAAAACCTGTGACCTTTGTGTTGCCCTACTCCGTATACGTTCAAAATCCCCTCATCAGTCGTATCTGGTACGAATACCACACACTTGAGCAATATTCCTCAACCGGCCATACGAGTGATTTTTAAGCAATCTCTTTTGTAGATTAATTGCCCTTTGCCATTATTCTACAAATAAACCAAAGTCTATCACCTGCTTTACCCAAGACTGAACCTATGTAATCATTCTGTTTCATACCCCAACAAAGTGTTACACCCAGGTATTTGTATGGGTTGGCCGACTGCAACAGTGACTCACTGATATTGTACTCACAGGATACTATATTTTTGCGTTATGTGAAGTGCAAAATTTTACATTTCTCAACATTTAGAGCAAGTTGCCAGTCTCTGCACCATATTGAAATCTTATCAAGACCTGACTGAATTGTTATGCATCTTCTCTCAGATAGTACTTCATTAATGATAACTGCATCATCTGCAAAAAGCCTGATTTTACTATCAATATTGTCTGTAATCTCACACCTCACAGCTGAAGCTCCTTCTAAATCTAATGACAACTCTCCATCCAAGATGACATGCTATGTCCTCCACACCAAGAATTCCTCAGTCCAGTCACAAATTTCATTTGATATCCCATATGATCATAATTTTGACAATAAGTGTAGGTGTGGTACTGAGTCAAATGGTTTTCAGAAATCAAGAAACACTGCATCTACCTGGTTGCCTTGATCCAAAGCTTTCAGTATGTCATATGAGAAAAAGTGCGAGTCGGATTTCACATGATCGATGCTTTCAAAAACTATGCTGGTTGGCATTGAGGTCATTCTGTTCAAGATACCTCATCAACTTTGAGCTTAGAATATGTTTTAAGATTCTACAACATAATCAATGTCAAGGATATTGGGTGTTAGTTTTGTGGATCACTTCTACTACTATTCTTCTAGACAGGTGTGACCTGTGCCTTTTTCCAAGAACTGGGCTAGGTTTTTTGTGCAAGGGATCTACAACAGACTACAATTAGAAGACGGGCTAACTCAGCTGCAAATTCACTACAGAACCTGACAATGATTCCAACAGAACTTCAAGCTTTATTCAGTTCTAATGATTTCAGCTGTTTCTCAACACCATTGACACTAATACTTATTTCATTCATCTTTTCAGTGGTGCAAGGATTAAATTGGGGCAATTTTCCTGGGTTTTCCTTTGTAAAGCAACATTTGGAAATGGAGTTAAGCCTTCAGTTCCTGTCTCATTCACTAGGGATTGGACACTAACTTTGGTGCCACTAACAGCCTTTACATACGACCAGAATTTCTTTGGATTTTGTGAAATGTCATTTGCCAGCTATGGTAGTCACTGAGGCTCCACGCATTGCTCTCTCGACATCCAAACGCATTTTATTCAGCATCTCTCTATCTACAGCCCTATGCTTTGTCTTACACCTATTATGCAATAATCACTGTTTCTTTACAGTGACTGTATACCATGAAGGCTGTTCCCTGCAATTACAAACTTTTCTACTGCAGCATATCTATCCAGTGCATGGTCAACTATTCTTTTAAACTTGAGCCGAAGTTCCTCTATATGCTCCTGACCTATGCTGAAACTTTCAAGTTCCTCATTGAGATATGACACTACTGATTTTTTATTTAGTTTACTGAACATATATATCTTTCTAGGCAGTTTTAGTTATCCTTTGTTCTTTGGTAACCATTGCTGCCACAAGTGCAACAAAGTCTCTGACACCAGTTTCAATGTAGACACCCTCAAAGACATCAAGTCATCTGTTGCCATTTTCATGAGTGGGGTTCTGAACTATCCATTCTACATATTTTCTGAGAGGGCATTTAATAAGGTTTCACAAGTGACAAATACACTGCTCCATTTCCCACTAGCCTATTTTTTTTTATTTTTTTTTTTTAAATTTAATGGCTATAAAGTGAAAAGACGAAGTTATGAAGTACAGATTGCAAACTCACCATAAAGATAACACGTCAAGTTGCAAACAGGCAATTCCAGTGTGAGGTGCCACAGATAGCAGTCGTGTGTGAGAGATGTGCTTGCTCATGTGAAGGAGTGTGTGTGTGTGTGTTTGCTTTTCTGAAGGAGGCTTTGGTCCAAATCTAAATGCCCAACAGTCATTTTGTTGTGCCTGTCTGCAATTTGACGTGTCATCTTTGTGGTCAGTATCAATCTTTCATTTTCCTTACATTGTTGATATTACAACCTGGTGTTTCCATTGTTTAAAGTTATGAATTATTATGTTATTGAAACAGTAACACAAATCAACCAAACATTTTAATATTGTCCCTATGAATGTGTAGCTCTGAACACAGATTGCTTCTAGATCAGGTGTTACAATCGTGCTCAGGGATGTCTTTTAGAAAGAAAAATGTTGGTAACAATGTGCATTAATATCTAAAGCATTGTTAAACAATTTCTAAAGCAGTTTCTGCTGGCTATGTTCCACAGCTTTAATAAACCACAGAAATGACAAGAAATGGGAAGTCCAGGATGAAATAACAATAACAAAAATGACAGATCACTGCTCACATACAGAGGAGATGTTGAATCACAGACAGCCACAACAAAAAGATTGCTATACTTTTAAACTTTCATCCAAGTGATCTTCTTCTGAAATAGAAAAAACACACATTCACACAAGCACAACTCACACACACAGGGCCACTGTCTGGTCCCTGTTTTCCGGCCACAGACAGCGTTCATGTTTTTTGTTTTGTTTTGTGTGTGTGTGTGTTTGTTTGTTTGTTTTCCACTTCAAAAGCAGGCCTTTAGGTAGCTGAAAGCTTAAATGCATAGCAGTCTCATCATTGCATCTGTCTGCAACAGGTAGCAGCAATCTATCCTTTGCATAATATTATCATTAATAAAAAAGGCTCTTTGCTTTAGATATGTAACAATAAGATAATTATTAATTTGGGTGCTTTGAGAGTTATAAAGGATTGTTCTGGACTTTTCTGGAGTTATGATAGGGGGAGTCTGTAGATGGACATTAAAAGCATTTTTCAGTGTTAAATGATGATGATGATTAACAGAGAGATCAGATGCAGACAGACTGTTTGCAATTGTAATGAAAAGAAACGCTTGTCACTGGCTGGATGCTGGAACATACTGTAACTTATTTGAAATACATTTATTCTCATAATCAAGCCTGAGAGCCTGCTATTTTTTAAAATGTTTCAGTTACTGCTTTTAGAGAGTGAGTTACTGTAGTTAGTTAGTTTCATATTCCCTGCATCATTTTACATGGTAAATCGTAATGTGTCAAAAGAGTCATTTTACATTCACATTGCAAATTAATTTATAAATATGGCTACATGCAGAACATTTGTAAGGTTTTTTTCCCCTCTTAGAGAGAGAGAGAGAGAGAGAGAGAGAGAGAGAGAGAGAGAGAGAGAAATACACAGAAGTGAGTGAGTAATACCTACCCCACACCTTTTACACATTACTACAGAAATTCTTCAATAGAATAGGAGTTGTCAACGAAAAACTTTTTGACTCTGTTTTCAAATTTCACTTTGCTGTCTCCTAGACATTTTATATCCTACGTAAGTGATCAAAAAGTTTTGGTGCTGCATTGTGCACCCATTTTCATGCTGAAGACAACCATAATGTGGAGTAATGAATGTCATTTTTCCTTCTGGTGTTGTAATTATAAACTTTATTGTCCCTTTTGAGCTGTAGTAGTTTATTTACAACTCTCATGAGGGAACAAATATACTGCAAAGCAATAGTCAAATGCCCAACTCCTTAAACAACTTCGTACAAGACGATCATATGTGAGCACACATATTATTCTTACAGCACATTTCTGAGCAATGAAGACTTTCTTTCTTAAGATGAGTTACCCCACAACATTATTCCATATGATACTACTGAATGAAAATATGCAAAATATTTCAATTTACTGGTTTGCCTTTCCCCAAGATTTGCAGTGATTCAAAGTGCAAATATGGCTGAACTAAGTTGTTTAAGGTGTTCAAAGTGTGGTTTTTCTAATTCAAATTCTCATCAATACAGATACCCACGAATTTTTAAGTTCCCCACCCTATTTATTACCTCCTCGCTATCTGCTACATTTATCACTGATATAGTATCCTAGATGTGCAGAACTGAGTATGTATGTTGTGACTTTTTAAAACTGAGGGTGAGACCATTCAAGGAGAACAAGTCAATGATACTTTTAAGAACATTGTTTACCATTTCTTATATTTCTGTTTGTGCTGAGAGACAGCATTTACGCTGATGTGAAATATTTACCATAAAATTTATCAAAAACTATTAGTTGAAAAATTTGGATTTTTGCACATCTTACTGCATGATATCTTCACTCGATAAAGAACTGAATTTCTTTTCATTATCCATCATACTTACTTCACTGCATCAAATTAAGTAAAACATTACATGAAATATTAAAGAGGTTGTAGAGGTAAAAACATATTGCAGTAAATTTAAAACTGAGAGCAGAAGGATAATTCATTTTGTTCTCAAGCTATTGGGCTTTATATGAGAAGGATAGTCACAAACGACACACCCATTCACGTCCTTGTGCTTCGTGAATCGTGTGGTCGTAACAATCATCATATCTCATAAACAATTCAAGACATCAAAATGAGGTTTTTTTTGCAAATTTTTGGATGCAATGAGACAAATATATATTGTATGATAAATACTTCAGACTCTTTTATTCATCAAGCAGTATGTGAGAGGTTGACAGCTGAGGACACATTCAGACGTCCACAGCACTGTAGAAGAACTCTAGCAGTTTGCATATGCACATCCAAAACACATGGGGAATGTTGTAATAGGACGTCAGGACGTATATACAAGCCGACAGCAGCAAAAGAGTTAATTACTGAGATCAAATTGTACAATCCAAATAAGGTTCCCATGTCATTTTTCCCATTAGAATCCTTTAGAAAATCTACACTAAAGTCGCCACAGATTATTAACTGCTTGGCGCTGGTTGACAGATAGCACAGTAAGAAATCCAGATTCCTCATAAACAGTTCAAGATTTCCCAGTGGGGATCTACATATGGTTACAATTATAAGTGAACAATTTTTCAGTATTAATTCAGACGCACACATTTAGATGTCCTGGTCACTACCAGATCTACTTGTTTCAATATTTTTGAACTTGTGAGAGTAAAGTTTCCTGCAGTTGCTATTGTGACATGAAAATATTAATTTTGAATCACATCATATTGCACTTAATGTGAGGCCGAATATGACTTCATTTTTAGATATTGTGAAACAGAAAGTTGCTACTCACCATATGGTGGAAATGCTAAGTCGCAGATAGGCACAACAAAAAGACTGTCACAAATATAGCTTTCAGACAGTAGGGACTTTGTCACAATTAGATGAACAACACACACACACACACACACACACACACACATACACACACACAAACGTAAACGCAACTCACAAACACGACTGCAGTCTCAGGCAACTGCGGCCACACTGCGAGCAGCAGCACCAGTGCATGATGGGAGTGGCAAGTGGGTGGGGCTAAGGAAGAGGCTAGGCTGAGGAGGGGGATGGATAGTAGGGGAGGGGTGACGGACAGTGACGTCCTGTTGGGGAGCACGCAGGGATGACATAGAAAGAGGGTAGGATAGCTATGTGCAGTTGGAATGTTAGAGCGGAGAGGTGGGGATAAGTGGGGGGATAGCGGAAAAGGAGACAAGTAAAAAACACTGGGTGTGGTGGAGGAATAAGGGCTGTGTAGTGCTGGAACGGGAAAAGAGAAGGGGCTGGATGGGAGAGCACAAGGATTAATGAAGGTTGAGGCCAGGAGGGTTATGGGAACGTATGATATATTGCAGTGAAAGTTCACACCTGCAGAATTCAGAAAATCTGGTGTTAGAGGGACAGGCCCATATGGTACAGGCTGTTCGTTGTCAAGCCCACATAGAATGCAGCACAGTGGTTGCAGCTTAGCTTGTAGACCACATGATTGGCTTCACAGGTAGCCTTTGATGGGATAGGTGCTGTTTGTGACCAGACTGGAGTAGGTGGTCGTGGGAGGTCTTGCATCGAAGTCTATCACTGGGGTGTGAGCCAAGAGGTAAGGTGTTGGGAGCTGGGGTTGTGTAGGGATGGACAAGTATACTGTGTACATTCAGTGGACGACGGAATACCTCTGTGGGAGGGGTGGGACAGATAGTGGGCAGGACATTTCTCATTTCAGGTTATGATCAGAGATAGTCAAAGCCCTGGCAAAGAATGTATTCTGTTGCTCCACTCCTGGGCAGTACTGAGTTACGAGGGGAATGCTCCTCTGTGGCCAGACGGTGGGTCTTTGTGAGTTGGTACGAGACTGGAAAGATAAGGCATGGGAGATTTGTTTTGTACAAGGTTGGGAGGATAATTAAAGTTTGTGAAGGCTTCAGTAAGATCCTTGGTATATTTTGAGAGGCACCGCTCTTTACTGCAGATGCGATGACCACGGGTGGCTAGGCTGATGGAAGGGACTTCTTGGTATGGAACGGGTGGCAGCTGTCAAAGTGGAGGTATTGCTGGTGGTTCGTAGGTCTGATATGGATGTAGGTATTGATATATCCATCTTTGAGGTGGAGGTCAATATCAATGAAGGTGGATTATTGGATTGAGTAGGACCAGGAGAAGCAAATGGAGGAGAAGTTGAGGTTCTGGAAGAATGTGGATAGGGTGTCCTCACTCTCAATCCAAACTGCAACGATGTCATCAATGAATCTGAAGCAGATGAGGGGTTTAGGATTTTGAGTGTTCAGGAAGGATTCCTCTAGATGGCCCATGAATAGGTTGGCATAGGATGGTGCCATGTGGGTGCCCATAGCCATACCCCAGATTTAATTGTAGATAATGCCTTCAAAGGAGTGGTAATTGTGGATGAGGATATAGTTGGTCATGGCGACTAGGAAGGAAGTTGTTGGTTTCGAGTCCTTCGGGTGTTGGGAAAGGTAGTGTTCAATAGCAGTAAGGCCATGGGCATTAGGGATGTTAGTGTAAAGGACGGTGGCATTAATAGTCATGAGCACGGCACAGGGTGGTAAAGGGACAGGAACTGTGTAGAGTCAGTGGAGGAAATGGTTGGTATCTTTTATATAGGAGAGTAGGTTGTAAGTAATAGGTTGAAGGTGTTGGTCTATGAGAGCAGAGATTCTCTCAGTGGGGGCACAGTAGCTGGCCACAATGGGGTGTCCTGGATGGTTGGATTTATGGACTTTAGGAAGCATGGAGAAAGTAGGAGTGCTGGGAGTGGTAGAGGTGAGCAGAGAGAGGGACTCCTAGGAGAAGTTCTGGGATGACCTGAAGAATTTGAGGAGTGACTGGAGATCCTGCTGGATTTCTGGAATGGGGTCATTGTGGCGAGGTTTGTAGGTGGAGGTATCTGACAGCTGGTGGAGACCTTCTGCCTGATACTTCTTGTGGTTCAGAATGACAGTGATGGAGCCTTTATCCTCAAGTAGGATTATAAGGTCAGGATCAGTTTTTAGATGGTGGAGTGTAGTTCTTTCTGTGGATGTAAGGTTAGTTAGCATGTTGAGGAATTTGGGGAATGACGGTGAGGCAAGGTTCGAGGTTAAGAAATTTTGGAATGTTAACGGTTGTGATTTGGAGGCGGGGGTGGGGGGGGGGGGGGGCACCACAGTTGAATGGAGGAGTGAACTGAGTTAGGCAGGGTTCAGCATTGGTTTTTGGTTGAGTCTGATTGGTAGGGTTGGTGGCGTAAAAGTGTTTCCACCACAGGGACCAGGAGAAGGAGAGAAGGTCTTTAACAAGTCCTGCATGGTTGAATTTGGGAGTGGGGCAAAAGATGAGGCCTTTGGAAAGGACTGATATTTCTGTGGGGCTAAGGCTTCTGGAGGAACGGTTCATGGCTGTGTTTAGGGTCTGTTTAGATTTGAGATTCTGTGTGGGGGTGGAAGTGCGCTTTGGAGGGTGGAGTAAATGTAGTAGGTTTGTCAGCTATGAGGGGACATGGAGGAGGTTTGGAGGTTGTTGTTGAGGGGGTGGACAGTGGTACTCCAAGACAGGAGTAGGAAGTCAACAGGGCAGACAGCTTTCTCAGGTGGCATTGTGCATATTGCTCTAGTTCCTGGTGGGCAAGAGTTTCAATGTGTGTTGTGGGTTCCAGGAATTTGGAATTGCATAGCAGGAGAATTCTGCGGAGGGATAGAAGGTACTGCACAGAGGTTTGGGCTTGGTTAATATGATTTCCCAGGACTATGTTGGTGAGGACTACAGATTGGCACAATCTGAACAGGTGGAGTTCATTGTGGTAGGAGGGGTGGCAACCGGAGATGGGTAATTTGACGGTAAGTAACACCAGTTAACTTCGCTGCTTATTAGGCTGTAAAAGAAATAACCTTATTTACTTTCTGACACAGGTTTTGGCCCGGTATCCTATTGACTGAGCTTTTAAATAATTACTAGATACAGTACTTCGCTCACCTCATGGACAAAATACGATAAACTTGGATTTTGTCATCTAACATTTTATATCATAAAGTGAATAAACTGGGATTCTGATTAAACGTGAATACAGTACCACTTTGTTGTATGATATCCTGCACTTTTCACCTACGAGAATGGTAGTGTTTGAGCTGATTAGTCAATCAAGTTTCTTACTGAATGAAGGTTTTTAGGAAGTGAAAGAGGCTGCAAAGATCGTCATTGAATTACGTTCAGGAAAGTTTGTTGGATGGCAGTTCATGGTGCATAGAAAAAAATTACTGAAATATTCACTGTGGTGAATTTGTTCACAAAATAATAAAAGGGAAGAGAGAGCCTAATCCTATTGTTAAGGTAACAGTCACAAAAATAATGAAGTTCAGCTAACATTATTCTGTGGTCAGATGGCATTAACTGTTGTGTTTAAGAATAATTAAAAGCAGAAAAGGGACAAATAACAGTTAGGTTTTCACACACACTTACTCACTCACACACGCACTTGCTTGCTCACTCACTCACTCACTCTCTCTCTCTCTCACACACACACACACACACACACACACACACACACACACTCTTTCTGCAGAGACATGGATTGGATATTTAATTATGCCTTTTTTTAAATGCCCAATATCTAAATCATTTCTTCAAGGGTTAAGAAAGCCTACTACTACTGGTATTTTATACATTCATACAAATAGAGCTAGTTTAGTACAATTGTGCACATACATGTGTTAAGAACACACTTGAGCTGTACAACAGCGAACCCACATTCATATCCACATTAGATTATTTGTTATAAAAATAAAACCAATATATGCTTTGGTTTGCTTCTGCAATATTACTGCAGCTACTAAGTTAAAGCCATGAAACAGGTGGCACTTTACACTATGCAGCTTATGTTGAAGTGTTATATTTTTAAATCTCATGCACACATTTTGTTTCTATTTGCACTTTCCACCTCTTTATTTACACACTTTCATTCTGGTATGTCATGATGATGTGGAACAGAGAAAAGACTCACACTGGTGCTTCTTGGCCGAACCTATCCTCCATGAGCACTATTAGCAAATTTTTTGTTTTGTTTCCTGTTACATCATTTTTTCCGCTTATTAATGGTGTCGTCACGCCACAATTCGTGGAAGTCCCTTCATGGAATTTCGCAACTAGCCTCACTGTCTGGGTTATACTTTGACCATTTTTACTTTGATATCTGGTGGCTGCGTTCTGCCTTTAAATATCTGCAACAACCTAATTTTGTTGGGTGACAGTGATTTTTGGTTTGCTTTTGTGCTCCATGATGACAATGATTATTTAATATTTCTTGTCCATAGTAGCTTATACTGCATCATAAGAAACTCTCAAGATCACTGCAGTGCCCGCAACAATAGTCACAATCTATTTCTTATTTTTCTAAAGCTGGTAGTGTTTGTCGAGTTTTGCTCCTACTGTTCCTTTTTCTTTCTGTGTGATTTGAAACTGCTTGTTGTACTTTCACAGCCCTTTATTAAAATCATCTGAAAGGGATTTTCATTTATAAAAGTTTTGTTAATTTTATTGTTTACATCAGTATGTACTTCCAGAACTTTATTTTATTTAACTCAGTTTTTCTTACCAGAAATTTTGAGATGTCCATATCTAGAAAAGCTGAATATCCAGCATTACAACTTCACAAATGTCAAGGCTGCTTTTCAGCTAACAATTAAAGTCATTGTTTTTAGACAGACATGTATTATTCTTTCAATATAACGCTGACAAAGAGTACATCACATTAGTGTCTTGATCTCTGTGATGTTAAGTACATATTCTACAGCCATTAAGTGCACTATAATGCTAATTTTGTTTGATCTTGGTGGAATTTACATTCTGTAAATCACAGCAAAGAGACGGCACAAGCTTTGAAACAGTTGAAGTAAAAAAATTGACCCCACCCCTCCCCTACCCAACAGCACCCCATGCTGATGCTCTACCTACCAGCCCACCATCTTGCACTGTACAACTTCTCGGTTGCTCATAAACATCGGTAGTTCTTGACACCACTGCTTCTTACACTACTACATTCCTTTATGATTCACAACTAACAATAGCACAAGATACAATGCTGGGATCTCAAAAGTGTGAAAAGCAAACACAGGAATGAAATGATCTAAGTACCTGCATTTAGTATGAAGGTCATAAAATTACAGAAACGTAATAAAGATATTATCAGATGAGACCACAAGGAATACTGGCTCACTTTGAAGGGCTAAATAATCCAACCCAAGAACTTCTGTCTGAGAGAGACTATTTGTGGTAAGGCCTTATGGGACCAAACTACTGAGATCATTGGTCCCTAAACTGACGCACTACTTAAGCTAACTTAAACTAACTCTACGCTAAGGACAACACACACACACACACACACACACACACACACACACACACACACACACACACACGCCCGAGGGAGGTCTGAAACCTCCGACGTGAGGAGCCACGCGGACAGTGACAAGGCACCTTAGACCACGTGGTTACCCCACACGGCATAGAGGCTATGATGCCAATGTTGCCGTACAAAGAGCACGTGAGATTGCCAAGAAAAAATAGTGAAGTCAACAAGGAAGACTATTAGAGGTCTGTCTTCACCAGTTGCAAATCAGAAGATAGTTGCAAAAGTAGTTTCTACAAATGGTTCAAATGGCTCTGAGCACTATGGGACTTAACATCTGTGATCATCAGTCCCCTAGAACTTAGAACTACTTAAACCTAACTAACCTAAGGACATCACACACATCCATGCCCAAGGCAGGATTCGAACCTGCGACCGTAGCGGTCACGCGGTTCCAGACTGAAGTCCCTAGAACCGCACGGCCACACCGGCCGGCTAGTTTCTACACATGTGAGATACACTGACAAACTTACAGCAATTGTGCTAGAGCCATTTTCAGGAGAGATGAGAGCAACAAAACTGTATGAACTGATGCAGACACTTGTGTTTGTGTCATGCTACAAGCAAGGGTCACATATTCACACAGCAATAAGAAATTGTGGATTCCTTTTCAACATTATAAACACAGGAAAAAAAACTAAAAATTCTGCCAGATGGTGACCCTTAGGTTGAAACTAGTTTGCAAGTAATAAAACAAAACCTTTTAACAGCTTGTTGTGGCTGTTGTACATTACTTTGATGCAAGAGATAGAAATATGTAAAATAAGGAAAAGGCTCACCTATAGCAGATAAATGCGTGGCACACACTGACACGACAGAAAACAGAATTCGTAGTAGTTGTTGAGCATTAGCTATTTTCCTAGAAATAGTACACGTATTCACACACATAACCACACAGACAACCAAACAAACACTCCTATCACCACAACAAGATGCGTGTTATGCCACACAATTTCAAGATGGTTTCATTACTTTCTTAAATGATCTGTGTTTCGTGTTAGTAATAAATAATTACAGCATAATTATGGTTTAAGATACATCTGGTTTCTTTCAATTTTTTTGTTAATCAGGGTACTGATAAGAGGTGCATCTTGTATATAATGACAGAAACTGTGAACATTGCATAAAATCAAAGAAATATTGGCAGAATATAAATTCCTGCACAACCAAAATTGGATATGAGGTGTTCCTTGTTTATAGTGACAGAAGAACCTGTGAATACTGTATAAAATCAGAGAAAGATTGGCAGAATATAAATTCCTGTATGACCAAAACAAAACTGGCTATTACAGTTCACTGAATGGCTGCAGAATATGAATTTTACGACTCAGAGATTAAGACATGTAAACAAACATATGTTTACTGACATTATGTCTGAAGAGTAGTAGCTACCTGCCAAGAAAAAAATACTTTATTTGAAAAGCAGCCTTGATGCTGCACTGCTGTACCGTTGTGCTGTACTGCTGGCTATTCAGCTTCATTGCTGCTGTGGTAGCCTTATATAGCCCGTGGATGGCTTCTGATTGGTCAGCTCATGATTGGTCAACTCGTGATTGGTCAGCGATTTTGTACTGCTGTCGCAGCTGTTGGTGTTCTGCACAGTGGTCGGAAATGGTACAAATAGTCTGACCTATATAACTGCTTCAACACCCACAGGGGACATTATAAATTCCAGGGACCTTGAGGCTGAGACTGTCCTTAACAGGGCACATCATCTCCTTAATTTTCTTATGAGGACGAAAAATTTGTCTTGTGCCCCGTCTGCCCAGGAGTCTTCTTATTTTGCTGGATATAGTGCCAAAAAAGGGAGAACCGCAACCTGTGTTTCATTCCGTCAGTGTGCAGCATTTTCACATTTTCTTTTCTGGGAGAATGCTGCATTTATATCACGTGCACCATAGCCATTCTTTCAGAACATGTACTTCAGATGGTTAATTTCGGACTTCAAGTGGTCCTCGTCAGAAAGAGTTTTTGCTCTATATACCAACATGTTCAAAACAGCTCTCTTCTGAACAGGATGATGGAAACACTGTGCATTAAGATATAAATTGGTATCCGTCGGCTCACAGTACACAGAGTGACCAAGACACCCGTCTGCCTGTCATTCTACTAAAATGTCTAAAAATGGCAACCTTCCTTCCTTCCTTCTCCATCTCAACAGTGAACTGCATGTTCGGATGCATGCTGTTCATATGTTCCATGAATTGTTAGAGTGCTTTTGTGCAGTATCACCAGACCATAAATGTAACGTCAACATAATGATATAATAAGGATGGACGGAGGGGAGCCGAATTTACTGCACGTTCCTCAAAATTCCCCATAAAAAAGTTAGCCAATGATGAAGACAACGGAGAGCCCATCGCCATACTGTCCATCATTTCATAAAACTTATTACCATACAAGAAGCAGGTGGTTATCATCACAAGCCAGAACAACTTTATAGTTTCCGGTGGAAAAAGAGCCACCAGCAAGGATGCCATTCTTAGACGTTTTAGTAGAACGACAGGCTGAAAGGCATCTCAGTCACTCTGCATACCGTAAGCTGATGAGTACCAATTTATACCTTAATGCTCAGAGTTTCCATCATCCTGTGCAGAAGAGAGTTGTTTTGAACACGTCAGTATATCAAGCAAAAACTCTTTCTGATGGGAACCACTTGAAGTCCGAAATTAACCATCTGAAGTACGTGTTCTGAAAGAATGACTATGGTGCACGCAATATGAAGGCAGCGTGAAACATGAAAATGCTACACACTCACAGGATGAAACACCAATTGCCGTTGTTCCTTTTTGTCATGCTACATCCAGCAAAACAGGAAGAGTCCTGGATGGACGGGGTATAAGATCGATTTTTGATCCTCCTAAGAAAATTAAAGAGTTGGTGCGCCCTGTTAATAACAGTCTCAGCCTCAGGATCCCTGGAATTTATAATATCCCCTGTGAGAATGGAAGCAATTATCTAGGTCAGACCAGTCATACCATTTCCGACCACTGTGCAGAACACCAACAGCATATTAATAATAGAGAATTGGAGAAATTGGCAATTGCAGAGCACAGCCTCACAAACAAACAAAAAATACTGTTTTATGAAACAAAAATTTTGTCCCATGCCTCCACATACTGGGATTCTGTTATTAAGGAGGCTGTTGAAATAAGAATGAGAGAGAAGAACTTGATAGATACTATCTGAACGGTGCATGGAAACGAGTGCTCGATGCAGAGAAGCACCAGAGACATTCCTTGCAGGGTTTACATTCCCACAGAAGCAGTGGCACCACCAGCACAGACATTGACGCCGTCTGTGACAGCAGTACGTAATCGTCAACCAATCAAAAACTGACCAATCACAAGCCAACCAATCAGAAGCCTTCCACGGGCTATATAAGGCCACAACAGCAGCAGTGAAGGCAGTCCTGACGATGGCGTTGGAGGCTATCGCCGGAAGCTTGAGATTTTATTTCGAACTGATGTGGCAAGAAAACCAAGAATGTTTTACATACAAATCTTTTGTGAATGAAAATCCCTTTCGAATGACTGTAATTATAGAAAAAAAAACAGTAAATGCAAAGAACGACAGACATTTTTAACCTCAAAAAATAATAAATCTAACATGGTTATGGTCACTGACAATGAAGCAACCTCGCAACCTCAAGAGTTTCTCATGATGTATTATTATCTACAATGGACAAGAAAAGACTAAATAACAAGTGTCATCATGCAACACGAAAGTAGACCAAAAATCAGTACCAGTCAACCAGCAAGAACACGTAACATGAAAATCAAGATTATGTAAAGACAGACTGCTACCCATGACACACAGGAGGCATTGAAGTGCAGACAGGAACAATCAAAATTTCATCTTCATGTTCCAATTTTTTATTTTAACATGAAAATCAGTTTAAGGAAAGCAGACGTCTTTAATTTTGAAACTTAATGTTATGTATATTTTCAAAATTTTTAAAACCGATTGTACTGAACTATGTGAAATTAAAATTAGCGATTGTTTGAATGCATAACCTGCTTTGAACAATGTTTTTGAAGATTGCCTTGGAAAAAGCAAATGCTGTTATTAGTTCCATCATTTAGTGCAAGGTTTTTCCAACACACTGAGGCAAAGGTAAGAAGTAAAAAACTTTCAGCCACATGTCTCATCTTTGCCCTGTAAACTTTTGCTATGTGGCTTATATATATATCTCATCAGGAAGGAGGGAAGGAGAGGGAAAGACGAAAGGAAGTGGGTTTTAAGGGAGAGGGTAAGGAGTCATTCCAATCCCTGGAGCGGAAAGACTTACCTTAGGGGGAAAAAGGACGGGTATACACTCGAGCACACACACATATCCATCCACACAAATACAGACACAAGCAGACATATTTAAAGACATTTTTCCCGCGTGGAATGATATATATATATATATATATATATATATATATATAGGGAGAGAGAGAGAGAGAGAGAGAGAGAGAGAGAGAGAGAGTCATAAATAGATTACATAATATTTGGAAGTGATGAAAGTGACCAACAGAAAGATAAGTAATGAACATATCTCATCCATCTCTTTGCATGCTTTGGCCACTGTCATGTTTTCCCCTGGTATTCTGTTGGCAGAAATTCTAAGCCTTTGGGAAGTTGGTATTTTCACATGCAGTCACTTGTCTTTGATCCAGCAGCATTGCAGAGATGCAGTGGACAGCTCCACTGTCAAATATGAGCAATTTGTGCAGTGGCAGTCGAGTGAACCATGTGCGGTAGTGCAACACAGAGCACACCAGAGATGTGATCTGGAAATTGCTGATTCTGTGTAATGTTACTTAGGCACCAGCTGATAGTGACATCAGTGTCATTTTACAACTGCTGAATGAGAGAAAGGCTTCCCATCATGTCAAGGAATGTACACGGAGATGACAGTGGTTGTGTGCTTGTCAGTGGTGCACATATGAATGTGCATTTGTGATTTTCTACTTCTAAAGGACTCTGTCTAGTAGCTAATAATATTTAGCAGTCTTGTATCAAAGTGCCTGCCAACAAGAAACCCCTTCTACGTGGCAACTATCAATCTACACCAAATGGTCTACTTCCATGTATTCAGCGAAGTTATCATTTCCATTTTATGCACTATACTTTGACAATTGACCCAGTTTTCTCCTTCAGGTTTTGCGCAAGCTGTACTGTGCAAGCTGAGTGGACTAAAATCAATAACAGAGAGAAAACTTATTTCATACTGTTGTTAAGGAACTTACTGCATAATATTACAATTCAGAGATCAATCACAACGAGTTTATTCACATTATTCAACAAAATGGGAAGCCTTTCCCTCAGTCAGTGATTATAAAACTACTGTGACGTCAGTGCCTACGTAACATTACACAGACACGAATATCAGATCCCATTACTGATGTTTTCTGTGTGGCACCACTGCACGCGGTTCACTCAACTGGCACTGCAAACTTGCTCACATTCGACAATGAAGCTATCTATTGCATCTCTACTGTACTGATGGGTTGACAGCAAGTGACTACATGTGAAATTACCAATTCCCCTGAGGTTTCTAATCTCTGCCAACTGAGGGCTAGGAGAAAAATTGACAGTGCCCTTAGTATGCAACAGACTGACAAGATACATGGCTTATTTATCCCTCCAATGGTCTCTTTTGTCATTTCCAAATATTATGTGAATTCCAATATTCCAAATATTACGTAAACATTATGTAATATATATATGACTGCCTAAGCAGAGAAGGAAAAGCAGAAAGGTGGAAGGAGTATATAGAGGGTCTATACAAGGACGATGTACTTGAGAGCAATTTATGGAAACTGAAGAGGACATAGATGATGATGAAATGGGAGATATACTGCATGAAGTATTTAACAGAGCCCTGAAAGACCTAAGTCAAAACAAGATCCTGGGAGTAGACAACATACCATTAGAACTAGTGATAGCCCTGGGAGAGCAAGCCCTGACAAAACTCTACCATCTGGTTAGCAAGATGTATGAGATGGGGGAAATACCACCAGACTCCAAGAAGAATGTAATCATTCCAATCCCAAAGATAGCGGGCGTTGATAGGTGTGAAAATTACCGAACAATCAGTTATAAGTCATGGCTCAAAAATACTAACATGAATTCTTTACAGACGAATGGAAAATGTTAGAAGCCAACCTTGGGGAACATCAGATGGATTCCGTAGAAATGTTGGAATACGTGAGATGATACTGACCCCATGACTTATCTTAGAAGATAGGCAGATCTACGTTTCTAGCATTTGTAGACATAGATAAATCTTTTGACAATGTTGACTGAAATACTCTCTTTCAAATTCTGAAGTGGCAGGGGTCAAATACACGGAGTGAAAGGCTATTTACAATTTGTACAGAAACCAGATGGCAGTTACAAGAGCCAACGGGCATGACAGGGAAGCAGTGGTTGAGAAGGGAATGAGACACAGCCATAGCCTATCCCCAATGCTACTCAATCTGTATATTGACCAAGCGGTATGAGGTTTGCCAATGGCATTGTACTTCTGTCAGGACCTGGAAGAGCAGCTGAACAGAAAGGACAGTGTCTTGAAAGCAGGATATAAGATGAACATTAACAAGAGTAAAACAAGGATGATGGAACATAGTCAAATTGAATCAGGTGATGCTGAGGGAATTAGATTAAGAAATGAGACAAAAAAGTAGTAGGTGAGTTTTGCTATTTGGGGAGCAAAATAACTGATGATGTAGAGAGGATATAAAATGTAAACTGACTATGGCAAGGAAAACGATTCTGAAGTAGAGAAATTTGTTAACATCGAGTATAGATTTAAGTGTCGGGAAATCCTTTCTGAAAGTATTTGTATGGAATGTAGCCATGTATGGATGTGAAACATGGACGATAAATAGTTTAGACAAGAAGAGAATAGAAGATTTCAAGTTGTGGTGCTACACAAGAATGCTGAAGATCAGATGGTTTGATCAAGTAACTGAGAAGGAAGTGGTGGTGGTGGTTGTGGTCGTGGTGGTGGTTGTTGTTGTTGTTGTTGTTGTCTTCAGTCCAGAGACTGGTTTGATGCAGCTACTCTACCCTGTGCAAGCTTCTTCATCTCCCAGTACTTACTGCAACCTACATCCTTCTGAATCTGCTTAGCGTGTTCATCTCTTGGTCTCCCTCTGCGATTTTTACCCTCCACGCTGCCCTCCAATACTAAATTGGTGATCCCTTGATGCTTCAGAAAATGTCCTACCAACCGATTCCTTTTTCTAGATAAGTTGTGCCACAAATTCCTCTTCTCCCCAACTCTATTCAGTGCCTCCTCATTAGTTACGTAATCTTCAGTATTCTTCTGTAGCATCACATTTCAAAAGCTTCTATTCTCATCTTGCCCAAACTATTTAGCATCCACGTTTAACATCCATACATGGCTACACTCCATACAAACACTTTCAGAAAAGACTTCCTGATACTTAAATCTATACTCGATGTTAACAAATTTCTCTACTTCAGAAACACTTTTCTTGCCATTGTCAGTCTACATTTTATATCCTCTCTACTTCGACCATCATTAGTTATTTTTCTCCCCAAATAACAAAACTTATCTACTACTTCAAGTGTCTCATTTCCTAGTCAAATTCCTCAGCATCACCTGATTTAATTAGACTACATTCCATTAATCTCGTTTTGCTTTTGTTGATGCTCATCTTATGTCCTCCTCTCAAGGCGCTGTCCATTCCGTTCAACTGCCCTTCCAGATCCTTTGAAGTCTCTGGCAGAATTACAATGTCATTGGCAAACCTCAAAGTTTTTATTTCTTCTCCATGGATTTTAGTTTCTACTCCAAATTTTTCTTTTGTTTCCTTTACTGCTTGGTTAATATATAGATTGAGTAACATTGGGGATAGGCTACAACCCTGTTTCATTCCCTTTCCAATCACTGCTTCCCTGTCATGCCCCTTGACTCTTATAACTGCCATCTGATTTTTGTACAAATTGTAAATAGCCTTTCACTCCCTGTATTTGACCCCTGCCACCTTCAGAATTTGAAAGAGAGTATTCCACTCAACAGAGTCAAAAGCTTTATCTAAGTCTACAAATACTAGATACGTAGATCTGCCTATCTTCTAAAATAAGTCATAGGGTCAGTATCGCCTCATGTATTCCAACATTTCTACAGAATCCAAACTGATCTTCCCCAAGGTCAGCTTCTACCAGTTTTTCCATTCGTCTGTAAAGAATTTGTGTCATTATTTTGCAGCCGTGACTTATTAAACTGATAATTCTGTAATTTTCACATCTGTCAGCTCCTGCTTTCTTTTGGATTAGAATTATTATATTCTTCTTGGAGTCTGAGGATATTTTGCCTGTCTCATACATCTTTCTCACCAGATGGTAGTGTTTTGTCATGGTTGGCTCTCCCAAGGCTATCAGTAGGTCTAATGGAATGTTGTCTACTCTCAGGGTCTTTTTTCGACTTACGTCTTCCAGTGCTCTGTCAAATTCCTCATGCATCATAATATCTCCCATTTCATCTTAACCTACATTCTCTTCCATTTCCATAATACTGCCCTCAAGTACCCTCTATATACACCTTCCACCTTTCTCCTTTCCCTTCTTTGCTTAGGACAGGTTTTCCATCTAAGCTCTTGATATTCATACATCTGGTTCTCTTTTCTGCAAAGATCTCTCTAACTTTCCTGTAGGCAGTAACTATCTTACCCCCTACTGATATTTGCCTCTACATACTTACATTTGTCCTGTAGCCATCCCTGATTAGCCCTTTTGCACTTCCTATCGATCTCATTTTTGAGACAGTTGTATCCCTTTTTGCCTGCTTCATTTACTGCATTTTTATATGTTCTCCTTTCATCAATTAAATTTAATACCTCTTCTGTTACCTAAGGATTCCTACTAGCCCTCATCTTTTTGCTCACTTGATCCTCTGCTGCCTTCACTATTGCATCTCTCAAAGCTACCCATTCTTCTATTGTATTTCTTTTCCCTGTTCTTGTCAATCAATCCCTAATGCTCTCCCTGAAACTCTCTACAACCTCTGGTTCTTTCAGTTTATCCAGGTTCCATTTCTTTAAATTCTCACCTTTTTGCAATTTCTTCAGTTTTCATTTACAGTTAATAACCAATAAGATTGTGGTCAGAATCCACATCTGCACCTGGAAATGCCTTACAATTTAAAACCTGGTTCCTAAGTCTATATCTTGCCATAATATAATCTACCTGAAATCTTCCAGTGTCTCCAGGCCTCTTCCACATATACAACCTTTTTTCATGATTCTAAAACCAAGTGTCGGCTATGATTAAGTTATGCTATGTGCAAAATTCTAATAGGCGGCTTCCTCTTTCATTCTTTACCCCCATTCCATATTCACCTACTACTCTTCCTTCTCTTCCTTTCCCTACTATCAACATTCAGTCCCCCATGACTATTAAATTTTCATCTCCCTTCACTACCTGAATAATTTCCTTTATCTCGTCACGCATTTCTTCAATCTCTTCATCGTCTGAGGAGCTAGTTGGCATACAAACTTCTACTACTGTGGTAGGTGTGGGCTTCATGTCTATCTCGGCTACAATAATGCATTCACTGTGCTGTTCATCTTATCTCACCCGCACTCCTGATATTTTATTCATTATTAAACCTACTCTTGCATAACTCCTATTTGGGTTTGTATTTATATCCTGTATTCACCTGAACAGAAGTCTTGTTCCTCCTGCCACCGAACTAATTCCCACTATATCTAGCTTTAACATATTCATTTCCATTTTTAAATTTTCTAACCTAACTACCCAATTAAGGGATCTGACATTCCGTGCTCTGATCCATAGAATGCCAGTTTTGTTTCTCCTGATAACAATGTCCTCCTGAGTAGACCCCACCCGGAGATCTGAATGGGGGACTATTTTACCTATGGAATATTTTACCAAGAGGATGCCATCATCATTTAAGCATACAGTAAAGCTGCATGCCCTCGGGAAAAATTACAGCTGTAGTTTCCCCTCGCTTTAAGCAATTCGCAGTACCAGCACAGCAAGGCCATTTTGGTTAATGCTACAAGGCCAGATCAGTCAATCATCCAGACTGTTGCCCCTGCAACTGCTGAAAAGGCTGCTGCCCTTCTTCAGGAACCACCATGAGGAGGTACTGAATAGAATTGGGGAGAAGAGGAATTTGTGGCACAAGTTGACTAGAAGAAGAGATTGGTTGGTAGGACATGTTCTGAGGCATGAAGGAATCACCAATTTAGTACTGGAGGGAAGTGTGGAAGGTAAAAATCATAGAGGGAGACCAAGAGATGAAATATACTACGCAGATTCAGAAGAATATAGGTTGCACTAGTTACTCAAGAGATGAAGAAGCTTGCACAGGACTGAGTAGTGTGGAGAGCTGCATCAAATCAGTCTCTTGACTGCAGACAACAACAACAACAACAACAACAACATATGATTGCCTCTATAAAACCACACCTTACGCCACACAGTAAGATTTTATAGAGTGGGAAACAGACATGAATGTAGCTGAAAGTTTTTACATCATACTTTTATTTCCATAGGTCGGAAAAAGCCTTGCACTAGATGGAGGAACTGGTCACTGCATTTTCGGGGTCCAAGGTAGTCTTCAAAAACACGTTTTAAAACATGTTACGCATTCAAACAATTGTTAATTTTATTTTCCCATAATTCAGTAGAATCAATTACAATTTTCAAAACAAAGATTACATTAAATTTCAAAGTTACAGACTTCTTCCTTCCACTAAACTGATTTTCATGTTACATGCTATCACAACATCGAATAAAAGAAAATTATGGCTTTCTGACTCAAGGTGTCATTTCATAAATAAGGTCACATTTCTGTCTTAAAAACAGAGTAGACTGATACTTAATTGAAATCTGCAAAAGATGACATCACCTTTTTTTATACTCTTTGTCTCTATCTCAAATAATCATATAATTGTATAGTGGTGGGTACTATTTGCACCACACATTCGGATTTCATTCCATGTAGATAGAATATTAACAGATTCCATCCTGAAAATCAATTTCTAGAACTTCTGAAATAGTTTTTTACATGATACTGCATTTCTACTTTCAGTCTTCCAACTGAGGTTTCTATTGTACTCTCTAATTAAACAAATAAGCCTGTGACTGTATATACTGTCCTCCTTTGCAAACATTAGACGCAATCAATTGGACAAAATAATTACGGATTCCACAAGCTTGATCAGTATTCAAGCAGCCATAAAACTGTTTTATAGCAAACTCCTTCATAGACAGATCTAAGTTTCCTTGTTTGAAAATGCAGTCAATGCAACTTCGTGCCACCACACACACTAAAATTTTACACAGAGTATGGTGCACAATTTTGTATTACTCTACATTCAGTAGTCAGTCTTTGCAAGAGGTAGATGAAGATCTGACAAAGTTACTACAATTACTCAACAGAACAGTTAGTCACAACAGCTAAACAATATACAGTTTAAAGTCAGTTCTGAGGCCACTGAAACAGGCCTTCTGCGATCTATGTGAACCGATATATCTCATAAATCACCACGACATCAGCATATTTGTCCAACAATTTGTCAAATAACAACATGCTCAAATGTTCTACACAACGTTTGAAGACTTCTGTGAAGCCACAAAGACTGTGTACCTAACTACTCGCTACTCACCTCGACCTGGGTGTTGGCGGTCCTCGTGGTGCAGCTGGACGTTTGCGAGACTTTGGAGAACATACTGAACAAGATTCATCAGAACAGCTGGAAACAGATCGGGAGCTAGGCGACACCGACGTAGGTTTTGGACTACGTGCCCTTCTGGGCGGTGAGGTTCGGCGAGCAGAACTGCTCCTCAGCTGTGGGGGAGAGGGGAAAAAAAAGTTATTTCAGAAAACTGTATGCATTACAGGGTAATAAGCTGTGAAAGTAAGAAACTCCAGGCAGCAGTATCAAACTGAACAACAATGTGCAAAATATGTACACTAGCCAATGTATCAAACTAAGCAGTAAACTGACAAATTTAAATAACACCAGCATTTAACTTCAAGCAATATTAATGGCCTACCCTTTGTGATGAAGACGGTGGGGGAGTGTGGGGACGACGAGAGCGGTCACGAGAACGTGAGCGTGATCTCGATCGGAGACGTGACACGGGTGGCAGAGGAGATCTCGCTCGCCCTCCACTGGGAGCTCGCCGGTCTCTGCTCCGACTTCGAGGTCGACGTGGTGAACGTGTACGAGACCGCGAACGAGACCTTTTCGTACTACCATGTGGAGAACTTCCACCACCGTACAGCTCCTTGAATCCACTATGTCGCCATCTACAATGAGAGAGTGTAATTGAAAGGGAAGAACACATTTTTTCTGACATACAGTGAGATTTGAGAGAAATGTAACATAATTTGCAAGGTGATTCTACATATGAAAATAAACTGAAAAAGTCCTATGAACATGGGTACGATTTTTGATGACTACAGAACCAGAGTGGGTTGAAGACTATACACATCAATGAAATAATATGAAGACAAGTGTGAATATTACTTACCAAAATACTGTGTAGACACTGTGGTGGGCAGGATATTGGTGGGACAGATGACTGATCCCTCCTACAAGAGGTGTTCATAAAGTCCCCCACCAATTTCATCATACTATTCAACACACTGGAGGGTGTGCTGTGTTGCACATTGAACACCATCTCAAAGGGCTTTAATGTGGGCAACAACATAGGCAATGTGAGCAACAAGTTCTTCATGCGTATCCATCTTTGTAGGGTACACATCCCCCTTTAACCAGCCCCATAAACAGAAGTCTAATGGGGTTGGGTTAGGTCAGGTGATCTGGCAGGCCAGTTAATAGGTCCGCCACAGAAAATCAACTGCTGAGGAAATGTGTTATTCAGATACTGGGATAGTTTTCTACTACAGTGAATCAGATCTCCATCATGCTGCAGGTACATTTACTGTTGTTGCTCTAATGTCACATCTTCCAAAAGTGCAGATAGGTGTTCCATCAGGAAATGTTCTTATGCTGCGGCTGTCACGCAATTTAGCAGGAGCACAGGCCCTATCACCAGATCATCAATCATACAACACCAGACATTCACTGAGAACCAAACTTGGAATCTTGTTTCCCAATGTCATATTGGTTCTCCATTGTCCACATACGAGAACTGCGGATGTTTGTGATACCACTGTGTGTAAATGTAGCCTCATCTTTAAATAAATTGTCCTGCACGTCATCTCTGCGTACAGTCAACCATTTTCAATATTGCTGTCTGCTTACTGAGTCACCTAGATGCAGATGTTGGAGGGGCTGCACACAGAATGGGTACATAGCCTCAGAAGGTAACATAGGTCACACTCGCATTTGTGGAATATCGAGTGGACAGTTAATGTGCTGTGTACTGGCCGTGGGACTTCACTGTACCATTGCAATAATGTCTTTCTTTTCCCCACTAGACGGCTCACGTTCTGATGTTCCACATACACTGGGTAGTGCTCCAGATAAACGTAATGTTTGAAAAACCCTGGGAAATACCCTAGCACAGGGCATTTGCCGATCAGGGAAACGTCTCTGGTATTCTGTCATAACCACAGAGGCACAGTACCCATGCCCAAACAAAACGCCTGTGTATTCTCCACAGACAAATGTGTGTGGCATGCTGGTATTCAGTCACAATGGACTTGCTCAATTAAACACCACTCAAGCAAATACTTGTCCAGCCTCATGACTGCTCACTGATCCAACCCACAGTTGCTCACTGGGTACCTTGCAGTTAGTGCGATGTCACAGTGCTATGAACCTATTTGAGAATCAGACACCTCTTATAGGATGGTTCCACCATTATTCTTCCCACCACAGCACCTACACAGCATTTTGATAAGTAATATTCTCACTTCTCTTCATAATTATTCATGGATGTGTGAAGTCTTCAACCAGCTCCGCTTTCATAATGATTGAAAATAGGATACACATTCATATGGCTTTTTCAGTGTGTTTTCAAATGTAGAATCACCTCATAAGTTATGTGACATTCCTCCTGAATCACCCTGTTCGTCTGGACAATAACAATCTTCAAGAGGCAAAACTCTCAGTACAACTGAGAATACATTAAATCATGACAGTACTTTTAACTTCTGAAATCATTGATTCCTTCTGCAGTGCAGAAAAAGAGAAGTGGTTCAAGGGTTTGGGGGTACAGGGATGGCATTCATGTTTAAGAGAGATTTGGGGGGGAGGGGGGGTTAAAAGTAGTAAATCGGTTAAGTGTTGTGGCACCTTCGGTTCAAAGGTTAGAAGATAGTGATGATGCTGGGAAGTAAAGACTGAAATAGAATAAAAGAAAAAGCAAGAAAGAACAAAATAAATGAAATGTCATAAATAGACAAAAGGGAAGAATCAAAGAGAGAAAAATACACTTTTACTCAAAACACAAATAGATTAAGGAAAGAGGGAGTGAGGCAGACAAATTAAGGATGAGATCTGAGGATATGTTGGAAAGCAAGTTCCCATCTCTGAAACTGAGGGGAATGGGTGCTGGGTTGGATGATCCAAAGAGACTTGGTGATATGCCAAGCACTCAGGTCTCGGGAATCATACTGGAAGCCTTTTGCAGGAAGTTCACTTGGGTTCTTTAATGAGTTTTGCAAATTTGTATGTGGCCGTTCCAATGTACAAAGACATGCCATGAATACATTTCAGCTATCAAATGATAGTAATTTGCGACTAGTTCTGCCTTTAATGTTTTACATGATACCAGTGATGGGACTGGAGTGACTGGTGGTCCACTGGGGGCCAAACCACACAATAACCCTGGGTTCGGTGTGGGGCGGCGGTGGGGCGAGTGTAGTGCTGTGACCTGTTGTAGGGTTGTGGACCACTGAGGGCTATGGCGATACGATGCCTCTCCATCTTTTCTAGGTCCCCGTTTCAATATACAATACACAAGGCAGTTAAAAATTGTAATCAGTTGTTGAAGATTACCCCCAGAAAGGTCACCACAGTCAGTACTACTAAAATTGGATGCAAAAGTAAGCTATTTACCTCTCTAATCTGTACAGTCTTCAAACAGTGAGATAAATAAAATACATGCTGAAAAATTTTAAAATACACTACAGTGCAATGGGAGAAAGCAGCGCATTAAGGCACACGTGGCAACAAGAGGTCCTTCCCCACATCCACTCCTACATCAATTGTTGATGTGCATTAAATTTTGTTATAAAAACCACATTTCCACAGGAAACTTAAGACATTGTAAGTTGTTACCCATCATCTGTAAGTATCTGGGTTAGGGAGGTGGACAGGTTGATCACACGTTTCAGGTCAGCCAGTTGGGGACACTCCACAAGAAGATGGGCTATTGTGAGCTGACTACCACAGCAAGCAAGGAGGGGAGTCATCTTGACGCAAAGTAAATTCATGGGTACGTCTGGAGGGATCGATATGCAATTGGCACAATAAGATGGCTTGTTGGCCAGATGAAGCTACTGTCGTTCTGGAATTGTGAAGGTCAACTATTAGGTCAGCACATAAAAGCTTTATGTGGCAGCACTGAGATGTGCCCTGTAAGCAGCTCAAGGAGTTGTTATGAACAAGTTAGGCCTGTGTGGCGAGAGTTTTAATGTACTGCAAAGCCCACAGTAAGACGACTAGCTGTGCATACACTGCACGCACTAGGCAGAAAATATTTCTCATGTGCACTCATGTGTGTAAAAGCATTACCAACTCTCCCATTGACTTTTGGTCTATCTGTGTATAGGCATGTTGAATCTGGAATAGTTACAGCGAACTAAATGGACAGGCATCTGAGAATGGTGAGATGAGCATTTTCCTTAGGGTCAGGAAAGAGGTGCATCCAAATCATCGAACTGGGTACACAATGAGGAGGGTGCTGAGGGGGGGAACTACATACACAGACAAAAGGGGATGGCTGGTAGTCCTTGTCTGGAGCTACCAACCATACCCCAGCTGGTATACAAATTTTTGTGTGATTCGTAAACAGTCTGAAGTGTTGGTTGTGAAACAGAGTTGCATAACATGTATAGCTATGCACCTGACAGATAGTGGCTGCAGAAGTTGTTGGCACCTGATCCTTAGTGTTGGGATACCAGCTTCCACCAGTAGGCTGTCTACAGTGCTCATACAGAAAGCTCCAGTAGCCAAACACACACCACTGTGGTAGACACCCTCTAATAAGCTCACTATTGATAGTACTGTGGACCCACAAGCAATACACCTATAGTTCAGGTAGGATAAAGTCAAAGCTTTGCCGAATTGCAGAAGCACCATGTGGTCTGCATCTCAAGAGGTGCCACTTGGAAATCTGAGGGTATTATGTTCCCTAATGCAATTTGCCTTGAGCTGGTGCACATGTGGTAACAATGTTAATTTACTGTCAAAAATGAGGCCTTACAATATGAAATCTTCAACAACTTCTAGCAACTGGTTACTGAGGTAAAGTTCTGAGTGCTGATGCACAGTGCTATGTCTACAAAAATTTATGTCACAAGTTTCTGTTGGAGAAAACTGATATCCAAGATCCACAGCTCAGTTATGTCCTTGCTCTCTATTGTGTGATTAACCAGAGACAGGGGAAAGGAATACAACAGAAGATAAAAGGGTAGCAAAGTACCAGGCTCAGGCAGAATTCCTGTTGTTTTTTGCATTGATTACATCATAGAATTAGGTGCTTTCCTGACCTGTGTTAATCAAGGTCTCTTTCATAGCAAATAGCCTCATGTGACAAGGAAAGCAGACAAACCACTCCTGTTTACAAAAAATAGTTGAAGATCAACAGCTGTAATGGAACTGCCCAAATACAGTGGAACCTCGCTTAATGACACCTCCAATAATGTGCATTTCCCATAGCAAGCAAAACAAATTGTAAAAAAATGACTTGCTTAATGAGCAATGTTTTACATTATGAGCGACGACAATTTAGTGAGATGTCGTCAGCCATCTGCGCAGTGGGGGAAATGTTCAACAATATGAACACCTTTCATTGTCAGCAGCAGCATATGAACAATGTCTTTAGTACATACTCGACAGTGGCATATGAACAATGTCTTTAGTACATACTGCAGCCTGGGTTTAGCGCTCTTTCTGCTACCATCTTATTGCATCTTGTGATCACACATTTCTCTAAACTTGTGTGCAAATTTTAATAACCTTCGAAGAATGTCCCCAAAGGTAAAGCCACAAGAAGATGATCATAAGAGAGAGAAAATGACCTTAGAAATGAAACATAAAATCATTGAAAAACGCGAACATGGTGTGAGCGTTACTGATTTAGCATGCACATACAATCGGTCTACATCAACTATTTGCACAATCCTCAAGAACAAGGACAAGATTAAGGAGACAGACGCTTCAAAGGGAGTGACAACAATATCTAAACTACCGTTTCGTATTCTGGACAATTTCAAAAGGTTGCTCCTTATATGGATAAATGAAAAGCAATTTCAAGATGACACATTCACGAGGTCTTCATTTGTGAAAAGGTGAGAATGACTTTTTCCGACCTTGTTAAGAAGACACAAGGATCATCAGTGGCCAAAGGAGTGTCCAAGGGAAGCCGTGGGCAGTTCGAGAAGTTTAAGAGAACAACCAGCATCCACTGCATTGCAAGGCATGGTGAAGCAGCCAGCTCCGACATAAAGGCAGCAGCAACTTCAAGATGCTAACAGATTCTGAGGCTTATCTGCAGCAACAGGTTTTTAATTGTGACGGGACTGGTCTACTCTGGAAAAAGATGTCAAAGCATACTTTTATAACAACAGAGGAGAATGGATTGCCCGGTGACACATGCCAATGGAAGACCGTCTCACACTGCTATTGTGTCTACGCAAGTGGCGATTTGAAAATTGAACCACTACCTGTTTATCATTCAAGAACTCCACCAGCCTTCAAGAAGTGTAAAGTCCAGAAGAGCACATTAAATGTGATATCAAGGTTCAAAACAAGGCTTGGGTGATGCGATCTTTTTTGTGACTGGATCAAGGAAGTGTTTGGTCCTTCAAAATATTTACTTTAGATGAATCTGTCACTCCACATTTTGCTTGTTATGTACAACGCTCCTGCCCATTCTCCAGGCCTACAAGAGCACCTCCTAGAAGAGACAATTCATTAAGATCCAATTTCTGCCTCCATTACTTCAGTTTATGGACCAGCAGATTATTTCTGACTTGAAGAAGCTCTACAATAAAGCACTCTTTGAGCACTGCTTTGAGTTGAATGAAGCTACCAATCTCACTCTCCGAGAGTTTTGGAAGGATCACTTCAACATCGTTGCCTGGGTCAAGATGATCGAAAAGGTGTGAGAAGGGGCTACCAAGAGAACTCTCACTTCTGCTTGGAAGAAACTTTGGCAGGAGTGCATTGTCGAATGTGACCCTGAGGCATTAGAGTCAGTAACTGTGGATCCTGTAGTCAACGAGACTGTGTCTTTGACCAAGAGTTGGGACTAGAAGTGGGTAACAATGAAGTCTATGAGCTACTGGAAGATCACAGCCACGAAATGACCACCAAAGAGCTTAAGGAGTTGCAGTGTGTTTCACAGCAGGAAGTTGCTGACTGGAGTTTTTCAAAGGAGGAGGAGGAGGAGGAGGAGGAGGAGGACGACGACGACGACGGGTAACAGCAAAGCAGCAATCTTCTGGCGCAATAAGAGAAATGTTGGAAGCATGGGAATCGGATGCGCCAGAAAGTCACCACCCCAATAAAGCAATGGGTACGTGTACTACAAATTTAGTTGATGATGATGCTGTGTTGCATTTTTGCCAAATATTGATGTATACATAGAAAATCACCACCCCGATAAAGCAATGGGTACGCGTACCACAAATTTATTTGACGATAATGCTGTGTCGCATTTTTGCAAATGTTGAGATATGGGCAGAAACAAATGACTATAGATAGCTTCCTTGTAAAAAAAGAATCAGTTATGTGTTGTGAATAACAAAGTGCACCACGTACGTACAGTTTTCTTTGAATAAACAGCATAAATAAGATGAAACTTTTAGTACTTTTCCTGCACGAAACGCATTATTGTATTTTACATTAATTTATATGGGATAAATTAATTTGCTTGACGAGTGTTTCGCACTACAAGTAAGATTTTGGAGTGAATTATGTTCGCAATGTGAGGTTCCACTGTACCTTGTTTTTTGAGAAGTACTGCAGATTACAATATCATAGCGGTTACAGTAATGACACTTGGTATACACTACTAATGTAACACTTTTTGTTTCTTGCAATCATTGCTTTTATTAATAACAAGTTAAATACATCTGTATCTTTGTGGAAATAATTTTGATCATATTGATACTGTATACACATCTTTTTAACACAAGAGGTTGACATGTTCAAATATCTCTGAACCGCGACCTCATGTATCAGTGCACTTGTTGATTTGTGTGTGTGTGTGTGTGTGTGTGTGTGTGTGTGTGTGTGTAGCAAGCGGTTGTGAGTTGGTAGAAGTTGTATGACGGCGTAGTTGATTGGATTCTGCAAACTGCTGTTGTAAAGTTATAATGGAATGAGATTCAAGAAGTCATGGTAGACACTATCTGAGCCATGTCGGCTCATTCCTGTTCTGACATCTTTGCCTACTGGTGTGATCCATCTCTGTCTAGTTGCCAGGTGCCACTTCAGTCACCTGTTAGTTGACTCATTGGTTGTTGTTTCTTGAAGCAGTTTATTGACCACATGGACAGGAAGTTGGTTGCTGCCAGTGAGAGAGAGACAAGAAGCACATGACATACAGTGAGCTGTTTACAGAGCTTACAAGCACACGATTGTCTAAGCAACCGCTGATCGATAGAGTTTTGCTGGTCAGCAATACTTGGGCCTAATGTCAACACAGCCAGTTTATCGTGGATTAAGGAGGCATACTTGCTGATGTGGGTGTTGGAGTGATGTTCATTTTCTGGTGCTGTCTGTCCTGTCCTTTGGGGGTAAGGTACTCATTACTTGACTGACATATGTACTCCCTTGTTGAAGTTGCTACAACTATGCAGGATTACCTGTGGCTCTCCGTCACTTAGTCTCAAGTATTAAATTTACTTTCCTGTGCCTCTGTTTGAAATATCTGAGTGCTATGATTGATGTGTTTTAAAATTTCTTTTAATTGCAACTTGTTCAATGTCTGCTTATCTTGTCATTTGGCTCTGAAATTAATTGTGTCATACATTCTAGGCCGCCATGTGTATTAGTGACCACTGAGGTCGAAATTGTGTCTTATTTGTATTGGAAGTTGCTGCTTCCTTGGCTGATGTAACGACTATAAAATTGCCTATAGCCGTGGTAAGCAACTGTTAGTGGTCCAGTGAATCTTGGCCCATTTGGATAATTAAGTTCCTCAGCTATGGTGAGATTTTGCCTCTTTCAAAAGGGTTAGTATTTATTATTCTAAATGCAATTACTATTGAAATTGTCTTGAGTGTTAGTCCACAAGATTTGCCTATTACCTTTGAAGTCACTTAAGTTAATGTGTTTGAGTAGCCCTTTGATTTCTAGGTTATTACATTAACTTAATGTTATCTTTTATTGTAAAGTTAAGTGGTTAATCCTCTTAGTAATTCTTGTTGTAATACTTAAGATTTAGTTGGGGCTTGCAGCCATGCTTACATTGAGTTTCTTGTCTTGGTTTGAACATTTTTATGATTATTATGCATGATTTATATGTGTGCTTGTTTTCTCTCAGCCTTCCAAGCTGTTCGTAGCACTTGGAGTCACTGATCCAGGGTGTTATCTCTTACCCACCAGTTCATCGTACAAAGCCTGACCGCGTCCGCTGTGTACATGCGCACAGGCAGCATGCCATTTCCCGTCTCACCATAGCCTCTGAGACGTTGCGGCCTCCTGGCTTGCTATGGTATCTCTCATAAGTTGACTTTCTATCTCAAAGCAACTGGGCATTAATTTAACCTAAAGTGCCTGCTATTCTACCATCTTACACAGACCTGGCAAGCTGTACCCGACCCTTCCATGTTTTCCCTTTTGAAGTTTGGTTTTAATATATAGTTTTAATGTTGGTGTAATGCTCAATTTGTTAAAAGGTATTTTATTATTTTCCATGTCAGTATCTTGATTAAGCCAAAGGGGCTTCTCTGATTGATCAAATATTGCATATTTGTGTCGAGAATTGTTCTTGTGTTCGTTGCATGAAATATTAGTAATTAACAGGCCTCAGCTTGTCACATACCAGACTGTGAAATTTCATATTACTGCACTTCTTGTCAGTTATATTCATTAATGTCAAGCACCACTGGCCAGCCAAATGTTGGAATTGTAATCTTTAGCATCATTGCTGTCATTGTTTGCCCAGTACTGAGAGCATGTTTGACTGATATTTGATTTCGCTACTTGCTTCTTAGTCCCTCCTAAATTGGTGCATCTTATTAATCTAAACTAACCAATTACTCATCAATTGTTTAATTGAAGAAATTTTGGAGTAATCACCTGAATGCCTTTCCTTGATTATTTTATCTGCTTTTCTGCTGAAATTTGAACTGCTGTTAACATTTTAAATCTGTTGTTGGCACTAATTATTGTCACCCATTAGTTGCGCCTTCTTAGTTATGTTCACTGCAAGCAGCCTTTATCATTTGTATTGTATCAGTGATTTGGTATCTGTGCAATAAAATATTGTTGGACTCTTGTGAACTAACACCTTTCGAATGCCCATTTAGCTGTCCCTTTATCCTGGGGCATCCAATGAGATTTCATTATTGAATATTAGTTTTTGTAAATGTTTTGAGTATTATCATGTAAATGAATCAACATACATTAAAAAATGGAAGTGAAATCTGAGTTCCCACTTAATTATTAAATTTCACTTTACATATATGAAAGCAACAATTCATCCCTCTCACAGAAATGAGATCATCAAACAAGCCAACCTGCCAAAAAGTATTCTACATCAACAAGACCAAGGTTAAGTAATTTTTATTGTTTTTAACAGCCACTTGCTCATTTTCTACTATCATGCAAACAGTCATTTTCTTCACAAACATCCAATTTTGCAAATTTTTGTTGGTTGTGTGATAACTGAAGCCAATAGAGTGAGGAGGCTTGTTAAACCATATAAATTATAGAGCTGTATCACTGATGCCCATCTGTTTATGGAATCTGGAGCATACTCTAAACTCAGACATTGTCATGTTGCTGAAGGGAAACAAATTTATCTCAGTCAATCAGTGTGAATTCAGGAAAAACTATTTGCATGAAATACTTGCTTTATTCATACACAATATCTTGTAAACTAAAGATCCAGATGAACTGATAGATTCTGTCTTCCTAGATTTCCAAAAGGCTTCTGACACTGTGCCAAATTGCCAGTTACTTAAACCTAAATATCATCATATGGTGTATTTTTGCAGATATGCAATTAGTCAATGAGTATTTGAGTAAGTTAACTTAGTATGTTGCAATGGATGACATTATGTTCAACACAAACAAAAATTACACCAGCTGTGCCCCAAGGAAGCATAGTTCTCAACAAACATAAAGAAGTTGTCAGACTGGATCAGGACCATAATGAAATTGTTCTCTGACAATGTTGTTGTGTACAGGAAAGAACTGAAGAGTTCATAACAAAAGCAAGCCTTTCCTTTTTCTTTTTGGTTTCAATGCATTCCAGGACTCACCAATCGCTTTAATCAAATTTAGCAGAAATGGAAATATACATATAATAATAATTAGTTGCCAAATACTTTACATCAGAGTTTTTAAAACCCTTACCACCCACTATCCACCATGGGAAACTGGAAGGCCCAACAGTGGGCAGCAGGGACCAGAATGACTACCAATGGTCTAGTAGTTTGTAAAATTTAAGATTCTAAGTTAAACACTGAACTTTAATTCTCAATTGGCACCTCATTTGCTGTATATGATTTCTACCATTCTTCAAACACATGGAAAATGTATCTCTAATCTATTTTATTTCTTACTTTTCAGCAAATCATTTTAGAAAATATCTTTTTATCAAATCTTTTTTTCAAATTTTGTTCAGAAACCATGAAATACAAAATATTTAAATATTGATCAGTATTGTTTATTACTGAGAGCACACAGATCAAAAGAAAGCAGGCAAAGTTTCTATTTATGATGCATTTTGATATTTTTTTACTCTTTGTTTATGCAGCTAGCAGTAGCTGTTCGCCAAATACTGCAATTTTCCCTCAAATCACTTATTAAGTTTCCTTAATTACCTAGCTTACCTTCCAGCAATTATACATTTATTGAAAAATTAGACCTCACCCTGGTTAATTTGATACCCCATTTGTCCAGGAAAGTTGCTACTCACCATATAGCGGAGATGCTGAGTCGAGATAGGCACCAACAAAAAGATTCACACAATTAAGGCCTTTGTCAACCACACACACACATCAAACACATCAAACACAACTCACACAAACGTCTGCAGTCTTAGGCAACTGAAACCGCACTGCGAGCAGCAGCACCAGTGCATGATGGGAGTGGCAACTGGGCGAGGGTGAGGAGGACGCTGGAGCGGGGGAAGGGGAGGGATAGTATGGTGGGGGTGGCAGACAGTGAAGTGCTGCAGTTTAGACGGAGGACAGGAGAGACGGTGGTGAGTGGGGGGGGGGGGGGGGGGGGGGGGGGGGGGGAGCTGGATAGGGGGTCGGGAAGGGAGCAGAAAGGTGAGAAATAAAAAGAAATTAAAACCACTGGGTGTGGGCGGTGAGATAACGGCTGTGTAGTGCTGGAATGGGAACAGGGAGCGGGCTGGATGGGTGAGGACAGCAACTAACAAAGGTTGAGGCCAGGAGGGTTATGAGAAAGTAGGATGTATTGCAGGGAAAGTTCTCACCTGCACAATTCAGAAAAGCTGGTGTTGGTGGGAAGGATCCATATGGCAGTCACTGAAATGAGGGATATCATCTTTGGTAGCACGTTCAGCAACAGGGTGGTCCAATTGTTTCTTGGCCACAGTTTGTCGGTGGCCATTCATGCATAGACAGCTTGTTTGTTGTCATGCCCACATAGATTTGCAGCACAGTGATTGCAGCTTAGCTTGTAAATCACATGACTGTTTTCTCCAGTAGCCCTGCCTTTGATGGGATAGGTGGTGTTTGTGACTGGACTGGAGTAGGTGGTGGTGGAAGGATATATAGGACAGGTCTTGCATCTAAGTCTATTACAGGAATGAGCCATGAGGTAAGGGGTTGGGAGCTGGGGTTGTGTAGGGATGGGCAAGTATATTGTGTAGGTTCGGTGGACGGCAGAATACCACTGTGGAAGGGGGTGGGAAGGATAGTGGGCAGGACATTTCTCACTTCAGGGCATGATGAGAGGTAGTCAAAACCCTAGCGGAGAATGTAATTCAATTGCTCCAGTCCTGGGCAGTACTGAGGTACAAGCGGAATGCTCCTCTGTGGCCAGACGGTGGGTCCTTGTGAGTTGGTAGGGAGACTGGAAAGATAAGGCATGGGAGGATAATTACGGTTTGAGAAGGCTTCAGTAAGACCCTTGGTATATTTTTGAGAGGCACCACTCTTCACTGTAGATGCAATGACCACAGGTGGCTAGGCTTCAGGGCTACCTGTGAAACCAGTCATGTGATTTACAACATAAGCTGCAATCACTGTGCTGAATTTATGGAGGCATGACAACAAACAAGCTGTCTGTACGCACAGATGGCCACTGTCAAACTGTGGCCAAGAAACAATTGGACCACCCTGTTTGTGAACATGCTGCCAAACATGATATCCCCTCATTTCAATGACAGCCCTATGGATCCTTCCCACCAACATCAGCTTTTCTGAATTTTGCAGGTGAGAACTTTCCCTGCAATACATCCTACTTTCCCATAACCCTCCTGGCTTCAACCTTCATTAGTCACTGTCCCCACCCATCCAGCCCACTCCCTTTCCCATTCCAGCACTACACAGCCGTCATCTTACCGCCACACACAGTCTTTTAATTTCTTTTTATTTCTCATCTTTCCCCTCCCCCCCCCCCCCCCCCCCACCTTCTCTCCTGCCCTCCATCTAAACTGAAGCACTTCACTGTCTGCCACCCCCCACCATACTATCCATCCCCCTTCCCCTCCCCCTCCACGACCCAGCCTCCTCCTTACCCCCACCCAGTTGCCACTCCCATCATGCACTGGTGCTGCTGCTCGCATTGTGGTTTCAGTTGCCTAAGACTTCAGACGTGTGTGCGAGTTGCGTTTACGCGTGTTTGATGAAGACCTTAATGGCCGAAAGCTATGATTGTGTGGATCTTTTTTGTTATGCCCATTGTGACTCAGCATCTCCGCTATATTGTGAGTAGCAACTTTCCTTCTCTAATATTATTACATTCCATCCTGGATTTTCCACTGTTTGATTTAATAATAATAATAAACCCCGTGGAGGCCCGGGAAAAGAATAGGCCTCCGGTATGTTCTGTCAGTCGTAAAAGGCGACGAAAAGAACAAACCACTAATAGGGCTAACCCCCGTTTTAGTGTGATTAGTTGGTTCAGGACAGAACTAAAGAAGCCTCGGACAAGCGCCGTCATGGTCGGGAACGACGTTTGAACCCTATGCCCACCCACAATGGTAACGACACTGCTAGCCAACTGGAAAATGATTTAAATCCAAATAGAGGTGTTTTGCAGGTTATGCTTCCTGCAACCACCCTAGAAGGAAAACAAAGACAGAGGTTGAGATGGTCAGATGAAGTTAATCGACACCTCATGTTCTGTTCTTACCAAGCAACAAACCTAGGAACCAACACAACTGGATACAGATCACAAGTATACACAACAATTTATTATCAGATACCCAGAATTAAATTTTTTAACAGAACAACGACTAGCTGATCAGATCCGTGTAATAATAAAAAATAACAGGATACCCCAGTCAGAATTAGAAAACATCAAACAACAAGTACAACAAATACTGGAACAAAATAATGTGCAATCAGAAGAAGAAGAACATACAGTAATGGACTCAAACATCCCAGAGCAAACAAACAAAGAACAACACGTATCAATTAAACAATCAGAGGAAAACGAAATCTTAAGACAGCCACCAGAACAAGCACAAATAGAACTCAAAGTAACACACATGTTAGATATAGAAGAAAAATTTCAGCTGACATATATAGAATACAAAGACACAAATACAGACATTAGACCATTCTTGCATAGACCGCCAAATAACCCACAAGTTGAAACAACAATAAAAAACTATCAACACAATCATACACAACAAAATAAATGAAAACACAACTATGGAATAGTTACAACTACTGGTTTATATAGGAGCACTCACTACACTAAATATACACACTAGGCAGAGATCAGAACCAACCAACACACAGAAGAAACCCACAAAACCAGCATGGCAACACAGGCTACAGATCAGAATAGAAAAACTGAGAAAAGACATCCGACAGCTAACACAATTTATAGGAAATGAAATGTCAGAAAAAAAACGAAAAAGGTTAGGTAAAATCTCACAACAAGAAGCGATGGAGCAATTAGACGAAAAGAAGCAGAAATTACAAGCATTGGCCAAACGACTTAGAAGATACAAAAAAAGTGAAAAAAGGAAGGAAACAAAACCAAACATTCAACACAAACCACAATAAATTTTACCAGACAATAGATAACACACACATTAAAATAGACAGTCCACCAAACATAACAGACATGGAACACTTCTGGAGCAACATATGGTCAAACCCGGTACAACATAACAGGCATGCACGGTAGATACAAGCAGAAACAGATACATACAAGATGATATCACAAATGCCTGAAGTGATAATTCTGCAACATGAAGTCACCCAAGCAATTAATTCTACTCACAATGGAAAGCCCCTGGAAAAGATAAAATAGCAAATTTCTGGCTAAAGAAGTTCACCTCAACAAATTCACATCTAACTAAATTATTTAACAGTTACATTGCAGACCCATACACATTCCCTGATACACTTACACATGGAATAACTTATCTGAAACCTAAAGATCAAGCAAACCCAGCAAACCCAGCTAAATATCGCCCCATAACCTGCCTACCAACAATATACAAAATATTAACTTCAGTCATTACACAGAAATTAATGACACATACAACACAGAACAAAATTATAAATGAAGAACAAAAAGGCTGTTGCAAAGGAGCACGAGGATGTAAAGAGCAACTGATAATAGATGCAGAGGTGATATATCAAGCTAAAACTAAACAAAGGTCGCTACACTATGCATACACTGATTACCAAAAAGCTTTTGATAGTGTACCCCACTCATGGTTACTACAAATATTAGAAATATACAAAGTAGATCCTAAACTGATACAGTTCCTAAACATAGTAATGAAAAATTGGAAAACCACACTTAATATCCAAACAAATTCAAATAATATCACGTCACAGCCAATACAGATATACCAAGGAGACTCATTAAGTCCTTTCTGGTTCTGCCTTGCTCTGAACCCACTATCCAACATGCTAAATAATACAAATTATGGATACAATATTACTGGAACATACCCACACAAAATCACACATTTGCTATACATGGATGATCTAAAACTACTGGCAGCAACAAAATCAACAACTCAACCAATTACTAAAGATAATAGAAGTATTCAGCAATGATATAAATATGGCTTTTGGAACAGACAAATGTAAGAAAAATAGCTTAGTCAAGGGAAAACACACTAAACGGGAAGATTACATATTGGATAACCACAGCGACTGCATAGAAGCGATGGAAAAAACAGATGCCTATAAATATCTAGGATACAGACAAAAAAATAGGAATAGATAATACAAATATTAAAGAAGAACTAAAAGAAAAATATAGACAAAGACTAACAAAAATACTGAAAACAGAACTGACAGCAAGAAACAAGACAAAAGCTATAAATAATTATGCTATACCAATATTGACCTACTCATTTGGAGTAGTGAAATGGACTAACACAGACCAAGAAGCACTCAATACACTTACACGATCACAATGCCATAAATATAGAATACATCACATACTTCAGCAACAGAAAGATTCACATTAAGCAGAAAGGAAGGAGGAAGGGGATTTATCGACATAAAAAACCTACATTATGGACAGGTAGACAATTTAAGAAAATTCTTTTTAGAACGAGCAGAAACTAGCAAAATACACAAAGCAATCACTCATATAAATACATCGGCTACGCCACTGCAATTTCTTAACCACTTCTACAATCCTTTAGATCACATAACATCAACAGATACGAAGAAAGTAAATTGGAAAAAGAAAACACTACATGTCAAGCACCCGTATTATCTAACACAGCCACACATCGATCAAGACGCATCCAACACATGGCTAAGAAAAGGCAATATATACAGTGAGACGGAAGGATTCATGATTGCAATACAGGATCAAACAATAAAACACCAGATATTACAGTAAGCATATTATTAAAGATCCCAATACCACAACAGATAAATGCAGACTTTGCAAACAACAAATAGAAACAGTAGATCACATCACAAGCAGGTGTACAATACTAGCAAATACAGAATACCCCAGAAGACATGACAATGTAGCAAAAATAATACATCAACAGCTGGCCTTACAACATAAACTTATAAAACAACACGTTCCCACATACAAGTATGCACCACAAAATGTACTGGAGAATGATGAATACAAATTATACTGGAACAGAACCATTACAACAGATAAAACAACACCACATAACAAACCTGACATCATACTCACCAATAAAAAGAAGAAATTAACACAACTAATCGAAATATCCATACCCAATACAACAAATATACAAAAGAAAACAGGAGAAAAAATTGAAAAATACATCCATCTGGCGGAGGAAGTCAAGGACATGTGGCATCAGGATAAAGTTGACATTATACCAATTATACTATCAACTACAGGAGTCATACCACACAATATCCACCAGTACATCAATGCAATACAGCTACATCCAAACTTATATATACAACTACAGAAATCCGTAATTATTGATACACGTTCAATTACCCGAAAGTTCCTAAATGCAATATAACATATACTGTACAGTTAAAAGGCAGTCACGCTTGATCAAGGTCCGCGTCACTTTCCATTTTTGACCAGACATAACGTCTGAGAAAAGAAAGAAATAATAATAATAATAATGTGAAAACAACCTGTCCTAGGGCACTTAAATAACAATTTCATTCTTAGAACAAAAGTTTTTTTCTGTTTTTTATATGTTGCATGTTCAAGATATTTTCTTTTGAAAACCAAACAATGAAACCCCCATGTTGGAATATCAACAATGTAAGGGAAACTATAGATTGCTACTTATCACAAACATGATATGTTAATTTGCAGACAGGCACTATCTAGGCACTACCTGTCCTCTCACCTCCTCCCTTCCCCCGTCTTCCAATCTCTTTGTGTGCCACCAATGCATCCATCCATCTTTCTCTACTCCTCTCCTTTTTAGCTCTATTACCCCCCCTCCCCTACCCACCTCCCTGTCGCATAGCTTCCCGACACAGCACCACTTGGCAGTCTAGTTACTGTACGCTCCAACAGAAGTGCATTTCTCTTCCCCCCCCCCCCCCCCCTATTCCTCTTCCCCATCATCTCCACAAGGCTGCTTACATTTACATTCCATGTAACATTCGTATTCTGGTCCGAGCTGCCAGAGATGGCAGTCATGTGTGCACGAGGTGTGCCTGCTTGTGTGTGTTTCTATTTGTTTCTTTTCCTGACAAAGGCTGTGGCTGAAAGCTTATGTGTAAGTGTATTTTAGTTGTGCCTGCCTGCAACTTAACATGTCATCTTTACAGTAAGTGGTAATCTATCATTTCCTTACATTCACTTTGCACATTGTCTCCTTTGTTGTTTGGCCTCTTTTTCTGCAGTTGGAGTTATAAAAGTTACATAGGTTAAATACTGTCATTTACTACTGTAATGTGGAGTATTGATTTAAGTGTGAGGAAGTCATTTCTGAAAGTACTTGTATGAAGTGTAGCCATGTATGGAAGTGAAACATGGACAATAAATAGTTTAGAGAACAAGAGAATAGAAGCTTTCGAAATGTTGTGCTACACAAGAATGCTGAAGATTAGATGGATAGATCACGCAACTAATGAGGAGCTACTGAATAAAATTGGGGAGAGGAGGAATTTGTGACACAACTTGACTAGAAGAAAAGATCAGTCGGTAGGACATGTTCTGAGGCATCAAGGAATCACCAATTTAGTACTGGAGGGCAGTGTGAAAGGTAAAAATCATAGAGGGAGACCAACAGATGAATACACGAAGCAGATTCAGAAGGGTGTAGGTTGCAGTAGGTACTTGGAGATGATGAAGTTTGCACAGGATAGAGTAGCATGGAGAGTTGCAGCAAACCAGTCTCCAGACAGAAGACCACAACAATAACAACAACAACAACAACAACTTGTATAGCTCCAATTGCAGAAAAAAGACACTCAAAAACAAAGAAGACAATGTGTAAAGAAAATGTAAGGAAAAGATAGATTGCTACTTACCATACAGATGACACATTAAGCTGCAGACAGGCACAACTAAAAGACACTTACACTAAGTTTTCAGCCACAGCCTACTGACTGAAATCAGACTGTAACAATGCTGCAAAATGTGCCCGCAATCCTCAAAACGTTCAGCACTTAAAATATGCACCTGCCTCAAGATTGTGTGATAAGAGTACACGAAGAATCCTGCATAACGAACTTCACATGCACCTCTAGAAATTTTAAAAGAGTTGTTTCCCAGACAGCTCTTCACGAGGAGATATCCCCTAGCCCCCAAAGTCACCCAATTTTTCACCTTGTTATTTATTTCTTCGGGGGACTCTTCAAGGCTCAAGTGTACACACATCACCCCACAATAATGTAAGCACTTACAAGGAGGCAGTGGCCGAGGAAGTGGTTGCTACTCCATGGAAATGCCACGAATAATTATGGATAACTTCTAGGAAAGGCTTCACCAATGTGTCAACAACAGAGAACACTGTTTACTAGCCCTAATTTTAAAAACCAGCTAATTTAAAATGGCATACTGTTTGTTGTTCACAAATAAAAAGGTTTTTCTCAGTATATTTTCTATGTTTATCATGTTGTTGTTGTTGTGGTCTTCAGTCCTGAGACTGGTTTGATGCAGCTCTCCATGCTACTCTATCCTGTGCAAGCTTTTTCATCTCCCAGTACCTACTGCAACCTACATCCTTCTGAATCTGCTTAGTGTATTCATCTCTTGGTCTCCCTCTACGATTTTTACCCTCCACGCTGCCCTCCAATACTAAATTGGTGATCCCTTGATGCCTCAGAACATGTCCTACCAACCGATCCCTTCTTCTGGTCAAGTTGTGCCACAAACTTCTCTTCTCCCAAATCCTATTCAATACTTCCTCATTAGTTATGTGATCTACCCATCTAATCTTCAGCATTCTTCTGTAGCACCACATTTCGAAAGCTTCTATTCTCTTCTTGTCCAAACTATTTATCGTCCATGTTTCACTTCCATACATGGCTACACTCCATACGAATACTTTCAGAAATGACTTCCTGACACTTAAATCTATACTGGATGTTAACAAATTTCTCTTCTTCAGAAACGCTTTCCTTGCCATTGCCAGCCTACATTTTATATCCTCTCTACTTCGACCATCATCAGTTATTTTGCTCCCCAAATAGCAAAACTCCTTTACTACTTTAAGTGCCTCATTTCCTAATCTAATTCCCTCAGCATCACCCGAATTAATTAGACTACATTCCATTATCCTTGTTTTGCTTTTGTTGATGTTCATCTTATATCCTCCTTTCAAGACACTGTCCATTCCATTCAACTGCTCTTCCAAGTCCTTTGCTGTCTCTGACAGAATTACAATGTCATCGGCGAACCTCAAAGTTTTTATTTCTTCTCCATGAATTTTAATACCTACTCCGAATTTTTCTTTTGTTTCCTTTACTGCTTGCTCAATATACAGATTGAACAACATCGGGGAGAGGCTACAACCCTGTCTTACTCCCTTCCCAACCACTGCTTCCCTTTCATGTCCCTCGACTCTTATAACTGCCATCTGGTTTCTGTACAAATTGTAAATAGCCTTTCGCTCCCTGTATTTTACCCCTGCCACCTTTAGAATTTGAAAGAGAGTATTCCAGTCAACATTGTCAAAAGCTTTCTCTAAGTCTACAAATGCTAGAAACGTAGGTTTGCCTTTCCTTAATCTTTCTTCTAAGATAAGTCGTAAGGTCAGTATTGCCTCACGTGTTCCAGTGTTTCTACGGAATCCAAACTGATCTTCCCCGAGGTTGGCTTCTACTAGTTTTTCCATTCGTCTGTAAAGAATTCGTGTTAGTATTTTGCAGCTGTGACTTATTAAGCTGATAGTTCGGTAATTTTCACATCTGTCAACACCTGCTTTCTTTGGGATTGGAATTATTATATTCTTCTTGAAGTCTGAGGGTATTTCGCCTGTTTCATACATCTTGCTCACCAGATGGTAGAGTTTTGTCAGGACTGGCTCTCCCACGGCCGTCAGTAGTTCCAATGGAATATTGTCTACTCCGGGAGCCTTGTTTCGACTCAGATCTTTCAGTGCTCTGTCAAACTCTTCACGCAGTATCATACCTCCCATTTCATCTTCATCTACATCCTCTTCCATTTCCATAATATTGTCCTCAAGTACATCGCCCTTGTATAGACCCTCTATATACTCCTTCCACCTTTCTGCTTTCCCTTCTTTGCTTAGAACTGGGTTTCCATCTGAGCTCTTGATATTCACACAAGTCGTTCTCTTATCTCCAAAGGTCTCTTTAATTTTCCTGTAGGCGGTATCTATCTTACCCCTAGTGAGATAGGCCTCTACATCCTTACATTTGTCCTCTAGCCATCCCTGCTTAGCCATTTTGCACTTCCTGTCGATCTCATTTTTGAGACGTTTGTATTCCTTTTTGCCTGTTTCACTTACTGCATTTTTATATTTTCTCCTTTCATCAATTAAATTCAATATTTCTTCTGTTACCCAAGGATTTTTACTAGCCCTCGTCTTTTTACCTACTTGATCCTCTGCTGCCTTCACTACTTCATCCCTCAAAGCTACCCATTCTTCTTCTACTGTATTTATTTCCCCCATTCCTGTCAATTGCTCCCTTATGCTCTCCCTGAATCTCTGTACGACCTCTGGTTCTTTTAGTTTATCCAGGTCCCATCTCCTTGAATTCCCACCTTTTTGCAGTTTCTTCAGTTTTAATCTACAGGTCATAACCAATAGATTGTGGTCAGAGTCCACATCTGCCCCTGGAAATGTCTTACAATTTAAAACCTGGTTCCTAAATCTCTGTCTTACCATTATATAATCTATCTGATACCTTTTAGTATCTCCAGGGTTCTTCCATGTATACAACCTTCTTTCATGATTCTTAAACCAAGTGTTAGCTATGATTATGTTGTGCTCTGTGCAAAATTCTACCAGGCGGCTTCCTCTTTCATTTCTGTCCCCTAATCCATATTCACCTACTATGTTTCCTTCTCTCCCTTTTCCTACACTCGAATTCCAGTCACCCATGACTATTAAATTTTCGTCTCCCTTCACAATCTGAATAATTTCTTTTATTTCATCATACATTTCTTCAATTTCTTCGTCATCTGCAGAGCTAGTTGGCATATAAACTTGTACTACTGTAGTAGGCGTGGGCTTCGTATCTATCTTGGCCACAATAATGCGTTCACTATGCTGTTTGTAGTAGCTTACCCTCATTCCTATTTTCCTATTCATTATTAAACCTACTCCTGCATTACCCCTATTTGATTTTGTGTTTATAACCCTGTAGTCACCTGACCAGAAGTCTTGTTCCTCCTGCCACCGAACTTCACTAATTCCCACTATATCTAACTTCAACCTATCCATTTCCCTTTTTAAATTTTCTAACCTACCTGCCCGATTAAGGGATCTGACATTCCACGCTCCGATCCGTAGAACGCCAGTTTTCTTTCTCCTGATAACGACATCCTCTTGAGTAGTCCCCGCCCGGAGATCCGAATGGGGGACTATTTTACCTCCGGAATATTTTACCCAAGAGGACGCCATCATCATGTAATCATACAGTAAAGCTGCATGCCCTCGGGAAAAATTACGGCTGTAGTTTCCCCTTGCTTTCAGCCGTTCGCAGTACCAGCACAGCAAGGCCGTTTTGGTTATTGTTACAAGGCCAGATCAGTCAATCATCCAGACTGTTGCCCTTGCAGCTACTGAAAAGGCTGCTGCCCCTCTTCAGGAACCACACGTTTGTCTGGCCTCTCAACAGATACCCCTCCGTTGTGGTTGCACCTACGGTACGGCTATCTGTATCGCTGAGGCACGCAAGCCTCCCCACCAACGGCAAGGTCCATGGTTCATGGGGGGGAGGATGTTTATCATTACTTTTTGAAATTCGGGAAGTCGTTTTGCTGGACCCTGTATCGAAATAAATGCAAGCATATTAGTATGCTATTGCCATTATCTACATCTACATCCATACTCCGCAAGCCACCTGATGGTGTGTGGCAGAGGGTACCTTGAGTACCTCTATCGGTTCTCCCTTCTATTCCAGTCTCGTATTGTTCGTGGAAAGAAGGATTGTCAGTAGGCCTCTGTGTGGCTCTAATTTCTCTGATTTTATCCTCATGGTCTCTTCGCGAGATATACGTAGGAGGGAGCAATATACTGCTTGACTCCTTGGTGAAGAAACTTCAACAAAAGCCTGTACCGAGCTACTGAGCATCTCTCTTGCAGAGTCTTCCACTGCAGTTTATCTGTCATCTCCGTAACGCTTTCATGATTACTAAATGATCCTGTAATGAAGCGTGCTGCTCTCCGTTGGATCTTCTCTCTCTCTCTTCTATCAACCCTATCTGGTACGGATCCCACACTGGTGAGCAGTATTCAAGCAGCGGGCGAACAAGCGTACTCTAACCTACTTCCTTTGTTTTCGGATTGCATTTCCTTAGGATTCTTCCACTGAATCTCAGTCTAGCATCTGCTTTACCGATGATCAACTTTATATGATCATTCCATTTTAAATCACTCCTAATGCGTACTCCCAAATAATTTATGGCATTAACTGCTTCCAGTTGCTGACCTGCTATATTGTAGCTAAATGATAAGGGATCTTTCTTTCTATGTATTCGCAGCACATTACACTTGTCTATAGTGAGATTCAATTGCCATTCCCTGCACAATGCGTCAATTCGCTGCAGATCCTCCTGCATTTCAGTACAATTTTCCATTGTTACAACCTCTCGATATACCACAGCATCATCTGCAAAAAGCCTCAGTGAACTTCCGATGTCTTCCACAAGGTCATTTATGTACACTGTGAATAGCAACGGTCCTACGACACTCCCCTGCAGCACACTTGAAATCACTCTTACTTCGGAAGACTTCTCTCCATTGAGAATGACATGCTGCGTTCTGTTATCTAAGAACTCTTCAATCCAATCACACAATTGGTCTGATAGTCCATATGCTCTTACTTTGTTCATTAAACGACTGTGGGGAACTGTATCAAATGCCTTGCGAAAGTCAAGAACATGGCATCTACCTGGGAACCTGTGTCTATGGCCCTATGAGTCTCATGGACTACCATGATCTCCACTGCTTTGGTAATACACAGTCAAACTGTGAAGTTTATAACCAGTCTGATTCTGTAGCTGTAGCAAAAAAAGCAGAAGGAAATATGTCACAACAAGTCGTGACAAAAGACACTTTCTTTTTAAGTTTTTCGAGTTATTAGTCTGTTATCTCATATCCTAGTCATCAAGACTTTTGATATGGCCTTCCCCAGAGAGTACTAAATAATAGTAGAATATAATAAAATATGTCAGATTTAATTTGAGTACCAGTGGAATATAGGCCCATTTGCAAATGCGCCTCCACCTAATCATCTTGTTTTAGAGCCTTATGTGCTCCAACTGCAAAATCAAATTTAGTTTTTACATAATTTATAATACGGTCTTTCTAATGAATATGGCTTAGAAGACTGCAGATTTTTTTTTTTTTTTTTTAATCCCTGTGAAGGTGGGCCAAAAATTGTCATTTTGAAGTGTGTAGAAAAACTGTCTGCTTTGTCCTCAATTTGTAAACTGTTGGAAAGCAGTGGAAGAATGAAAGTTTATTAGTATAAAGTTCAAGGTTTATTCTGCAATTACTCCCGGAGATATAAAAAGCTGAAATTCAGATTTTTTCTGAGCATACATTTTTATTGGTCGATTTTGCTTAAAATTATCTGTAAAAAATTTGCTCAAGAAATCTTATTATTTTCCTTAAGAAAGGGCAAAAAGAGTTGTATGACATGACCCCCCCCCCCCCCCAATAAAATATTGCCAGATATATAAATGCCTCAAAGGTGCCACAAAGTAATGCGTGCACTGCTGATAGCTATGTTATGCTACGTTTTGAGGTTAAAAACACTATATGTCTGGAAGTATTGAACTGGCGGGAGTAAAACTTTACAGATATTCACTGGTTACATGAGCGAATGTTCACACAAATTTTCAGCAAAATCCATGATGGTCATGCAGGAACTTTTTCTGAGATTAGCCCAGTTGGCATCTGCCCATTAGTAGATTACAAATCCGTTCTTGAAACTGGGAATTGCTGGATTGCTGGTTCGAGTCTAGTTTCGGTCATTACATTTTTAGTTTTCTTCCATTCAGTTAGAAATTCGACGTCATATAAATATATGCTAATTAGCACATATTTAATTGTCTTTTATGAAAAATGCATGTCGTCTTCTTTCTAATTACATATCACACAAAAAAATCCAGTTTTTCATTGCAGATATAAATCCCTAATCACAGTTCCTTTATATATACTATAAGGTTGTTTAAAAAAAAAAAGAAAAACATTTCAGATTATTGTTTTCCCTTCTGCATGTACCCTACTCTTCACTGAAACGCCCATGGAACATAAACCACTGTTTAAAAATTTCCGACACCTGGGAATCAAAGGCCACTCCTATGGCAGTTGGGCATCCTACCATAGAGCCACACAGTCCATCAAAACAGTCAACTTGCTTTACTGCGTTGAACAAGTTCGAGGAACTTAAAACAAAATAGAACCTAAGAAGAGGAAAGTTACAAAGGAGCTGAGAACTTTTCAAGACAAGTGGACAGTAAACTAATTTTTTGTGGAATATAAAACAAAACCAATATGTATGATATGCAAGGAATCTGTCTCAGTTCAAAAGAATATAACATCAAACATCATTATGAGACTAAACATACAGTTATGTTTGATAAGTACAATGGACAATTTTGACAAGACCAGATAAACAACTTAAAAAGGAAACTTTTTGCTCAACAGCAGATATTTACAAGGGTGAATCCAGAGTCAACATGCTATGTGAAAGCAAGTTATGAAGTAGCTCTGATACTGGTCAAAAAGTCAAAGCCATATTCAGATGGCGAAATATATAATGATGCTTAGATCACTAGAAGTGTGGATAACATTGGAAGACAAACTGAAGATAATTTAAAAAAATCATGCGCCTGAGTTTAAATTTTATTCTCTAGCTTTAGATGAATGCACGGATATGAGGGATATAGCCCAAGTGGCGATTTATGTCAGAGGTGTTGATGCCCATTTTAATAAAATAGAAGAGCTACCAACACTGTACCCACTTAAGGCTATCGTGAAGTCATGAGATATATTAGAAACAATTATACTGACATTAAGTCACTTTTCATTAGAACTTGACAACTTATCGGGGCTAACTGTGGATGGTGCTCCAGCAATAGCTGGGAATCATGAAGGTTTAGTTCAGTTGATTGAATACGAGGCCTGCAAAGTTGGCAACAAGTCAGTGCTAAATTTTCATCACATTACCCATCAAGGGAATTTATGTGCCAAGTGCCTCAAAATGGACCATCTCATGAAGATAGTTGTCAAAATAGTGGAGTTCATTAAGTCGAAAGGATTAAATCACCGCCAGTTCCAAGAATTTCTGATGTCATTGGATTCAGAGCGTAATAAGATGGCTAAGAGTGTTTGATTGTTGAGAAAAGTGTTTGATTTGAAGCAAGAAATACAATCATTCTTCAAAAGCAGCTCAGAGTCCCGGAGTTTGAAGATAAAGAAAATCTTCCCGACTCTGCATTCTCCGTCAATATAACCAGCCAAGGAAAAGATCAGCTGATTAATGCCATTCATGAACTTATTTCCACATTTCAAATGAAACTTGGACCTTGGGAACATCAGTGACAAACAAAAAACTTCACACATTTTCCTATGCTGTCAAAGCAATTGGATGTCACACAGGTGGCAGCAATTAAATATGCTTCTTTGATATCTGACTTGAAAAACAAATTCAAAAACCAATTTCAAGATTTTAAGCAAAATTGTCTGCTTTTTTCTGTATCTCCTCACCATTCTCTGCAGTCTAGATTTCATTACCAGGACATTTATAAATGAAATGCTGCAAAATGTGATATGATGCACAGTTAAATGAGAAATTTAATTACGTCAGTTTGGAAGAGTTCTATAAAACAGGTTTGGACACGAAGAAACAAAGTATTTTACAAACATGCTTTAAAACAATTTCATTATTGGAAATTCTTATGAGTGTGAACATTTTTTTAGTTGGATGAATTACATCAAATCACAAACAAGAACACGAATTGGCTCTGAGCACTATGGGACTTAACATCTATGGTCATCAGTCCCCTAGAACTACTTAAACCTAACTAACCTAAGGACATCACACAACACCCAGCCATCACGAGGCAGAGAAAATCCCTGACCCCGCCGGGAATCGAACCCGGGAACCCGGGCGTGGGAAGCGAGAACGCTACCGCACGACCACGAGCTGCGGGCGAACACAAATTACTGATGTTCATCTCGAAAACTCTTTGCATGTAGTAGCAACTGCAGTTGACATCAACATTGACTCAGTTCAGTCAAACAAAGCCAGACATCCCACAACACTGTATCAGAAGCAAAAGTTTCTTAATAGTTTGAAATAATGATAATGTATAAAGTCGCTAAGTGCGCCGATTCTCAAATACTAGATGAATGAATGAAATCCAGGTATCTGCACGTCATCAGTTATGCTGTCTCAAGACAAACGCACAGTTTGTAACTGTAATACCTGTCTTACTCCATTAAACTTTTAAAATGGTAACACAATTTTAAGTTTTGTCAATAATTACGCAGAACATTGAAATCGAATCTATGTTGCCCTTGTGCTGCAACTGGAATAGAGTTCCGCGTTAGTGTTTTAGTAATATAGATAATATCCGAAAGTCACAACAAAAGTGATATATATTAGTAATATTAAACGACAGGTAAATCTTTAAAATATCTGTAACACTTCCCACTGTTGTTAATGTGATAAGAGTTTTATAGATAATGTGAAGACTCATACAATTTTATGTTTAAGATATGCTTAATGTGCTTGTACTTACCATTAACAACAGTTGGGATTTACCGTCCGTCTTGAAATAATAGTAATAGTTATACATATACTGAAACAACTGGGTGTCTCATAAACATCAATACTTGTATTTTGAATGTACTCTCTGTGTTGTTCTATTTTCTTTTCCAATTACCATCTTTCAATATCTGTCCAATAGCCCAATAACCATGTGTAGTTGTCCTTTGTATTAAACTTCAGATTGGAATTTTCTTTTGAAAGTACCTGTTTGGATCCTTTTCTTCAACTTCAAGCAATTTCTTATTCCAGTAACTGCTCTGATTTGGTCCATCACGGCGAGCTTTCTTCATTACTTTGTCCAGTTCTCTCTTTCTCGGAGTTGATGCTGCAACACAATAACTTGAATGAGACAGATTCGTGAAGAGTTCATTAGATGAAAACAGACAGTGAAAAATGTGAGTCTCCGTAATTACTAGAGAATATTATAATTATTACACAAAATTTGTAATATTTAGTTAATCACAGCAATTTATCTTTTCAATTTTTGTAAAAACATTAAAAAAAGTGGTATCAAATGGAGAATAGAAAGAACAAAACTGTATGGACAGTCATGGATTTGGTGTCACCAATTTCATAACTGTTTATTTAATTGATAGACACGGAGTTTCTGGAACTTGCAGGTCCTGGAATTGGAATGCAAGAATTGTTACACTAGACTGAAGGGATGCTCTTCCACAAATAGAAAGCTGAGTGATGTGCACAGTGATGTAAGTATGCAATACAAGAAACAGAGATTAAACCAGTTATGTCACAAAGGCAAAGGTGTTTACCATGTAACTCTAGAAGGCTATAGAATTTTAAACTAGAGATATTTCAGTTCATATGCAAAAGCATAAATTTTATTATTAACTCCTTCCAGAGTTTGTGTCACATTTGTGATGGGGTACCTCTGTGGTTTTAGAAGATCACTGCAATAAACTACAAGAGATACAAAAAAAACACCATGTCAGTCCACCCAGCACCGCTCCAAGTTTCGATTCAAAACACATGCTGTGGTGCAGTTGCAGAGTGAACCACTAGGGTGCAGGGAGGAGACAACTGACAAGAGATACAAATAATAAACAAGCACCCCGGAGGTATACGAAAGATACACCAGCCAGCACGAATGTAGGAAACTAGACATTCAACAATATTGGCCTTATTGGCTAAGAAAGATGAGCTTCTGTTTATGGTATTTAAAAAGACAAGTGTCTGCACATATAATTTCAGTGTTCTGAGGAAGTCTAATGAATTTAGAGACTGGGTATACAAACTGTCTGCACCTACCATGAGCAAAACAATTTGATTCCAACAGTTATTTTGACTATTAACCCTTTCGCGGATGCTACGACTGAGCACCCTTGCCTGCCCAAATGGCTAGCTGGGGCAAATGTATTGTGTGCCTGTCCGGCGTATGACTCACACAACCCAGTGACTGCTGTAGCCTGACAGTCCCTAATAATTAGTCTTTCCTTCTCATTCAATCCGGTAAGTCTTCCTTGACCTGCAGTTCTGGGGAACTCTCCCCATTTCCTAGACCTCACCAGCTCTTTTTCTTCACCTCACTATCTTCCCCTTTAACCCTCCTGCTAGATGGAGCCACTGGCTCCAAAACTTGAAAATTTCATTGCCTGTACATGAGTTTTCTCCTGCAGTCACTTGCCGAGTACATTTTTTGTGTATCCAATTACATTATATGGAAATACACTGTACAGGATTGGGGTTAACTGGACAACCAAATGTCCACTACTTACACATGTTTATTTTGCTTCCCAGAGGGTAGAATTCCTTTGGTACATAGTTCATAATTTTGACATCTAGTTTACTGTTAAGATGATTTCTGCTATTACTTGTTCTTTCTTCAGTTTACTTTCAGCCCATATTCTGTGCTCACTCGAGTTTTCATTCCAGTCAGTACGTCCCATAATTCTCCCTCACTTTGACTGAGGATAGCATTGCCGCCAGCAAATCTTTAGGGTTGCTACTCAAACTTGGAAAGAAAATTCTCTGAGAATATCAGCAGGTGTGAGGAGGAAGATGGTGCCATGAAGTTCCTGATAAATTAACATAGTGAGCAGGGGAGGCGGGTCGGGGGGGATGGGGGGGAAGGGGGGAGGCAGATATATACCAGCCACGAGCAGTAGTTTAACCACAGTTTTTAAACACTGATAATTTATATAGACTAATATTCATATAATTAACACATTCTGAGATATTAAGTACTTCAAAATTTGTGATTTAAAAAACTCAATAAAATTAAATTTCAACGCTAGGTGGAAAACACCAAATTCCTCAAGATTTTATGAAATTCCTGAAATTACTGGAGATGTTCCCAATTTTTTTAGCTAAAATTTAATTGCCTGAGAATTCCAGGTGTTCCAGAAGAATTACAAATCCAAACAAGGCGGACAACCTCTTATGGCCACATTTCTATGCTAGTCTGTGTTCCCAGCCTTAGATTCGTGCTTTTATACTATGATGATGATGATGATGATGATGATGAACTCTGTGGACACTGACATGGCAAATAATTTGTTACATAGACCTGAAGCGGCAGTTTCAGCAGCGTAGATATTCTGAAGTGATACAAATCCCTATGCAGCTGTAAGCAGTTTGTCTTACATGTTCAAGTCATACACAACATCTGGTGACGAGATGTAGTACCTACATGTGGCAGTCAAGTCTATTTGATTTCTTCTTGTTCTGTTGTCTTTTTGCTGGCTTTTTCCTGTTATTCATTGTCCTGGGTGCCAGTATTCATCCTGCTTGTGCTCTTTATCTTCTAGGTTTAGACACTGCTGCACTTGCAAACTCTTTTTTGCTTTTCATTGTTTGTATTTGAGCACTGTTTAGTTACTGCAGCTGCAAAGCCACACTCACTTGCTGTTGATCTAATTCAGTTTCAGAGTCAACAAACAGTGCAACTGCTTGAAGTGATGAATGCTTCATGACAGTGCAGATGGTTTCACACAAGATGCTGGACCAAACAGCAGTGCCACCGCCTGTACCGTCCACGTGTGTGCCACCATTTTGTGATCTTGACAAGGCAATGGACGACTGGACAGAGTACCTCACACAGTTCAATGTGCTCATCACGTACGTGGTACAGACAAGCATTCTTATTTCTTGGCCACATTGGGAGTGACTGTTTATACACTTTGTGTGAAGTTCTTTCCCATGTCCTGTCTTGAAATAGCGCCATTTGAGGAACTACTTCAGGCACTCATGGCATATTATGAGGACAGAGGATAATTGACGGATGTCCGTCACAAATTCAGATATACCAATTGAGGATAACTGAATTGCAAAGCTTTACTAGACAGTGTAGATTCAAATGTGACTGTGAAAAATACTGCACTGGTACCATTGTTCGTGTTGCCATCATGCACAATGTATCTGACTCTCGAATTCGGAAATAGACTGTTAGATACCCAGACCCTTGCAACAGGTTCTGCAGATTCAAAATTATCAAGGTTCCCGTGAAAGTGCAGCAGACAGTTTTGAGGTAGCACCTGTTTATTCTGTATATAGGCACGACAAACAGGCCTCTGAAGAATACCATCCAGCAGACTCCGGCTGTGCGCAGTTTTTAAGAAAACTGTGAATCCCCAAACAGTCACTGACAGTTTATCCCTTGTTGTGTCCGGGTGAAACTTTTTGTCTCTCTTACTATTGCTGGTCATTACGTTTCCAAAATTGTTTTGCATGACACCTACTTAAAAACATCTTTGGATGAACAGTCACAAAAGTCTATCATCAATATTCATCTGGGTCTCTTCAAATTTTTGCAACTGCAGTTTGGCAATGTTTCCGCACCTGCCAGTTTTCAGTGTTTTCTGGAGCAGCTGACTGCAAATCTTTCTTTTTGCTCAAATTATTTAGACGAAACTGTTGTCTCACGTCACACTCTTGAAGAACACATTAGCAATCTTTGCACTCTGTTTCAAGTATTGTCTGCAGCTGGTCTCAAATGTAACACAGACAAATGTTTCTTTTTTTTTTCCGGACTAAACTTAAAAGTGCTTTTGTCATTCCATTAATAGCCTAGATGTTCACCCACTGCAATCACATTTGCTTGCTATCCATGACCTTCCACCCTCATGCAATGTGCTGGAATTGCAGCCTGTACCACGGAAGCTCACTTATTATATGTGGTTTATTCCTAATGCCGCCTGTATTGCAGCTCCCTTGCATTGCTTTCACAGGAAGAACATTTTTTTGTTTAGTCACAAGAGTGTCAGTCTGCTTTCCGAAAGTTGAAAGATGCTACCCTCAGTGATCAATGCTTGTGCATTTTGATCCAGCCAAACCCATAGTCTTGGCTGTGGATGCTTCATTTTACAGCATCGGTACTGTTTTGTTACAAATTTGGTTCACCATTGTCTATGGCGTAACTAAGTTTCCAGTATCTTTCTGGCAGAAAATTTTACTTGGTTGCTGACCATAAAGCTCTAAAATCTTTATTTAGCCCTTCTAAGTCAGTCCCAACTCATACGGTGCAGGAATGCCAACGGTCAGCTATTCTTTTGTCAAATTACCCATTTGATATGGTGTATTGGCTCACTCCTACGCATGCCAAAGGAGATGCTCTTTTTTGACTCCCTATTGGCCTGGATTCAAAATTTAATGAGTCCTTTGTTTTGCGATCCTACACCGACGCATGAGATACAGACGTTTTGCTTAGGATTCCTCGTAACCAATGGAAAACTTCCCAGGCCACAGCAGTGGATCCTGATCTGCAGATTTTGTTGCAGTACATCTGCACTGGTTGGCTGTGTTCAGCCAGACAGATTCGTAGCTCTGTGTTTTGCCGCTATTTTGCTCACTGGCGTGTCCTTGCAGTTCACCAAGCTGTCATTTTGCTTTACACTGATAATGACCAATCATGTGCTGTGGTACTCCAAGCTCTCCAGCCTGACATATTTCAATTGCTACACCAGGGTCACTAGGGCATCGTTCACACCCAGCAGTTGGTGAGATATCATTGCACTTGGCATGGTCTGGAGGCTCAAACTGAACAGTTCACTTCTCATTGCCAAGACTGTGCTGAACATCAGTCAGCTACGTCTCAACATTTCTTTGAATGGCACAGACCTCAAGCACCCTGGCACTGTTTTCACATGGATTTTGCACGACCTTACTGGAATACATGTTGGCTCATCACCCCCTTCACTGTCCCTATGAACTTTACTATGGCTTGTTCCACAATCCAAGCCTTGTCAGGAATCTTTTGCCTCAAGGGATTACCTGAAGTGATTGTGACCGACAATGGATTTCAATTTGTTGCTGATGAGTTTTAACAGTTTTGCACTAGCTCCAGCATCAAGTACATCACAAGTGCGACATTCCACCCACAATCCAACAGCAAAGCTGAACACTTTGTGATACAATTTAAGCAACAGACAGACAAACTTCATGCCTCCCACACACAAGATCAAGCTCTGTTTATATTTTTGTGTTGCTACTGCTCCCAGCAACATTACAGACCATCTCCAGCTGAGTTGCCTCATAGGCGACACCACCGCAACTTGCTTCTGTTGCTGCAACCTCCACAGCAGGCAGTACTCGCTCCACCTGGCCAAGCACTCTTCTACAGATTGTATGGCAGATGAAGGTGCTGGGTGAGAGACACCATTGTCTGATGTACTGGACATTCTGCATTTCTCCTGCAGAGACCATGAGAATAGCTGGGACAACATCAAAAGAAAATTTGTCTATGTGAATTGTGTGATCTTCTGCAACCATTGTGCTTTCAGATTCCATTCTTGCCTGAACACAGAAGCCCCTGCTCCATACAGCTCCCGAGGGAACTGTGCCGTCGTCACAGGTTCCCGGAGCAGATGGAACTCGACGTTATTTCACAGTAGTCGCCATCTCAACAACCACCGTCGTCTAGGGAACGGCCCCGTATTCCCAGCGGCTGACTCACACGCTGCCTTGGGTCCTTCTGCAGTCACTGAGAGTCTTTGTTTGTTGCTTTGCCTCTTGATGTGGGTGTGCACTCTCTGCCCAGTTTTACAAATGGTTTTCCTGTGAGGGCTCAAGGCGTATCTCAGCGTGCTGGCAGGATCTTGGCATTAGGCTCAGTTTTGGGTTTCACCTCCTTATTACGACCTGTATCCAACCCTTTGCCCATTGTTGTTTGCTCATCTACACTTCACAACAATAGTGAAGAGGGGGGGGGGGGGGGGGTAGGAAGGAGGGGGGCAGAAATGTGGTATCACATATATTGATACCACCCCACGGGCATCATAGAAATGGAATTGCAAATTTTCATCAGACGCCAACAGCAGTCATGCAGAAGCTGGTGGACCCACTGAGCAGAGCCACCAGCAGTGACTCAGTACTTTGAGCACCCGCCGACACCAGAATATAGGACGCCTGGCAGCAGCAATGCTGCCAACTTACGCTTGGAGCCACAGCGCTACTGGACACTATACAGATGCCATCTAGTCTAGGCTCCATCTTCACCATTTGTGCTTTAGTGGAGGAAGGCTTTTCCTTGTGCACATTGTGGTAACTGGACTCTGTTTCTCGCTGCACTATTTGTGCTACATCTTTGTACATTAGTAAGAATACAAGTTGAGTAAATCTTCTGTTTGTTGAGTTATCCTGTTCACTACTCATTTCTCTTCCTGTCCAGCTTTCCTACAATGCCAATTGCTGCACCATTCTGTAGCCCACTTCTTCTTACCATTGTATATGAAGTTGTACACAACACACCACATTAAAGATCTCTCAAAAACACATTGTTTTTTATAAAATTTGTTGTGTAAATAATCGGCAAATGTGATGTTGGTAGAGAAAACAGTTAAGTCTATTTTAAATTTAAAAAAAATTAAATATGGCATCAAAATTATGGGAAAAGTAAGTTTTGCTGATGAAATTGGTAAGATTTTGAGAAACATATGCTTGAAGCAGGCATGAACAAAACATTCAAACTCACTACATTACTAGTTCAAGCAAGGCTGACAACCTCTTATGGCCACAGTTCTATACTAGGCTGCTCCCAGCCCTAGATTCTTGCTTCTAACCAAAGATGATGATGAACTCTAAGGGCACTTAAGGGTAAATAATTTGTTACGTAGACCTGGAATGGCAATTTCAGCAGTGTAAGTATTCTGAGGTGATACAAATTCCTATGCAGTAGTAGGCATTTTGTCTTAAATGTTCAAATGCAGACTCCAGGCAGTTGTTTTCACACTATCATGAAGTGTTGGTAGAACAACAGCATAATGTGTCATGAAGGAACTTTGATATTTAGACAATATTTCCTTTTGAAAAACTTTCAGCACTGTATGGTTATGAAGTTAATTTTTTCTTTGGTGAATTAGATTTCATAAGTTTAATTTAATTTTAGATGTCATGAAGGAACTTCGATATTTAGACAATGTTTCCTTTTGAAAAACTTTCAGCACTGTATGGTTATGAAGTTAATTTTTTCTTTGGTGAATTAGATTTCATAAGTTTAACTTAATTTTAGAAAAATATAAATAAATGTGACATGTGATGCCAATAAATTTAATGCAGTGATACATATACTTACATTTTCAACATATAATTTAAAACAATAAATAAGACATAAATAAAGAACATACAATACTTAGTCATACCATAGACAAAATCTTACACTGGAAGTATTAGCAAGTGGCACTAAATAACAACAAAATAAGCCAGGTAATAAAACAATTTTTTTTTCTTTTATGTAACTATGGCTTATTTCTAGTTTTCTGACAATTTCAAACATATTTCACCATAACACTGTCGAACGCTTTTTCTAGGTTGACAAATCCTTGATTTTCTTAAGTGTTTCGTCCATTATGAAGCGCAACATCAGAACTGCCTCTCTGATGCCTGCACCTTTCGAAATATTAAACTGTTCATCATCTAACAGGTCTTCATTTTTCTTTTCCATTCTTCTGTGCATTATTCTTGCCAGAAACTTGGATATATGAGCTATTAACCTGATGAGTGGTAGTTCATACAATTATCTGCCTATGCCATTTTCAGGGTATGTGGATAACATCCTTGGTGAACAGTCTGTTGGTGTGTCTCTAGTCTAATAGACTCTACACACAGTCAGCATGCTTATATGGTTTTGGAAATGGTAGTGACAATTGGTGGCAAGATGCCCTTCCTGCCCCAACCACTCAACCTAAGACGGAATCTGTGTACCCCATTTGTCTGCATCTAGACTAAATCTCATGGTCAAGCAAGAAAATGCTTTCTAAATGTTCACGTAGCATGTACCGAAGGTGGGGTGTGGCCCCCAGTGCAGTATTTATCTGGTTGGATGTGGGAAACTGGCTAAAAACTAGGACTGTTGATCTTTTAAAAAATATCATGATTCGATTATTGATATTTAAAAAAAAAAGGAAAGAAAGAAAGAAAATGAAAAAAAAACATTATTGGCCCTCAATACATCAGAAAAGAGTATCAATATAATGATGAAACAATGTCGACATACCAAGATATAAAAGTATCAGTTGCACATTATAAATATAAATCTCATTTTGGATATGTATATTTAAGTATTGATTTATTATTAGATATTCTGTACATCAACAAATTAGCTGCCTGTTTATGCCCCTTAGCTCAAGAACTTGGTGATAACAACTTTGCTAACAATGGTAACTGCATGAAAGTGACACAACAAAAGTTGTCCGATGGGTTCGTCATTCGGTTTTGTCAAATATCGAATTTGTCTGGAACACTTCAGGCCACTTTCCCTGCTTTTTCATTTCTGTAAACGCCAGCAATCTAGCAGTTCTAATGCCAAAATTGCATGGTGAAGTTAAATGTTGCAGTTTCCATTGGTACTGCCGAGTTCCGATTGTGTCAGCGTATCCCCTCACAAGTCTCGCCCACCGCAAAAACCCACCTTGTCATTTAGATTATGGTCATCTTTCGCAACAACTGTTTTTGAAGAACGCTGATGTGTTGTTTTTTTATGCAACTGGTGTGCTATTTCTACAGATTGAAAATCTTGTTACTCCTTTCACACAACCACCCTCCAGTGCAATCAGACTACTACTTTGTGCCACCTATCCTTGCTTCACACACTCAAAGAGAAAGACTGGAAGTGATGGGAGCTCGAAAAGTAGTAAGACTCCTTCACACAGTAAGGTAAAATTATGTTCTACCACAATTTCAAACGAACAATTTCATATATTTACCGACAATTGTGAAAAAAATATAAAATAAAAATATCTGCACTCGATGTTGTCATTTCGATATTAACATATGTGGGATAAAAATATCACCGATATATATTGACATTTTTTGAAAAAATGTCAATATATGGATATTTTATCAAAACCATATCGAGGCTGGCTGAGTCACTAGTCCTCGTTGTTAATCTGTGAGATGAATTCAATCCAAGGTAGATCCACCTCCTTGAATAATGGAAGCAGTGCATTAACACATTTGGCTGTCCAGACAGGTAATATCTTCTACACACTAGGTTCAATAATTTTTACATTGCCATTTCCCCCATGATTTCAGAAAGTCTGAAGGAATCTTACTGCTCCTTCTGCCTTATTTGATTGTAAGTCATCCAAATATCTGTTCCACTCTGACTCTAATATCTACCTCTTCTAACACATCAACAGAAAGATCCTCCCTTCCGAGATGAGCTGTATATTACTCTTTTCACTGGTACACTCTCTCTTCTGAATTTAACAATGGAATTCATTTTTATTGTTGCCACCCTTAATTTTAATTACATCAAAGGATATTTTTATTTTCTTGTATGCCGAATATGCCTTGCAAAAGACTATTTCTTTTCGATTTCTTCGTGTTTTTCCTGCATCCATTTCTCTTAAAAACAATTTAAAGTCATTTGGCTGTTATTTAACTGTGACTGTTTTGTAAAAATGATGACATGGTTTTTCAGACACCACTACCTGTCGAAACTCTTTTTTAACTGGCTTCAGATGTTGCAACAAATCAGGATTTATAGTCTCATCAACAGGCAAAAAATGCCAATACAAAAATATCTAAGATAAATGCACACACAGACCTCAAAGTAGCTAGCTTCTGTGTTGGAGTGTGCTGTGGCCTACTTACAGAAAAAGTGGTATATCACATATAAGAGAGCAGTTACTTCATTTGCTGGTCTTTGATTAACACAACGAATGTAAAGAACCGCTTTCTGTGCTCATTTGAAATCACTGTGTTCTTGTGGCATATTCACTTTCATCCATTGCTGTGTCTAACTGAATCTTGTTGTCCATTGTCTACAAACATGTAACAAATAAATACCCCACTCATACGGTTATAGTTGGTGGGGACTTCAACCTTCCCTCAATATGTTGGCAAAAATACTTGTTCAAAACCGGTGGTAAGCAGAAAACATCTTCCGAGATTGTCCTAAATGCTTTCTCAAGAAAATTATTTCGAGCAGTTAGTCCACGAACCCACGCAAATTGTAAATGGTTGCGAAAACACACTTGACCTCTTAGCCACAAACAATCCAGAGCTGATAGAGAGCATCATGACTGATACAGGGATTAGTGATCACAAGGTCGTTGTAGCTAGGCTCAATACCGTTTCTTCCAAATCCACCAGAAACAAATGCAAAATAATTTTATTTAAAAAAGCGGATAAAGTGTCACTAGAAGCCTTCCTAAGAGACAATCTCCATTCCTTCCGAACTGACTATGCAAATGTAGACGAGATGTGGCTCAAATCCAAAGATATAGTAGCAACAGCAATTGAGAGATTCATACCTCATAAATTGGTAAGAGATGGAGCCGATCCCCCGTGGTACACAAAACAGGTCCGAACTCTGTTGCAGAGGCAACGGAAAAAGCATGCGAAGTTCAGAAGAATGCAAAATCCCGAAGATTGGCTAAAATTTACAGACGCGCGAAATTTGGCACTGACTTCAATGCGAGATGCCTTTAATAGGTTCCACAACGAAACATTGTCTTGAAATTTGGTAGAAAATCCGAAGAAATTCTGGTTGTATGTAAAGTACACAAGCGGCAAGACACAGTCAATACTTTCGCTGCGCAGTGCCAATGGTACTGTTACCGACGACTGTGCCGCTAAAGCGGAGTTATTGAACGCAGTTTTCCCAAATTCCTTCACCAGGGAAGACGAATGGAATATTCCAGAATTTGAAACACGAACAGCTACTAGCATTAGTTTCTTAGAAGTAGATACCTTAGGGGTTGTGAAGCAACTCAGATCACTTGATACGGGCAAGTCTTCAGGTCCAGATTGTATAGCGATTAGGTTCCTTTCAGATTACGCTGATACAATAGCTCCCTATTTAGCACTCATATACAACCGCTCGCTCATCGATAGATCTGTACCTACAGATTGGAAAATTGCGCAGGTCGCACCAGTGTTTAAGAAGGGTAGTAGGAGTAATCCATCAAACTACAGACCTATATCATTGACGTCGGTTTGCAGTAGGGTTTTGGAGCATATATTGTATTCAAACATTATGAATCACCTCAAAGGGAACGATCTATTGATACGTAATCAGCATGGTTTCAGAAAACATCGTTCTTGTGCAACGCAACTAGCTCTTTATTCGCACCAAGTAATGGCTGCTATTGACAGGGGATCTCAAGTTGATTCCGTATTTCTAGATTTCCGGAAAGCTTTTGACACCGTTCCTCACAAGCGACTTCTAATCAAGCTGCAGGTCTATGGGGTATGGTCTCAGTTGTGCGACTGGATTCGTGATTTCCTGTCCGGAAGGTCGCCGTTCATAGTAATAGACGGCAAATCATCGAGTAAAACTTAAGTGATATCAGGTGTTCCCCAGGGAAGCGTCCTGGGACCTCTGCTGTTCCTGATCTATATAAATGACCTGGGCGACAATCTGAGCAGTTCTCTTAGGTTGTTCGCAGATGATGCTGTAATTTACCGTCTAGTAAGGTCATCCGAAGACCAGTATCAGTTGCAAAGCGATTTAGAAAAGATTGCTGTATGGTGTGGCAGGTGGCAGTTGACGCTAAATAATGAAAAGTGTGAGGCGATCCACATGAGTTCCAAAAGAAATCCATTGGAATTCGATTACTCAAGAAATAGTACAATTCTCAAGGCTGTCAATTCAACTAAGTACCTGGGTGTTAAAATTACGAACAACTTCAGTTGGAAAGACCACATAGATAATATTGTGGGGAAGGCGAGCCAAAGGTTGCGTTTCATTGGCAGGACACTTAGAAGATGCAACAAGTCCACTAAAGAGACAGCTTACACTACACTCGTTCGTCCTCTGTTAGAATATTGCTGCGCGGTGTGGGATCCTTACCAGGTGGGACTGACGGAGAACATCGAAAGGGTGCAAAAAAGGGCAGCTCGTTTTGTATTATCACGTAGTAGGGGAAAGAGTGTGGCAGATATGTTACGCGAATTGGGATGGAAGTCATTACAGCAAAGACGTTTTTCATCGCGGTGAGATCTATTTACGAAATTTCAGTCATCGACTTTCTCTTCCGAATGCGGAATATTTTGTTGAGCCCAACCTACATAGGTAGGAATGATCATCAAAATAAAATAAGAGAAATCAGAGCTCGAACAGAAGGGTTTCGGTGTTCCGTTTTCCCCGCGCGCTGTTCGGGAGTGGAATAGTAGAGAGATAGTATGATTGTGGTTCGACGAACCCTCTGCCAAGCACTTAAATGTGAATTGCACAGTAGTCATGTAGATGTAGATGTAGATGTAGGAAGACTAATGCCACACAGTTTATTATGGTCAATGGCACAGTGCATCAGAAACAAGATAAAGTCAAACCAAGCTTTATTTTGACTTCATTTGCTACCATGAATTTGAAGAACAATTCTATAACTATGAACCCTCACTTTTATGCTTCATACGTCCAGATGGAACACTAAAAACAAATAATGAAGAAAACCGCAAACTTCTTGCAGACTGTTTTCAAAAGCTTTTAAGTTGTGGGAGTCCCCAAACATCAAACCACTTTCAAAAAATGAGATTGTGGGCACAACAAATCGAAAGCCTTAAAAGCATCAATCAAACTGGCAGAACTAAACAAACAGTAATCAACTGAATATATCACCCACAGCAGAACCAGCCACAATTTGGTTTTGACCTACCTTTTTGAAATATCACTGTCACCTGCTTCAAATTATACAGTCATCTTCATATGGCTTACGTGCTCTTATAAAAACACTGGCACTGATTTATAGGTGAATGCAACAGACTAACAAGTATGTAGCACACACATCATTATCACAGTTTTAAAATTGTAAATTTTATTTATTCTATGGTGGGTCAGCTGTACATCAATGCCCATATGTATGTAAGCAATCTGACTATGAAAGTGTAATTGAAAATCAGTAACAGTACTTTTGTCAATTATGTAAACCAAACACAAATGATTGCTGGTTGCAGCTGTACAATATCAACATTCCATCTCTCTCAATAGCCAGTGTTCTCCAGTAATGTCATTAATTGAAACTGTGGCAGTAATCAGATTAGCTGATTTCAAAAAGGCACATGATTCCACAGACAGATGGGTGCTGTTCAAGGTAGTACAGAAATTCCAAGCAGACAAAATAAATGCGACAACTGATCAAATGCTGACCAACACAACATCAAAAGTTAAAATTGTTAAGGATTCCATAGCAACTTGTTGATGTGTCATTGCCTGTCGGTTTTCATCACGGGATCTTGTCAAAGATTCGCCCTCTACTGCTGGTAGTGTCTGTCACCAGCAATGGAGAGGGGGAAGGGGAGGGGGAGCGGGGAGGGGGAGAACCTTTGACAATGCCAGCTACTCTTGCTGGTGAAATGTCAAAAAAATCATTGAACAAACATCAGCTAAAGATCCCAAGATAAAAGCCAACAGGCAATATGTCATCAGAAGCTAAATTTTTAGGAGAACTTCCTGGTCCTTCAAAATCAAAATGGAGGGCCGACAGGGTGACTTTTTTTACCACTACTACTGTATTTACTAGAATCTAAGTCGCAACGAAACTAAGCCGCACTTGAAAAATGAGACTCGAAATCAAGGAAAAAAAATTTTCCCGAATCTAAGCTGCACCAGAAATTTGAGACTCAAAATTCAAGGGGAGAGAAAATTTTTAGGCCGCACCTTCAAATCGAAACAAAGTTGGTCCACTATAATATGAGACACAATTTAGGTAGAATGAATGACGATACAGCTACAGTAGTTTGGTTCAAGTCGTAAGCTTAGCAGTTAAGCTTTACCAGGTAGCCATTGCTATGTGTCAGGCGCTCCGTCGTATTTATATGCTTACCCTTCCTTTTTCAAGGCCGGCCAGAGTGGCCAAGCGTTTCTAGGCGCTACAGTCTGGAACCGCGCAACCGCTACGATCGCAGGTTCGAATCCTGCCTCGGGCATGGATGTGTGTGATGTCCTCAGGTTAGTTAGGTTTAAGTAGTTCTAAGTTATGGGGGACTGATGACCACAGCAGTTGAGTCCCATAGTGCTCAAAGCCATTTGAACCATTTGAGCCTTTTTCACGTGCTTCATCTGGTTTGAATTGATTGCTTATTTTTCTTTGATCTGATAAGTGCCGTTCTCTTTGTTATAGATGTTTACGTCACTCTAAGCTGAAAATTCATTACTGTACTGTGTCATGCATTGTTTGTTGCATTCTGATAATGAGTGTTTATGGCCTGCCGCCGCTCGCGACATGGCTTGCTTTTGTGCATGCAATCGCTGCTTAAAAAAAAAAATAGGGGGGAATCGTCTCATTAGCGAAACAATGGCAAGAGACTGCTATTTGTTGTTACTTAAACTGCTGCTTTCTTTGATAATGTCAACAAGAAAAAAATAATAGACTGCGTATGATAGAAGATGTTCTGAATGAGAGTTTAGCGAAAATTTTTCTCCGTTTGAAAATCTTTGCAGACACCTCTTTAGTACATTACATTCTGCACAGAAATTAGAGTCATCTTAGATTTAAAAATCTAGTCAATTGCTGTGCTTTATTTCTGAATGTATCACTACTAGGCATAAGAATAATACGAATATAAACATGACATGATATGTATATTCTTCCGCGTTTGCTGTTGTCTCACTCTAGTTTCGTAGTTTATTAGGCAGAAAGGATTTAAATGAGATAGCACCAAACATGAAAGAATACATGACAAAATGTTTATATTCGTATTATTCTTATGGTGAAGAGAATACTGCATCTGATTCACAATTCATAAAAGTTCCTATTAGCAACCATCTCTTCTCACAAGTAGGAAAAAATTCAGAATGTAGAGTTGGCCATATTGACAAACATCCCAAACAGTCTTGCCAGTCGGATTTTTGTAGTACATTGAAATGCTGCTACATTCGAAGATGAACAATACGGAATTTGTATTTATTTCGTTGGATAATGTATGAAAATGCAGTGGTCGAAAGTCGGGGCGGAGAAAATAGCTCGTCTTCCACCTTTTTTTTAAAAAAATTTATTTACTGACGCAGAGGTTTTGGCGCCAGTATTTATCTTTGTGCCTACAAAGCATGCCTGTGTAGCGCTACATATATTCGACGGCAGAAGTAAGTTGTGGCGGCACCCACCAACTTTTTTCAGAATTTCCGCTTGGTTTGCACTCTATTCTAAGCCGCAGGTGGTTTTTTGGATTACAAAAACAGGAAAAAAGTGCGGCTTAGACTTGAGTAAATATGGTATTCAATTTAGTTCTGAGAAAAGTGATCAGGAAATGGCAAAATTAAAGGTGTATATATTGGCAGAAGTCTCCAAAATAAAATTTGTCTTGCACTCATTGATGGCATTACAATCCTTTCCAATGACAGACCAGCAGCAGTCCAGTCTCCAGAAAAACACTAGGAAAAAGCAGCCAAATCTTGGCTCCAAACTTCATATGAGAAGATACACTATACGGAAGGCACCAATCAAAATTAAACAATTAATATTTCAGTTAATCACCAGTTACCACAAAATCTCCCAAGTACACAAATTCTACTATCTAGGAAAAATAATGAAACTGCCCATGTTAAATATGGAAGTTCAAAAAGATATAGAATTGCATACAAACATACAAAGAATAGATACAACCAAAAAACTATATCATAGTATGGATAATTACATCATTATAACACAGTTGTTGAAATCAACAAAAAATAAGCCAGGAAAAATCTCAATAATCTTAGGACCAAATTGTGAAAATGGAATTTGGATGTTGAAAAACATTCACAGAACATCTTATCAAGCTACAGAGAAAAACAAAATCATATGTCTTCAGGAAACAAGAGTTTTACAGTCGCAAGAACACCAGGCTGCAGAAAGCCACCAGCCACTACTAAGAGTGAAGAACACTGTGTTCGGCATATGGCTATTGTGCATCGTACAGCATCTGCAGCAGCAATCTGGGCAGCAGTTGGCACCACACTGACACCACAAATTGTTACAAGTCAATCACTTCAAGGACAGCTCCGAGCAAGACAACTGTAGCGTGCATTCCACTGACTCCAAACCTCTGTCATTTGTGACTTCAGTGGTGTCAAGTGAGAGCTCATTTGAGGGCAGGGCACAGAATCTGATGAAGAGTGGATCTCCTGCCAGCAGCTTTAAATAGCTGCTTATTCTTCTAATGCTCATGCAAAATGAACAGTAGAAGGGTAGCCAGACGTTGTGCTCTGCATTTGTCTTAACTATTCCCAATCTGACAACATTGCACGATACCACTGGGATAGTGGCACTTGTAAGAATTCCTGTGGTTTCTGCCTCACCCACTTCAACCGTAAGGTGGAGGAATTAACCTCTCTGCCAAGCAACCATTATACACTTTTGGTACCATTAAATACAAGTTTGTTTAATATCCATGCACAACTCATCAACCTCCCTCAACAGCTTTACTTCTGGCAGTAACTCTCTCCTAATTTGGCAAGGAGGACAGGACAGCTGGAGGACATGAGGCCACAGTGAGTCGTGTCTGAATATCTATATGAACTGCTTAGCTTCTAAAGGCAAACTACAATCTGAAGCTGACATGTGACAGAATTTTGATGCAGCATTAGGAATGGAATATGTGTTATTTACCTCTGGCACGATTACTTCGACTCGAAGAGCTATAAGAGTCCATACGGAGACGTGACGAGGAGCTTCCATGTACACTTCGACTCCTGCGCCGCCTCGAAGAATCCCACGACATTTCTGAAACGGATGTTTACTGTCTTGTTATTTCACAAAAATTTGATTAGTTCTAGCTGAAAGGGACATCTGGCATTGTGGAAAAGGTCAAGAAAACAATGCTCTCTAATAATAGCATAGCAAGAACAGCAACATATAGTGAAAAAAAAGAGTTGACTATATAAAAAACAGATAATATTCTTTTACACAAACACATAACATTACTGCTGATTAGGTGCAGTCCTAAACAGAGACAAAAAAATAGTCTGAGAAATCTCAGGTTGTAGGGCAATCAATCAATTCTTTGTCACTAAAAGGAAAAACATATTTTGTGTATTAAATGCAACATAAAACAAAACAGTGAAAGTGATTATGAGCACACATTGAAAGATACACAAATAGAGCAAAGGCTGCAGTTTGTATATGTGGAGTATGTTGAAAATCTGTAGGTTGGCTGAATAGTTCAGGAGATATGAAACATGAGCCTGAGGAGGTCAGACTGTGGGAGGACATTTGAGAAAGTCACGCAAGAAATAAGTAAGTCACCAAGATTCTGAAATATGCACACTGTTGTCATTCTCAGCTGTATAAGACTGTTGTAGCTTACACAATCTGAAAAGTCCACCATGAGTAAAACTCAACAAAAACTTCATTTTCATGAAGAATCTCGGCATCAACATGTAGAATTCGCAAGGTAATGCTGTCCAAAACTTAAAAAGTCTGTAGAAATTATGGATGCCAGTGTTAGGCTTCCAATCCCGCTCCCTCCCAGTTCCATTGGCCTTGAAGATCAACAGGGCCTACTTGCAGTTATAATTTGCTTCTTTCCAATTAATGTCTGTGAGCTGCTAACTGTGAACTGTCTCTAATTGAAAGTCACATTGATGTTTACCCTAATGCAGCTCCTTGGAAGAGGTTTGAGATGATTGAGAAGCCAAACAAAATGATTTCGCATGAAATACAGCATAGTGAATGTGAATGACTAATTCCTTATCAACAATATTATGAAAAAGATAGATTGTTACTCAGCATCAAGATGACACAATGAATTGCAGACAGGCACAACAAGAAGACTTGTGACATACTGAGCTTTCAGCGAAAGCCTCTTCATAAAGGAAACACACACATTCACAAAAGCAAGTACACCTCACGCACACACAACTGCTATCTTCGGCTGCTCCAGCCACAATGCAACTGTGTTGAAAGGAAGCAACTATCCAGAGTGGAGTGGAGAAGGCTGAGGGATAGCAGGGACTAAATGGTGGCAAGACAGGGCACTCATGTGCAGCATCGGGAGGCTGTGGGGGGAGAGGAAATGGAGAGGACCAGAGATGGGGAACAGACTGGTGAGTGTGTTGGCAGAGAGCATAGCACAATGACGGTTTGCGGACATGAATGGGAAGGTGGTGATAGGACAGAGGGGGCAGAAACTGTTGGGTGGAGGGTGTGGTGACAATAGGTTACATCAGGTTGAGGCCGAGATAATTTTGGGAATGGAGACGGTGTTGTAAGGATAACTCCCATCTGCGCAGTTGAGAAAAACTGGTGGAGGTGGAGGGGGGGGGGGGGGGGGGGGGTTCCGACGGCCCAGACTGTGATGCAGCCACTGAATTCAAGCATGTTATGCTCAGCTGCATGTTGTGCCAAAGGTTAGTCTACCTTGCTCTTCGCCAGTTTGTCAGTAACCATTCATCCTGGAGGACAGCTGGTTGGTAGTCAATACTGTGGCTGCTTCCAAACTTGGGTCATCTGGATCCTCCACTCTGCTACCAGCTTTTCTGAACTGCACAGATGGGAGGTATCCTTACAACACATTCTCCAGTCCCAAAATTATCCCAGCCTCAATCTGAGATAACCTACAGTCCCCATCTATTTATCAACACACTAACTGATCTTTTCCCTTTCCCTGATCCTCTCCTTTTCTCCTTTGTACAATTCATGTTCACTGATGATCTGGACCTCTGGCCAAGACATCATCCTTACTCTTCCACAGCCTCAACACCGTCTCACCTATTTGGTTTTCGTAGGTCTTCCTCAGCCACGAATGTTAACCACCACCTCTCATATTCCTCCATACAAACTTCCGTCGATATAAAGCCCACTAACCGTCAAGGGTACTTGCATTTTGATAGTTGTCATACCTCGCATACTAAAATGTATTCCCCATTACATACTAATCACCTGTGGATGGAGCATCCACAGTGATGAGCAATCTGTAGTCCAATAAGCAGAAGTTCTTACTAAGGCCTTCACAGGCAGGAATTACCCCTCAAATTTGGTACACTAACAGATTCCCGGTGCTAAATCTACATATACCCCTAATTCTCTGCCCATCCACATGAACCAAACATGCACCCACTTCATCATCCAGTGGAACTACATTACTATATCCTTCATGAGTGGGTTTACTATTTATCATTTTGCTCAGAAGTGAAGAACAGCCTACCCACAAATCTTCCAACTCATCCGAAAGCAGTAACCAAAACCCAGCCAATCTACAAAATATCCTACACAATCCTTATGCCATAGCTACTCCCAACCCCTTGCCACGAGGGACCCACCCCTGCAAAAGACCCAGATGCAGGACCTATTCAATGCACTCACCCAGCATAACATACTCCAGTCCTACCACAGGCAGGGCCCCTACGAAAGCGGCCACAACATATACCAGCTTGGCTGTAAATTCTGCATAGCATTTTATATAGGCACGACCAGCAACCAGCCGTCCACACAAAACAATGGCCACCGCCAGACTGTGGGCAAGAGGTTCTGAGCTTTTCTGACTTACGTAGATGGAAAATTCTCTTGCAACATAGCTCTTGATCTCATAATCCTCCTAGCCTCAATGCCTGCTAGCCCCTGCCCATGAACCTAGTTTCACTCGCCCTGCCGTCACACCCTCCTCTCCCCCCTCCCTCCCACAAACCTGATCCTACACATCACTATGCGCTGCACATAGCTCCCCCTGCCCATCACCAGAACAAGCTCTTTGGTGCATATTTCAATCTTGTGCATTTACTGCCTCTCCCTGTCAACCTCAACAGTCCTCCTCCAACCCTCTCTTCCACCCTTACTATTTCCACCTCACACAACCCCTTACACCAGTCAAGCTGCAGTGCCAAAAAAACGTAGTCAGTCAGGACAATTTGGCCATGCAGTATGTGTGTTTATGTGTATGTATATGTATTCTATTATTTCTGAAAGATCAGTCTGAAAGTTAGCAACATTCACAGTCTTGCTTCCGTTCCTCTCAATGTCTTGACTGTGTGCTGTACGGTGAATTGTTATCTTCATTCCTTCTATTATTTATATTCCACCAGAGATTTTTCATTACATTATTTATATTGTTTTCTTAGTTTGGTATTATTATAATTCATATCTTTTTGAGCAGCTGGTTTTAGGAAACAGCTGGTGCTCCAGGCATCTTAAGAAAATGAGCTGTATGCCTACATATTTAGTTGCATCTAAACTGCAGATAAGGGAAATGATTGCTGGAGACAAATAGTGGCCATCAAATGGAAGAACACATTAGACATATATATTCATTATAAAAAAGATATATAATGTCATATGGAATCCATAAAAAATAACAGCACAGCCATATGGAAGAGTACCAGTAATGAGGCAGGTGTGAATTTAACAATCTATCAGTTTACTAAGCCATAGTTGTAAAATACTATCACAAACTCTTTACAGAAGTATCAGAAAACAGGTAGAAACTGACCTCAGGGACATCAGTTTGGATTCTCAAGAAATGTGGACACATGCGGGGCAGTAACAATCCTACGACTTCTTTTAGAAAGTAGAGTAAGGACAGGCAAACCTATTTTTCATCATTTTTAGGCTGAAAGAAAGTTTTTAACAATGTTGATTGGAATACTCTCTCTGAAATTCTGAAGGTAGAAGTGGTAAAACAGAGGGGGTGAAATCAGTTTATAAGAGTCAAGAGGCACAAAAAGGAAGTAATGATCGAGAAGGGAGTGAGACAGGTTTGCAGCCTATCCCCCATGCTATTCAATTTGTTCACTGAGCAAGCAGTAAATGAAACCAGAGAAAAATTTGAAGAAGGAATTAAAGTTCAGGGAGAAGAAATATAAGCTTTGAGGTTTGCCAATGAAATTGTAATTCTATCAGAGACAGCTAAGGACTATGAAGAGCAGTTGACCGGAATGGACAGTGTCTTGAAAGATGGACATAAGAAGAACACCAACAAAAGCACAACAAGACTAATTGAATTTAGTCATTTAATCAGGCAAACTGAGGGAGTTAGATTGGGAAGTGATAAACTTAAACTAGTAGATGAGTTTTGCTATTTGGGCAGTAAAATAACAGATGATGGCCGACGTAGAGAGGACATAAAATGTAGACTGTCAAGAAAAGTGTTTCAGAAGATGAGAAATTTGTTAACATCAAATATAGATTTAAGAGTCAGGAAGTCTTCTCTGGAAGTACTTGTATGGAGTGTAGTCATGTACAAAAGTGAAACATGGGCAATAAACGCTTTAGACAATAAGAGAATAGAAGCTTTTGAAATGTGGCACTACAGAATAATGTTGAAGGTTAGGTGGGTAGACCACATAGCTGATTAGGAGGCATTGAATAGAACTGAGGAGAAAAGAAATTTGTGGCACAACCTGGCTAGAAGAAGAAATCAGTTCATAGGGCACATTCTGAGACATCAAATGATCACCAACTTCGTACTGGAGGAAAGTGTGGGGGGTAAAAATCATAGACAGAGCCCAGGAGGTGAATACAATAAGCAGATTCAGTAGGATTTTAGTTGCAGTAGTTACTTGGAGATGAAGAGGCTTGCACAGAATTGAGTAGCATGGAGAGCTGCAACAAAGCAGTTTTCTGACTGAAGATCACATCAACAGAATGGAAAAATTAGTTTCCAACCCTGTGGAAAAATTAGTTTCCGACCCTGAAGCTTCTCTGCAAATTTACTGTTATTACAAACATGAAGAGATCTAAGGTAGCATTTTCTCCAATAGTGTCTGATACAATTTTCATAAGCCATTCAGAAATTTACTGTTGCTTTCAGATTCTTCAGGTTCAAAAGAACTATCAATTACAACTCGTTGAAACAACTCTCTGTAGTATTACACTTGCTAACATAGTCGGCTTCTGACTGTTACTTTCAGGAGGAGTTATCATATTGACGGGCAATACAGAGTAAATGAACTTTAAGACAACATTATGGAAATGAAAGACGAAATAGATGATGACTTGGGAGATATGATACTGAGAGAAGAATTTGACTGCAATGAAATGGCTAGGTGGAAACAAGGTAAATGAAACAAAGACATTACCTAATTACTGAGAGTATTTGGAAAGCTATTACTCTAGCCAATATAAATACGGTACTGGAAAATGTTGGCAGAATGTAAATAACTTAAGATTAAAGGTAACACTCACCAAAAAGCAGAGGCATTGAGTCACTGACAGGCAGGTAATGGTTGAAAACGTGGCTAGTGTCCATGTAATTGGATGAAAAGCATTCACACGTTTTACATCCCTTACTTTCTTGTACAGCAGGTAAAACTGAAGGAAACCCTGACATCAACTAATGAGGGCAGGAATGAAATATCAATTTTATGCAGAACACATCGATAAAAGAAAGTGAAACCAAGGTGCAGCTAAATATTGTGTGTGTGTGTGTGTGTGTGTGTGTGTGTGTGTGTGTGCGCGCGCGCGCGCGCGCGCGCACCTGATAATGTACATTATGGGAATGAATTTGCTATGGATACGACAGTGCAGTGCACTCCCCATCACAACAACATCTAGCTACGCTTGGTCCATGAAATAATGTTCCCCTCCATCCAATGATGAGCCTGCAATGGCTTGAAAACTAGTTAATGGCACAATAAATCGTATATAAAATCCAAAAAAACTACTGGTTGCATATTTATACCCAGTCAGGTCACCAACAAACTGTCTCCAGCTGAATTAGAGATGACAGTATCACATACTAACAGTACACGTGGCCTAAATTAATGAAACCTCAAAACATCCTTCTTCTGAAGAGAGTAATAAAGAAAGTGTATTTTGTTAATTCTATAGACAAACGATGAAACACATTTCGTTAAAAGGTATATCACTGTACCTGGGAATTACAGCGCACAGCAACGTCAAAGTTTCAGATTCTGGAAATCCTGAGGGGCAGAAAACCACTAAAACCTTGAAAAAACAAGTAATGTATTAAAATATAATAATGCCAGCAACATGACAATTTTGTTATGTGGGGTACACTTAATACTACTTTAATAAAAACAACTGTTAGTCCTAAAAGAAACACCAAACACCCACACCGCTAATTCCTTTTCAACAACAGCGATATTATAGGAACAGGAAAGACTGCTTACTCAATACAGCAAACTAAAATAAGTAATATTATTTGATATTCATGAATCCAGGTCCTGCCACTTTTTCTATGCAGCTTTCTGCATGTTTTGAATTTTAAAATGCAGTTATGCTACGAAATGTCTGCATTATGATGTGTGCTTTTAAGTATATGAAGAAAACAAAGCAAGTCAAAACTGTGACAAAATTTCGAAATACTAAGAAACCAGAGCCGAGTAAATGATTACCCCCCACCCCTTCCTACTCACCCATAAAAGAGCAGTTATTACTCTCTACAGATTGGCATACACAAAATACTGACAACTCTATATGAGACACATGTTTGTTACCACCTTCACATTAATATTTTATGTTGACTTCTATCTTGCAGATAAGAAGATAGTTTGCATGTAATATCTGAAACAATCACAGTAAGTTACAAGGTACTTGTAAATGTATAACATGAAACTTATTACAAAGTTCACTTGAAAATCAATTACACTTGCATTAGTATTCACATTATAGCCACCAGATAGCACCTTAGAATAATAAAGACAAGAAACTATCTGTACAAACTGTTTTAAATTTATGTTGATTTTAGCAAGTTACAGAGGTCTTACCACTAGATTAAGAAAATGGGAAGACAGCAACTCTTACTATTAATTTCCTAACGTTGGCAGCAGTTACCAATAAATATATTCATACCTCCATACTGGTGTCTGCTGTCGAATTGACCACTTCGCGTTTCAAATGACTGTCAGCGATTTGCTAGTAAACAAAATAACGCGCGGTTCGTTACGTATTCCGATCTCGTCTGTGCACAAATAGTTGCACACACCGAGGCTGCAGAGCACGGAGCTCTGCATCCCGAACACGGCCGACCAGCAACCGCTTGTGCTGGAACCCACCAACCGCGAAACAGCGGAATACCGTATCAATCATCCAGGTCCTCACAGAACTGTGGATGAGAAATGAGTGGGGCCACGGCGGAGGCCAGCCACTCAGACAATTCGGAGAACGCGCCGCGACCGTTTTTTTCGCACCGAAATTTCACTGGTGCCTTAGGGAAAGTTTGCATGTAACTGTTGGCAACAACAACAAAGTATTAATGGTATTTTACAACTCCTCAAATCTCACATAGCTTCACTGTGCAGAATGTAACACTGTGACTGCTGTCTTTCATGCAAGGCTGTTGACCAAGAAATCTGCAAACACTTCATTTGTGGTTGAAAAAAATGGACCTGATTCCCAATCTACACTACAAGAGTTTAGGAAATGGATATTTACTAAAGATATTGTTTACTGTGGAGAAGATAAATTTGTGATCAGGATGGGAATAATAATTCCACAGCGCACCATGTTTTTACCTCAACTTTTAACACATTTTCGTCACAGAGAGATTTCTACTGTGGCTGCCACCCAAGTAGCACCATATACAAACAACAACTACCCAACAAACATATAACATTGATGTGGATTACATGGTTACATTCATTGAATCAGCTGTTACTCGCACAGTTTGATCATGTCAACGATGGAACTGAAAAGCAAAGCACGCAAAGTACAAAAGAAACTAAAACACATATATCTGATTTTTACTGGCTGATGAACTGAGCTAAATTGAGCCAGTACAGAAAGCAATGACTTGCCCCACCACCCACAACTTTAGCTGCTCCCATCTGAAGTTCTTTGTAATGCAGGTTGTTGTTGCAGTGCACATTGCTCCAAGTTTTTAGCAGTGTCACTTCTCTCTGGCAAAATTCTTATTTGTTACTGACAAGCCACTACATAGCATAACAATCCTTATTCTTGTTGTGTTACCACTTGGCAACAATTGAATAAAACCACTGTCAACTTAATCATGATTAGCCGCACAATTGCACACAAATGAGGAGAATTTGAAACAATATTATCTGTCAATGGCAGAACAAAAGCTCCTTGACAATTTTCTAAGTTAGTAACTGACACTCATTTCAAGAGTTCATAATTTATTGTGTAATACAGATTCTGAAGAAAAACTGTCTTCTTCAAAGAAATTATCATTGAAGGAAAAATAATTGGGATAAGGAGGAGAGGTAGAAGAAGATACGGCAAGCACACAAATATGAACGAAGGTTTATCCTACCAAGAACTAAATGAAACAACAAGATATACACTGTACCAGAAGACAAAGTTCAGCTGAAACACGTCTTGACAGATTCAGATTCCGTAATGGTCATACGAACATATTGTTTGCATATATGCTCATGAGTCATCTAAACACTGCTAGGTCAGATGTGCTCTCGCAGTCTATAAAGACTGATGTGTCACATAATTTAAAATGCGCTATGACCCAGATTTGGTGATTCAGTGTGACTTCTTACACTGCCAAAGCTACAGCTATGTGAACATCACAAAAATAGAAGAAATGACTGTCATTCAGCAGAAAGTGAGATAGGAAAGAAAGAATCACAAGTAAATAAAACTTCATTTCTTTCAATGTTTCTCCTTTTTGGCCATGTTTCCAGATAAATGTATTAAAATAACTGCATATCTTTAAGACCTACATAAAGCTAGAAACTATCTTTGAATTCCATACACCTTGTAACATTTAAACCTGCTAGCCTTAAAGACGAAGGCTATCATCAACACCTACAATACGGCCAGCTGAAAGGAGTTTATTCCCATTATTCAAACACTGCTGTACAAAACTGTAGGATGTGAGGTCCGCCAGTGAACTGCTGTACATCTTGAACTGATCAGGTAGGCTGTGTTGGTGTGTTACTGCACTGCCTGTGAGTTACTGAAATCAATGCACCACAAAAATATTTGGCAGAAGATATCTGGAGGGCTCTACAAAAATTAGAGTTGGAGCTTAACCTAAGAAGGCCTATAGCTTTTTGCCATTAAGTATGAAAATTACAAACAAGAATGTAATGAAGTGATACATGCAGCTCAATATTCAATGTTTTTGCAATTCAATATTTGTCACTTCATGCATCTGAAAGAAAATATTAATAATTTTTGGACCATTTACGCCTTCACTTCACCTATGGCCCAGTGTGTATATTTTTCTTTGTCTCCCATTAAATCTCCCCCCCCCCCCCAACTATATTACAAGGATATGGCTCATGCCCCTTTACGCTGAAGATCAAAATGTGCCTTTTAAAGCACAGCTGGCTCACGGATGTCATCTGACATAATGGCAAAATTCATCTCATGATAGGAAAAAAATTTGCTGTTATGAATATTTTTCTCAGCTGTTTTGTGTGAGCTTGGATAATGGTTTCTCCGTGTTAAATGTCTAAAGCACTGCTTTACATCCATTGGGAAATGGGAGACAACATAATGTTAGGTGTAGGACAAGTTTGTATAAAGCAAAAGCCCAAAAATCACGTATCACTTCATTCTTGATGGATGTAATAACTCGCTTAGGTGTTTGTGTTCAAAAGTAGGTTTTATAATTAGGAAAAATTGGATGTTCCAAAATAAGTGCAATCAGTGGCTTCAGCCACAAAGCAGCCATTATCGTATCAGGGAAAATAAGAAATGCAAATGTATCTTCAGAACTGAAAAATACCACCAATACAATGCTATGAAACTGCCAACATGTGCACCACTTTCCCTAACGACGAGACACCAGCTACGATAACGATTCATGATGAAGTGATGGAGCGGTCCTCTTCCTCTTCCCTGATGGTGCTGTACATAAGTCAGATGGAAAAACTGGATCCAGAAGGCTGCTCTCACAATGTTGCTGCTGCTGTTCTCCTCCTGTCATCTCATGGTTTGCACAAAGCTGTTTTACTCTAATATATTTAAAACAGATTTACATCTAAAAATTATAAATGGCTTCATTAGAATTTATCTGTCAGTATTTCAATCAGAATACATAATGAGATCCGCAGAAAAAGATGTCTTTTTCATAATAAATATGAAGCTGGCTACACCAACCAAACCGTAACGATATAGCTAACCTATCATTTAAACTTCCAGTACTACACATTCATTGCAAGTAATAAATTCCAAGAACTTTTTTATAATACCAAAAAAGTCTTCCTTTTAATCACATTGGCTCTTCACTTTGTCAAGTGAGATCTGTATGGGTAACAAATATAATGAGCCTAAAAAAAAAGAATTATTTTCAGGTAGAGTAGAATAGCTTTTTGGCAACTGTTTGAAGAGCAAAGCCAATGGACAATGTCAAAATGTATGAATTACAACTACAGTCATATGGTATGTATTTAAATAACAACTCAATTATTCCTCAAAGTCTCAGAGAGAGAGAGAGAGAGAGAGAGAGAGAGAGAGAGAGAGAGAGAGAGAGAGAGAGAGAGAGAGAGAGAGAGAGCTTTGAAAATTCATTGTGTAAGTTACACGGCAGCTGGGATGCACAAATTAAGCTTGTTTATTTCTCATCTCGAAGTCCTGTACTTGGGAATAATCATAAAGGAATTCAGTATAGTTCAAATGGAAATTACCCATATAAAAGATATTGAAGTGTCAGATTCTGTGTAGATGAAGTTGGAGATAATAAGTGAAATTAGCTGTATCATTAGTAATGATTAACAGAGAGTGATAGTTGACCTTAAATGTAAATGAAATTATGCAGCAAAGAACTGTACGAACATTCACAGACTTATTGAGGGGGGGTGGGGGAGGGGGAAACACGACGACAACAACAAATGATGAACACAAAAGAAACTCTAAAGAAGAATTTAGTGGGGAAAAAAAGAAATATAACAGACACAGGAACAAGGAAGAAGCTTTAGCTGTCAGATGGGCATTCGATTCCAAAAAAGGGAACAGGAACAGCAGGACGCACAATGTGTGTCAGAAAACAAGCTTAGGCAATGTCTGAACGGCAACCACTGCATACACTCAAAGCTGTTGTCCTTGTTTTATTTTGGGTGCATGAAAGACAATCATCATTGCCCACACACCAATCAAAGAATTCATGCTTAAAATTATTTATACAGTGCCAGCAGTTTAAAATTTACAAATTATACAAAAGAACAAGTATTCTGCAACTCTTGCAGTGATTAAGAGGGTGGTTTATAAATGACTTAAGATTCATAAGGGTATATTCTATTTAATAAGACTGATGCACTTGGGTATAAATTTGAACACTGGTTCTTTTGAAAAAGACATTCTCATTAACATTACATGAGACAAAATAACATCTGCCTACCAACAGCTGATGCAGGACTGGTACACACAATATCAATAACACACCAACAGCAAATAATTATGCTAGATGAATAAATTTACGGGAGATAGCATTCAACTTAATTTCTCAAAATAACAGGCAATTCAAAGTGGCAATCTCTAGATGCTTTGTGAACCGTTACACATGAGAAAACAGGTGTACATTATACTGCAAGCTTCGTATGGGCATTTTGCACATAAGGCTCATCCAAGTGCTGATCTTCAGGTGCAAACCAGCTACAGACGTACTGTTTCCCCTTCACTACATATACCATGTTACAAACATGTTAATTTATGGTGTTGACTAATATTTTCGAGTCACCAATTACGAAACTCACTTCCTCGGCCTGTTTTGACAGCCTTAAAAATGTAGCTTTCGCCGCAAATAATGAAACTGAAGGGAATTGCTTCTCTCATTAATATTCTGACCGTGAGAAATGTCTGATGGTCCGTAAATAACAGGAGGTAGAGGTGGATCAAAAATACGGTGGCTTGAATGCTTCATATCTCAAATTTTTGTTGCTTCTTCACACTTTTAAAGAATCAAGTTTACATCCAAAAGTAGATTACAACCGAACATACGTCGTCACTATCTGCATGTTAGCATTTTCAGTACCACGATGTTTCCATCATTGTGATGTACATCCCGGGCTTGGCTATAAATTATTTCTGTATCTCAAGAAAACTCTATACCACGCATTATCTTTCTATCTACTTTGGATACAGTCATGGTGAGCCGCCTTCATATTTACAATATAATGTATAATTAAACAGATTACATTAGCAAGCTGAAGATCAATCACTGATCAGTTTTGTAACAATTTTTATTTTTTCCAAAAAAAAAAAAAAAAAAAAAAAAAACAAAAAAACTATGATGCCAGTCAGATTTAAGATTACAAAAGCGTAATTTTCTGACGATCCAATTTGTATCTAAAGCCATTTATATTACAAAAAAACATGTAATACAGACATAAAACATCAAATACACTACATTTCACATTTATACGTTTTTTCCTCTGAGCAAACTGGCGTTGTACATATCTTCACATCACTACTTATTCGACTTTAACCAGCGACGCCTCTCTATCCTCTAACCATTGATTGTGAAGTGAACAGAGATATTAATTGAGCGTTAGAGCACAGTTCACAATTCCGAACTATATCCCCTAACAGCATCAGAAGAATTGTAATTACAATTATTTAAAATTCCGTTCTTATGACATAATATGTATTAATTTTTAAAATTTTCGTTCTGTTCGTGTTATCTGTGATCTCATAGTTTTCACCAGAGAATACAACAGAGTGTTCAGGAAGAAGATATCAACGACTGAGGAGCAGAAGTGAGGTCTCTTTGGAACTTGTGAATTTTGGATTTGTGGTGTGAAATGTGAATTGTTAGTAGGCGTGTGGGGTAAAGTTTTAATTGATCTGTGGTTGTGGCGTTACTGCTGTAAGTAAATACACATCACCGCGTAATTAAAAATGGGTAACTCTATGGCATCACCGGGACCGGCAAGCACATTCACGACGCCACCTCCACCGCCGCCGCAGACGACGGCAGCCCCGACACCACCACCACCGCCGCCAACAGTTGGTTTTCCGCCTGCTGCACCAAAAGCAGAAGACATTAGTAGCAGCAAGATCCAACAGATAGGCGAAACAACAGGCACTAGCGACACCAAAGGTCTAGAAAACCCTGGTACTGTTGAAGATCTCCACAAGAAGTGCAAAGGTGTGGATACTAACCTTATTTTTATCCCGCAGATTAAACTGTTTTTCCACAATCGAAAATATGTAACGTAATTATACAAACCAAATTGTTACGGTGACTTGGCGAAATTACTGCTGGTTATATCAGATGTTGGGATTCAGTACTAGTATGGAAGGACTCGTACGGAACTATCGGCCATTCTGTGCCAAGTGCTCTAAATTTCGAAGAAAGAAAAACAAAAGGCTTGCATGACCATCTCTAATTATATGTGCACATTCACACTTACTTCCGCTAAACAGTAGTAAAGTTTTACTTACGGCAGCTTAATACATGCAGAGATATAGTCATTTGTTTGATCCCATAGCGCAGCTATCAACAGTGCACACGTGAGTTTTCGGTACCTTTGAGACTTAACACCTTAGGCAATATTTTCTTGAAAAAAACAAAACTAGACCATCTTGTACAACTTTTTGCACATTTCTAAACGAAATAATAAAAAAAATATTTCCTGGGCGATTTGCATATGGATAATCTGAAGCAAAGTCAGAAAAAATATGAAGTTCAGCTTTTTGTATATCCGGAAGTAATTGCGGGATACACCTGAAACTTTGCACGTAATGGCGTAAACACAAAAGGTATTTGAATATGTAATTTCATTCTCCATCTGTTTTACAGTAGTTTACAAATTGTGACCAAAGTTTACTATTTTTCTAAAAACGCAGAAAATCTATATTTCCTTATGGAATGTAAGCTTATAAGGCCCCAAAAAGGAACAAGGTGGAGATGCATAGAAAATGGGCCTATATTCCTCTGGCACTCAGATGAAATCAGACAACTTTTATTGTGTTCTTAAATTGTTTAGTATTGTCTGTGGAAGATAACAAAAGTCCTGATGACTAGGAAATGAGCTTTATTCTTAAAAACTGCAAGCAAAGGGTGTTCTTTTCTCTCTCTCTCTCTCTCTCTCTCTCTCTCTCTCTCTCTCTCTCTCTCTTTTTCATTTAGCTGTACAAATTTTTATAGAAAAGTGACATGGAGTTAGGAATCCAATAAGAAGACTAGTTTCCTCTGTTTTGTATCTCTAATAATTTGATGTAATTTTTTGGGTTTTGTCTTATCAAAATTTCTTCTCAAACATTCCGATTAGTGACATCATTTGGGCAGCAGTATAGTTTTCCTCTTGACATTGTACAGAAAATTAATGAATCTGTAAATTCTAGTGGCTTGAATTAAACAAGTGTAGGATCATGAGAGAGTTCTTCTAGCTGTGGCCTCGGACACATGAAATGTATCATCAGCTTAAGATCCCATATAAGGAAACCCTTATCAGGCTTGAGAACCTGTTGTAAAGAAACACACTAGTGGCTGCAATTGGGTGTGGTCACCATGGCGATGAAGATGCTGGTTTTCTCACTTTAAAAGGAACAACCAGCAGTGGTTAACCTACCATGGACTGTCCCAACACCTTTATACAATTTTTCACGTATGAACTAATGTTCCACATTAACTGTAACATGTGCTAACAAAGTACACTATAACTTAGACAGAAATTAAATTAGTCCTTACACAGCATTACACAATAAAAAGACATACTGACAGTTCTCTCTAACATGAGTTGGAATTACAGATCTGAAAAACACTGCACCATAGTGATGTCACACACCACACCATCATTACATCACTGGTCAAAGCAGAGGGGTGGAACTACACACTTAATTTGACCCAATGAATTCATTCCAAAATGTCAGACTACTGCGAATTTCATCAAAATGTAAGTAATGTGACAGTGGTGTAAAACCCGCAAGCTATTCTTACAATGTGCACTGCAGCTGTTGTGCAACAGTTTTACTACCATGATCTCCACTGCCTCGGAATACCCAGTTAAACTGTGAAGTTTATTGTCAATTTTACTCCGTAGCTCTAGCAGAAAAACAGACTGAAATATATCAAGGTAAGTTGGGACAAAAGATTCCCCCCACCCTCTTTAAACTTTGTATTATTTGGACTTTAACTTACTTCCCAGTCATATGATTTGTGATATTGCATTCTCCAGAGAGTACTAAACAAGTTTAGAACATAATAGATGTGGGCCCATTTTACCAACCCTTATACATAAAGTGACCATTTCGTACCAGCTAAAGTAGAGTCAATGGTAGTAAGTCACTGGCAGTTTCATTGGGCTCAGTATAGCTGCTTCGTGTGTCTACCTCGACTGATTGTGTAACCCAGTTTTTGTATCTCTCTCTTTGGCAATGCATCAGCATCATCTCGGCTCTGTAGATCACTATTATTTCTGAGCACATCTGTTTGAATTTTGCAGTCAAAAGCTGGTAACAGCGCCCATATGTACTCATTCCACCACTGAATTCCTTGACACCTGCACCGACAATCTATACTGGACTTTCCTTTTCCGCAGCTGTCCCATAGATCTTATTTTACAAACAAATTTCCTGGTCTGTAGCCTCCTCTTACTCTTCTACCAATACATATCCCACTTCCAAAACACTTGCCTGGCAAGGTGATGCAGTGGTGAACACACTGGACTTGCTTTCGGAAGCAAACTGTTCAGATCTGCATTTGGCATCCAGATTTAGATTTCCCAAGATTTCCGTAAATTGTTACAGGGCATGGCGATCTTCCTTCCACATTCACCTTTTGCGCTCCACCTTTAATGACCTGGTTGTTGACAGTATGTTAGACCATAATCGTCCTTCCTTCCTACTTTCCTTCCTTCCAAAACACTTGGAATTAACCCCCATGTCTCCCATGCAGCTGTTCTCAAAGTACAGCCTTCCCTTTGCACCCACACACTACCATCTACTCCAGCCCTACCATTGTAAATCCTAAAATATCAAAGGCAGAGCAACTTGTGAAGCAACATATGTTATCAACTAACTTGTCTGTATAACTGATGGTGAGTAATGTGTTGTCCATGCAATAATGTCAGCTGCCCTCACATGTCTGCCTCTTGCACTCCCCCCCCCCCCCCCCCACCCACACCACTCCACTGCCCCAATGCATAAAGGGCAGTACGCACAGGGGTTGCTGCCGCACAGTGTGCGCAGGGTGTGGACAGGAGTGCACAAGTATGCCTCATGTTGCTGAAGTAAGAGGTGCATTCAAGTTCTAAGGCCTCACATTTTTTTTCTAATTAACTACTCACCCGAAATCGATGAAACTAGTGTTACTTCTCGACATAATCGCACTGCAGACGTACACATTTTTCACAATGCTGATGCCATGATTCCATGGCAGCGGCGAAGGCTTCTTTAGGAGTCTGTTTTGACCACTGGAAAATCGCTGAGGCAATAGCAGCACGGCTGGTGAATGTGCGGCCACGGAGAGTGTCTTTCATTGTTGGAAAAAACCAAAAGTCACTAGGAACCAGGTCAGGTGAGGAATCACTTCAAAGTTGTTATCACGAAGAAACTGTTGCATAACGTTAGCTCGATGTGCGGGTGCATTGTCTTGGTGAAACAGCACACGCACAGCCCTTCCCGGACGTTTTTGTTGCAGTGCAGGAAGGAATTTGTTCTTCAAAACATTTTTGTAGGATGCACCTGTTACCGTAGTGCCCTTTGGAACGCAATGGGTAAGGATTATGCCCTCGCTGTCCCAGAACATGGACACCATCATTTTTTCAGCACTGGCGGTTACCCGAAATTTTTTTGGTGGTGGTGAATCTGTGTGTTTCCATTGAGCTGACTGGCGCTTTGTTTCTGGATTGAAAAATGGCATCCACGTCTCATCCATTGTCACAACCGATGAAAAGAAAGTCCCATTCATGCTGTCGTTGCGTGTCAACATTGCTTGGCAACATGCCACACGGGCAGCCATGTGGTCGTCCGTCAGCATTCGTGGCACCCACCTGGATGACACTTTTCGCATTTTCAGGTCGTCATGCAGGATTGTGTGCACAGAACCCACAGAAATGCCAACTCTGGAGGCGATCTGTTCAACAGTCATTCAGCAATCCCCCAAAACAATTCTCTCCACTTTCTCGATCATGTCGTCAGACCGCCATGTGCGAGCCCGAGGTTGTTTCGGTTTGTTGTCACACGATGTTCTGCCTTAATTAAACTGTCGCACCCACGAACGCACTTTCGACACATCCATAACTCCATCACCACATCTCTCCTTCAACTGTCGATGAATTTCAATTGGTTTCACACCACGCAAATTCAGAAAACGAATGATTGCACGCTGTTCAAGTAAGGAAAACGTCGCCATTTTAAGTATTTAAAACAGTTCTCATTCTCGCCGCTGGCGGTAAAATTCCATCTGCCGTACAGTGCTGCCATCTCTGGGACGTATTGACAATGAACGCGGCCTCATTTTAAAACAATGCGCATGTTTCTATCTCTTTCCAGTCCGGAGAAAAAAAATCGGAGGCCTTAGAACTTGAATACACCTCGTAACTATCCATCATACTATGTGGACATTATGCGACAAATTTTAATAATTTTTTTTAAAATAATGTTTGTCCACTGACAAAAGCAAAGATGTTCCATCCTCTACTTCACACTCTCAGGCGGCGATCTAAATCGGCTAATGGTTACCGACTAGCTGGCAGTGCAGTTCCACATGTGGCACAACTGTGAAATTAGAAATGGCATTCATGCATGAGCGTGAAGAAGAGAAGACATTGTTTCTCACACCTGAGCAACTTCTGTTTACACTCAGCATGTAAAGTACAAATTTGAGCTCAAAGGAAGACATGATTCTCTTGCTATTGTACTCAAATGAGAAAAGAAGAAAAATCCGGATTCATCTGTACCTTCAAAGAGACAAACTGCAGTCTGTTGTAGCAGTGAAGGAGTTGGAACAGACCGATTCAAAATTCATAGCTTTTTATAGGACAACTAAATAGTGCTATAGTGATTAGGCACAGTTGATTTATTCCACTGTAACACAGCATTATTTCTATTTTGAAAACCCAAATGATTATGTACACAGAAATGTGGGGATAGTGGTTTGTGCTCGCTAAATCTTTTGTATGTGAAGACTTTTGTTTGTACACATCAGAGATTTGTGGCTTTTCTGTCATTTTCCCACCATTTTTAGTGTTTGTTTCCACTCGATGATGTGATTTCATAGAACTACACAGCATGTTAGTCACACAAAAGAATACTCCCAGCATAATTCACAATTTTTTTTTTATTTTTTTTTTTTTTTTTGCTGTAGCAGTAATTTTATTTTAAACAATAGTTGTATGGTGCACTACCACATGTATGACCTTTTCTTCACATCAATGCTGTTTTGATCAAGACTGACCCTGACCTTGTCCTCTAAGCCTGGAAGCATAGCCTGGAAGCTTGTAGTTGTGTAAAACATGTTTTTCAGCATCTCATATGAAGCTAATGTTCACAACTCACTTGCAGGTCCGGGGGTTAGAATAGGCTCGAGGTATTCCTGCCTGTCGTAAGAGGCAACAAAAAGGACTCTCACACATTTCAACCTTTGTGATGGTCCCCTGTAGAGTTTGACCTCCGTTTTTCAAAATTTTCCTGAAGAGCGGGCCAAGTGGGGAAGGGTGCCTACATGGTGCATCGTGTCCATCATGCGTTGAGACCTATTGCATCCTTCATTGATATAGGTCTGCACTTCTGCTCAATCTCCAACTTTTGGGGGAGGTCACCCTCCTGGGTGCGTATTTCTCCTTCAACTGTGCATTATCATTTTCTATGCTGACAATGATAATGGACTTGTTTGCTTGGTTGCACCTGATATCCAGCATGGTAGACAGTCCGTTGTAGTGGAGCCGAAATGTACCCTGTTGGTTGTAGCCCCCTGACCACACAGGGATCACTCGGCTGATGCATGCGCCCTTAACTCCCCACGTATGCCAAGGAGTAGATGCCCGTCAGCCTGGGGCATCGGGACTCTCGACAATGGCCAGGTGGCATTTGCTGTGGCTGGGTGGCATCAGGGCGCATGACACGTGATGAAGCGTAGTACATCATCTGTTGCTGGTGGTCAATCACCAGCAGTCTCTAAGCGTTCACATGCTCAATTCAGTGCACAGAAGTAAGACTCCAAATTGTCCCCCCCCCCCCCCTCTCGCCACACCATGGGAGGAACGTCAGGCTAAGGATGGCAGCAGCGGTTCTTATTTGCCCCCGGTACATTGCACATTCAAGAGCTGATGGGGAATCCTTCATGACGATGAAGCCTCAGTTTTTTGTTTAGCATTTAGAGGACAAGGTCAGGGTCAGTCTTGATCAAAACAACATTCTCTGCCCAGTCACAGTTGTTATTCGTGTATGACAAGCTTGGGATGTTTCTATAACCATCATGCCCCATAAGAGCTTAAAGGTGGTCAATGGTATCATATTTCACAGGGACCTTCTTTTTCAGTCTGATGATGAGCTGCGCACCAGTTTAGAGCAGCGAGGTGTACATTTCGTTTGGCATGTCCACCGGGGCCTGAGGGATAATCAGGTTGCCACGTGTGAGTTCATCTTGGCATTCGAGGGTGATACATTAAGGTCAAGGTGATGATCTACCACTCTGATGTAAAGCCCTATATCCCTCCCCCAATGTGGTGCTTTAAATGCTGGAAATTCGGCCATATGTCTTCCCGCTGTACTTGCAGTGTCGCATGTCGAGATTGTGGATGCACATCGCATCCCAATACTCCATGTGTCCCGCCTCCCATCTGTGTCACCTGCGGAGAACACCATTTGCCTTGCTCGCCTGCATGCAGGATGCTCCAGAAAAAAACGAAAATCATGGAGTACAAGACCTTGGACCGACTGACCTACACTGAGGCTAAGAGGAAATTTGAACGCCTACATCCTGTACGTATGACATCGTGTTATGCCACCACAACAACAGTTCTAGCCCCATTAGCTCCTTCAACCCCAGTCACCTCTCAGAGCCAGAAGACTATACCTGCCCCCTTGATGGTGGGGCCACTTCCCTCCCTGTTGCTCCTGCACCACCTACTTCGGGAGCTACACTCCCACAACCATGGGGGATATCAGTCCCCACTTCTGCGCTGGAGAAGCATAATTCTTCTTCGACTCCTCTCGCTAGGAAAGGGTCCCTTGGGTCACTCTCTTCCCAGGTTTCTGCTGGTGAGAAAGATGACACACGCCAGTGGCTGAAGAGCCCAAAAGCAGCTGGTCGTAGGGTTTGTACCCATCCTCAGTCCCAGAGACTGAATCAGTGAAGTCCTCACAGCCAGAGAAACTCAAGGAGCAGAGAGAGAAATCCAAAAAGAAGATCCCCAAGACCAAGGGAATTGTGGTGGCACCCACACCACTGCTACCTACAAGCTCTGCGTCTGAGGATGAGGTGGAGATTCTGGTGTTTGCTGAGCACCTAGATCTCACCACGCCCTCTGACACAATGGATACAGACTGCTCAGGAACTAAGTTTGTGGCAGCAGGTGACCCTGAGGCGTAAACTGCCTCCTTGAGCATTCATGCCTTCCCAGCCTTACAATCATGTCATCCTCCAGTGGAATTGCAACGGTTTTTTCTACTGCCTGGCTGAGCTACAGCAACTTTCAAGCTTTAACCTGCTTTCTGCATTGCCCTCCAGGAAACCTGGTTCCTGGCAATGGGGACCCCTCCCCTCCACGACTAAAGGGATGTTACAGGAACTGTAGCAATTATAATAGTGTGAGGTGGAGTTTGCGTTCATGTCCTAAACTGTCTGTAGTGAAACTGTGCCCCTTCAAACCCCTCTTGAAGCTGTTGCTGTCAGGGTAAGGACAACACAGGAAATAACTCTCTGCAATGTATATCTTCCTCCAGATGGCGCAGTACCCCGGAGTGTATTAGTTGCACTGATTTATGAACTCCCTAAACCTTTCCTACTTTTGGGAGATTTTAACGCCCATAACCTCTTATGAGGTGGCACTGTGCTTCCTGGCCGATGCAGAGATGTTGAAACTTTACTGTCTCAGTGCGACCTCTGCCTCTTAAATACTGGGGCCGCCACACATCTCAGTGTGGCTCATGGTAGTTGCTCAGCCATTGATTTATCAATTTCTGCCCAGGACTTCTCCCATCTGTCCACTGGAGAGCACATGATAACCTGTGTGGTAGTGACCACTCCCCCCTCTTCCTGTCACTGCCCCGACGTCAGGCACATGGACGCCTGCCCAGATAGGCTTTAAACAAGGCAGACCGGGAAACTTTCACCTCTGGTGTCACCATTGAATTTCCCCCACACGGGAACATCAATGTGATGGTTAGCAGGTGACTACAACAATCCTTTCTGCAGCAGAAAATGCGATCTCTTGCTCTTAGGGTACCTTTTCCAGATGCCAACACCTGGTTGCTGTCTTCTTTTATTTACGAAAAGCTTATGACATGACCTGGCGACGTCATATCCATTCCAAATTATACGAGTGAGGTCTCAGAGGCTCGCTCCCGATTTTTATCCAAAATTTCCTGTCGCTTCGTACTTTCCATGTCCAAGTTAGTGCCTCCCATAGTTGGCCTCCATATCCAGGAGAATGAGGTCCCACAGGGCTCTGTATCAAGTGTATCTCTATTTTTAGTGGCTGTTAACGGTCTAGCAGCAGCTGTAGCGCCATCTGTCTCACCTTCTCTGTATGCAGACGACTTCTGTATTTCGTACTGCTCCACCAGTACGGGTGTTGCTGTGCGGTGCCTACAGGGAGCCATCCACAAGGCGCAGTCGTAGGCTCTAGCCCATGTTGTCCAGTTTTTGGCTGCAAAGTTGTGTGTTATGCACTTCTGTCAGCATCATACCATTCATCCTGAAGCAGAACTTTACCTTAATGATGATCCATTCAATGTAGTGTAGACATATAGATTCTTAGGACTGGTTTTCGATGCCCGATTGACCTGGCTTCCTCACCTTAGTCAGCTTAAGCAGAAGTGCTGGCAGCACCTCAATGCCCTCTGCTGCCTGAGCAACACCGGCTTTGGTGCATATCGCTCTACACTGTTGCACCTCTACAGAGCCTTTGTTCAACCCTGCCTTCACTATGGGAGTCTGATTTATGGTTTGGCGGCACCCTCAATGTTGCATTTACTCGACCCAGTGCACCACTGTGGCGTTCTCCTAGCGAGAGGAGCTTTTAGGATGAGTCCGGTGACCAGTGTCCTGCTGGAGGTCGAAGTCCCTCCATTGCAGGTTAGGCATGCACAACTGCCGGCCAGTTATGTTGCACATGTTTGTAGTTCTCCTGCGCATCTGAATTACCGTCTCCTTTTCCCACCCATGGCGGCTCATCTCCCGCATCGGCAGCCCAGGTCAGGGCCTACAATTGCAGTTCGTACCAGATCCCTTCTTTCCGAACTGGAGTCCTTGCCTTTATCACCTATACTTGAGGTCCATTCACATACACCTCCATGGTGTACACCTAGGCTGCAGCTTCGCCTGGACCTTCCACATGGCCCTAAGGACTCAGTTGACCCCACAGCTCTCCACTGCCATTTCCTCTCGATCCTTGACATGTACCGAGGCCATGAAGTGAAGTGGTTTACACAGACAGCTCGATGGCTGGTGATCACGTCAGATTGCATATGTCCATGGAGGACATATTGAACAGTATTTCTCACCCGATGGCTGCAGCGTTGTCACTGCTGAGCTCGAGCTGGTAGGTATATCTCGTGCTCTGAAGAACATCCGTTCATGCCCTGGGGAGGCGTTTCTTCTGTGTACTGTATCCTTGAGGAGCCTACAAGCTATCAACCTGTGCTACCCTCGTCATCCTTTGGTAGTGACCATCCAGGAGTCCATCTGTGCTCTGGAACGGTCCAGTCAGTCAGTGGTGTTTGCCTGGATCCCAGGTCACGTCGCAATCCCAGGCAACGAACTTGCCGACAGGCTGGACAAACAGGCTACACGGAAACTGCTTATGGAGATCGGCTTCTGTGCAAATGACCTGCATTCACGACGACGCCACGAGGTTTTGCGGCTTTAGGAGATGGATTGGCATAACGTCAGTATGCACAGCAGCCTGCTTACCACTAAGGAGACTACAAATGTGTGGAAGACCTCCACACAGGCCTCTCGTGGTGACTCTATGATTCTCTGTGAGCTCCGCATTGGCCACGCTTGGGTGACACTTGGCTACCTCCTGCACTGTGATGACCCAACTCAGTGTCGGTGCAGCGCTCGGCTGACAGTGGCCCATATCTTGGTGAGCTGTCCTCCTTTGGCTGCCGTGCGACGGACTCTTCAGTTACTGCACTCATTGTCATTAATTTTAGCTGACAATGTCACATCGGCTAATTTAGTTATACATTTTGTACGTGATGGTGGGTTTTATCATTGTATATAAGTTTTCGCGCATGTCCTTTGTTGCTTTTTGTTTGCCACTTTAATGCTTTTAGACTGGATGTTTTAATGTGTCGCAGAGTAGCTGGCTTTTCCTTTTTATTGTCGCGGTCGGCCAGCCAAGGTCATCTACTCTCTTGTTCTTATCCTTTCTGCCTGTTTCTTTCTTCTCTCTGCGGTTTTCTTTACCTGTTTTGTCCATAATAGTGTTGGTTGTCCTGTCATTCTTCTGGTTCTTCCATTCTCCTGTTATTGTGCTGTATGTCTCCTTTCTTTTCTTCTTTCCCTCGTGTAATTATTTTACCGGGAACAAGGACTGGTGATATTGCAGTTTGGTCCCTTCCCCCCTTTTCTTTAGACAAACCAGCCAACTCACTTGTACATCTTCAAATTAAACAAGTACAGAGCTGTGTTCGAGGGCACAACGTGTCTCAGATTGCTTGGCAATCTGGATGCCAAGTTGCTGGCATCTGGTTGCAGGCAATTGACTGGTGTGTCACTCTGCATCACACTGTCTGTGGAGCACTATTAACTCCACAGGAAATGATTAACAGTCAACAGGATACCAACACGCTTCGGCCATGAGTTTCATTTGAGTCACTCATTGTGCAGAGGGCCTTAGGAATCGATTTTTGCTTTCTAAAGTTGCTTATGTTCTTCCTCAGGTTTCAAGCTATGTCTGTACGAAATTTCATTGAATTCAGTTCAGCAGTTGTCAAAATGTAACAGGCAGAGTTATTCCCGTATTTAATGTTGTCCATATGGATTAAACATGTTGAGGATTGTATAAGCGTTGTAGTCAATGTTGAATCATATTACATAGAACATATCAGTTGATAAAAGCATTTTCACAAATGTGGTAAATTTCAAATGTCAAGAGTAAACAGCTTTTTCAAAGAGTAAAAATGTTTGGCCGTGTCACATTGAAACTGCAAATTATGATCTCCCCCCCCCCCCCCCTGCCAATGATCCAATTTTGTTTAAATAAAGCCCATATGATGCCCCAAACTACACTCAAGTTACCTGTGAAAACCTCCATGAAAATCTGTTTATAATTTTCGGATATTAGTGTGTTCAAGCATATGATGGTTTTGCAGAACTTTTATTATTAATATAGATGACTACCTCTAAAATGGGTGCCTTCTATGGACATAGAACTAACCACCTTGGGGCAACCAATACCCAGCTGCCAAACATGCAGTACAGCACGACCCAATGTACCCGAGTGCTTGCTATACTTCAGACTATTTGGATACTACCACCCATTAATAATTTCCCTGAAATCTGGAGTGCCACTAACCATCCAATACATCTTAGCATCCCAAAATATTATTCAACTTAATCTCTGATAACACATCTACCCTACCTCCTTTTTTTCAATACTTTTTTTTTTGTCCAGTTTCATAACTGCACTTTTCATCTATCTTGCCCCTAATTTATAAGCGCGCGCGCACACACACACACACACACACACACACACACACACACACACACACACATCCATCCGCACATACACAGACACAAGCAGACATTTGTAAAGGCCTTTACAATTGTCTGCTTGTGTCTGTGTATGTGCGGATGGATATGTGTGTGTGTGTGTGGGGGGGGGGGGGGGGGGGGGGCGCGGAGTGTATACCCGTCCTTTTTTCCCCATAAGGTAAGTCTTTCCACTCCCGGGATTGGAATGGCTCCTTACCCTCTCCCTTAAGACCCACATCCTTTCGTCTTTCCCTCTCCTTCCCTCTTTCCTGACGAAGCTACCATTGGTTGCGAAAGCTAGAATTTTGTGTGTATGTTTGTGTTTGTTTGTGTGTCTATCGACTGGCCAGCGCTTTTGTTTGGTAAGTCTCATCATCTTTGTTTTTAGATATATTGCCCCTAATTTTTTTTTATATATATATATATATATATATATATATATATATATATATATATAATGGAAGGAAACATTCCACGTGGGAAAAATTATATATAAATACAAAGATGAGGTGACTTACCGAACAAAAACGCTGGCAGGTCGATAGACACACAAACAAACACAAACATACACACAAAATTCAAGCTTTCGCAACAAATTGTTGCCTCATCAGGAAAGAGGGAAGGAGAGGGGAAGACGAAAGGAAGTGGGTTTTAAAGGAGAGGGTAAGGAGTCATTCCAATCCCGGGAGCGGAAAGACTTACCTTAGGGGGATATATATATTCTCTTCTTTTGTCTACCCTCATCCTGACTACAGGGGGATCCCTCTCACTCTTTTAACCTTCCCCATCCTGTTCATCTCTCCCTCCCTGATTGATGAAAGAACTGTTAGTTCCAAAACCTAAGTAGTTTGTGTTTACTGACGTCAATACTCATTTTGCCTCCCAGAATTGAGTACTCGCCAGAAAGTCTGTCTGGAAACATCCCCCTCCCCCATTCTTTCTCTCTCTCTCTCTCTCTCTCTCTCTCTCTCTCTCTCACACACACACACACACACACACACACACACACACACACACACACACACGTTCCATCTAAGTTTATTAATCCAATCTTTTTCTTTTTTCAGATGTATTTCCTGCCGTATTTGAGGGTGCAAGGCTGATTGTGAACAAAGGGCTTAGCAATTACTTTCAGGTATCTCACACAATAAACCTGAGTGCCATTGCACCATCAGGTTACCGATTTGGTGCAACATATGTGGGAACTAAACAGATGTCTCCAACAGAAGCATTTCCTGTACTTCTCGGCGATATAGATCCTGAAGGAAATCTAAATGCAAATATCATTCATCAATTTGGAACAAGAACAAGGACAAAGTTTGCAGCTCAGATACAGAGTAAGGTATTCACAGGAGTCCAGCTAACAACTGATTACAAGGGGGATGACTACACTGCATCATTGACCTTCGGAAATCTAGATATCATTAATGAATCGGGTAAGCATGTGTTTGGTAATTTCAGTGTCCCAACTAATATAATCTGTGTGTGTATTGCAAGTCTTAATTGAGAAAGTGGTCAGCAAGACCAAACATCATAAAAAAGGTGGCTTTGTCACTTTGTGATCCTGTTGTTTTGCTAAGTGCAACCTCCTAATTTATGTCTACCTAGCTTTAAATGTCATTTCTTTATTATTCAGTTCTTACTTTCTATTCTATTTTGTGGACAGATTTGATTTATTATTTCTATAAAGGCTGACAGTGGTAGAGAAAATTCAACTATTATTAAATTTTTCCATTGGGCTTCAGTGTACTGTGAACTTTATATATCATAGTTTTCAAGTAAGGTGTTCTTACAGGTCTTATCATTGGTCACTATTTACAATCAGTTACGAAGAATGTGGCACTTGGAGCTGAGCTAGGGTATCAATATGGAGCAAAGGTGCCAGGAGGTCAAATTGCCATCGTTTCAGCTGTTGGCAGATATACTGGTGAGCAATAAAGCTAGACAGAGAGGTGTATTAGTGGTATATTATGACGACACCAGAGTAGTCTTTCGTTACAATGATGCATACTGTTTTTAATTTTATGTATGCTGATATTATTTATGTTCCAAAACACTGTTGTGAATGTGTGAGAGAAATGTAATTTTAAGCTACAAATTTTATCTTTAAAATTAGTGTTTAATTGAACACTAGTCTGAATTTTCAAATAAAACTCCACCAACAAAGTTTCAGCTTCCTCTGGGGAAAGTTAAAAAGTTTTGGAAATGAACATTTGCAAATGATGTGAAGTTTCTTTTTCACATCATTTGCAAATGTTCATTTCCAAAATTTTTAACTTTCCCCAGAGGAAGCTGAAACTTACAGCATAGTTTTCTCTTACATGTTAGAAGACTTATTTTCCATGTGTACATTCTATCATTGCACTGACACTTTACAGCTGGATTGAAACAAGGTGTTGGGCTCTATGCAGTCCTGTTTAATTTGACTGCACAGTCTATCATATTACCTGCACCATTTCTATTACATTCAACATCTTTCACAATAACAATTGTCATTTGTAAACGGAACAATTTTTGTGTCAGATCCTTGACATACAGGGGGATCAAAAAATCCAATAACATTTGAAAATTCAATACTTCATGGAATAATGTGGGTAGGGAGGTAAAAATTGATACATGTGCTTGAAACGACAGGAGTTTGATTGAAACCAAAAAAAGTGCACGGAAGACCAAGAAATGACACTTCGTATGACACAAAAACAATAACTAGCATAGCAATTTATTTTTTAGAAAACACAGTATTCTTTGTAACAAGTGCTCAAATTGTTGGCTTTCATTTATCAGTAGTATGTGTTGTGTCGAGAGACAATGTTGGGAACAGGTGGTGCAATGTCACAGATTTATTTTGCTAAAACTGTTGTATTAATAATAAATGACAATAAAATGAAACACATCTTAATATTTTAATGAAGCACAGAATATGGGGCAGTTCAGTATGAAACATAGTATGTATTACAACTGATGCAGCTTTATGGTGAATGCCACTTTAGGGCAAAATTTTAATTGACAAACTTATATTTTGTTGCCATTTTATTTAAACATTACACACAATATTACTTAGTTTGCAATCCACTAAATTGCCAGTTTCTTACCATTGCTAATTCAAAGATAAGCTCTGCAGTTGAAGGCTGTCAGTGAGCAGCTTCTGTGGGTAAATTTCATTCTCTTCAATGCACAAAAAATTTTCTCGCACAATTACGTACTCATAGATCAAAACGACAACATAATTGTAGCTGCAGACTTGTGAAGTCATGGAATTTGTGCTGAGGAAATGTGAATGTCCTGCCCTAGAGAGGGAAGTATATTTACATAGTGAAAACGTTGAGAAAGGCTATTCAGATGTTTACTTCTCTGCTCCCATCTGCAGTCACATCACTTAATAGCACTTTGTTTAATTTATGCGCCTTCACTTCTTGCTGTTTGTCTTCCAACTGTCCATAACCATTAGTGTGCAAAGTATTGTAATACTGCTGTAAAATGAATTTTTATCACTGTGTTTACGAGTTTTGAAGCACACTAAAATCTGAAGATACCATAGCATACCATAAACTTATTGGCATTCTGCACTAAAATGTTGTAAATTGATGTTGGTGTATTTAATCTACGCTTTAAACCTTCTAACCCGTCCGTTATGATAATTTATCGTCAATTTAAAAAGAGCTACTCTCCCATTTAAGCACTCTGTCATAAGTAAATGTGTTTGTTCACATACAAGGTTATGCTAGACCTGACTGTGACCATTGATCTGAAAACAGTGCATTGGTTGCACTCCGGTGCACAACATAACTACAGACTGCCTCATTATACTGCAAGCGATCACTGCCGAGATGATGAGGGAGCGGGAGTGCTCTCACTTCCCTAACCACCACCTGGTCTAAGTGGCCCTGTGCCCTCGAACTTCATGATCATTTTCTCCACAGTGACCTTTATCCATTTGACTAATCTTCTTATGATGATAGGATCATAAAGCTGCGGTAGTGGACGCTCCATTCTGATTGTAAATGTTCACTAACAGTGTCTTTCTCTGGTGAAGTCAATATGCTGCAAGTGTTGGTACATCTTATTCCCTCTCTCATTAAAGCCCATTTTATACACAATTCTCATGTGGCACCACTGACGTGTTGCTGTCCAGCACTATCTGTTGGCCAGTTTTTGCACTCATTTCTGGTTTCAATACAACCTATGTAATTTCAGTCATGTGTGTCATGTTTTACCCCTCTGCCTCCATTATTCTGTGAATTAGTGTATGTTTAAATGTTAACTGACCTTTTTGGTCACCCTGTATAACAAAAAAAGCAGTGGAGCCAGAACAGATCTGCGTGGTGACCCCTGCCATCCTATCCTCTCTCTACCATCCCTGCTTTTTATGTCTCCAATCAGATTCAGCCCTCTTCCTCCTTTTTTAGTAAAACATTCATCTTCCCACTTCTCAGATATCAAGTGAATCACTGTTAAGCTTTTGCCTTAATCCCATAATGTTCGAACCTTCACAAAATTATTGTATGATCCGCACTATTGTTAAATCAAAGAAATTACCTGCTGTACTCAGTCTGTCATTTACCCCTTCCTAAAGACAAGCTGAGTTCTTCCTTCTCTTCCTCTTCATCCTTGCCTTTTCTCATTTCTATACAGGGTCAGCATTGTTATATGGCAATGTTAGTGACAGTTGATGGCCAGTTACCCTTCCTGACACAACTGCTCCCTGGGACAGAATTTGTATACCCCATCTGTCTGCATCTAGAGCAAATCTCGTGTTTAAGTGTGAGTGTGTTTTCCAGATGTTTACCTGAGGTGGTATGTGGGTACCAGCCAAGTATTTACCTAGTTGGATGTGGGAAACACTCTAAAAACGACATCCAAGCTGACCGGGGTCTTACCAGACTTCATCTTGATCTAAAAGGTGGCTTTGGTCCAAGGCAGGCTCACCTCCCTGAATCCCATAAGTGCCGCATTAATGTGTTCAGCAGTTGGGCAGGTTTGAAGCCAAACTGAGAAGTCTTGTCAGTAAATTATGTGTACTTAGATATGCCACTACTATCAAACACATTGCTTTCTTTAAAAAATAAAAAAAATAAAAAAAATTTAAAAAAAACTGGTGCAAGGAAATACTGGTAATTTCCTTAAAGTATATTTTCACTCTTTTTGTAAAGTGGGTTCACTAATTTGTATTTCAATCTTTCGAGAAACTGACAAAGGTACATTGCACTAGTGACAGTACAGAACTGATGTAAGGTGCGGTGATCTTCATAATCCTAGTTGAATTTTCATCATGCCTGTGGGAGTCCCTACTCTTTGGTGATGAATAAGTGATTCAGTTTCATGATTGCTTATTTCCTGTAGTTGTATGCATTGTAGTCATCTTTGAACACCAGTTTTAAAGATCTGCATATTGACCTGTACCAATAAAATTTTAATTTGCTGCTGCTGAGAAGGAATTACTAAACATCAAAAATATTATCAAAAGTATAGATTGCTCCTTACCATACGGAAAAAATGTTGAGTCGCAGATCATGGCACAACAAAAAGACTACTATCCATTTTATCTTTTGCTGTGACCAGAGATTGTGGTCATGTGTGCGAGAGTTGAGCTTGCTTGAATGTGTGTTTCCTACTTCAGAAGAATACCTTTTGGCAGAAACCTAAAATGTATAGCAGTCTTTTCATTGTGCTTGCTTGCAACTCATTATCTCCTGTATATGGTTAGTAGCAATCTATCCTTTTCATAATATTATTATTACTCTGTCCTGGACTTTGATTATTAAATATTTTGCACAACTCTGGTGAATCACTTAACAGTTTCATTTACACAGAAGAGAAGAGTAATATGTTGAGCAGTCACATTCTATAAAATGTCTTCAGTAATGTGATACATTTAATATTATTTACAATTGAAAATTAGCTGTAGTTTAGGGTATGATATGGATTTAGCATTTAAAGAATGAGCCAGTGTCTCGCATGTCTTGCACAACACTGTCACACCATCCCCATCAGGGATTTATAAGTCTTTAGGGCACCAGCCTTTGCCCTGCTTTTCCTTGCTCCATGTCTATCTTTGTGTTCTTTCCCCTCCGTCTTATGGCTTTTGAGCAAATAATTGGTGTGCACTTGGTCACCAGCCAGTATTGGCATTGCTTCCCCTTCCCCATAACAGTCTGTATTTTCACTACTAGGCCCTTCTTGTTCACTTAAGATGCTGCAACGCACTGCCTTTAAGTGTAGTCTGCCTTTCATTTCTTTACTCGTTGGTTCCTCTGATTTGGAATTTTAGGTCTTCCTTTTCGCATCTTCTTATCTGCACCTTCGTAAAGGCGGCATATAAGGCCACATTGGCACCTTATCAGTCTTGCGACTCGCTCTGGGGATGGCTGGACAATATGCGGCCGAAATATCAGAGGAAGAAATTCTAAACAATGGAAAATCCAGCGTGGAATGTAAAAATATTATGAGAAGGAAAGTTGCTACTCACCATGTAACGGAGATGCTGAGTCGCAGATATTTGCTTGGCTGCATGCTCGAAATTTAATGGACTATTAATTACGCTGCAAAAAGTTGAAAATGCCTTCTCACCCATTTGATGCATAAAGGCTGACTGGGTAACGTGTCATTCCCTGTACTCTGTACCCCATTCGACAGGTAAGGTTTGCATGTAACTCCTGATAAAGATCGGTACAGATTAGTACTCCTGTTAGGAGAACCCCCGGAAGGAAGGAGTTAACCATTGGAGATGCTGGCAGTCGTGGACGTTCGAACCACGATGGGTGCACCAAACTGATTTACTCCACCAATGTCCAAGAAACAGAAATGGGCTCAAGCAACGAAAATAATGAATATCCCAGCTACACCTCACTATCTAGTAGTATCATGCATGAAAGGTCATTTTGTTGGTTAAGTTAAATCCATTTGCCGTTCATTAAGGAGTGGCAGGCCCAGTGAAACCGTGCTGTCGCCTAAGTATTGGAACACTATTAATTGGGACTGACAGTGCCTTTCAGGCTCAAAAACTGTTGAAAGCTGTGCTCCTCAACTGATACCCTATTTGCATAGAGGCCCATTACCACTGAGTTACTTATGTGGAGTTTTGCCACCCAGCTGTTTAATGGCGTGACCGATAGGGAAAGCCAAGGTTAGCTTTCCGATCAAGTTGTAAAACAAGTGTTGGATTACAAATAGGATAAATAACAAATTACACTCCAATTAAAAGTATTTTACGATTGATGTTTCTGTGAGTTGAGTGGTAGAGGCCAGGTAGCAGCCAATCACAGCTGTTTCTCGGACTCCACATGCTCGCTGTGTTGCCTTCTCTGCCAGCCTTGCTGGATGATGTGGATGCGTCTGCAAGGGGGCAGGCGGGACTAACCACCAGGGTGGGAGGGAAGGGGAAGGAGTGCCCAGTACACAGTGATTTTTGTATTGCACCAGGGTATAAAAGTATTTGTATGCAAACGAAGCAAAAGCTGCTGAAGTTAGTCTTTGGTAAAGTTATAGTTTGTGAACAAAAATTTTGAAAAGAAAATTGTCTTATTCATAGTCATTATTATACAATCATAAATAAACTGTTTGTATAAAAGCTTATAGTCTGACATAGCTTGCCTTAAGTGTGCATAATTTATAACGATGTTTTGAAATTGAGAAACCTGTAGCACTTAATTTGGAGAGCTTGTAGTGAAAAATGTGCTTTATGACCAGTGGACTTTATTTTTATGTATTTATTTGATCTGATTCAGAAAATGCAGCCATCATACTGAAATTATTTTCAAAGGTGGGGGAGATCCATATCTCATTACAGTGTGGGGTAAATACAATTTGTACACTCACAGTACGCCACCGTCAAAGTTCGTGTTTTGTGTTGCTGTTTCCTACCCAATTTTTCACATCAGTTGCATCAGCAATCTAAATTGGCGTTAGTGTTAGAGTGTACTGTAACAAGATTAAATGAAATGTGTAATTGTCTGTCTGACACATCAGCATAACAACAAAGTGCTGGACTGTTAATGGAAATGCTGTAAGTTCAAATACATTTTGTCTTTTTCTTAAGTTTGCTTTTATTTTTCTCGAAGAGAACTATCTTCCTGTAGTAATGAGATTATAAAATTAATGGCTCGAATTTTAGATAGTATAGTACTTTTACCAGTGCAGTAAAGTATTTTGTTATTTTATTTCTACATGCATGAATGTAAAAAGCTGAGGAATTATGCAAATCATTATTCCATGGTTTTAGTTGTCGATCAGTGTCTTAGAATGCAATGACGTTTTGTCTCAGCGAAAGGCATACAGAATTGGAATTTGTTAATCATTCTGTATCTCTTGTTTCTATCAAAGAGCCATCAAAAAAGTGAGCAAACTTTCAGTAACAGTTATCATTTGACTATCCTCAATAAGGCACCTACAGTTAACTTCCAGAAAATGAGACATTATCAAGTGTGTAAAAGAAAAGAACATTTCCATACCAGACAACTGTAGAAAGTGTGAAGTACTGGATCCTGGGGCTCAGAATCAAACACCTTTACTTCTATATGTCATAGATGAAGTGGCAAAGAAATATGGTAATTAGGTCCTCTGGCTACCATCATATCACTGTCATTTTAGTTCCATTAAACTCAAATGGGCTCAACTTAAAGATGATGATGCAGGGAACAACAAAAAAATGTGTGCTGGCAGAATGGAAAGATTGACAAAGGGTGCTACAAACCAAACTTAGTCACCATATTGGCATAATGTTGTAAGGCACACAAAGGAAGTAGTAATGAAAACAAGAGAAAATGAATGTTTGCAGAAAGTAACACCAAACAACTTATTATTTCATTAAATTCTGACAGCAGTTGTAATGACTACACAGAATATAGTAAAAGTGCTCCAGATATATTTTAAAATTATAAACTGCCAACCAGTTGCAATGGATAAAGAAATTTTTTACCTAGGTTTTGACAAATATAAATTTGTCTTCTTCAGAAGGTAACAATTTTAAATTAGTAAGGACTAATGTACCATCGCCATTTTTACAATTGTCGGCATAGATCCATGTGTCAAAAATAAAATATAGCCCTAGAATTTATAGAAATTAATGTTAATATATTAACGTGACAAACCCTAATTATAGGGCTATATTTTATTTTTGACGCGTGGACCTATGCCGACAATTGTAAAAACGGCGATGGTACGTTAGTCCTTACTAATGTAAAATTGTTACCTTCTGAAGAAGACAAATTTATATTTGTCGAAACCGAGGTAAAGAATTTCTTTATCCACTGCAACTGGTCGGCTGTTTATAATTTTATTACGTGAAACCGTTGCTGTTGTCCAGCTATGTATAAAATATTCCAGATATATTTGGCGTGCATCTGTTTGTGGTATAGTATTTCGCCAAAAATTCAGTTATGTTCATCTCAGTTTTCTCTACTTATTTAGATAGTTTGTTACTGTAATGCACGTGTGACTGAATAGTCATCCTATTGCTGCAAGTCATCAGTAACATGTAATTATGGCGTATTGATGCAGCAATTTACCCCCAGAACCAGCAGCCCCCACCACTGCCCTCCCCACTGTCTACAAAGATGTTGGCAACATTCTGTAAGTAGCCGACATTTCTTTGTCAGTGCGAGTGTAATTATTGATCACATGAGCACATGGCATATTATATAGGAGCTGGTGACTGCTTCCCATCATTGCCATCTATCAATCAGAGTAATTTTAACTGAAGTATAGTGCCTACCTCTATCTCATTGAAGATAAAGGCAACCCCAAGATCATCAATATAAGAGCCTACATACTGAACCCGTTACAGTGTTACCAGTATCACTATTTCAGTCACACCCATATGCCTTGTAAAAATGCAACAAAATGTGTAAATTGTGACAGAGATCACATGAAGGAGCTTGCACCCCCACCCCCTTTCTCCCCACTGCATTAACTGTACAAGGGAGTATGCCACTTCATCTCACAAATATCCTGCATACCTTGATGAGCAGGCTACACGGGAGAGCACGGTGAAGGAGAAGGTATCCCTTATTGTTGCTTCAAAATTATTTGTCATCTGAATGCCCTCAGCACCACCATCCTGTAGGTTACAGCACTGTTGTTGCTATCCCACTACTGAGGAAGGATGTGGCCACACTGACCTGCTACCTCTCTAGTTCAGTGCAACATTTATAAAATGCCAGAGTGCTAAAGTTGCATCCTCATCTGCTACTACTGTTCTTGCACAGCATACTGTAAAACCTGAAGGAAAATTTAATAGGGAATATTCCCGAGACTTTTTGTTTTTTGCCTGCAAAAATCTGGGTCCTCATCAAATAAACACAGTGGAAATAAGAAGACAGGTAGAGAGATATTCTTCCCCTTCTGCCTCCTTGATGGCAACACCACACAAAAATGATGCTTGGTCAATTGCCATTTTACGAGCACAATAGCCAACTGACGCTCAACTGTAGAGAAATCCAGTCAACCAGGGGAGGAAGGAAACTTTTATCTTCGAAGAAATAGCAGAGCAGAGTCATCAGCCTTCTGAACCGTGTAGTCCAATGCGTGTGAAACCAGAGCGCTCAGGAGCTGCCAAAGTAATCGTAACTAATGCTGTAGACATCTCTCATCCTTAAATACTGATGCCCTTCAGTGGAATATACAGGGCATGAGATCACAGGGACAGAATTGCAACTGTTGTTACATTCAGAATCGCCAGCTGTTGTATGCATGTAAGATATGAAAATATGTGTTAGAGACCTCTTTAACATCTAACACTTCACCCTGGTACGATATAACCATCCACCCCAGGAAGGAATTCTGGCTCAAAGGAGTGTAATGATGTTCATCCAAGACAGTTTCCGTAGCCAGGTTATTCCATTCAGCAGCCAGTTAGGTGGTGTTGCTGTGTGTATGAGGTCTGTTGAAAAAATTCCACAACATTCGTAGTTTTGAGCCAGTGATCTGAGTGAAGTGTGGTTGTCCTGTGTTTACTGTGTAACTGCCAGAAGTCTCATTGTTGTATGTCTGTCAGTTATTGTTCAGTGCTGTATTGAGTAGAATGTTTTGTCGCACAGTTTACAAATTTCGAGTAGTAGAGTTAGAGAAACAGTGTGTCTGCATTAAATTTTGTGTGAAACTCAAGAAAACTTTTAGAGACACACCAAACGATGCAGAAAGCCTACAGTGATGGAGTACATAAGCTGTACTTCGTGTTACGAACAGTTCACACAGTTAACAAATGGCTGGATGGATGTTAAAGATGACCCTCGTTCAGGACACTCTTTGACATCTAATGACAGCACTCGTGCCAGGAACATCGACAAAATTGTGCGTGCCAATTGAAGAACAATGTAACATTTCAGTTGATCATGTCGTCAAATCCTGACACGGGAACTTGGAATGCATCATGTTACTGCCAAGTTCACCCCATGGCTCGTGAGTCGAGACAAGAAAGACCTACACCTCGCAGTCTGTGAAGAGCTTTTGGATTGCACAAATGAGAATGAGTTATTCCTTAAGAGTGTCATAACTGGTGATGAGGTGTGGGTCTACGGTTATGGTGTTGAGACTGAGGTTCAGTCGTCACACTGTCGGGAAAGGTTCTGCAAGTCCAAAAAAAGCTGGTCAGGTCAAATGTCAAAGCCATGCTGATAGTTCTCTTCGACTTTGAAGAATTAGTTCATCATTAATTCGTACCACGGGGAGAAACTGTTAATCAGTGGTACTACCGGGATATGTTGTGATGCCTGCGAGCAAATGTCTCTGTGGTCGGTTCCCCCAGCCCCCAGAGTTGAAAACCCCATTGAAAAGATGAAGATAAGCAATGATAAAAGAAAATTTGCAGACAATGCTTTGTGTGATCCAGCAAGGGGCATACCAAGACTACTTCTGGAAGTGGAAACGACTTTGGGAGTGGTGTAGCAATTGTGGAGGATATTATTTTGAAGAAGACACCCTCACAATAAGGAAAAGGTAAGCATAGAAAAATTTTGTGGGCAAAGTTCCAAAATTTTTTGAACAGACCTCATATTTCCTTTCTTGGAATTAAATTTTCTCTTTGTAACATCTACATACTGCATAGCTTATTCTCACTGTGGCAGACATGCTGCAGCTTATTACCCAAATCCCAACACCTTTCTTGCTGCTCAGTGCGTGTGTTTCCCACACCATCTCATTTGGGACTTTCCCACAGCATGTGTGAGGGGCTTGCTCCTGGCAGGTATTCTAGGTCTGCTTAGTATTGTTCCTCTGAACACTGATGAATCCACATCTCATTCACATTCTGTCACACCAGAATCTTTCCTCCTGCAGTGCATAGCAAGCATATTACCTAGATTGCTCAGTCATCTCAGATACATGCTCAAGCAAACGTTCTTTGTGTGTAATTTGTTTGCTGACACACTTACGGTCTGTGTGTAAGATAATTTGGCAGCTTTCTAAAGTAGACTGGAGGCTCTGTTCCTGACTTTACACCTTTGTCAAACAAAAATTCCACAGCAATTAAACCAGGTAGAATACCTTATGAACATTATCCTCTGCCGCCATTGAGTTTTCTGTACCCTGCACATTATTTCCTTTTGCAATCAACCCAACTCCCCCAGTGGACTGAAAAATGTTGAGTCATAGTTTGTATGTGAAGAGGTGCTATCCATCTCAGTGAACATCCCCCAATGGTGGAGAACTGACCGATGTAAGCAGATATGCTGTGCAAAGAACCATCAAATAATCAGAGGCAGTAAAAAAGCCTCTTGGATCCCACTTCTATTATTTGGGATAAACTTCATGTTGCTGGCAAAAAGATTCATCTTGTAACACCCAGTCTGACAGTTGCAAATGATGATGATGTGGATCCTTTCAATATCTCAAACTCCTTGGGTCAGCACTTTGCAGAGATTTTTAGCTCTCTATTTTGGAAGTTAGCAGTAGATTCTCGAGAGCTCTTACACTGTTCAAATTACAATGAAATGAACACCCTTAGCTGCTTACAGGCATTGACATACGTCAACAGGGACAGATGAAAATGTATGCCCCAACCGTGACTCGAACCCGGGATCTCCTGCTTACATGGCAGACGCTCTATCCATCTGAGCCACAGAGGATAGCGCGACTGCAGGGATTTATCTCTAGCACGCCTCCCGTGAAACCCACATTCTCAGCGTATTGTCCTGCACTGCAGTCGTGGTGCCCCTGCCCATTATACTCATTACTCGCGGCACGTTGCCGATTCCCGTAAGAGTTCGGGCACTGTTTGTGCATTCGCACAGAAGAAGAAGATGGTCAAGTGGCTGGTGAGCCTTAACTACATACATACTAAGGTGGTGACTTTAGTGCAGGACAATACGTTGAGAATGTGGGTTTCGCAGGAGGCGTGCCAGAGATAAATCCCTGCAGTCGCGCTATCCTCTGTGTCCTCAGTGGCTCAGATGGATAGAGCTTCTGCCACATAAGCAGGAGATTCCAGGTTCGAGTCCCGGTCAGGGCACACATTTTCATCTGTCCCCGTTGACGTGTCAATGCCTGTAAGCAGCTAAGGGTGTTCATTTCATTGTAATTTGAGTCTAGCGAGCTGCCTGGTCACCGATGGTATACCATCTTAGTATATATTTGTAGTTAAGGCTCACCGGCCACTTGACCATCTTCTTCTTCTTCTGTGCGAATGCACAAATAGTGCCTGAACTCTTACAGGAATCGGCAACGCGCTGCGAGTAATGAGTATAATGGGCGGGGGCACTATGACTGTAGTGTGGGACAATACGTTGAGAATGTAGGTTTCGCGGGAGGCGTGGCAGAGATAAATCCCTGCAGTCGCACTATCCTCTGTGGCTCATATGGATAGAGCGTCTGCCACGTAAGCAGGAGGTCCCGGGTTCGAGTCCCAGTCGGGGCTCACATTTTCATCTGTCCCCGTTGACGTATGTCAACGCCTGTAAGCAGCTAAGGGTGTTCATTTCATTGTAATTTGATGCTAGCAAGCTGCCTGGTCACTGATGGTATACTATCTTAGTATATATCTTACACTGTTCATAATTGTGAATGTTGCAGTATCATTTTTACTATGAGAAACCTGGTCTGCCCATTCATCATCATGGCCCTCTGTCCCGGGACCATATGAAATTCACATTCATGTGTTGCAGTACATATTTCGTAATGACAAGTACTTTCTGCTGCATATGTATATTCATACCGGTATGGATGTCATATTTCCTACACATTGACATGAAGCCATTGTAGTTTCTTGCCTATTGTATTACGTCCAGCTACACATCTTGTACTTCATTTCTTTATAGCTCCCATGATCACGCATATGTGAAAAGTTCTGCTTCTCTGTTGCCTCCTGGAGTTCACTTTAGTATTTTGCTTCGAAAGCGGGAGTGTATGACTGTTGAGAAGATCCCGTCAAGGGGTACAGTGTCAAAGAAGAATGTAGTGGTTTTTTTTGCAGCCTGTGAAAGAGAAATGTAATGCTAAGCAAGAAATTTTGTCATTTGTCTTTGAAATTAGTGTTCAGTTGGCCACAAACGTTGGTTTTGAAGAAAATCTTCAGCAACAAATTTGCAGCAGGCTCTGTGGAAAATTCATTGCAATCATCAAGTTGTGAAAATGGTGTTATATATCTTCACAAATAAACAGTTTTCTTTCCTGTACAAGAAACATTATTTTTCCCTCTGTACATTCTAATATTATATTGATACTTGTGATCATTAGTTTTAATAATATTGTTTCCTCTGTCAATGATAGTTTAGTTGAGAGTAAGAACAAAATACTACTTCATTTTCCTCATATTTCTCTTCGGTGTATAACAGGTACCAAATAATTTTGTTGTTGTTAAAAACTTATGACACCAGTGAATTTATGATGGTGGGCATGGCTCCTACTTAATCTTATCACAACTCTTATGGTGGTTGTGTTTATTTTCATTGAGGTCAGCACATTTCCACAGTGTGATGTGAGGTGTAACTTAAGGTTGGTGATTGGCTTTCATTCTGGTCTGTGATGGTATGAAATGAATGTTGCTGTAAGTAGCTCTGCACATGGACAGTTTCAATACTCTCTGGTAGAACAAAGTTTTCAAGAGGATTCTTTGTTACACTTTATAGTGTTTCATAGAGACTGAGGCTACAGGAAATTGCTTGAGGCGAGTGATGTCGTATACAGTAGGCACTCCAGAAATGATTAAAACATTAACAGTTATTGAATACACAAAACTGATATGGAAATAGCCAGTCATTGACAACATATGAATTAAAAGTATCCAGGATTTTTAATGCATAATGCCTAATGACCTTGGAGCTGGAAGTAAAATGTACCCATTGTTTAACTTTAGGTTCAGAAATTCATAAAACTAAACTGTCAGTACAGGAAATTGACATTGTTGGCTCCTTTTCACTGATTAGACATTTTGGATTTGGAGTCTTTCAGTGGTGTAAGTGATAGCCGAGATGCCACATTTTCAACATACATGTAATTTGTAGGGATACAGAGTAGCTGCCATGCACTGTCAGTCACAGCAGGCAGGGTATACAAGTTAATTGAGCACTGTTTTGAGCTCCATTTGTGTGAAAAGGTGTTGAAACTTCATTGAAGTGGACCAATAGTTGTCGGCGGCAGCGGCGTCGTTTTAGGACGTTAGTACACTTAAGTTGGTGAAGGAATGTTGACTATGCATTTTTTTCTGCAACCCCATACCATAATTTATGCTGTGTAAAGCCTGCATGTGAATGTGATACATTATTAATGATTTCCTGAAACTGGTGCAAATTGTCAAATTATCTCCCATATCTTTTAGAATAGTGTAGTCTCAAAAATTGGTGTAGTTCTTGGAAAATGTCATATATTGACTACTTAATGACTTGACGGCAGACACTCTGAGCAGCTGTCCCAGGGGAGAAGTTCATTTCACAGGAATAACTGGTAACTCTTATCCACTGCCTAGACACTGTTTTAAGGTGTCACTGTAGAAGATGGCCATGAAAAGGCACGTCTTAGCAGAGGCGGCAAGCTTGTTACTTGCTCCTGAGAACTGCAACATCAGTAGGTTTACACAGGTTAGTGCTGCTACAGCAGCCCCCACCCACAGAAGAATGGAGGGTGGGGCCAAATGATGTAAAACACTGTTGTTGCTGGCCATGATTGGGGTGGCAGTGACATTTAGCTTTCAGATGAACACTGTTGATACCAAACTTGGAGTTTGTTAATGTAAAATCCAGAAGTGTCCCTACCTGCCAAGTAGGAGTAGGGGAGGAATCTAAATGTGGTTGGCCAGGGATGCCCTGGAGGTGCAGAGCAACTCATCAGATTGGCCAAAGCTTGTTGAGTTCTGGTGGATTGACTATGGGAAGGGAGAAATGATGCACCACCACGATTCTTTAAAAACTATTTTTGTATTCAGAGGGAGTTCTCATTCAGATTGCTGGGGCGCCGACTTTGTGTCACTTGTGGACAGCCTCGGTAAGCTCCAACATGCCTTTCCTCATTTGGAGTGCTGCTCTTAAGTTTGTACTTAACATGCTGCTAGTATTCACTACTTCTGTTAGCACCTAATCCATGGCTTCAGAGACTGACTTCTGTTGTGCAACCAGTTGCCTCCTTTGCTTTTTCTAATGTTCAGAATTACCATTCAGTGTAGCGCAAATAAATAGTGTTAATCAGAACCCGGAATTCCACCAGTCTCCTGTTCAGGCCCAGAACCTGTCTCTCTCATAGGTGTCTAGGACAGTGTTTGGCACTGATTTAAAGTAATCAACGCACCTCACTGAAAATTTGTCTCTCTGCATTTGCTCATAACTGCTCGGAAATTGCAGGTTGACCTCAAACCCTGTCTTTCATCTGTTCTGTGTCAGGACACAATTCCTTTTGTTGGGTTTGCTGAGGGTGAAATGCTGATGTAAGTATCTGATTCCTGAATCTGCTAAGAAGTTAAGTCGTCAATCACAGATAAATTGGCTTCAGTTGTATGACAATATTACTCCACGTTTGCCAGTTTTCTCAAGGTATTGTCACCAATTCTTTTTAAAGTCACTATGCTGACTGCATTCTTCTTCACATATCTTTATCAAATATTTCATGAATACAAAAAGATACATTTATGAAATAATTTTTATTGCTTCAGTCACTTTTTTCTTAATATTTATTAGCACAACACATTTCAGCAGCTGCTGTCATTAACAAGGGAATTACAGTTTCATGTTCATTAATTTGACGTGTGATGTGGATTATTTGCTGGGCATGCCAGCTAGGTAATGTACCAAAATTTAACCATTTTTGATGGAAATTTGTCTGGCACACAGAGCAAAGAAATAAGTACATCATCAATTACCACTTTCACATTCAGTGGTCTACAGTCTAGAGACTCTTATTTCATTTTTAATAAAGGAGACAGAAGTAATTGTAAACACCACTCACAGATTAGGCCATAGGCCTGTTTCATCTGGCAGAATGCTGCAGACAAGGCAGTATGAGGAGAAATCTGTGATCGTGGGACACGTGGTGAGCATGTCGCCAGTCCCTCGCACCATTACTGCCTGTAGTTGAGTCCTGATGTTCCCTGCCACTGCTTCGTTATCCAAGCAGTCCTCATTTGGCCTCATAAGGGCTGAGTGGACCCCATACCAGACCTCCCAACTTCAAAAAATATGAGATGGTACTGGAAATCTAACCTGGGTCTTCTTCACTGAAGGCAGTGATGCCAACAGTTCGCCTTTACTTCAGAGGGAGAAGTAAGGAGACAGAAATAACACAGTTAATTACAGTGGAATCAGTCTTCTGAGTGTATCTTATAAAATCTGCAGCATAGTAATTAATGAAAGGCTTCAAAACATCTCTGTTTCAATTCTATTAGAAGAGCAAGCAGGATTTTATAAAGATAGATTATGAACAGATGATGTTTTCACTCTGAAACAAATTATAGAGAAAAGACGAAAATTCAATTTGGAAACACACTTAGTGTTTATTGACAGTGAAAAAGCATTTGACTGTGCATCCACAGAAAAATCTGTGGTCAATAATAGATAAGAGATTTCTCATGGCACCCGATAAAAGTATGCTAAGGGTTGTAGAAAAGCATCAAAAGAAAAACAGTTACTGGCAAAGAGCGGGCACCTGAAATACACAAACTGGGCAGTAATGGGAGGCTGTAGTATGTCACCAGTACTGTTTAACATCTACGTTGACCACATGGTCAGGGAGTGGATGAAGGGCAGAATACCTCGAGGTATAACAATTGGGACAGATAAATTTCTAAATGCAATGGCCAGGTAATTGTACAGGACGGTGGAGACAAATTACAAATAGCAGAACATAGACTGAAGAATATATGCCTAAACTAAGACATGCCGATATCAACAACAAAAATTAAAGCAATGCTTTTTATGGAAAGAGCTCATAAGGACTAAGGTAATCTTTAGTACAACAAAAATAATAATGATAGAACAGGTCCCTTTTCCATTATCTAGTGTGTGACATAACTTTCAAAGAAGAAAAAGACAAATAATAAAATTAAAACCTATCAGTATATATGGATCAAGATAAGAACAACGTTAAAGGCTAAAACAATGAGCCAACTGCATATGAAATTTTAAAGAATGGAAAGTCCAGGATGGAATAATGATGTGAAATGAATGGATTGATACTTACCATAAAGAGATGATGTTGAGTTGCAGATAGGACCAACAAAAATACTCTTGTATCCTTCTCTGTTAAGAAACCATCCCTGAAATGCAAATGACTAACAAACCTCCAAATATCAACAAGAAATTTCCACACTATTTCCATCTGTTTCTATTCAGGCTTGCAAATTAATTGGCTTCATTTTCAGTCCTCTATGCTCTTTTAATTTTATGCCACTCACTGACAATATTTTATTCTTTTTGTACAGCATGCGGAATTTTTTTTACAGAAACTGGACTTAAACTGCACCTGTATTCACAATCTCTACAATCATTATCCCATTTACATTGACATTATTAGCTAATTGCTTATATCCTGCGTTTACACATTTAGTTGTTTCAGTTCTCTGTTGCTCTTCTATTTTTTACTATTATTATATCCTAATAGTTTTATAGCATTCGTTTCCCCATTCTTATAGACTTGGACAGTGATTTGGGGTACAGCTGACTGTCCACAGTTTTCCCAGTCACGTTGTTTTCATCCATCTCCTTTCCTGTTTGAACCACCATTAACTTGTTCCTGGCTGTCATTTTGGTTATTATTCCAGCATCTTCGGTTTTTGTCTTTCTTTTGTCATTCGAGTAGTTTGGTGGCATCTGTTAATACATCATTTGCCCCCAGCGGACTTACCACTCTTTGGTGAGTTGGTGCTTGATAGCCATGGGTCCGAAGCCTTTGCATCACCTCTTCCCTTTCCATGCTGCATGTGTAGCCTCCTGCTATTCTTTTTCCCCTCCATTGAGAAACATGACTTACGTATTTTTGGGAATGTGTTCTGAAATTTCGATAGTCTCGCATTGGAACAATAGCTCATCCATTTCTTCATGTTTTCTTCATTCTCCATCTCCTCCCCTTCCTCCGCTTCAGCATTTGAGGTCTCGCTTTACTTCTTCTTCGTCCTGTGCACTCCTGAAGGCCAGCCTACATGTTTGACACGTGACAGGTGACTGGGTTATGCATAATTCCCAGTGCCAGGTCAACAGGTAGAGTCCACACGTACCTCCTGGTATGGACCAGGCTCAGGGAGGGGTGATTGCCTGCACGGTTGCCTTCCCAATTGCCAGTTGGTCCCTCTGTGGGAATTTGGGAGATATGACCTAAGGTGAGAACAATCACTTAAGGTGAGTGAGCCTCTTTGAGGGACTTCCAGTCAAAAGAGCGTGCTGTCAGAGACACTGGCAATCGTGGTAGATTTTTTCGCAGTGAGCCAATCATCTCCATCTCAGTCAACATCTAAGAAATGTAAATGGAATGAGGCTAAGCTCCACCTCAATTCCACGTGGCGCCTTACACTGGTCTTTTGCCACAGTTAATCCATTTATTATTCAGAAAGGTGTTGATGCAGTTGCAGGTTTTGTGAAATCCTGCTCTCGCTTTCATTATGAGACTTTGCTTCTGTCGACCAATTGTGATTTTTGACCTCAATAACTGCTTACAGCTTCACTCCTCCACGGCTGTCCTGTCTGTGTCGAGGCCCGTCGAATGCTGAGTTCTTAAAGTGGTGTTATTTACACTCGGCTGCTTGATAGTCTGATTGGGGGGCGAGGAACCTACAATACCTGTATGATCAGGGCACCGTTGCGGTCCACTGGGTAATGTAAAAGGTCGGTACAAACCTAATGCCTACACGCAGTCTTTTGCTCACATTTGATCGCGTAGTGCTTCTACCGAAGATTAAGGCAGGCTATGAAGTCATTATGGTCTGACTGTACGTTCGAAATCCGATGCATTTCTACCAATATTAGCATTGTAACCACTCTTGCGTGTCCTGTCAAAACATGGCCAAATGTGTTACTTGTGGTAGAGTTGCTAGTGAGGGCAGTTGCCCACCTCCTTCTCCTCACTGTATCAATGGCGAGCATGCCACCTCATCTCGTGAACGTTCCATGTATCTCTGTGAGCAGGCCATCGAGGAGATCCGTGTGATAGAGAAAGTATCCTACCCTGTCTTGCTACCCCTTGCTCTACGAAGGATACAGCCATACGGATCGCAACCTCCATTTCAGTACTGCGGTTGTAATATCACCCAGTATTATGGTAACATTGTCATCTCCTACAGGTGCACAACAAGCCACTAAGTCTTCATTCCTGATGGCAAAATTGCCTGCAACACAACTGGCAAGCCAGAAAGAACAAAAGGAATGCTCCAGTGAAGACTTTTTACATCCCTCCAGCCAATAAACATCAGAGTCTTCATCTGCCAACTGTAAAGGCTCTAAGATATTGAACAAAGGCAAATGGCCTCCTTCCCTGACCCGGAGATCCTCTTTAGTGATGTTGGCGCACGATACCTCACCAGGAAGACATTCATTCACCAGTGCACAGCGCCGACCGTTTTTCTGCTCTAGAGTCCAGAGGCTGACCGAGGGAGAATGCCAACGCCTCCATACATTTCGTGGAACAGGAACCTCCAGCCTCTGCACACTGTAGCACAAGTCTTCAAATGCTGGCACGTGGCAGCTGAAGATGACTGCCCTTAGTTTGTTCCCTCGTCCCATTGGAAAAGTCATTATGGGGAATGGGAACATTCGTGGCATTAGATCGAATAAGGAATAATTACAGTTTCTCTTGGAATCGCAGCATCCAGTAGTTTCCCTGACTCTAAGAAACTAAATTGCATCCTTGCAACATCTTTGATCTCTTAGTTTATTTCTGGTCTATTTTGACCTCCCCCGAGGGCAGCATTCCATCTCGAGTGGGAGTCATGCTGTTCATTCGGGATGACATCCATAGCCGAATGATCTCGTGGAACACCTGGCTGCAACCTGTTGCAGTCCACATTTTCTTTACTTATTTCACCTTTTCTCTTTGTAATGTCTACATCCCTTTGTCATTTGCTGTCACCAGGACAGAGTTACTCCAGCTTCTGTTACTTGATGTAGAAATACTTCTACGGCAGAGGTAGATGATCTTTCAGATTTGGCCCAGCTGTGAAATGCAGAAAGGTCTAGATCACACAATCCTTTATTAAGTGTTACGTGTTTCAAAATTTCATCATCAGGCTGAAGCTGTGGAGTAAAGTGTACAAGAAATTTATGATAGAACATATACATATGTGTGCATCCAAGTAGTCCAATATACAGAAGTTTCAAGTAGTGTACTTACATAAAATCCAAACTTTAATACAAAGCTCACGAAAGTGAGCACATAGGCTGAATACAACATAAATCTCATCACGTGTAGGCACATTTGACAGCGTTGTCGTCTATTCAAATAGAACCGGTGCCGAACTGAGTGTAGCGATTGAACTGTCAGAGACGTAATGAAGGCCATTAGGTGGTGCTAGCATTGACTATAGAAAGCAAATCAAAGAGTAACTTTACAGACTTCATACACTACAGTTAATTACATGTTACCACCTCATGAACAAATTTGACAAAAACATTTATGCTACTTTTATGGAAGAGAAACTCGTTCTAACTCAACGCGACATACAGATATGATGTGCATATATTTAGAATTCTTCAAAAAATATGAAATAAAGAAAAATTGTAATATTTTCTTTCAAATTGTTGAAACTATGTAGGCTTACCTAAATGTTTATATTGTATTAATATAATAGAGGGAAACATTCCACGTGGGAAAAATATATCTAAAAACAAAGATGATGTGACTTACCAAACGAAAGCGCTGGCAGGTCGATGGACACACAAACACACACAAAATTCAAGCTTTCGCAACAAACTGTTGCCTCATCAGGAAAGAGGGAAGGAGAGGGAAAGACGAAAGGATGTGGGTTTTAAGGGAGAGGGTAAGGAGTCATTCCAATCCCGGGAGTGGAAAGACTTACCTTAGGGGGAAAAAGGACGGGTATACACTCGCGTGCGCGCGCACACACACATATCTATCCACACATATAAAGACACAAGCAGACATGTCTGCTTGTGTGTGTATGTGTATGTGTGTGTGTGTGTGTGTGTGTGTGTGTGTGTGTGTGTGTGTGTGTGTGTGTGCGCGCGCGCGCGAGTGAGTGTATACCCGTCCTTTTTTCCCCCTAAGGTAAGTCTTTCCGCTCCCGGGATTGGAATGACTCCTTACCCTCTCCCTTAAAACCCACATCCTTTCATCTTTCCCTCTCCTTCCCTCTTTCCTGATGAGGCAACAGTTTGTTGCGAAAGCTTGAATTTTGTGTGTATGTTTATGTTTGTTTGTTTGTTTGTTTGTGTGTCTATCGACCTGCCAGCGCTTTCGTTTGGTAAGTCACATCATCTTTGTTTTTAGATATGTTTATATTGTATGTCATCCATTGTTTGTTAGACTAGAGTAATGATTGCAGTTGGTCATACTTGTGTAACATTTCTTTTTCTGATGGCTGTAAACTGATACCAGCTGGATAGTTACACGATCTAACACAAAGTTACAGAGAATTGAAAAAAAATTGCCCATTTTTATCGTATAATAGTTCTTTCATTTCAGGTTGTTGCCACCAAACTGGACTCACCTGAATGATTCTGTTATGTCATTTATTACATGTTCGTCTATTATAATGTGACTACATTTTGTGATAGTTATGTACATTTTATTTTGTGATGGTTGTGAACTTATTCCTTCACACTTATATTTTACTTATTACTGATATTGGTTTCATGTTTATATTATATCACACCAGTTGTTAGTTGCAGTTGCCTTTCATTTTGATCTTAACTAAAGACTACCTCTGTAACATTCTATACGATGTTACCTAATGACACACTTTCTGCTGTTAGTGTGAGTTTCTGTATCATAAAAGTAGCATAAATGTTTTTATCAAATTTGTCATGAGATGTCGATATGTACTTAGTTGCAGTGTGTGAAGTTTGTGAAGTTACTTGTTGCTTTCCATTCTATGGTCAATGCTAGCACCACCTACTGGCCTTTATTGCCTCTTTGATAATTCAATTGCCGCACTCAGTTTGGCACTGGTTCTGTTTGATTTGGCACTGGTTCTATTTGAACAGATGATGGCACTGTCAAATATGCCTACATGAGATGAGGTTTGTGTTGTATTCAGTCTATGTGCTCCCTTTCATGAGCTTTGTACTAAAGTTTGATTTTTATGTAAGTATACTATTTGAAATTTCTGTGTATTGGAATACTTGGATGCACACTTAGTATATTTTCTATCATTAATTTCTTGTACACTTCATTCCACAGCTTCAGTCTGATGATGAAATTTTGAATGTGTAACGCTTAACAAAGAATTGTGCAATCAAGTGTTTTCTATATTTCAAAGTTGTTACTCCAGCTTATTTGTCAGCTCCGTCACCCATTTTTGCTGCTCAGCAACATCAATGCCCATTGTCCTCTTTGGGGATCTTTGAGAACCTGTCCAGGAAGTTCCCTCTTTACTGATTTCAATCAACTATTCCTCACCTGTCTTAACACTGGAGCTTTCAGACTCCACACAACCTTATTGTTATTTGGACTTCTTGTTCTGCAATGCCCAGCTTGCCTGTCAACTCAATTGGTCTGTTCTCTGTGTCATGTACTCATTTCCCATGCACTATCAGTTTACCAACTCCTGCCTCATATGTGTGTAAACCCAATTGGCAGCTTTCTAAGGCCGACTACAGGCTTTAATCCTCCCTGGTGACGTTCGATGAACAACATTTCCCCGGTTGTGTTGACCAGCTAGAGTACCTTACGAACATTTTCCTTACTGCACAGAATGTCCCATATCTCACACTACTACTTTACCATGCCATGCCATGCCATGCTCTGGTGGACTGAGGCATGCAGTGCACAATTTGTACTTACAGACGTGCTCTCCACGTTTTTAACAGTCATCTTATAATTGCAAATTGTATTCATTACAAACATTTGCATGTGCAGTGTCCCCACATTCTTCAGGGTAACTGGATTTCCTGTACTAGTTCTTTTAACAGTTTCATTCCCTCTTCTGTCTTGTGGCCCAACCTCCATTGGCTCTCTGGGACCAAGATTCATTGCTTGATTTCCGGCCTGACCATAGCAGGTGATGTCATTGTGGACCTTATTCTATCTCCAACACCTTATTAACCCTGTTATAGACTGTCTCCTATCAGGCATCTGCAGCTCATTTTTCATTGACAACTTTGTGATCAATTGCAGTTCTCCATGGACTTATTCTTCTTGAGTGGCATCTTCAGCGATGTCTTGATTGTCTTTAGTCATGTAGCGTAGACAATGGCTTGTGCTTTTCAATTGACGAAACATTTGTATGAATTTCTGGTGATGCAATGGGTTTCTTCCACAGTCTTTGCATCTTGGGCCTAATGCTCTTCCATTCACTGAAAGTACGAATTTACTGGGGCTCATGCTTCATAGGAACCTTCCTTGGTCCTCCCACTTACCTTACTTGCCCACATGCTGTACTGGGCCCTCAGTGTCCTGTGTGTCCTAAGCGGTACTTCCTGGGGAGTGAATTGGACCACCCTCCTTCATTTATACCGATCCCTTGTCTGTTCAAAACTAGACTATTGGTGTTTTGTGTATTCATCCATATGTCCATCCATCTTACATGGTCTTAACACAATCCACCATCCTGGAGTACATTTGGTCACTGGCGCTTACTGCACTAGCCTGGTTGAGAGTGCCTGAGCTGCCAAACTACTGCTGTCATACTTGCGTGATGTTTTCCTCAGCAGATATGCGTGCCATTTGTCTGCCATGCTCGGCCACCCATCCTATGCCTTCTTTTTCGATGACTCCTTTGACTGACTGTATGGGGTGCACCGTTCTTCCCTGTTACTTCTCAGAGTTCGCTTTCGGCTACTGCTCCAGCAGCTTAACTTCATGCTACCTGCCACCTTTTCAACTGGTGTGACTACTTCACCATCTTGGCTTCATGTGGTGGACCGTGTTCATCTTGGACTTCATTTCCTTCCCAAGGATACTACTCCAGATTCAATCTATTGCTGTAAGTTTCTGAACCTTCGCAGCCAACTTAGTGATAGCACCTTTGTTTACACTGATGGCTCTAAGACTGACTGTGATGTTGGATGTACCTTTGGCTATGGAACTGATTTTTTGGTTTCGACTTCCGGAACACTGCTAGATTTTTACAGCAGAGCTCTTTGCCCTCTGTCAGGCCATCCACTGCATCCAGTGACATAGGCTTTTTAATTGCATTGTATGCTGTTATTCTCTCAGTGCCCTTCAGAGCCTCTGTGTACTGTACACAATCCATCCCTAAGTGCAATGGGTCCAAGAAATCTTCCACGTGCACGCTGCTGAGCAGCTCATCGTGATGTCTGTGTGGGTTCCTGGTTATGTCGATCTGACAGGAAATGAGGCTGCTGAGGCTGTTGCCAAGGCTGCAGCCTCCTACCTCAGTCTGCTGGCTCTTCCATTCCTTCGGATGATCTCCATCTTGCCATCTGTTGGCAGATGATGCCACTTTGGCATCACCACTGGTTTTGTCTGGAACAAGTTCCAGGGAATTATACCTCTCCCAATGGCTTGGCCACCATCCTCTCTGCCCTCTCGTCGCAATGAGATTGTTTCAGCTATGTTGCATATTGGGCACTGTACTTTTAGCCATTGCCATTTGTTACGTTGTGATCCCCCACCATTTTGTGCTCATAGTCATAAATATTTGACGGATTGCCATTTTGTGGCCCAGTGCCCTCTTTTTTACCCGCTTTTCAGTGTATGTTCGCTGTCTGAGTTATCAGCCATTTTACCGAACGATGAGCAGACTATAATCGCATTTTACTTTTTATCGATTGTAGCAGTGTGGCAAAGGACATTTAATCTTTGGTTAGGGACGTCCGCTGTCTCGACGGTGTATTTTGTGGATCCTTCTTCCAGGGTAAGTCCTTATTTTTAGCTCTTTGTTCCATTGATTGGGCTTACGTATAGTCGCTTTTACCTTCTTTCACATACTGGTGTTCTAAGGTTATAATATGGCCACTTATGAGTTTAGTTGTTTCTGTGCCCCAAAAAAAGACTGCATCATCATTGACATTGCCTCCTGTTGTTTGTGTCATGTATGTGCCCAGTCATTTCATTTTTATTCTATTCTATCTTTTTCTTGTGTTGCATAACATTTTTGTTTGCCCTTCATATTCCTCACACTCCTTATTTCCCTGACAATTAGTCAGTCGTGAACTTTGTCCATGTACAGCTCTTCAGTTCTCCAACATATATATGCAGATAAGTACAGGTAAAAATTGTTTGACGTCATTGTCTGTGGGATGTCCTCTTGTGGCCCCAGTACTTTGCTGTGCTAAGTATGTTTCAAAATATTTTTGGTGTGTTCGTTGTCTGATATTATATGGTTCTGAGTCAAAAACCTCTTTTTGTATTTCATTGTGCACTGTTGTTGTTGTTGTTGTTGTTGAGGTGGCGGTGGTGGTCTTCAATCCAGAGACTGGTTTGATGCAGCTCTCCATGCTACCCTATCCTGTGCAATGTCATCACAGAGCAACTGCCCCCCAGGGGATCCACATCTCTTTTGTGGATACGTGCGTAGCGAGCACGGGGCCCCGAGCTAATGTGGCCTTCCTTCCTTTCCGGGCTGCATACCTTCCCTTTCCGCATCCTTCCCCATCCCCTGTCTTCACCCCCCCCTCACCTCTTGCTCTTTCCTTTACTTTCTCCCCCTCTGGGACCATGGTTTGCGCCTACGTCCGGAGACGGACGCTTGTAAATGTACCGCATTCTTCTTCTTCCTTGCTTGTCTGTCTTCTTCCTTCCTTTGTCCTTCTCCTTTCCTTACCTCTTCTCTTTACCCTTTTCTCCGCTGCGGCGTTTGAGACCCCCTCTTCTTTCCTTTCCCTTTCTCTTTCTTCCTCCCTGTGCGTGTCTGAAGGCCGACCCACGCACTTCCATGCGTAGCCGGTGACGGGGTAACGCGTAATTCCCCGCCCCGGGTAGACAGGTAGGACACGTACGTACCCCCTGGTAAAGGCCAGGCCCAGGGAGGGGTGATTACCCGAGCTGATACCTTCCGAAAGTGCCGATTGGTCCCTCCGTCCGTATGTCGGGAGGTGTGACCTGAGGTGTGAACAATCACCTAAGGCGGGTGTGCCCTCGGTGAGGGCCCCCACAAGGGAGGAGCGCGCCATCGGAGACGCCGGTAATCATGGGGGATTCTTCCGCAATGGTTTCCTCACCTTCCACTATGTCTGCTCACAAACGTAAGTTCACTGAGTCTCAGCCACAGACGGTTCTTCCATCGTTGCCACAGTTCCTTGTTGTTTCTCGGTCTGACGAAGGTCACGACTTTTCCACGGTCAACCCTTTCATTATTCAGAAAGGTGTCGACGCAATTGCGGGTCCTGTAAAGTCTTGTTCCAGATTACGGAATGGTACCCTGTTGTTAGAAACACACAGTGCCCTCCAGGCTCAAAAATTGCTGCGTACTTCTCTGCTCCACACCTTCCCTGTCCGGGTGGAACCGCACCGTACCTCAAATTCCTCGCGTGGAGTCGTTTATACACGCTCCCTCGATGGATTGTCTGACGAAGAAATTCAGCACTACCTGTCTGACCAGGGCGTCACCGCTGTTCATCGGGTTATGAAAAGGGTTGACTCGAACATCATTCCAACCCACACTGTCTTCTTGACTTTTGACAAAGTTCAACTCCCATCAAAAATCAAAGCAGGCTATGAGATAATTTCCGTTCGCCCGTATGTCCCAAACCCTACGCGTTGCTATCGATGTCAGCGGTTCAATCACACCAGCCAGTCCTGTTCCAATCCGGCCAAATGTGTTACGTGTGGCAGGGATGCCCATGAGGGTGCTTGTCCACCTCCATCCCCTCGCTGCATCAACTGTATGGGTGACCACGCTGCTTCCTCTCGAGATTGCCCTGTTTTTAAGGACGAAAAGCTGATCCAGGAAATAAGAGTGAAGGAAAAGGTGTCGACCTTTGCTGCTCGAAAGTTACTCGCCAGTCGACAGCCCACCGTGCCTCAGAAAGGAAAATACAGCGCTGTCCTTGCTTCTCCTCGGCCAACAAAGGAGGCGGCCACGCAGACTTGCGACCTCACATTTAGTACCACGGTCGTCAGATCGGCCAGCGCAAAGATCGCCCGTTCAACCTCACCTCTTTCGCCTGCCCACTCTATGGCTCACCCTTCGTCGGGTTCTGCTAAATCTCGAGCCCAAAAGTCAGACGCCAAGTCTACAAAAAAAGAGCATTCTCGTGAAGAGTTTTTACGTACTGCAACTTCACAACCATCGGTTCCTCCTTCATCTAAACATACCTCCAAGAAGGCTACGAAGAAACACAGTTCCTCTCCTTCTCCGCCAAGGCGTGTCCCATCTACAGCACCACCTGGCGGAAATCGCCCTCGGCCATCTTCTGTGTCGCCGAGGCGCCCTGTTGGTGGCCGGTCAACTGGCCGATCGTTGGTGGCAGGAGCTGCTCCTGACCAACCTATGGATCAGGATCTTCTGCCTTCGACTGAATGCCATTCCATGCTGTCGGTCGCAAGCTCTGAGCAGTCGTTGAGTTGACAGCACCCTTGGTGCCGTTCCTCCATTTTCTGTTCACCCTATGTCCATTATCCACTGGAATATCCGCGGCATTCGCGCCAATCTGGAGGAATTGTCGATCCTCTTACGATCCTACTCGCCGGTCATCTTCTGTCTTCAGGAAACAAAGCTGCGTCCCCATGACCGCTTTGTTCTCCCTCATTTTCAGTCCGTCCGATATGACCTCCCCTCAGTTGAAGGCACTCCAGCCCATGGAGGACTCATGATTCTGCTCCATGATACTCTCCATTATCACCCAATCCCCTTAAACACTTCCTTCCAAGCTGTCGCCGTCCGTCTTTCCCTTTCTGGATACACGTTCTCTCTTTGTACGGTATACATTCCATCGTCTACACCAATGGCACGACCTGATCTCCTTCATCTTCTTGATCAGCTTCCACCCCCCTATTTGCTGGTTGGGGACTTCAATGCCCACCACCCGCTTTGGGGATCTCCACATCCTTGTCCACGTGGCTCACTATTGCTAGACGTCTTCCACCATGCGGATCTAGTCTGCCTCAACACTGGGGTCCCTACATTTTTGTCTGCCTCCACGGCAAATTTGTCCCATTTGGACCTTGCGGTCGGTACTGTTCCGCTAGCTCGGCGCTTCGAATGGTTCGCCCTTGATGATACACACTCGAGTGACCACTTTCCATGTGTTCTTCGACTGCAGCCTCAACTGCCATATATGCGCTCGCGACGCTGGAAGTTTGCCCAAGCCGATTGGACACTTTTTTCGTCTCTAGCGACATTCGATGACCGTCGCTTTCCCAGCGTCGACGATGAGGTCACACATTTTACCGACGTTATTCTCACAGCTGCGGAACGTTCAATACCACGCACCTCCGAATTGCCCCGGCGCCCTCCAGTTCCGTGGTGGAACGAGGCCTGCCGTGACGCAATACGTGAGCGGCGACGTGCTCTTCGCATTTTCCGTCACCATCCAACTTTGTCCAACTGTATGCGATATAAGCAGCTCCGTGCGCGATGCCGTTGCGTCATCCGCGATAGCAAGAAGGCAAGCTGGAAATTCTTTACTAGCTCATTTAACAACTTCACTCCCTCCTCGGAAGTTTGGAGTCGGCTTCGACGGTTCTCAGGCGCGCCTAGTTTCTCCCCGGTCTCTGGGCTCACTGTCGCGCATGATACCTTAGTGGACCCCGTCGCAATTTCTAACTCATTGGGTCAGCACTTTGCTGAGATTTCAAGCTCTTCAAATTACCCGCCAGCGTTTCTCCCGAAGAAACGTGCAGCGGAAGTGCGACATCTTGCTTTCTCCTCTCAAAATCGCGAAAGCTACAATACTGTTTTCTCCATGCGCGAACTCCAACATGCACTCTCTACTTCTCGCTCCTCCGCCCCAGGACCGGATGGTATCCATGTCCAAATGTTGCTGCATTTATCAACCCATAGCCTGCGTCACCTCCTTCGCCTTTATAATCGAATTTGGACCGACAGTACCTTTCCCAGGCGATGGCGGGAAGCTATTGTCGTTCCCGTTCCGAAACCAGGAAAGGACAAACATCTCCCCTCTAGCTATCGCCCCATTTCTCTCACGAGTAGTGTCTGTAAGGTTTTGGAGCGTATGGTGAATTACCGTTTAGCTTGGTGGCTGGAGTCCCGCAGTCTTTTAACACCAGCCCAATGCGGATTCCGAAAGCATCGTTCTGCTGTTGACCATCTTGTTGCTCTCTCCACTTATATCATGAACAATTTTCTCCGGAAACGCCAAACGGTAGCAATATTTTTTGATCTGGAGAGAGCGTACGATACCTGTTGGAGGACAGGCATCCTCCGCACACTGTTCTCTTGGGGCTTTCGAGGCCGGCTGCCCCTTTTTCTTCGCGAATTTATGGCAGAGCGCACATTTAGGGTGCGGGTGAACACTACTCTCTCCCGTACCTTCTCCCAAGAAAACGGGGTACCCCAGGGCTCCGTGCTGAGTGTTGTACTGTTTGCCATCGCCATTAATCCAATTATGGATTGTCTCCTTCCTGATGTCTCGGGCTCCCTCTTTGTGGACGATTTTGCGATCTACTACAGTTCTCAAAGGACCAGCCTTCTTGAAAGACGTCTTCAAGGATGTCTCGATCGCCTCCACTCGTGGAGCATCGAAACCGGCTTCCGTTTCTCACCCAGTAAGACCGTTTGTGTTAATTTTTGGCGACGTAAGGAGTTTCTTCCGCCCTCCTTACATCTAGGTCCTGTCAACCTTCCGTTTTCCGACGTCGTTAAATTCTTGGGTCTTATGTTTGACAGAAAACTGTGCTGGTCCTCCCACGTTTCCTATCTTTCGGCTCGCTGTCTGCGTTCCCTTAACACCCTCCGTGTCCTGCATGGTACCTCTTGGGGAGCGGACCGGGTGGTTCTTCTCCGCCTCTATCGCGCCTTAGTGCGCTCGAAATTGGATTATGGAAGCATAGTCTACTCCTCTGCTCGGCCGTCTATTCTTCGGCGTCTCGACTCTATCCACCACCGTGGATTACGTTTAGTGTCTGGAGCTTTTTACACCAGCCCTGTGGAAAGCCTTTATGCTGAGACTGCTGAACCTCCGCTGTCCAATCGGCGGGCAGTCCTTCTGAGTCGTTATGCTAGCCATCTGTCTTCCATGCCTGCTAATCCAGCCCATAACCTTTTTTTCGACGCCTCCTTTGATGTCGGGTATGCAGGCCGCTCCTCCTCCCTACTACCCCCGGGAGTCCGCTTCCGTCAACTGCTCCATTCTCTTTCCTTCCGCTTTCCTAAAACCTTCTTGACAACTTGGGGTACAGCACCGCCTTGGCACCGTCCCCGGATCGACTTGCTCAGAGACCTATGTCAATTTCCCAAGGATGGTACCCCTACACTTGTTTACCGTCGGGCATTTGCTGCTCTATGTGCACAAATGACGGAAGCCACATTTATTTACACCGATGGCTCGAAAACATCGTTAGGTGTAGGGAGTGCCTATATTGTTGGCGACACCCCAAATCACTTTCGGCTTCCCGACCAGTGTTCGGTTTATACTGCGGAGCTCTACGCTGTTCTCCAGGCTGTCCACTACATCCGCCGCCATCAGCGGATACAGTACGTAATTTGCTCAGATTCTCTCAGCTCTCTCCTAAGTCTCCAAGCTCTTTACCCTGTGCACCCTCTGGTCCACCGGATTCAGGACTGTCTGCGCTTGCTCCACCTGGGGGGCGTCTCAGTGGCGTTCCTCTGGCTCCCGGGACACGCTGGTATCTGTGGAAATGAGGCGGCCGATATAGCGGCCAAGGCTGCAGTTTCTCTTCCTCGGCCAGCTCTTCAGTCTCTTCCGTTTAGCGATCTACGGAGCGGTTTATGTCGCCAAGTTACTCATTTATGGCATGCGCATTGGTCAACACTTCCCCACAATAAATTGCGGGAAGTGAAAGCCGTTCCTTGCGCTTGGACCTCTTCCTCCCGAACGCGTCGTCGGGAGGAGGTAATTTTAGCTAGACTCCGGATAGGGCACTGTCTTTTTAGTCATCGACATCTTTTAAGCGGTGATCCTCCCCCACTCTGTCCCCACTGCTCTCAGCTGTGGACGGTCAGACACCTTTTAATTGAATGCCCCTATTTTAATCCGTTACGCTCCCATCTACAGCTATCGCCTGATCTATCGTTGATTTTAGCAGATGACACGCGCTCAGCTGACCGCGTTCTACAGTTTATTAGTGACAGTGAAATGACGTCAGTCATTTGAACTTTTTTTTTTTTGGGGACAACCAACCCCTTTCTATAGTGGACTTTTAAGCATTCCTTCTGCCTTTAGTTTCTCAAATTTTCTGACTTTGTTTCCATTGCTGCTGATTTTAAATTTCGTTTTTCTCCTGTTTTCTACGTCACGGGCTGGGCGCTAATGACCATAGAAGTTTTGCGCCCTAAAACCACAAACAAAAAAAAAAAAAAAAAAAAAAAAAAAACAGAGCAACTGCTGCAACCCACATACTTCTGAATCTGTTTAGTGTATTCATCTCTTGGTCTCCCTCTAAGATTTTTACCGTCCATTCTTCCCTCCAGTACTAAATTGGTGATCCCTTGACACCTCTAAATGTGTCGTACCAATCAATCCTTCCTTCTAGTCAAGTTGTGCCACTAATTCCTCTCACCGAGCAAGGTGGCGCAGTGGTTAGACACTGGACTCGCATTCGGGAGGACGACGGTTCAATCCCGCGTCCGGCCATGCTGATTTAGGTTTTCCGTGATTTCCCTAAATCACTCCAGGAAAATGCCGGGATGGTTCCTCTGAAAGGGCACGGCCGACTTCCTTTCCCATCCTTCCCTAATCCGATGAGACCGATGACCTCGCTGTCTGGTCTCCTTCCCCAAACAACCCAACCCCCAACTAATTCCTCTTCTCCCCAATTCTATTCAGTACCTCCTCATTAGTTACATGATCTACCCACCTAATCTTCAGCATTCTTCTGTAACACCACATTTCAAAAGCTGCTATTCTCTTCTTGTCTAAACTATTTATCATCCATGTTTTGCTTCCATACACTCCATACAAATACTTTCTGACACTTAAATCTAATCTCGATGTTGACAAATTTCTCTTCTTTAGAAATGCTTTTCTTGCCATTGCCAGTCCTCCCTACTTTGACCATTATCAGTTATTTTGCTTTCCAAATAGCAAAACTCATTTACTGCTTTAAGTGTCTCGTCGTACACTATACTGACAAATATTTTGACAAAAATATAGTTTAAAGTTCTTTGTGTGTGTCTTAGTTTTGTGACAGTGCACTGTTGAAAGATTTTTTTATAAAGACTATTGCATGTGTGTTTCCTCTTCCAGATATAAACACACAACATTTACCGTGCTGGGATATTGTTTCCTACTGTGTGCATAATTGCAATTGCTGCTGCCCCTATGTCACTACAACGTTGTGCAAAATTTCCTGTATTTGTGGCGTTACCCAAGTGGACCCTCAATCAATCTAATTCAGTTCAGATTTGTTTTACTTGAGTGTTGATTTCCCTTAATGGCACTTCCTATGTTGAATTTGACCATTTCTTCGACTGTATTGAATTTTTCACTAACTGTTTCTTGTATATTATATGTTTTCCAAAGTTTCACACACGCTTTCCTCTCTGTTACTCCTTAATGTACTAACTTGCAATACAGTTATTTCTGCAATGTGCTCATCTGTTTGCGACTAGTAATCTCAGATAACTTAAAGAACTGTGTCATAAAATTCTTTGGCTTGTGGCCTTATTTTAATTCAGAGATTTTGCTATCCTGCTGTTTATGACAATCTTCAAATTCAGAGATTTTTGCAAGTTGTTCATCTTTCTTTTGCACCCAGGTGTCAAATCTTTTCCCCAATTTATTTCCCATATTCTGAAATCTATCTACTAAATTTCATTTCTGCTCTTGACATTTTCCATCAGGATTTTGAATATACTCGTGTTCCGTGAATTTGGTTGTTAAAACCTTTTCCTGTGGCTTCCACCTAAACATTTTGTTAAAAGACAGTGTCAACTTTCACAGCTAATTCATTATGTGCAGTAACCATCTTACTTGCACATCACTGTAGACACTGTCACCAGATATGATGTAATGGCAAAAAAAATAAAAAAATAAAATAAAAAATCTCATATCTCCAATCTTTTCATTTCTACCATGTGCTCTCCACACTGCCATTTCAGTTCTCTGGATAAGCTTAAATGCATATGGAATTAATAGTGGCTGCCCTAGAAATAATGTAGGCTACATCAAATTTGTCAAATCATTACTACACTGAGCAAAATCAGATACAGATGAAAAAACCGTACAGCTGCTACCGGAAAATCAAAACTAATCACATTTTTGTTTGTGTCTTTAAGTAAGACTCGTCTAGTATAAAAGTAGCATGTGATAAGAGATGAAATTCGTGTTCACATCTAATTAGAATTTTGCGCTCCACATCTAAACTCTGATGGTAGATTCAGTCTATGCTTACAAACTTGACATGTGGGAAGAGCCATATGATATTTACAAATCTTGAGCATGGTGTTCAATAAATGCCGCCTCAGGGTGAAACCACTTCCGCTGAAACAATTCTTTTTCATCACCCATCTCTGGAGGTGAGGCAGCTATTGTATTCCCCTGTAGTTTGTAATGCAAAGGATGAGAGACCTCAAATTGTTTCGAGTGTGGTGTGTATTTTAAAAGTAATCCTTTTTAACATTTGTGCTTGCCTACCTGGACATTATTGATGTAATCAAACATACTGTAGCATCTTCTGTGACAATCTGTTGAAAGTGTAATAGAAATGAATTGCCTGGGTAAAACATGGAATGATTGGTTGTAATTATCAGAAAATATCTATTTTATGATTTAGGTTGATTGGAAGGAAATAGTCTCATAGCTGAGTTGTATCAATTTCATATTTCAATGTGTGTATAAATGTTCAGCTATTGGGTTGTGTCCCAAGCATTAAAAATGATGAAGCATGTACTTTGAGCATTGAGCTTTTCATGATAATGATTGTACCACAGATATTACGTTACATTGAACGCAGTGTACAACAATTACTCTGATAATTTTTTTCAGGAAATGACTTCACAGTTAGTGGTGTTGTGGGTGGTGCTGGAGTCCATGTATGTTACTATGAAAAAGTAAGTGACCAGCTGCAGTTTGGTGTGGAGATGGATACAAATCTGCGTATGCAAGAAACTTTAGCTGTCATTGGTTACCAAGTAGATCTTCCCAAAGCAGATGTGTGCTTCAGGGGTAAGATTTTGTATTTTCATACATAGCTTATAGTTCCATTTTATGTTTTGGTGTGTAGTCAGTGACAGCTGACGGCAGTTATAATTTCTAGGTTTCCCAGTTTGTTCACAAATGTGTGCTTCAATGTACTGGTTTGTACACAAGCTGCATATGTTAATAAATAAGTAAATGTTACTACTGTTCTTCCTTTATCCGGGTTTTAAATTAATATGAAACTAAATTCAGTATATCTGTATAGTTAATTTTATTTCATTCTCTTTCCAATTCTGGAAATCTTCAGGAAAAATTAAAGTGAAAAAGAAAGAAAGAGAGCGAGACAATACTTCACATAATTTTTCTGTTATCCTAATGTAATACTGCAGAAAATTGATTTTCTCTTTTACTTCATATCTGTGTGATATCATGATGGAGTCTTCCTCTAATTTGTTTACTACAGTAAATGTTATGTGCTTGACCAGACTGTCAGCATGAAATTGTTTTTGTTTGATTGTGGTATGTAATATCCAAAGTTGCAATCATGCTGTACCACCCCAATTCAGCTTTTCAGTAATCTCCTTAAATTACTAGAGGTCAATGTTGGTATCTTTTTTAAACGAAGCCATGTCCATTCGTCCCACCCTCCCCAGACACATTTCAAACCTTTCAGATATGTTATGGTAACCTACATTTCCATATGACATTGAAGAGCCCAAACAGATGAGTTGTCCTAATATTTTGTTCTGATATTATATGAGGATGAGGGGGGGGGGGGGGGGGGGTCAAAAGTAACAGTTTTTCTCCAGCAGTTGGTATAAAACCAGTTCGTAATTCTGCCAGTAGTTACCTCACTAGACACCACTTCGAATCAGTTGTCCAGGTAGCATTGCCATGGAAACATTGTGTTTTCGTAAGTGCTGTTTCATGTGCTCAGCAGAGACTATCGCAGTGCATTGCACGGCTTATGTAGAGGAATTTTTTAGTCAGACAAGGGTTTATGAATGGTCTGTCATTTCAAGTGATCACTTGTGAGTTGAAGACCAAATTTTTGGCCAGGACATCCCCTAACAAATAAAAACATAAAAGAAAATCCATGTTGTGATAAGTGTTTGATCGTTGTAGAACAATCAGTGAATCAGTGGAAATGACTGGAGTATCCTGAAGTGTTCTGAAGTTCATGACAATGAATTCTGACTTGTTGCTCCAAAGATGAAACGTGTGGCAGCAAAAATCATTGTACATGTGCTTCCAGATGACCAATGAACCAGTCATTTGCATATGTGTTGGGAATTGATAGAACAGTTAGAAATTGATCTGAATTTTGATACAAAAGACATCACAGGCTATTGGCTTTTACACCATGATAACACCCCTGCTCACAAGATGTCGGGGAGTTTTGGAACAAAACCAAATTACAGTGGTTTCTCATCCACCGTGCTCACCAGACCTGGCCCAGTGTGAGTTTATTTTATTCCCAAGAATGGAAAGGAACCTGAGAAGGAAGCATTTTTAAGATATAGAAATAAAGGGGAACAAATAAATAAATACTACTGGAGGCACTAAATAGCATAACTGCATACGAGTTTAAAAACTTTGGGACAAGTGTATTATATCTGATGGTCACTATTTTGAAGGTATTTAGCTTTTGAAAATTTACCACCAAATACACAATTTTTTTGTAAAACAGTTTCTCCCCCTCAGACCCCCCCCCCCCCTCTCTCCTCCTCCTCGTAACGCTGTAATTGAATATTTTTATTGGCCTAGTTGTAAACTGTATGGGTTGAAAAAAAAAAAGAAAAAAAAAACATGGCTGAACTTTGGGATGGGAGGAGAGGGGGTTGTCAAGTGTTGGTCATGTGGTTATGGTAAGAGGTGTGATTTGTGTTCATATAGATATGGGCTAAGTGGTGTTTCCTTGTTAGTAAAAAGTTAGTTTTTTCTTTAGAAAGTACTATGTTTGTGTTCTCCAAGAAAACACCAGACTCATTAGTCATTTTATGTGTTTTGCAGCTATGATTGACTCCAATTGGACTGTTGGTGCTGTGCTGGAGAAGAAGTTACAGCCTTTACCATTCTGCTTTTCACTGAGTGGTATGCTGAATCATAGCAAAAACAATTTTCGGTTAGGCTGTGGTATCACGATTGCTTGAATAAAAAGTCAGTGCATTTGAGGAATTTGTTTGAATAAAATATAATAGTCATTGGAGAATATATAATAATTCACAATGCTAAAGATGTTTTACTGTTAATGTGAAGCAGATCTGTGATCAGTTCAGTAATTTGCAAGATCTTTCACATACAGAGGTGCTTACAAACACATCACCTCCATTAGCCAAAGTATTTGATACGTTTGTACCAAACATTTTGTTAGTTTTCAATGTGACTTATTTTTTGTAAATATGTACCTGCACAAAACAATGACAGCTGTAAGCATTTTTTTATCTAATGTGACACAAGAGACTGTATTGCTGAATCATTTCTTGCATTTGCAAGGACAAAATAAACAAATACAATAACATTTATATCAGAAATGACTAAATGTGTAGTATTTAGGTTCTTCCAAACTCCAAGGATCCTAAACTCCCAGATCTTTGGAGAGACTTATACAGAAAAGAGTCAGTTTTGAGCTAAACTTAGACCTACAAAATTCGTTTTTTGTTATGTGATGAACTTATTGCTCAATCTATTTGTGCCGTGTGATTGCCACTATATTTGCATTCTGTATGTATCTGCCACTTGCTGTTTGGTGTTAGAGTAACTAGCACATTTGGATGGAGGCAGATATGATACACCAAGAATTTGGAATTGGCTCTAAGAGGGAGGAATGGCAGCAGAGGATGTGCATTCTGCTTTTCAGTATGTGTGTAAATAAAGCTGTTTGTTACTTTGTTTTATGATCAATAAATTTGAAAGTCTTGCCACAGTTAGCTTTTTATTTATGAAATCTTAAGGTTATATAGATTTTAATCACGTTTACCTTGTGTGGAAATACAGGGCAGTTTCCTTTATTGGAGTTACAGAGTTGTTACGCAATTTAATCATTTTTAACAAGACGTGGAGAAGACAGTGTTGTTACCCCACATAGCCACTCATACTAAAGGTTTTTGAAGTGATAAAAGGTAAGTTGTTCAAGCCTTACATAAGAGGGTTTATAAACTCCTAAAAATGTCTCAATATAATTGTTGCAGATTTGATCATATAATTTGAGGAGAAATTTCACCACTGTTACTGAATGGTTCTCAGAGGAGGTAACAAGTGCTCATCATCTCTTTTGGTGGCTACTTTTGTGGGGTCTCTTGCTTTCAGTTTTGTTACCAGTTACTTTTTAAGTTGTGTTGAATCTTATCCATTTCACCCTTTGCCTTACATTCCCCCTTTGCTCTCCTTGTCTGTCTAAATTTCTGGAATCAAAATTGTGCTTCAGTAATTAGGGATCTTGTAGATTGTTGTTATAACGTCAAGTTTAACACATATATTTCAGAACGATACAACACATATAAGTCACAGAGTAAGTTGACAAGCAAGACATGTGTACACGTTAGCATTCGAATGAGCACAGAGTCCCAGTCTAGCAGCCGCTGCCCGGCTGGCCGCTTAGGTGGCGCAGCTGCTGCATGGCTGGCAGACAGCACTGCCTTCTCCTTGCCTACTTCTCCTTGCCTACTTCTCCTTGCCTACTTCTCCTTGCCTACTTCTCCTTGCCTACTTCTCCTTGCCTACTTCTCCTTGCCTACTTCTCCTTGCCTACTTCTCCTTGCCTACTTCTCCTTGCCTACTTCTCCTTGCCTACTTCTCCTTGCCTACTTCTCCTTGCCTACTTCTCCTTGCCTACTTCTCCTTGCCTACTTCTCCTTGCCTACTTCTCCTTGCCTACTTCTCCTTGCCTTCTCTGGTCTCCGCCTCGGCGTTTGAGACAGTCTGTCCTCTCTCTCTCTCTTTCTTTTCCTCTTCTTCCTTCCTCCCTGTGCGCCCCTGAAGGCCGACCCACGCATTCGCACGCGTAGCCGGTGACGGGGTAATGCGTAATTCCCCGCCCTGGGTAGACAAGTAAGGCACGCACGTACCCCCTGGTAAAGGCCAGGCCCGGGGAGGGGTGATTGCCTGAGCTGATACCTTCTGACCATGCCGATTGGTCCCTCTGTCTGTTTCTCGTTAGGTGTGACCTGAGGTGTAAACATTCACCTAAGGCGGGAGTGCCCTCTGAGAGGGTCCCCATAAGGAAGGAACGCGCCATCGGAGACGCTGGCAATCGTGGGGGATTCCTCCGCAATGGATTTCTCTTCTTCTCTCTCGACTTCTGCCCACAAACGGAAACATGACCAGCCACCAGTGACAAAAGTACTACCGCCTGCCCCACAGTTCCGCGTCGTTTCTCGATCTGAGGACGGAAAGGATTTCTCCTCTGTCAACCCTTTCGTTATCCAGAAGGGCGTAGATGCCATCGCCGGATCTGTCAAGTCGTGTACCAGGTTGTGTAATGGTACCTTGTTACTAGAAACTGAGAACGCCTTTCAGGCACAGAAACTGCTTCGAGCCACACTCCTGTACACGTTCCCTGTCCGGGTGGAGGCTCACCGAACTTTGAATTCGTCTCGTGGTGTGGTCTATACTAGATCCCTCGACGGATTGACTGATGAGGAGATTCAGTCTTTCCTCGCTGAGCAGGGCGTGACGGCTGTCCATAGGGTCATGAAAAAGGTCAACAATGACCTTGTACCGACCCGGACACTTTTCTTGACCTTTGATAGTGTTCAGCTGCCATCGCGCATCAAAGCGGGCTACGAGGTTATTTCTGTTCGCCCCTATGTCCCGACACCTACGTGCTGCTACCAGTGTCAGCGTTTTAGTCACACTCGCCAGTCTTGTTCCAATGCGGCTAAATGTGTCACTTGTGGCAGGGATGCCCATGAGGGTGACTGTCCACCTCCGTCTCCTCGTTGTGTGAACTGTCAGGGTGACCATGCAGTGTCCTCCCGCGACTGTCCCATCTATAAGGAAGAACGCTGTATCCAAGAAATTCGGGTCAAAGAGAAAGTGTCCACCTCGGCTGCTCGCAAGCTGTTTGCTAGTAGGAAGCCCACGCTGCTCCCAGCGGGGAAATACAGTACTGTCCTCGCCTCTCCTCGGACTACCAGGGAAGTGGCAACCCAGACATGCGATCTGACCTTCAGCACCACGGTCGTCCGTTCGGCCAGTGCTAAGATCGCGCGGTCGACGTCCCCTCTTCCTCCCATCACCCCACAGACACAAGCCCCTTCATCAGCTTCTGCTAAGACGAAGACCCAGAAGTCAGATGCACGGGCCTTCAAGAAGGAACCGTCCCGTGCAGACTTCCTACGTGCCTCAATCTCCCAGCCATTGACCAGTACTTCCACCAAACGACCTTCCAAGAAGGCTCATAGGAAGCACAGTTCTCCTTCTCCGCCACGGCGCATTTCTTCTCCTGCGCCACCCAGCGGTTGCCGCCCCAGGCCGTCATCCGTTTCACCTGGCCGCACCGCTGGTAGCCGACCATCTGGCCGTTCACCGGCAGAGGAAGCTCCCCCTCCTGGCCATCTTACCAAGATGGGCGATGAACCTGTAGAACCAATGGACGATGACTGTCCGCCTACTGATAGCGGCGGCAGTGCTCGCTCGAAGCCAGGCCATCAGCGGCCTTCGAGGTGACCCCTTCTTTCATCTTCCTTTTCTTCTTACGATGGCACTTATTCACTGGAATATTTGCAGCATTCGCTCCAACCGAGAGGACTTGAAGTTGCTGCTCCGCTTGCACTGTCCGCTCGTCGTAGCCCTCCAGGAAACGAAGCTACGCCCATGTGATCAAATTGCCTTGGCACACTACACCTCTGTGCGTTTTGACCTACCCCCTGTGGTAGGTATTCCGGCTCATGGAGGGGTTATGTTGCTAGTCCGGGATGATATTTACTATGATCCCATCACATTGCACACCGGCCTGCAGGCAGTTGCCATCCGAATTACTCTCCCCACTTTTACATTTTCCATTTGTACTGTTTACACTCCATCGTCGTCTGCCGTTACCAGGGCAGACATGATGCAACTTATTGCTCAGCTACCTGCACCATTTTTGTTAACTGGAGACTTGAAAGCCCACCATCCCCTTTGGGGCTCTCCAGCATCCTGCCCGAGGGGCTCCCTGTTAGCAGACCTTTTCAACCAGCTTAATCTTGTCTGCCTCAATACTGGCGCCTCTACTTTTCTTTCGGACACATCTCACACCTATTCCCACTTAGACCTCTCTATATGTACTACCCAACTTGCACGCCGGTTTGAGTGGTATGTACTTTCTGATACATATTCGAGCGACCACTTCCCGTGTGTTATCCATCTCCTGCAGCATACCCCCTCTCCGTGCTCATCTAGTTGGACTATCTCCAAAGCAGACTGGGGGCTCTTCTCTTCCAGGGCGACCTTTCAGGATCAAACCTTCACAAGCTGCGATCGGCAGGTCGCACACTTCACGGAAGTCATTCTCGCTGCTGCTGAATATTCCATCCCTCACCCTACTTCTTCTCCACGTCGCGTACCGGTCCCCTGGTGGACCGCAGCATGTAGAGACGCTTTACGTGCTCGTTGACATGCTTTACACACCTTTAAACGCCACCCTACAGCGGCGAATTGTATCACTTATAAACGATTACATGCACAGTGTCGTCGTATTATTAAAGAAAGCAAGCTGGGCTGCTTTCACAAGCACCTTCAACAGTTTTACTCCTTCTTCTGTTGTCTGGGGTAGCCTGTGCCGTCTATCTGGCACTAAGGTCCACTCACCAGTTTCTGGCTTGACGGTCGCGAACGACGTCCTTGTGGCCCCTGAGGATGTCTCCAATGCCTTCGGCCGCTTTTTCGCAGAGGTTTCGAGCTCCGCTCATTACCACCCTGCCTTCCTCCCCCGCAAACAGGCGGAGGCGGCTAGGCCACCTAACTTCCGCTCCTCGAATCGTGAAAGTTATAATGCCCCTTTCACCATGCGGGAACTCGAAAATGAACTTGCCCGGTCACAGTCCTCCGCTCCAGGGCCTGATTCTATTCATATTCAGATGCTGAAGAACCTTTCTCCTGCGGGTAAAGGTTTTCTTCTTCGTACTTACAATTGCATTTGGATTGAGGGACATGTTCCCGCATGCTGGCGCGAGTCTATTATTGTCCCGATTCCTAAGCCGGGGAAGGACAAGCACTTGCCTTCCAGTTATCGACCCATCTCGCTTACTAGCTGTGTCTGTAAAGTGATGGAGCGAATGGTTAACTCTCGTTTGGTTTGGCTGCTCGAGTCTCGACGCCTACTTACCAATGTACAATGTGGATTTCGTAGGCGCCGCTCTGCTGTTGACCATCTGGGTACATTGTCGACCTTCATTATGAATAACTTCTTGCGGAAGCGCCCGACCGTGGCTGTGTTCTTTGATTTGGAGAAGGCTTACGACACCTGTTGGAGGGCGGGCATTCTCCGCCCGGTTACGAATTGAACACTGCCGGTTCAGCCATCGCCATCTGCTGATGGCTGCGCCGGCGCCGTTCTGCCCATGTGGGCAATTGCTGGCGGTCCGCCACATTTTAACGTCCTGTCCGGATTTTAACACACTGCGTCTTGATCTTGGCCTGTCATGTACTCTAGATGCCACTTTTAGCGGATGACCCACGAGCGCAGCTGCTCGCGTTCTTCGTTTTATCAACTTGACAAACCTCTCTAACGACATTTGATTATGCTGTTTTTTAATCCTATGCCTGTCTTTTATCGTGTTTTCCCTTATAGTTGCTGTCTTAAACTTGTGCCTTGCGGTGCATTCCTAACGTAGTCTGGGCGCTAATGACCATTGAAGTTGTGCACCCTAAAACCACAAAAAAAAAACAAAAAAAAAGACAGCACTGCACGTAGAGGACGCGCGTAATTGCGCGGCGGCGCTTTGAATGATCGGCGAGTCACAACACTTTTCCCCCCTTTGAAATTGTTGCACTGGTCTTGATGGAGGTGTCCTGGAGATGGCTAATGTCCACAGGCGTTGTTTGACTCACCGTAAAGTCTCGAGGAGGAGTTTTCCCATATGGACAGAAGTGTCCCCGATGATAACGGGTCGAGATAACAGGAGACGTAGGGGTCGAATCTGCTGGGGCCCCATGCATCAATCTGCCCTTTGCGGCAAGTCCAGTTGATATGACAGGAGACATGGGCGATGTGTCGGCGTCCATTGGAGGAGGAGGTGAGTAGATTTGCTCTGACAGAGGATGGCCATCCGGTTCCTACATGGGCACGTCTCCTGGTGGCGTCCGTTCTTGTGCTGGCATCGCGATGACGGTGAGAGGGCTGCGTTGTGAGTATTGAGAGATGCCAAGATCCTGAGCGTCAGGTAGAGCCAAAGATGGTGTAGCGGCATTCGGAACAGGCGTTGCTGGCACACGAGGCAGAAAGCTGGTCCGAATGACCCACTGCAACACCCGTGTCCGTCTGGATTTCATACAGGCATCTGCCACGATGTCTTAAGATGCGGCCCAGGCTCCATTTTGGCCACCTGCCATATCCCCGTACCCAGACGAGGTCATCGGCGGTGAACCGGCCAAGTGAAGGCACCCACGGCCGTTAGGTGGAAGGCTGCAGAAGATGAAGTAGCGTGCGGGGCTGTCGGCCATGTAAGAGCTCAGCCGGGCTGTGGTCGCCCATGGGGGTGAAACGCCAGAAACTGGAGAAGCGCGTCATCAGCAGCAGAAGTAGTCAGAAGTTTCCGCATCTGAGCCTTAAATGTGCGGACCAGTCGTTCAGCCTCACCGTTGGATTGTGGATGGAACTGCGGGGCCGTGACATGCATAACGCCATGACGAGCACAAAAATCCGCAAATTCGGAAGAGGCAAATTGCGGACCATTATCAGTAACAAGAATAGAGGGGAGGCCTTCCAAAGAAAAAATGCGGGCGAGAGCACTGGTGGTTGCCGTGGTGGTAGGCGACGTGCAACGGACAATGAAAGGAAAGTTAGAGTAGGCGTCAATTATGAGGAGCCAATAAGTACCTAAAAAGGGTCCCGCAAGTCAGCATGAATGCGCTCCCAGGGCTTCTCAGGCGAAGGCCACGGTAACAAAGATGACTTCGTGGCAGTGGCCTGTGATGCACAAGGGCCACAGGCAGCGACCATGTGTGCTATTTCAGAGTCGATGCCAGGCCAGTACACATGACGGCGCGCCAGAGATTTTGTGTGACACACACCCCAGTGCCCTTGGTGAAGGAGGCGCAAGACCGAAGCACGCAAAGACGCAGGTACAACAACACACGGCGAAGCATTGTCAGTGGAGAGTAGGGTAACACCATCCCTAGCCATGAGGCGGTAGCGCAAAGCGTAGTAGTTCAGCAACAGATCAGAAGCAGACGGGCGATCTGACCAACACTTCTGAATACAGCTTAAAACCCGGGAGAGGGTAGGGTCAGAACCCGTAGCAGCCGCCAGCCTGTCCCCAGTGATGGGGAACCCGTCCACAACCCGCTGCTCGGCAACATCCAGGTGGAAACACAAAAGTTCGTCCCTATTGAGTGCCTGATCAGGACACATGGGAAGGCGAGACAGAGCATCAGCATTTGCATGTTGAGCCGTTGGCTGGAAATGAATCTCATAATTGAAACGAGACAAGTAAAGAGCCCAACACTGGAGGCGGTGTGCAGCCTTGTCGGGAAGTGACGTTGATGGATGAAACAAGGAAACAAGTGGTTTGTGATCCGTAACAAGATGAAATTTTGAGCCATAGAGAAAAACACCAAACTTATGAAGAGCATAAATAATGGCCAAAGCTTCTTTTTCAATTTGAGAATACTTTTGTTGGGCATCCGTGAGAGTTTTGGAGGCATAAGCAATGGGTTGTTCCGAACCGTCAGAAAAACGGTGCGCAATGACTGCACCGACCCCGTATTGAGAGGTGTCTGTGACAAGAACAAGATGTTGGCCAGGTCGATAAGTAGCCAGGCACAGGTCTTGTTTCAGCATAGTCTTCAACTTCTGGAAAGCTGCTTCGCCTGACGCGGGCCAGTGAAACGGCACGTTTTTATGCAACAGGCGGTGCAACGGCTGAGCCACCGAAGCCGCAGACGGTAAAAACTTGTGATAGTATGCTATTTTCCCCAAGAAGGCCTGCAGTTCCTTAACAGATGTAGGGCGAGGAAGGACATCGATCGCAGCGACAGTTTGCTGAAGCGGACGAATACCATCCCGAGAGAGTTTAAACCCCAAGTACATGATAGATGCCTGAAAAAATTGTGATTTCTGAAGATTACACTTAAGACCGGCAGTCTGTAAGACACGAAAAAGTGTGCGGAGATTTTGAAGATGTTCTTCAGTGGTGGAGCCAGTGACAACAATGTCGTCCATGTAATTGATACACCCAGGAACAGGGAGCAATAATTGTTCCAAGAATCGCTGAAAGAGAGCAGGGGCGCTAGCAACCCCGAATGGCAAGCATTGGTATTGATAGAGGCCGAAAGGCGTGTTAAGGACCAGAAACTGCCGAGAAGCAGTGTCGAGAGGAAGTTGATTCTGACAGGTCAATTTTAGAAAAATACTGGCCCCCAGCAAGTTTAGTGAACAGCTCTTCAGGACGGGGCATAGGGTAAGTGTCAATGAGGCATTGAGCGTTTACAGTGGCTTTGAAATCGCCACAGAGACGAATATCACCATTTGGCTTAGCAACGACATAGACAGGAGCGGACCACTCACTGGAAGTGACAGGAAGCAAGACCCCTGAAGTAGTGAGACGATCCAACTCCCATTTTACCCGATCACGAAGGGCCACAGGAATGGGCCGAGCCCGAAAAAACTTAGGCCGAGCAACGGGTTTGAGCGTGATATGAGCTCCAAAGTTGTTTGCACGGCCTAACCCAGGAGAAAAAAGGGACAAAAATGTCATCGACAAGGAATCCAGTTGAGCATAAGGAATAGCATCAGAGACAATATTGACAGTCATCTATGGTGAACCCAAAAACGCGAAAGGCATCGAAACCAAAAAGATTTTCTGCATTGCTCTGGTCGACCACAAATATGGGAACAGTGTGAACGACGGATTTGTAAGATACCTCAGCATTAAACTGTCCCAAGAGAGAAATCTTCTGTTTATTGTATGTCCGTAATTGCCGAGTGACAGGTGACAGGAGTGGAGAACCCAACTGAAGATACGTCTGAGAATTATAGTGGCAGTAGAACCGGTATCCACTTGCATGCGAACATCTCGACCAAGGATTTTGACAGTGAGGAATAACTTCCCTGAAAGGGAAGAAGTACAATTGACAGACAACACAGAATCAGAATCAGCGTCATGTTCATGAACATCATGTATGCGGTTGGATTTGCAAACGGAAGACACATGACCTTTCTTTTTGCAGTTGTGACACACAGCCCAACGTTGGGGACAATCCTCGCGTGAATGTTTCGTAAAACACCGCGGACATGAAGGAAGTTGCCGGGGGTTTTGCTGCAGTTTCTTAGCGGGTTATTTACTGCTAGGCCGAGGCTGCGCGTGGGAGTGCACTGCGGCCACATCGGCCGGCGGGGACGCGCCGCACGCATCGTCAACAGCCCACAGAGGTTGTATTTCCCCGACATCACCCCACGCCTCTATTTGCGCCCCAGCAGCATTAGAAATTTCAAAAGACTGCGCAATGGAGAGAACTTCATGTAGAGTCGGATTCGCCAACTGATGGGCATGTTGCCGAACTTCTTTGTCGGGCGCTGACCGGATAATAGCATCCCGTACCATGGAATCGGCATAGGATTCTTTGTGAATGTCAGTAACAAATTGACACTTTCAACTGAGGCCGTGAAGTTCAGCAGCCCAAGCGCGATATGATTGATGTGGCTGTTTCTGACAACGATAAAAGGCAACACGAGAGGCTACCACATGCGTTTGCTTTTGAAAATAGACCGACAGAAGTGAGCACATTTCAGCAAAGGACAAAGATGCAGGATCCTTCAAAGGAGCCAATTGCGACAACAACCGATACGTTTGAGGTGAAATCCAGGAAAGGAACAGAGACTTACATGGTTGTTCGTCCGTCACATGAAATGCCAAGAAGCGCTGTCGGAGACGTTTTTCATAATCAGACCAGTCTTCCGCCGTCTCGTCCTAAGGAGGAAAAGGAGGTATAGCCAAGGACGAGAAATGCCCCGCATTTGACACCGCGACGAAATCGCGAATCGAACTGTTAGAAGCGTTTGCTGTTCAACGAGATTTTGGCCATGGAACCCTGTGGGTGAAAAGGAAAAATCCACTACCTCGTCGCCAGTTGTTATAACGTCAAGTTTTACACATATATTTCAGAACGACACAACAAACATGTCATAGAGTTAGTTGACAAGCAAGACATGTGTACATGTTAGCATTCGAATGAGCACAGAGTCCCAGTCTATCGGCCGCTGGCTGGCTGGCCGCTTAGGTGGCGCAGCTGCTGCATGGCTGGCAGACAGCGCCGCACGTAGAGGACGCGTGTAATTGCGCGGCGGCGCTTTGAATGATCGGCGAGTCACAACAGTTGTCTTATCATAGATGTAGTTTAACTTGATTTACAAGCCATAAGATCAGCTAGTGGTTTTTGAAGAGAATTTTTTGTGATCCAGATTATCAACAGTCTATTATAAATTATCAGTATAGTGGATCTCAAGCCACTGTCACAAAAACAGTCATTGTTTTGTTAGCAACCACAATAATTAAAAATTAAAATTTTAATGACATGGGCTATTCATAGCTTTCTAGCTGCTACTAGACTTAGGAGACAACATTATGGTTAGTGTATCTACATCTGTGACGTAAGGTATCGCATGTGGAGTTGATAATTGTGAAATGGTGTGAGTAAATTTGAAATAATTTTTTCTGTTGACACATTAGATACAATATATATATTGTTGTCTCCTGCCTAATTTGACAATGACTGAAATGCAACCAGTATTAGCTAAAATTATTCAGCTTCTGTCAATTCAACTACTCCTGCAAGGTACCTTGCTGAGTGTCTTTTGAGAGTGAGATTTTAATAGACTCCTTGTATTTGCATTCTTCATTTTCACGGGCACTCTATCTTCTTACACACACTATCTGCTTGCTTCTGATTTGACCACAGATTTTTTTCTTTGTGTCTTCGCAAGTCTAGAAAATTTTCCCTATCATTATCAATAGCTCAGTCCTACATGTGTTTCTCCTACATAGCTGCATAACCCACTGAATCTCCTCACTCCCCACCTGCGTCCAATCACCTACTGTCAGTCTGTTTCTAGAAATACCATATTTGACTGCAACTCCTCCTCCCAGAAGTGCTTCAGAATATAGACCTTCAGTCCCTGCCTCTCGCTAATCTTTCATTACAGAAAGAAACAAAGAGAAAACACACATTACATTGGAGTAGCCTTTGCTTAGCCATATGTGTATAACAAGCAGGGTCCACAGAAAATGAGAAATGATGGATTAACTGTTGCCGCCATTTGTTTTGTGACACTTGTCATAATTAAACTGTAATATTTTAACATTATATCAAATTTAACCTTTAATCTTGTTTTACAGCATCATAATCCTTGAATATTTTAGCCACAAATGCTTTAGGACTGTAGGGGAAATGGAGATGTTTCCTTGCCAAAGCCTCTGATGAAGTGTTGCATTGTGGTTAGCATATGCTTACATTATTGGCTATGGATGAAAATGATACCTTGTCTCAATGTAGCATTGTGCTTGTAATGTTTGACAGTAGGTGCTCTTTCTCCCTCTTTTTTTCCAACAATACAAAAAGTACATCATCTTGGTGGACTCCACAACTGTACATATGTTGAATGAAGGTGAGATTTTTCCTCTGAGGCAGTATAGGGCTACTAAAAATGATTCATTCATTTTCAGAACTCTCTACTTTCGTAAGTATTACAGGTACAAATGTGTCCGATACATGATTAGAAGTGTAAACTCACGAAGATTGCATTTTGCACTCTAAAGATGTTCTAAGAGTTAATAAGAGTGTTCATGTGAGCTAAGTTTTTAGTGTAATCAATCACTTATCACAGGAAAATTCCCGGACTGGCTTAAATATGCTGAAGTTATGCCTCTCTACAAGAAAGGGGACAAAGAAATGCTGTCAAATCACCGACCGATCTCACTTTTGCCAGCTTTTTCAAAAATCGTTGAAAAGGTTATGTTCAAGAGCATCTTAGTGAAAATAACATACTGTCAAAGTCACAGTTTGGGTTTCTTTAGGGTTCTGATATTGAGAAGGCTATTTACACAGTAAAAATGTCCTTAATTCATTAGACAACACATTACAGGCAACTGGCATATTCTGTGACCTGTCAAAGGCTTTTGACTATGTGAATCGCAGCATTCTTTTAAGTAAATTAAAATATTATGACATCACTGGTAGTGCTGTAAATTGGTTTCAGTCATATCTTACTCATATAAAACAAAGGGTGTCATTACGTAACACTTCAGTAGTAGGCAATCAGACATCATCTGAGTGGGAAGAAATTACATGTAGTGTTCCCCAAGGTTCCATACTAGGTCCACTACTTTTTCTTGTGTGTATGAATGACCTGTCATCTGTTAAATTACCAGATGCCAAGTTTGTCTTATTTGCAGATGATACAAACATTGCAATAAATAGTAAATCAAAAATAAATTTAGAAAGGGCAGCTAATCAAATTTTTACTGACATTAATAAGTGGTTCATAGCCAATTCACTGTCATTAAACTTTGAAAAGACTCACTATATGCAGTTCAGAACTTCCAAGAGATTTCCTTCTAGTGTGTGTATAAAATATGACGACATGGAAATAGGAGAAGTTGAGAGTGTAAAATTCCTGGGATTACAACTTGATTATAAATTCAGTTGGGAGAGACATACTAATGAACTGCTAAAGCACCTAAATAAGTCTGTATTTGCAATGTGAATGATGTTAGACGTAGGAGATATATGGTATATTTTGTGGTAACTCCACAAACCAAGAAAAAATTTTTAGAGTACAGAAGCGTATAATAAGAGTAATGTGTAGTGTAAGTCCAAGAACATCATGTCAAAACCTATTCAAAGAATTGGGAATACTAACCACAGCTTCTCAGTACATTTATTCCTTAATGAAGTTTGTTGTAAATAATACATCTCTTTTTCCAGCTAGCTGCTTAGTACACAGTATCAATACTAGGAATAAGAACAATATACATAAAGATTTAAAATCACTTACTCTCGCCCAGAACAGAGTCCTGTATGCAGCAACGCATATTTTCAATAAGTTACCCACAACCATTGAGAGTTTAGTTTCAGACAAGGCACACTTTAAAAGAATTTTTGGTGGCAAACTACTCCTATTCCATCCATGAATTTCTCAACAAGTGCAGTAGACCATTTTAATGAAAATTTATTACACTTTAATTTTTTACAGTTCTTGGTTGTAACAGCCAAGTAACTACCTACTGTGTGAATGATGGATGTATGGAAAGCAGATGTAAGTCTTAAGTCCGTAAATAGTGGAAGTTTAATTTTAAATCTTGTACATAATTTAACCGTTCTTAACTGAGGATCATTGAAATGAATAATTTACTTTAATTTTTGACAATACTTGGTTGTAATAGCCAAGTAACTAGCTACTGTGTGAATGGTGGATTTAATGAAAGCAGATGTAAGTATTAAACCTGTAAATATTAGTTTAATTTTAATTCATGCACATAATTTTACTGTTTATTGACTGAGGAGCATTAAAATTAATGAAACTCAAGTTTTTCTAATTACATTTTTGTAATGTGTTTATATGACATGTTCCACACCCAGGAGGATCCCCTACTGTGGGTATATGGAGTGGATAATTAATCTAATCTAATCTGGTGGCAAGATGCAAACTCAGGGAGTTTATGATTCTATTCATGCATCAGTCATATTTGTACATATAATACTTTGGAAAATACAGCACTCTGGAAGTGAATGAGTCATTTTTAGTAGCCCTGTATATTTATTAATACCTCTTCATAATTAAACAACTAGATTCATTTTGGCATGCCATTCTTCAGTGTCACTAGAGAAGTATGTCATATGTGTGGAAGTGGCAGTAAATAAACATGATATGTACCATATGTGATGGCTTATATATTTAACTGTTCTTGTTGATTTGATAGACAGTTGGTGCATGTCTACCTGTTGAAGCATTGTGAACAATGGCACATTGTGTGAATTCACTACCATTTTCATGTACAGCACCTTGCTGCGGGTAATTAATTAAAAACTGTATAATTAAGTAGTAGTCATGTTAAATATCCTGCATAAGTTGAAGAGTAATGCTTTCACTGGATAGAGAAACTCGCTTTGCAGTGGACTAACTTCATCCCAAAATGCAGTGTCCAGTAGCTTCTGAGTAATCTCTTCAGCCCTGTCTTTGTTTTTCCATTGGAAAGACATTGTCCTTCAGTCAGTGGTAGTTCTTGGTATTTCTTGCAACATGCCTTGTCGCTAGGCAATGTGCAATTCAAAAATTCCTCACCCTTGAAATTTTTGACCGTGTTAAAAACATTAATGTATCTCTTGTAGTCATGGATAGGTAAACAAAAGTGAGACTGGTAAGTGAAGCAGCAGAGCTGTCATGTACCACCTCCTAGTGTACACTGAGGAGAGAGCATGGAGTGGTTTAGCAGAGGACTTGCTCCTTTCTAACCACCAATGATGATTGACTCATAAATTTCTGTAAGGCAATCAGTCTTATACCTAAGTGTTTTTTGGACTGATTTTAATCACTCAAGCATTTTTTTAATTACTCCTCAGTAAAATTTATTCACATGGACTTACCCCGTTTTCGTCCTCATAACCAACCTCCTAAAATTTCTTTGCCTTTCTTCTTCCTTGAATATCATCTTGTGATTGACATACCAACTTTACTCATGAACAACACTAGCACTTCTATAATTGACAGTTTGGTGGCTTGTCAATATGAGTCCAAAACTATTAATTCACTCAATAAGAAATGGAACAATGTTGCTGGTATTCCCAGAGATTAATATTTATGTTAATAGCAGGTGTTAAATGGCATTTAACTTTTATATTAACAACAAGAGTTAATTGGCATTACTATCTCTTAACTAGTAAATGGTGGGCACGAATTTTCCATCCAACTGAAAGTGTAAGAGATTAAGTATGCATAATGCAGTAAATACTTACGAATTTCAACTTAAAGATCTAATAACCATTTACTGTACGCATATATAAGTGTGTATTCAAACCTCTGTTATTCCTGAAGATACTCCAGTAGTAATTAACAAAGAAAAATTTTGATACTACAAGAAAAAATTTTGATAATACTATGAAAAAGTATTTGCTGGTATATCCATTGCTGATGCAGCTATCTGATTATTGCTGCAGTAATCTTGGTGTTACATTATATCTCTGTAAAATGGATAATCTCTGGGAATGTTGATATATTTCAGAATTACTATTAAGACATATATTCTTTTTAAAATAAAATTACTGAAAACTTTATGTATGAGGCTGCAATCATTAATTTTTCTTTTAGAACACAATTGTATCATATTTTTCTTTATTAGGTAGAGCCAGTTCAGACAGTATACAACTAAGATTCGTACATTCAAAGTTGAACAAAAGAAATTGTCTTCTTTAACACTTGAGTTCTAGCACCCAGATTTACAGTCATCTACAAAAACCTGTTACCTATCCACTTTTCTTGCCATGAAATAATAAAAAAGAAACAAAAATAATTACTTCCTGTTACCACTTCTTTTGCTACATCAAAAATAAAACTTCACCCACTTCAGGTGTTAGTTTCCTATCTAAATAGCTTCCCAGCCTACTTTATATGATAATTAGATGGTTCCACTAGCCATCTTGTGAAATAATGAAAGTGCTAAACATGTTTCAAGACTACACTTGCTTAAAACTGTTCCTCAATATTGCATCATTTGAAAAGTGCTTTATGATGTATATTACCACCCCAAAATTAATTATTCTTGATAGCTCATTTCGTAATGGCCACTATAATCTGATTCACAGCAATCTGTAGCAAAATAACTACCAAAATTTCCCTATAGTTCAGCATTCTACTGAAGCTGTAGAATTAATTACGAGAGTCATCAAATACTTTTCTGCTCAGTGGCAGATGCAAATACTCAGTTTTGTTTCCAAACATTCTTGACAAACTTTCAACCACTTAGCACGAGTCCTGCCCATTGATGAACTAAACTGTATTTCATGTAAAATGAACAATGTTTACATTGCCTCTTTGTATTATTCTTATTGCTCAATAATAACAATTGTTGCAGCCAGTAACTGGGTGCACGTTGAACTCTTTGACCAACATCTCTTCTCTTTGAGCTTACAATTTTCTGTAAGTTTTCTCTCCTCCCCTGCAAACTGGGGGGCTCCATGCTTCCTCCCATACATCATCAAACTAAAACAATTTCAATTACAAACCATATTCCACATTATGTCAATACACAATCTCTGCTTATGTATGCAAGATAGTGTAAAGCTTATAAAAGTCCCAAAATTTTCAGTCATTCACATCCTATAGGCTTCAAATTTGAATGAGCTGACTTTTTGTTTGGGTTGCTGAAGTTGCCATAGGATTAATATTATTAACATGTTGACTGCTGCACAAATATGTTAAAGTTGGTTTTTAACAAACCGAACTTTAAGAAAAAGTCTGCTCTTAAGGAATAAAAATTAAACAGTGCGCAAACCGAAACCCTGCAAAGATGAAATTCTTGATTTGTTTGGGAATTTGTGACAGTTCCATTTGTTTTCAATCAAACTGTGTTACATTGTTGATATAAAATAGTCAGTAATTCACAATCCATGTTTATTGCTGATAGGTACATTGTAGTTTTTGGTTGGTAATTTAAAACAAGTGCAGATTCCTATGCATAGATCACATGATATGATTTCACAGAAAACTTTGCCAACACGCAAAGTCTTTGTATTGTTTTGTTTATCTACACTGTGAACGTTTTGTATAGTTAATGGCCAACAAACTAAGAAAGAGTAAGAGTCAGCAGAAACTGACATTTATTCCTTGTATTCAAGGCAGTTGTAACATTAAACACTCTGACATGGCAAAGAAATAAGCTTTTCCACCATCTTTTTTATACAGTATATAGTGAAATATTATGAGGCATTCCTGAGTGCCGAAACTCGAGGATCTTGTGCATTGTATAGCGAAAACATTCGTGCTTCATCATTTCAAGTGAGCTACACATCTTCAGTTAAACTGCGCAATTATCTGTTAATGTTAAAATCTGTAAAACTGCCTGAACTGATGGTGTGTGAACTATGTTGTTTTCCTCTCACTTCAGTCATTCCGTGCACTGTCTGTGACAATGACAGACAGCAAAAGGAGAGCTCCTGTTGTGTGGTTAAAGCTGTATTACTTCTTTAATTCTTCCTGAAAAGTAGATCGGAGTTTGTTTATTTTCTTAAAGACACCATAACAAGTTACATTAGGTCCCAAAAATTTTTTCGTTTTTGTAGTAATATATTGTATGTAGCCACTTTTTTATGTAGTTTCAATGTGAATATCGTTCTATATTGTAATGTTCAGTAAAATTCCAGAAGACTTCAGTAAAACCCAAATGCTCATCCTCTGTGTGGACAGGACACAGTAGTGCCGATTCAAGCTCTAAAATTCATAAAAATTTTCACGATCATGGTCTCGCATTGCCACACCTGTGACATGAGGTAACGTGTGATTGACCGTTATGATGTAATAACAAACACTGGCTGGCAGTATTGCCTTGGACATTCTTTCAGTGGCATGACATAAGTCCCTTGCACTGGTAATATGTGCAGTTATTTCCAGTAACCATACAGTTTATCAGTCGGACATAATGCCATGTGTGATAAGTTGTGCAGCTAACTGGAAGGTGTTTGGCCCCCATAAGAACTCAGAAACAATCTTCTTTCTTATTAAATGGTTTCATGAAATGGGAAGCGGAAATGTATGTACTGGGGCTACAACTTTGCTTCTGCCATTTTTTCTCAAAGTTCGAGGCTTTATTGTGAGCATCTTACAAAAAAATTATGTTTTAAAGTATTGGCCATCGCTGGCCACTACTTTCTACCATCTTTCAGGCAGCATACGACTCCCGCGGTGCAAGAACTGGGTGTCTTTTGAGAAGATCCATGCATCGATCCAATTTTGCAATTGTTCATATGACAGGAAGCCCTGGGAAGCCAGGTCGTGTGCCATTGAACTAAAAAGTTTTTAGTCAAAGGAAACAATGTCTGGAGAATACGGCCCGTGGGGTAGGACTTCCTATTTCAACATTTCCAGGTGTGTTTTGTTGGGTTTTGTGACATGGGGTCAAGCACTATCGTGCTGCAAAATCAGCTTTTCATGTATATCGTTGTACGGTGGCCGTTCTCAGCTCAAACACATCAATTACTTTTGATAGCAATCTCCTGTGATTGTTCTCGTAGGTTGCAGTAGCATCAAAAGCTTTCTCACTTTCACAACCATGCCGGTCTTAAACATCAAAATCACCATTCTGGAAGCATGGAAACCATTTTCTGCAAAGTTCTGTCACTATCAGGCAGCTCATCATAGGTCTTATCCAGCTTTTTCTGAGCCTTAGCCATAGGTTTCTCCATATCAAAGCAGAAAATTAAAACCTCCCGCAGATGACGAGAATTGGGCTCGTAAGTTGACATATTCAGATGAAATAACTTTAAAATGAAATCAAAAATTGACTAATAGTTGATGGTGCTATGTTCTCAATTGCCTAAGCTTACAATATGACACTTATGACTCACGACTTGCACCACTACTTTCCAATAATGCCATCTACTGCAAAACAGTGAATGCAAAGTTGTAGACCTAATAGATGGAAATTTATTATGAGAGGAAGTCCAAGAAGTTACTCTGTAGTCTGTGACTGAAGATTTCAGTGCATCAAATGCCTGCTGGACTACTCGGAAAAATGTCATAACCTTTCTTACCAATAATTAAGTGGAGAAACTGGCAGTAGATATAGGAAGTACTGAACATTGGTTTCAGAATGGTCTATTCTCTTCAGGGGAAATACTGTCATGGAAAGAAATTGGACCATGGCTGATAACGGATATGAGCCCTGAAACTTTTTCAGTGCTGCTGGGACAAGGGTCTTTTTTTTTTAATTTCTTTCCCTCAAAAATATTGGCCTGTTCTCTTCAGAGAGGAAATGTCACATAGGAGGAAAAAAGCAGGGAAAGAATGAGAGTCCTGCTGTGTTAACAGCGATGACAGTGAAAGGTTGTCACCATCTTAATACAGTGCTGTTTACCTAAAAATTTATTACCAAACACTGGAGGACTACTGAAATTTGTAAGAAGTTTCTCAGTTTACATGACGAGATAAGGGGAGCAGGAAGAAAGATCATTGTTGTTACTGAGATATCCCCTGCACACACAGTGACGATGACATTCCAGAGGAAAGGTGATATGTTCTTTCTAGTAGCTGTGCAACTCACTGCATCAGTAAAGTGACACAGAACATCTTGGTAGTATTCCTTGTCAACTTTAGTACCTTCTGGGGTATATTTGTGATGGACCAGGCCATGGGAGTAAAAAAAGATGGCTAGCAAGACTTTCACATTGCTGCGAATCTGCCTCACTTTTTTGGATCTCGGGGATGATGGGTGTTTCCATTGTGACAACTAGGATTTTGTTATGGATCATACCCATAAACTCAGAACTCATTGTCAATAATCACTGTGTTAAGAAAGTTGGGATTAGTGTTCACAGTATCCAGTATGTGCTATACCATCTCCAAAGAAAGTTGCTTCTGCTCAGTTCTACATCTGCATCCATACTCTGCAAGACACCATACGGTGCTTGGCAGCAGCTACCCTGTACCACTACTAGTCATTTCCATTCCTGTCCCACTCACATATAGTGAGAGAAAAACGACTGTCTACATGCCTCGATATGAGCCCTAATTTCTTGAATACTATTGTTGTAGTTCTTACATGTAATGTATGTTGGTGGCAGTAAAATCATTTAGCAGTCAGCTTCAAAAGCTGTTTCTCTAAATTTCCTCAATAGTGTTTCTCGAAAAGAACATCACCTTCGCTCCAGAGAGTCCCATGTGTGTTTCCGAAGCATCTCCATAACACTTATGCCTTGTTCAAATCTATCAGCAACAAACCTAGCAGCGTGCCTTAGAATTGCTTCAATATCTTTCTTCATTCTGACCTTGTACTGATCCCAATCACTGGAGCAGTACTGAAGAATAGATCATACCAGAATCCTACATGTGGTCTTCCTTACCGGTGAACCTCTCTTTCCAAATATTTTCTCAATAAGCTGAAGTCGGCAATTTGCCTTCCCTATGATAGTTCTCTCTTGCAACTTTGGCACAAATTTTGCGGAGATCCTCCTGAGGTCCAGACATTTTGTTAAAGTGGATTGAATGATCCAATATTAATTTTAACCTTGCCTGCAAGTTCTCTGATTGTGATTCCCATATCCTGCATTATCAGGGTACTTGAGTGATCAATAACAACCTCATTTGTGGATGTTGGGGGCCTGCCTGAACATGCTTCACTCTGTACTGATAAGGGGTGATCTTTGAAACTGTTGTACCACTCCTTTATATGTGTAGTACCATTTGCTTAGCCCCAAACGCAAGTCGAATCTTCTGCATTGTTTCAACTTGATAACTGTCAAGTTTAAAACAAAATTTGATGCCATAACAATGTTCCACTTTTTCTGTCATTTTGCCTACAATACAAAATCTGATGACTACCGCTTACAAGTGCTCACTTGTCAATGACGACTAGCCAGTGACTAGTTGTCTGAAAAAAAAATCTTGAATGTGCATCAAGTGTGCCTACAAACATAGAGAGGATACCCTGCAATAATATGGTTATTGGTTTCAACAATAAAAAATGTCAGGTACTTTTGAATAGCCCTTGTATATCTTAGGATGTTCTGGGGCTGTCTCATGAGAGTTTACGATTAAAAAGTGGTATCTACATGGCCGAAAAACCTGCACATTCTGATTATGCGTCTTCTTGTTAGTATGCTATTTAGTGTGTGCAGAAAGTGTCTATGTTAAAGGAAGTTCTTGAAATTCCATTTGTAGAATAGTAATTCTGTGTGGTACTGTATTTTTTAGCTTTACATTGGGAGAATGTATTTAAGATACCAGGAATTTTAACAGGTCAGTCTAAGCATGAGTCCATATGGCAAAGGCATCAATGTATCTAAACCAAACCAGTGCCTGAAGGCTTATGGATCCCAGGAAAGCACCCTCCAAGCAACCCGTGAAAAGGTTGGCATAGGAAGAAGCCATCCTGGTTCCCATGGCCATACACCTGATCTGTTTGTGTGTCTGCCCCTCTAAGATGAAGTTCTCCCAGTCCTATTCCTAATCCCATGCCACTTTCATTGGTGCAGATCTCATCCTCAACAAAGGCCAACTACACACATCTGTTCACATTAAATCTACTTACAAACGACTGGACGTAATTACCCCTCAGGCCTACTTCAAAAGCAGATTCCCAAGCCATCACATCCAATCCTGATACTGCCGATCCCTCCAAAAATCAACTTAATAGTACACCACTTGTTACTGGGTACTATCTAGGTCTTGAATGTATTAACCAACTACTTTGGCAGAGCTATGACTTCCTAAAATCAAGCCCTGAAATGAGATCCATTCTGTCTGAGAGTTTTCGTCCTCCCAATCTCTGCAATATCCTTGTCTGGCCCTAAGCTCCTTCTGCACCCATCTCCATACCCCATGGGTCCTACCTCTTTGACCATCCACTGCTGTAAGACTTGCCCTATGCACTCTCCTACCACCATCTATACCAGCCCTGTAACAGATAAAATATACAATATCAAAGGAAGAGCCACCTGTCAAACGACACAGGTCACATATCAATTGTTATGTAAACACTGTTCTGCCTTTTACAGCAGCATGACCACCACCAAGTTATCAGTTAGGATGAATGGACATAGGCAGAGGCTCTATACAGGCAACAGATAATATCTGGTTGCAGAGCATGAATTACAACATGACAGTCGTGACCTCAGTGCCTGTTTCACCACACATGCCATCTGGATTCTTCCCCTAGACACCAGTTTCTCAGAACTTTGCAGGTCAAAACTGGTGCTACAGCATGTCCTTGGTTCTCGCCATCCAGATAGCTTTAATTTATGTTAATTTCTTTGGTGTCAGCATCTCTTCACAGTAGCTTCCTTTATTCATTCTGGTTTAGTTTTCTACATCTTTCATTTTGTGATCTATATATTTTTCGCCATCCCCCTCCCATCTCTATCACATACAATGCACTTAGCTTTTTGCTTTTATTAAATTGTGCACAATGTTTTAGCAGTAATGTCTGCCTTGCACACTCATCTTCTTCTGCCTTTAAGCTATCAGGTTTTCAAAGCTTGCCTAGTACAATCTCGAACAATCAGTCTTTCCTTCTCATCCAGTCCAGTAAGTGTCTTCTGACTCAGGGTTCTTGGTGACTTTTTCAATCTCTGCCCCTTTTCCTAAACCTCACCAGACCATTTTCTTCTCTCCTCTTCCTTCCCCTTCAACCCTTCTGCCAGGCATAGGAGCAACTGGCTGCGAAAGCTTGAATACTTAATGCCTTTTATATGTGTGTTCTCCTGCCGCTGCTTGGTGAGTAGATTTTTTATCTATCCAATTACATATTTCGAAAAATTTATTATTTTCATTAATATAAACTTCATAACATGTTGTTTTAAAACCTTTCCCAGCATTTAAAAAGTGTGCATACAACATTTGTACCTGTAAAAAAATAAAATTCCGTCTCACTGCATCAGGAGTACTGGTGCGCCCGGTTGGCCGTGCGATCTAACGCACGGCTTTCTGGCCGAGAAGGAGCGCCTGGTCCTCACCACAAATCCGCCTGGTGGATTTGTGTCGAGGTCCGGCGAGCTGGCCAGTCTGTGGATGGTTTATAGGCGGTTTTCCATCTGCCTCGGTGAATGCAGGCTGGTTCACCTTATTCCGCCTCAGTTACACTATGTCGGAGATTGCTGCGCAAACAAGTTCTCCACGTACACGTACACCACCATTGCTCTACCACGCAAACATATGGGTTACGCTCATCTGGTGTGAGACATTCCCTGGGGGGCCACCGGGGGCCAAACTGCAAAATAACCCTGGGCGGCGGAGGGGTGACGTGGACTGCCGTAGTCGTCGTGGGGTTGCGGACCACTGCAGCTGCGGCAGGTACAGACCCTTTCCGTCGTTTATAGGTCCCCGGTTAACATAGAATACAATACAATACTGGTGTACCTCGTCACAAATCAAGCACTCTGTAGACACATATGTAAGAGGATCATTTCAAAAGTCTGCCACACTGCGTATTCGCGACTATTACCATGGCATGATCATGTCAATTGTGAGCAAGACTTAAGGCGTGACAGTCATATCTGTATTTGCTGGTTCATATGGCTGTGTCATGAGTAATTCAGTTTAAAAATGGAAAGTGAAAACAATTCAGGTCGGATTACACATAGTGACCAGTGTTCTGTCACCAAAATTGAATACCTACGTGGAAAGAACCCTTTGGAAATTCACAACGCTTTGAGAGAGGTTTGTGGGAATAGTGTAGTGGATTGTATCATAGTATCACAATGATCTGCTCATTTCCATGAAGGTCAGGGAAGCACTGAGGACAACCCAAGAAGTGGAAGGCCACCAGCTACACCTCTCAGGTTATTGTTAATGACATTTTTGTGAGAAGATTGATGAAAAACATGAGGAAACTGCATGAGGTGAGGACGTCTGTCACTTCAGTTTTACAGAGTCCTAGCTGAAAAGTTAGAGGTGAGAAAAGTTGCTGCCATATGGGTACCACATGAGCTAAGGGAAGACCAGAAAGCAAGTCACAAAAAAATTGCAGAACAGTTGCTTCAGCATTATCAAGCAGAACAATAGTTTTTGGAAATAATTGTTACACTTGATGAAACCTGGATACAAGATTTTGAGCTAGACTTGCAGTCTGTCATCACAGTGGAAAATTTCACTCCACACGCCCAAAAAAATTCCTCCACCAACAATCAAAGGTGAAACTGATGATGATCTTTGTGTATGACATGAATGGAGTCATAGCTACAAATAGTGCCCCAGGGGACCTCTCTGACAGGCACATACAACAATCTAGTTCTGCAAAATGTTTTGCATGCAAAAATTCGTCAAAGGAAGTCTGACATTCTTGCAGCTGGTTTCCTCATTTTGCACGATAATGCAAGACCGCATATTGCCCTACCAGTGAGAGAAACACTTGACAAACATGGATGGGAAATACTTTGCCACCCACCATACAGTCCTGATATGAGCCCACCAGACTTTGATTTGTTTCCCAAATTGAATGAACAACTTCATGGAAAACATTATTTTGGTACAAGTGATTAAGCTTCCAGTGAGGTGACCCAAGTAATCAGACAGCTCAACAATGAAGGTGCTCTATCTGGACATCGCCAAAATGATGGGAAACTGGAACAAGCAAGAATGGAAATTATACTGAAAACTTGTAAAGGTATTTTGTAAAACAAATATTTTCTTTAGTTCTATCTTACAGTGTGCAGAACTTTCAAAATGACCCTCGTATATATATTAAATGTGTGTGCAGGATGTGGCAGAACCGACTATGCAGTTTTGAGATAACTGTTCAGTCTGATAGTGCACTATGAAGAGACACACATGGCCAACCGAAGCAGATGTACAGAACACCAGAAAATGTGCAACTGGTGAGAGTGGCAGTTGAGCAATAGCCAATATGTTCTGCTCAGTGGCATGTTATTGCATTGGGGAGTTCAGACCATAGTTTGAGGAGGATTTTGCTTTTCGATTTGAATTTCCATTCCTTCAAAATAATGGTCGTTCAAGAACAGAACGCAGCAGACTATGCCAACCGCTGAAATCTTTGTGAGCAAATGCTTGGGCAGACCACTATGGAGGCAGCTTTCTTCAGTAGCGATGAGGTGCATTTTCACCCCAGTGGGATTTTGAATAAGCAAGATTATCTCTACTGGGCTGAAAATAACCCCCAAATTATTCACAAGAGACCACTACATTCCCCTAAACTAAGTGTGTGGTGTGCCGTATCACAATTTGGTGTGACAGGCCTTCTTCGAGAAGGAGAGAGCAACTGTGACTATGAACTCCTGACATTATGTTTCAGAGTTGTAAATTTTTTTGTAGTCCACAATGGAAGAGTTTGTTAAAGGACAGGGACTAGGGGACTTCTGCTTCCAACAAGATGGGGCTACAGCTCACACTGCCTGAAATTCATTTAATGATTTAAGAGAAGTGTCTGGGGCATGTGATATCTTCGAGGGGTGATTTTTTTTTTTTTTGGGGGGGGGGGGGGGGGAGGGTATTCAGTCTACTGACTGGTTTGATGTGGCCCGCCATGAATTCCTTTCCTGTGCTAACCTCTTCATCTCAGAGTAGCACTTGCAACCTACGTCCTCAATTATTTGCTTGACGTATTCCAATCTCTGTCTTCCTCTACAGTTTTTGCCCTCTACAGCTCCCTCTAGTACCATGGAAGTCATTCTCTCATGTCTTAGCAGATGACCTATCATCCTGTCCCTTCTCCTTATCAGTGTTTTCCACATATTCCTTTCCTCTCCGATTCTTCGTAGAACCTCCTCATTCCTTACCTTATCAGTACACCCAATTTTCAACATTCGTCTATAGCACCACATCTCAAATGCTTCGATTCTCTTCTGTTCCAGTTTTCCCACAGTGCATGTTTCACTACCATACTCCAGACGTACATCCTCAGAAATTTCTTCCTCAAATTAAGGCCGGTATTTGATATTAGTAGACTTCTCTTGGCCAAAAATGCCTTTTTTGCCATAGCGAGTCTGCTTTTGATGTCCTCCTTGCTCCGTCCGTCATTGGTTATTTTACTGCCTAGGTAGCAGAATTCCTTAACTTCATTGACTTCGTGACCATCAATCCTGATGTTAAGTTTCTCGCTGTTCTCATTTCTACTACTTCTCATTACCTTCGTCTTTCTCCGATTTACTCTCAAACCATACTGTGTACTCATTAGACTGTTCATTCCGTTCAGCAGATCATTTAATTCTTCTTCACTTTCACTCAGGATAGCAATGTCATCAGCGAATCGTATCATTGATATCCTTTCACCCTGTATTTTAATTCCACTCCTGAACCTTTCTTTTATTTCCATCATTGCTTCCTCGATGTACAGATTGAAGAGTAGGGGCGAAAGGCTACAGCCTTGTCTTATACCCTTCTTAATACGAGCACTTCGTTCTTGATCGTCCTCTCTTATTATTCCCTCTTGGTTGTTGTACATATTGTATATGACCCATCTCTCCCTATACCTTATCCCTACTTTTTTCAGAATCTCGAACAGCTTGCACCATTTTATATTGTCGAACGCTTTTTCCAGGTCGACAGATCCTATGAAAGTGTCTTGATTTTTCTTTAGCCTTGCTTCCATTATTAGCCGTAACGTCAGAATTGCCTCTCTCGTCCCTTTACTTTTCCTAAAGCCAAACTGATTGTCACTTAGCGCATTCTCAATTTTCTTTTCCATTCTTCTGTATATTATTCTTGTAAGCAGCTTCGATACATGAACTGTTAAGCTGATTGTGCGATAATTCTCGCACTTGTCAACTCTTGCCGTCTTCGGAATTGTGTGGATGATGCTTTTCCGAAAGTCAGATGGTATATCACCAGACTCATATATTCTACACACTAACGTGAATAGTCATTTTGTTGCCACTTCCCCCAATCATTTTAGAAATTCTGATGGAATGTTATCTATTCCCTCTGCCTTATTTGACCGTAAGTCCTCCAAAGTTCTTTTAAATTCCGATTCTAATACTGGATCCCCTATCTCTTCTAAATCGACTCCTGTTTCTTCTTCTATCACATCAGACAAATCTTCACCCTCATAGAGACTTTCAATGTATTCTTTCCACCTATCTGCTCTCTCTTCTGCATTTAACAGTGGAATTCCCGTTGCACTCTTAATGTTACCACCGTTGCTTTTAATGTCACCAAAGGTTGTTTTCACTTTCCTGTATGCTGAGTCTGTCCTTCCGACTATCATATCTTTTTCGATGTCTTCACATTTTACCTGCAGCCATTTCATCTTAGCTTCCCTGCACTTCTTATTTATTTCATTCCTCAGCGACGTGTATTTCTGTATTCCTGATTTTCCCGGAACATGTTTGTACTTCTTCCTTTCATCAATCAACTGAAGTATTTCTTCTGTTACCCATGGTTTCCTCGCAGCTACCTTCTTTGTACCTATGTTTTCCTTCGCAACTTCTGTGATGGCTCTTTGTAGAGATGTCCATTCCTCTTCAACTGTACTGCCTACTGCGCTATTCCTTATTGCTGTATCTATAGCGTTAGAGAACTTCAAACATATCTCGTCATTCCTTAGTACTTCCGTATCCCACTTCTTAGCGTATTGATTCTTCCTGACTAATGTCTTGAACCTCAGCCTACTCTTCATCACTACCTATATTGTGATCTGAGTCTATATCTGCTCCTGGGTACGCCTTACAATCCACTATCTGATTTCAGAATCTCTGTCTGACCATGATGTAATATAATTGAAATCTTCCCATATCTCCCGGCCTTTTCCAAGTATACCTCCTCCTCTTGTGATTCTTGAACAGGGTATTCGCTATTACTAGCTGAAACTTGTTACAGAACTCAATTAGTCTTTCTCCTCTTTCATTCCTTGTCCCAAGCCCATATTCTCCTGTAACCTTTTCTTCTACTCCTTCCCCTACAACTGCATTCCAGTCGCCCATGACTATTAGATTTTCGTCCCCCTTTACATACTGCATTACCCTTTCAATATCCTCATCCCCTTACATACTGCATTACCCTTTCAATATCCTCATACACTTTCTCTTTCTGTTCATCTTCAGCTTGCGACGTCGGTATGTATACCTGAACTATCGTTGTCGGTGTTGGCCTGCTGTCGATTCTGATTAGAACAACCTGATCACTGAACTGTTCACAGTAACACACCCTCTGCCGTACCTTCCTATTCATAACAAATCCTACACCTGTTATACCATTTTCTGCTGCTGTTGATATTACCCGATACTCATCTGACCAGAAATCCTTGTCTTCCTTCCACTTCACTTCACTGACCCCTGACTATATCTAGATTGAGCCTTTGCATTTCCCTTTTCAGATTTTCTAGTTTCCCTACCACATTCAAGCTTCTGACATTCCACGCCCAGACTCGTAGAACGTTATCGTTTCGTTGATTGTTCAATCTTTTTCTCATGGTAACCTCCCTTTGGCAGTCGCCTCCCAGAGATCCGAATGGTGGACTATTCCAGAATCTTTTGCCAATGGAGAGATCATCATGACACTTCTTCAATTACA